>NC_059180.1:7762453-8387453 GCF_019923935.1 Bubalus bubalis | reverse complement strand
TGCTTTAACCCCACAGCCCAGACTCACTTCTCATCCTTGTTCACGCCATTCTGACTGTTGAAATTGAAGGGATCGCTGCTGGAGGAGCTGCCAAAGATGTCATCGAACTTGCTGTCGAACGAATTCTGCTGCGACCAGAAAGGAGTGCGGACAAAGTTAGAGACCCAGAGGGGTCTGTGTGGGTCTCAACAGCCACACATGGGAACAGATGCTTTCTTAATCTGGTTCAAATCCAAGTACAGCGCCTCCTAGGAACGGCAGGGCAGCGTGATCTGTCTAGGTCGGCGGTTGAGTTAGAATGTGGCTCAACTTCTCTGGTGGTCCAGTAGCTAAGACTCTGCTCCCAGTGAAGGGGGCCCCAGTGCAAGGGGGCCCAGGTTTGATCCCTGGTCAGGGAACCAGATTCCACATGCCTCAACCAAAGACCCCCAATGCCAAACTAAAAAGATCTCGTGACACAGCAAAGACCTGCTGCAGGGGCTTCCCTGGTGGCTCGGTGGTCAAGAATCTGCCTGCCAACGCAGGAGACACAGGTTCGAGCCCAGGTCCGGAATCTGCCTGCCAAAGTAGGACACAGGTTTGATACCACATGCCTCGGAGCAACTAAGCCCGTGTGCTGCAACTACTGGGCCTGTGTTCCAGAGCTCAAGAATGGCAATTACTGGGCCCGTGTGCCCTAGAGCCGGTGCTCTGCACCAAGAGAAGCCCGCGCACCGCAACGAAGAGTAGCCCCCACTCTTTGAAACGAGAGAAAAGCTTGCACAGCAACGAAGACCCAGCACAGCCATATATAAACAAAATGTAAAAAAAAAAAAAAAAAATAGAAAGAGCCAGTGCAGTCAAATAAATGAATAAATAAATAAGAAGGTGGCCAAGCCTGGCCACGGTCCTCACGCCAGCCTCCCTGCACCCGGGGGCACTGGGAAGGGCTGAGTGAGCTTCCTCCTACGAGGTCCTCACCTGCTGGGAGGCATCCATCCCCATGAGGTCATCCTTCTCTAAGACCGGCTCGCTGTCAGGGGACGACGCCTCGGCTGGGATCACCACCACGGGGCTGACGTGTTCTGACAGGGCGGAGGCTCGTAGGAAATTGGGTGGGTTCTGAAGAGGGAAGACGCATTTCTCGAACCCTGCCCGCCTGCCAGCCTCGAGGACAGGCCCCCTGGGCTCGGCAGTTCCTGGCACGCTTACCTCTGGCAGTTGAGGGATCTGAATGAGCCGCTTGAAGTACTGCAGGTTGCTGGAGCGGTAGAAGAAATCTTTCAACCTAGAGGTGGAGAGAGGTTGGAGGGCTGCTGGGGCCTTCACTAGCCCCGAGGAGGGGACACCCTGCTTTCCTACTGCCTGCTCAGCTCCGGGCACAGGCTGCCAAGGAGACGGCCTCCATGGTGCAATTATGACGCTGCCGGAGACATTATGTATTGCCAGCCCTCACTGATCTGGGGGTGAGCAATGTTGGTGTTGCTTAGTTGTAAGTCGTGGCCGCCTCTTTGCGACTCCATGTGGAGCCTTCCCAGGTGACTCAGGGGTAAAGAACCACTTGCCAATGTACGAGATGTAGGTTCAATCCCTGGATCTGGAAGATTCCCCGGAGAAGGAAATGACAACCCACTCCAGTATTCTTTCCTGGAAGAATCCCATGGACAGAGCAGACTGGCAGGCTACAGTCCATAGGGTCGCAAGAGTCAGACACGACTTAGTGACTCAAACAACAACAAATAATCTTGGATAGATATGGGAATGAAGAAACTCCAATTTTTTCTCATCCTCAAGTCTCCATCTTATATCAAAGTATCGAAGGCCAGGAGCGTCAGACATTCTTTCTGAGATGAAAGGGGGTTAGTGATATCAGCCCTCGCTCTGCAGCACCGAATTTTCTCCTGCTCAGCCCAAAAAACAAAACCCCTGGGGTCTCAGGACAGCCCATCAGACCCCAAGGCTAGGACTGCCCCTGTGACCTCACTGCTGCTTTCCCCAAATTTGGGGACACCGAGGCCTCAACCACTGTGTCTGCGAGAGAGAAGGTGATGCATTCATTAGCTTGAAGAATGAAGGGAAACTGAATCACCTGACCACACGTCCCCCGCTTTCTGGGCTGGAGCCAACAGTAACAGGCTCTTGCTTTCCTAAGCTACTGGAATTTAACATTCCAGGAAGTCAGCCCCAGGGCCTGTCTCCTAGGATTTAATAAGTCATTTTTTATAGCATAAACATACAAGGCTTTTCAAACAGAATAAGGAACCGGGTGGTTCGCACAACTCTGAACTTGCCCTCTGATTGCTACTCAGCAACCAGCAAGAGAAGCCTGGGCTTGGGTTCTGGGGGAGATGCTTTTCCTGCAGTTAAGGATGAAGAAATTAACAAGGAAAACAATCACGCTAGTGTCCTTCCTGGCTCCCTCCTTCCCCTGTCTCTCCTCCATTCCGGCCCCTCTTCTTGGG
The DNA here is from genome assembly GCF_019923935.1 of Bubalus bubalis. Taxonomy (NCBI): domain Eukaryota; kingdom Metazoa; phylum Chordata; class Mammalia; order Artiodactyla; family Bovidae; genus Bubalus; species Bubalus bubalis. Next base: position 8,385,012 of record NC_059180.1, on the reverse strand, counting down.
CAAGCTTAATTGAAAGATGAACTGGACTTGTCATCTCATCACCAATTTTCTTCCCCAAACGCAGCAGAATCATTTGCCCCCATCAGACAAGCTCTTCCTCTTCTAGACTAGATAGCAGGCTGATTAGTTCCTGAATTGATTCAAACATTGACTGAACACTACAGTCTTAAGGAACTATTATGAATTCAGGTGCTAGAGATACAATTACAGGCAAGACAGTCGAACAAAAATAAGGTCATTCTTAGAACTAGAAAGCTGCTATAATGGAGAATACAAGGGTGGGTGGGTGGGGAGGTGGGGTGGAATAGGAGATTGGGGGGAAAGACCCCACTTAAATAAGGTGGCTAGAGACTTCCTTTGTGCAGAGGTGACTGAAGATGACCTGGATGGAGCTGGCCAGGCTGGAAGAAGAGCATCATGAGGAGGGGGAATAGCAAGTGCTAAGCCTCTGAGCTGTGGGTACGTTTCAGGAACTGGAAGAGGACCCCACAAGGTGTGCCTGAAACACTATGAGCGCTGGACAAGGGGTCAGCAAGGATGGGCAGAGGCCAGACCGTGCAAGGACCTTGCAGACCATGCAGAGGGGCTTGGATTTGGTTTTCATCGTTATCAGAAGCCACTGAAAGGTTGGGAGCAAGGGGGTTACGTTTTTACAAGGTCATTCTAACTGCTGGGTGGGGATGGGATTGCAGGGGACAGGAGCAGAGCACTGTGTCCATGCTGGAGGGTCCTGGTAGACAGCAAAAGAAGCAGACGAGGTGGGAGGCAGAACAAGAGCCAAGATCTGTTTGTAGATAAACCAAGTGTCATCTGAACTCGCTAATGGATTAAACATGGGGAACGAGGAGAATGGTGAGTTTCAGATCTCTCTCCTAAGCGGATGGTGGGCAGTATTTACTGAGATAAAAGAGATCGGGAAGAAAACGTTTTGGGAAGAAAGCCTAGAGTTCAGTTTGAGATGTAAATTTGGTGTGAAAAGTGAAAGTAACTCAGTCGTGTCCAACTCTTTGGGACCCCATGGACTATACAGTCCATGGAATTCTCCAGGCCAGGATACCGGAGTGGGTAGCCTTTCCCTTCTCCAGCAGATCTTCCCGACCTACGAATAGAACCAAGGTCTCCAGCATTGCAGGCAGATTCTTTACCAATTGAGCTATTAGGGAAGCCCCAATTTGGTGTAGAGATGTCAAACAGACCACTGGGGATGTGAGCCTGGGATTCAGAGGTGAGGTCTGGTTGGAGATACATCTCCTGGAGCTGTCAGCATGTACATGGCATGAGATCAGGAGAATTTAGGTAAAGAAAAGGAGAAGAGGATGAAGTCCTGGGCATAAGGGAGGCAATGAATGAATAAATGGAATCACCCTCCTCTATGAGATTTATTAGAGAACTGATGGCTTCCCCAGTCATTGGCAGTTTTGCCCACACCTTCTTTTCCTTCGCCTTTAAAGCAATAAAGCAGGTACCCTTGTCCCTCGATAATTTAAAAGCAAGTGCTCCTGGAACTTCCCTGGTGGTCTAGCGGTTAAGACTCCACGTTTCTAAGGCAGGGGGTGCAGGTTCGATCCCTGGTTGGGAAACTAAATCCCACGTGGCTGCCGCATGGTGCGGCCAAAAATAAAATATTAAAAAAAATCAAAGCAAGTGCTCCTGCAAGGATGGGTTGCGTTTACAGCATTTTTAGATTCGCTGCTTTTCTGTCACTCAAGCCGCTTACTTTGTGAACTGCTCCAGGAAGCGGTCCCGGTGGCCTTGCAGGGTGTCGGCTGGGAGACCTGGAAGGAATTGGAAAAGAGTGAGAGGGAAGAAGAGGGGCAGAGGGCAGGGGACCTCCCTCTGGGGAGGGGAGGGGACCATCCTCCCTGGGGCCAGTGGTCAGCCCGGGGGAAGGCATTTCTGACCTAGAGCTGCCCAGGAACTGGTAACCTCTTGGGCCCAGCTGGGGCCAGCAGGGACTCTGGGGGCGCTTATCAGCCAACTCTCCCTCTGTCTGCTCCTGGAGTGTGAGCTCCCTGGGCACAGAGGGCTGGAAGTTATGCCCCTGAGCACAGCAGCAGGGTGGACCAGGGCAGGCCTTGGAGCGGGGCTCTCTCCCAGGGGTCATGTATACTGGAGACATGAGTCTGGGAGAGACCCAGAGAGCCTGCCGGGGGGCCAAACACCACAGGATTGAGACCCACAGGATGCAGTCTAGCGCTGGCTTGGTAACTGCTGACTCGATGATGCTGGACAAGCAGCCTCTTAGGGCCAGCCTCCTCCCTGGCAGAGTGGGGACCATTCACCTCCCAGATTGTACAGTTCTGTGCAGTTCAGCTACAGTGTCTTAAATTTCAATTTTAGTAATTTTTGAATGTGATACTATCATTCGGTATAAACAGGGAGTACACATATAAAGTATAGTAATTCAAAGGGGCATCCTACGAGGTATCCGACCAGGACTCCTTAAAGACTTCCCTGGTGGTCAGTGGTTAAGAATGCACACGCCAACGCAAGGGACAGACACAGATTCGATCCCTGGTCTGGGAGGATTTCGTAGGCTGTGGAGCAACTAAGTCCGTGAGCCACGACTACTGCGCCCTTGAGCCTAGAGCCTGTGCTCTGCAACAAGAGAAGCCACCCCACTGAGAAGCCCCCCACTCGCCACAACTCGAGAAAGCCCCTGTGGAACAACGAAGACCCAGGGCACCCAAAAATAAAGTAGAGAAAAAAGTAATAAAAACAACTGTCGAGGTCATCAAAAACAACGCAAGTCCAAGGAAACTGTCAGAGCCAAGAGGAGCCTAGGGATACCTGATGACTGAATGTAACACCGTGACCCGGATGGGATCTTGGGACAGAAAAAGGTCATTAGGCATAAACTGGAAATGTGCATAACGCACGGACTTCAGTGAATAATAACGTATCACTATCGGTTCACGAACAATGTGGTAGCCTGGAGGGGGGGGGCAGGGCCATCCTGGGTCACCGCTAGGGCAGGCTGGGTGCATCCCTGCGCACAGCAAGGCTCGGCCCCAATCTTTTATTATCAAGACAGCTGGGAGCTCCTCGGGCCTTCTGGAATAGGAGCAGAAAGCCAAGGGCACCGGGGCGGGGGGAGCTGCCTCTCTCCAGGGACGGCCTTGCGGCCAGAAGCTTCCAAAGATCAAGCCCAGAGTACTCACAGGAGTGGAGCTTGAAGAGAAGCTTGACAGCGTAATCATAGAGGTGGCTGCAATCCAAGATGACCTGGATGAGCGGGGCGAGGCGGCACTGCCCAGCTGTGGTCACCGACACGGAGCGGGACATGTCCAGGGAGTTGAACACTAGGGACAGGGAAGGGAGATGTGAGCAGAGCTGGGGAATGAGAGGCACCTTCTCAGAGGGCAGAGGACAAGCGTCTGGCACCGGAGGACCTGTTCTGTGCAACCAGGGACTCGTGTTAATGTGTTTAACCCTTCAGCGCTCCTCTGCTCTGTGCTGTGCTCAGGCGTGTCCGACTCTTCATGACCCCATGGAGTGTAGCCCACCAGGCTCCTGGGTCCATGGGATTGCCCAGGCAAGAATACTGGAGTGGGTGGCTGTTTCCTCCTCCATTCAACACTCCTAGGGGATAGCTAAAAGCATCCCTGTTGTTCAGGAGAGGAAATTGGAGGTAAGCAACTTGAAGGCAGTCACAAAACCAAGAAGTGGTTTTGCTTAAGAGATGTTGAGTTAAAAGCCAGAGCCCCCGTGGCCAGTGAATAGACTAGAAGCCTGTGTCCCCGGCAGTCAACAGGCTCCCTGTGTCACAAACCAGTGAAATGAACTGGTTCTATGCTGTGTACAGCCCAGTGGCAGCCCAGGAAAGAAGGGATTTGTGGGGGAGCGCCCCAAATGCCTCCTTCCAGTCTGAGGAGCTTTACGCTCCCTGCCCCCCACTGGCAGAAAGAACACATCACCTGGCAGATTTCTGATCTAATGTGGGAGGTGAATTCTTGTTCAAGAGAAGCTCTCAGTTTTAAGGGGAATCAGACTTTCAGGATCGGAAGGGGCTGTTCACACAGCCCCACCCAGCCCTCTGTCTCAGGTGTGAGCTCGGTCTCATGGTGACCTTGACCCTAAGAAACACCCAATCTGGGGGTGGCAATAGAAAGCATGTGGGGAAAATATCAAACGTTGATCAGAACATGAAGGAGCAGATAATTCAGCCCAGGGTTCCTGGTGGTTTGTCCCAGTGTTCTTGGAACACCAGACGGGGTGATGTGCAGAAACCTCGGGTGGACAACCAGAGAGGCTTCGATGACACTGGGCAAGGAGCCAGGAAGAGGGTGAACCATCAGGATCAAGGCTGATGGAGGTCCCTGGGGGGAGTGGGTGATCTGCCCTCCACTCCCAGGCTCCAGAGGGCAAGATGCTCCCATGGACCCCTCCATGCTCACCCCCTCCCCCTAAACCAAGCAACTAGATGCCTGGCCGTGGACCGGCAGTGCACACCACTGGCCAGGCTGATCTCCCCGCAGTGGCTGCCCGCCGCCTCGGGAGATTCCGCACGTGGCCAGACATCCCCCCGCAGGCCCTCAGTGCGTGGGACAGCCCCAGAGGAAAGCCCGGAGCCACTGTGCTTGACCTTCCTCAGCCACACTAATCCCTGTTAACGGGCTTAAGTCTGGCAACTGAAAAGAAAAAAAAAAAATCCCAAACAGTTTTAATTAAAAGGCAGCTTTTCTTCTTGACACAAATTAGAAGCAGCTGTCACTGTGAGGCGGCCATCCCCAAGTCTCCTGGCTTCCCTAGGCTCCACTCTGGCAGGGAATCCCAGGCTACTCCCAGCCGGTCTGCTGCTTTCCAGGAATGCCCCTTGGCATCCAGTAACATCTAGAGTGGTGTGACCCAGGGCAAAGTTACTCAACCTCTCGGTGCCTCCAGGCGCTCTTCCGTGAGACGCAGATGGTTCTAACGGCACATTCCTCATTAGGGTCTTATAAGGAGGTCTTGTAAGGATTAAATGAGAATGTCCTATAAGTGGCATAGCAACTTGCAGTGGTTCTTCGGGTTGGCTTGGAGACTGATTAGATCACCCAGGGAAACACAAAGACGACTCATGTCTGCCTGCAGCTCCTTCATCCCTGCTTCTGTTTTAATTGGTCTAGGCTAAGGTGGGGGCGAGGCTTCCCGGGTGGCTCAGCCATAAAGAATCTGCCTGCCAATGCAGGAGATCGAGTTCGATTCCTGGGTCGGAAAGATGCCTCTGGAGAAGGAAATGGCAACCCGCTCTAGTACTCTTGCCTGGGAAATCCCATGGACAGAGGAGCCCGGTGGGCTACAGTCCATGGGGTCGCAAAGAGTCGGAGACGACTGAGCACCCATGCATGCACGCAAGGCTGGGGCATTAGTGGGGGTCAAAAGCGCCCCCCCACCAGGTGATTCCAATAAGCAGCCAGGGTGGAAACTGTATTTTCTAACTCAGTGCTTCTCAAACTGTAACATGTATCAGCATCCCCTGGAAGGATCACTCCAGGAGAATTCTGCGGTGATGGAAGGGCGCTGTCCACCACTGCCAGCCACGTGTGCCTGCAGAGTGCCTGCACTGTGATGAGTGCAACGGAGGCCCTGACCTTTTAATGTTATTTAATCGTAATTAATTTAAATAGTCACAGGTGGCTATTGGCTACCATACTGGACAGTGCAGACTTGGGGAGCTCGTTAAAACAGATGACTGGGTCCCACACCCAGAGATTCTCATTCAGAAGATCTGGGATGGGATTTGAGAACGTGTGCTTCCAATACGTTCTCAGGTGATGCGGATGCTGCTGGTCCAGGGACCACACTGTGAGAATCACTGAAGGTGCATCCAATCAACATTCCTTGTAACTGGCCCACGTTTCCCACAGTTGAAAACCTGGGGCACCCTCTTCCGAAGGTTCTGATCCAAATCTTACAAGGGCACAGACTAAGACTTAGAAGCTGGATAGACTTCCAATCCCATTTCTCTCAGTTTCTGGGCTCATAAGAGGTGAATGGGCTTTTCCCTGGTGGCTGGTAAAGAACCCGCCTACCAATGCAGGAGACGTGGGTTTGATCTGAGTCAGGAAGATCCCCTGGAGAAGGCAATGGCAACCCACTCCAGTATTCTTGCCTGGATAATCCCCATGGACAGAAGAGCCTGAGGGGCTACAGTCCACAGGGTTACATGACTTAGTGACTAAACCAACACCACCAAGAGGTGAATGAGGATGGACGGGGGTGGGGAGACGTGCAGAGGAGGCTCTTGATTCCAAATCAGCACTCTCTCCAGGATGAGAAAACCACCAGCATTCAACCATGGAGGAGTGTGTGCAAAGACTCTGATAGCTCTCTCTAGAAAACTCTAGCTAATTCACCCCAGAGCATTCAGATGGATGTTGACACCAGTTTATGAACTCTGTTCACCTGCTGTTTCTTCACTGATGTTTATCTAGAAAGCAAGTGTTCTTGAACTTGGTTGTTGAGCACTTGCAGTGACAGGCACAGGGCTAGAACAGAGGTGAGCAGGGCCTAGTTCCTGATTTTTGAGGAGGCGCTCAACATATATTGCTAATAACCCAAGGGATCGAGGCATATGGAAACAGAGCCAAGTATCATGGAATGCTGGGGCAGAAAGAGGGCCAGCCCAGCTGAGCGGCAGACAGGTCTGGGCCAAAGGACCAGCCAGTGCTGGGGCCACAGTCCAGGGACTGTCAGAGAGGCTGGAAGTGTCTTTGGACTCTTGGAGGCCTGGGCTTAGCAGGGAGGCCAATGTGGTGGGGAACTGCAGCCCTTCTGGTCACATGACTCTGAGAATGCCCTTGGGCTTCAACCTCTCCCTGTACCAGGGCCGAGGGCACAGACGCGGTGGGGCAGCTCCATCCTCCTGGCCTGTGCTGCACAACTTGTACGGAGAGGTGGGGCTGGGCTGGCTGTTCCCAGGAGGGAACCAGTCTGGGGGTCAGGTGATGGCCAGGAAAGCCTGGGCCAGACGGGAGGGAGAGACTCACCAGTTTGGAAGAGGTTAAGTTCACACTCCAGGTAGTCGAACATCTCCACTGTCAGCTGGAAACTGGACCCAAGAGGAAAGAGAGCTTATACTCCACGGCCCAAAGGCCAGTGTACCCGTGCTGCTGCCAAAGCATGCGTGCACTGGTGTGCACGCGCAAGCACACATACCAGCTCTAAGTCTCAGCCCCCACCTAAGTGGATATTAAGGCTGTTGGAAGATCAAGCAGGGCGAATTCAACAGTGACAGCGGTAGAGAAAGCGGGCAGGTTCCACGCTGTGTTGGGAGGTCAGAGGGGCACAGAGAAGGGAGGCCTGGAGCAGAAAACACCCTGGAAGGGTTCTGGGCGAGGCACCAGCAGTAAGCGGCCCCTAGGTCAAGTCACTTAGCGGCTCTGTCCCCACCTCGGCCACCGGCCCTGCCTTCAGGCCCTCTGTGACCCTAACTGAAAGTGAGAAGACCTACACAAGCTCCCGTACCCCTCCGTCCAGGGCGTGAGGTCGGCCACTTACAAGTTGTTGACATCACTCTCTCCGGCCTCCTCTAGCTGCCGGTCACTCATGTGAAGGTTGCCTGGGAACCTGGGGTTCTGGGAGGGAGGCAGAGGAAGTCAGAACAGGGCACCCTGAGAGCGAGCTCTACAGCTGACATCACGCACACCAAGCCCCACTGAGCTCCGGCAGCAACAGGCTGGATTCTGCTTGGTGTGGGTGCCTGCATGCTCCCTGGGGAGTGTGGCCACGCTCACAACCACACACACACACACACACACACACACACAGGTCCCGTGATCGGCTGGCTCACAGCAAAGAACACCCCCCACCCGTCATTAGAGGGAAGGTTCCATCCCATCCCTGGGACCCCAAGGAGGGCCCCACTCCCGCAGCCTGTACCATGGACATCGTCTCCCTGGGGCAAGGACACCCAGCGCGTGACTGCTGGCGGTCCTCAACCTGACACCCACACCAGGCAGGCAGTGTAGCCTCTGCTTATCCCCAATACATTCTGAACCCTATCCAGGTGTCCTGCTGGCCTCTGACCACTTCCAGAAGCTTCTATTGTGAGTTCAGGGCCAGGCAAACTGATTCTCACATTAACTTCAGCAAAACAGAATTAGTAAAACAAACTTGAAGGTTGGAGAAGATTACAGGAAGCACAGTTGTTGAGTATCTATAGTCTCCTGTCTTTCTCAGTGTGGTCTGCCCGGAGCGGAGGGAACACAGGGCAGCCGGCAGGTGGAGGGGAGCACAGAGAGATGGTGGCCAGCCCACAAGGGGGCTCTAAATTCCAGGGTGAGTTCTTCAGGCTCTGAAGACAGAAATCCTCCACTTGGGCACTTCCGTCTCTGGCTGTAACACCCTCCTGTCCTGAGGCCCGCCACCCCGGCTCCTCTGCCTCAGAGACTCAGGCCGGTTGCTTTTTTCTTTTTTAATCGATTTTATTTTTTGGTCGCACCATGCAGCATGTGGTTTCCTGACCAGGGATCGAACCCACGTTCCCTGCATTGGAAGCGCGGGGTATTAACCACTGGACCAAAGGGAAGTCCCCAAGCCGGTTCCTTTATCGCCCCCTTCTGGCTGTGTTCACTTCCTCACTGGGTCTGGACATTATGGCATCTATGGCACCTCGCCCTCATCTTTCTTCCTGCCGGTCCTCACACCACACTGCCGTGAAGCCCAGTGAGTCTGGATCGTTGTCACATGCTCTGTGTCTCAGACCAGCTACCCATCTCCCTGGAGAATGACTCACAATTCATCACTATGTAACTGCGCTCTACAGCTCTGCGTGAGTGCCAAAGTCACTTCAGTCATGTATGAGTCTTTGCGACCCTATGGACTATAGCCCGCCAGGCTCCTCTGCCCATGGGATTCTCCAGGCAAGAACACTGGAGTGGGTTGCCGTGCCCCTCCTCCAGGGGATCTTCCCTACCCAGGGGTCAAACCCATGTCTCCTGAGGCTCCTGCACTGCAGGGGGATTCCTTACCACTGAGCCAGCAGGGAAGCCTGCTCTCTAGCTCCACTGCCCCTTAACAGCCCTTGCTGAGGCTTCCCTGGTGGCTCAGATGGTAAAAAATCAGCCTGTAATGCAGGAGACCCGGGTTCAATCCCTGCATCAGAAAGATCCCCTGGAGGAAGAAATGGCAACCCACCCCAGTAGTCTTGCCTGAAGAATTCCAAGTACAGAGAAGCCTGGTGGGCTACAGTCCATGGGGTGGCAAAGAGTCAGACACGACTGAGCAACCAACAGTCCTTGCTACTGGCCCACTGGTTCCCCTTTCCATCAATGACTGCCCGATTCTGCACCTGGTACCCAGATCCCACGCCATCACCCTCGGCACCTCACCACGTCACGTGCTCGCTTTCTTATATCAAAACTCGGCATCCTGCTTCCCACTCCCTTCCCTGCTTCAAAGGTACCCACCTGCCCTGCCCTTCCTCCAGCTTCAAAGAGGAGTCGCCACCTCCTTCCTGACTCAGGATCAGCCCCTCCCTGTGTGCTATTTGAACCAATCTAGTTTCTGGTTGGAGAAGGCAACGGCACCCCACTTCAGTACTCTTGCCTGGAAAATCCCATGGACGGAGGAGCCTGGTAGGCTGCAGTCCATGGGGTCGCTAAGATTCGGACACGACTGAGCGACTTCACTTTCACTTTTCACCTTCATGCCTTGGAGAAGGAAATGGCAATCCACGCCAGTGTTCTTGCCTGGAGAATCCCAGGGACGGGGGAGCCTGGTGGGCTTCCATCTATGGGGTCGCACAGAGTCGGACATGACTGAAGCGACTTAGCAGCAGCAGCAGCAGTTTCTGGTTCTTTCTCACGCACACCCCAACAAATCCTGCTTGAGCCCCTGTTCTGAGCTAGATGCTGGGCCACACACGGGACAAGGGAGACACGCACTCCTGCTCTTGGTCCTCCAGGAACCCACAGTGCTGAGCACCCACGACTCCATCTGCCTTTTAGGCTCCTGCCCGCATCCCGTGCTCCAGGTCTTTCCCACGGCCCCACATCTTCCTCCAGCTGTTGTCCCCGTCTCTCCTCCCTTTCCTGCCAATCTTCAGGAAGTCCCTGACCCTTGTCTGTCCCAGAGATAACTGTCTAAACCTGGCTCTCCCCATCTTTCACACCGACAGCCCAGCTCTTCCCAAGTCATCCTCCACACTGAATGGATGACCTCACACACCAGCCCAGGCACCTGTCGCTCTCCACCCTGCCTGCTTCTTGCACTAACGTGGGTCTCCTGATAGTGCCACGTGGATGCCAGTGTCCTGGGCCTCCTGCCCTTATGTCTTCAGCTGATCCACTGCCAGGAACACCCATCCTGCCCTTCCTCATTGCCCCTTCCTCTCTACCTGCTAAGTGGCAGCCTGGGGTCTGGAGAAGGGGGAAAAAGTACTCCACAGCAGGCAGAGAGAGATGGGAACGGTGGGACCAGAGGGCGAACTGTGGTTGAAGTGACATATCCCATTCAACACCCTCTCTTTATGATGTGACCCTGATATTCCACCTGGAGTGATGACAGTCCCCTCCCTGTGACCCTGGGAACCTCTGTGACGGCCTCTGCCAACATAGGATGGTGGGAGGGACACCCTGTGACTTCAGAGGCTGGGTCATCTAAATGCCATGCACTCTACCTGTTCTCTTGGCCAACTCACCAGGCTGCAAGGAAGCCCTGACTAGTGCTGAGACTTCATGAAGAGATGCCAGGCCAGCCCCCCACCGTTTCAGCTCCAGCTGGCATCTGACTGCAACCGCATGGGAAACTCCCAGCCAGAACTGCTGGCCAAGCCCTTGTGGAACCCCAGACCAACAGAATGCCAGAGACAAAAGACTGCTGTTGTTTTAAGTCATTAAGCTCTGGGCTGATGTGTGTCCAGCACAGGTAACTGTCACGCCCTGAGGCTGAGCTCAACTGCCACCACCTCCTAGAAGCCCACCTGGTTGCCCGAACCTGGGCAAGACACCCCCGACTCACTTCTGTGGGCCCTCCTTCTTCCCTCCCAACCAGACTGAGACTCCCAAAGGCAGCAGCAATGTCTATCCCTCTTTTTCTCTCCAGAACCTCACCTCGCCCTAGCCCAGGGTAGACCCTCAGTGATATACCATGAGCTTCTACATCGACCTGGCCGAGGTTAGAATCCCACCTCACCACCGAGGAGCTTTCTGATTCAGGCCCTTAAGGGACCCAGCCACCATCTGAGTTTCACTTTCCTAGGATATGATCATACATGTTTATAGGGCTCTTGTGAAGATTAAATGATATTCAAAAAAGGTTGAATCAACTAAGGATGGTTTGCATGAATCAAAGATACCCCTTGAGTATATAAAAGATACTGGAGATAAATACACCAAGTTATGGTATTTCTTCTTAGGTTTCTTTCTTTCTCTATTTCCACTGCCAGCTCCCTAATTCAGGCCACTTCCCCTCCCACCTGGCGGGCCATTCTTCCTTACCTCCTATTGCCATCATGCCCACCCTTTGAGGATCACATCAAGCCCCAACCCCCACCTTTTCGAAACATCCCTGGCACTTTTCTGCAGGCACACACCTGGCACTATTATACAGCTACTGCAAGTGTGTAAGCTTCTCTCCCCAATGGATCTGTGAACTCCTAAAGAGCAGACCCTTTCTCCTTATCCTTATATGCCACTTGGCACATACTTTTATATGCATTAGGTATATAAGAAATACTAAAGTCATATCTTGAGCAGAAGGTCCTGTGTGGACACTTATTGTATGAATGGAAGGAGTTATTTCTATTACGTCAAGTCAGTACTTCTGAAATATTTTCATAAGGCCACCTGGTGGATCAGGCTTCCCAGGTGGCGCTAGTGGTCAAGAATCCACCTGCCAGTGCAGGGGACACAAGAGACGCAGGTTTGATCCCTGGGTTGTGAAGATCCCCTGGAGTAGGAAATGACAACCCACTCCAGTATTCTTGCCTGGAGAATCCCCATGGACCAAGGAGCCTGGTGGGCTAGTCCACAGAGTCACAAAGAGTTGGACGTGACTTAGCGAATGAACACACTTGGTGGATCAGGTTTCTCGCTTTGCAAAATGAGAAACAAAAGGTACAAAGGACCCGGGCCAAAATCCCAGGCCACATCCCTCTGACTGTGGTCACTTTATAAAATGTTTCCTCTCACACAGCTGGGATACGGTGTGAACATTCCCTGAAAAGCCAGACTGTCCTATTACCTGGAAAACCTGACAATTAAGTATGGCTGGGGGGACTTCCCTGGCGGTCCACTGGTTGAGAATCCACCTTCCAATGCAGGGGACACAGGTTCAATCCCTGGTCGGGGAACTAATCTCCCAAATGTCTTGTGGCAACGACGCCCACGCGCTCTGGAGCCTGTGCTCCACAAGAGAAGTCCTTGTGCCTCAGAGAGAAGCTGATGCTGCAACCAAGGCCCAGCATGGCCGAAAAACAAACCAAAAAAGCCCAGCCAGGTGTGAGGAGACGGGACAGCCCGGGCGGGGGCGGGGGCGGGGGCGGGGTGGTCTGTGAGGGGTGGCTGGCAGGGCCGGCAGAATTGCTGAAAAGACTCACTTTGGTGTGGTACTCCATCTTCGTTCTCAGCAGTTTGAGGTAGATGCTGCAAAGCTGCCCATACCCTTCACTCAGGTGGCCCTTTGACGAAGAGGAAAGAAAGCAGGCTGTCAACACTGAGAACTTTGGGTTGAAAGACCTACAGCTGGGACGTCTTTTTAAAAGAATATATATTTTTTTTCCCTCCTGAGTATGAAAATAACATATACCCCTGTTGAAAATTTGGAAAATATAAAAAAGGACACTGCAAGCAAGTCATCTTCAGCCTAACCACCAGAGATCATCATGGGAAAATGTACAAGGGTTGAAAAGTGAAAGATGAACGGATCAGAGACTGAAATGTCAAATACAAAACTATAAAACTCCTAGAAGATCACAGAGGAGAAAACCTGGGTGACCTTGAGTATGGCAAAGGCTCTTTAGACATAACACCAAAGACACAAACCATGAAAGAAATAATTGATAAGTTCGGCTTCATTAAAATTAAAAACTTCCGCTCTACAAAAGACATTGTCAAGAGAATGAGAAGATAAGCCACGGACTGGGAGAAAATATTTGCCAAGGACGTATCTCATAAAAGACAGTTATCTAAAATGTACAAATATACTCTTAAAACTCAACAATAAAAAACCAAACAATTCAACTAAAAAAATGGACCTAAGTCTGAAAATTCAGACTACATACTATATGATTTCAACTATATGGAATCTGGAAAAGGTAAAATTATAGAGCTATTCCATGGACCATAAAGAAGACTGAGAGCCAAAGAATTGATGCTTTTGAACTGTGGTGTTGGAGAAGACTCTTGAGAGTCCCTTGGACTGCAAGGAGATCCAACCAGTCCATCCTAAAGGAAATCAGTCCTGAATATTCATTGGAAGCACTGATGCTGAAGCTGAAGCTGAAGCTCTAATACTTTGGCCACCTAATACGAAGAACGAACTCGCTGGAAAAGACCCTGATTCTGGGAAGGATTGAGGTTAGAAGGAGAAGTGGGTGACAGAGGATGAGATGGTTGGATGGCCTCACCGACTTGATGGACATGAGTTTCAGTAAGCTCCAGGAGTTAGTGATGGACAGGGAAGCTTGGCATGCTGCAGTCCATGGGGTCGCAGAGTCAGACACGACTGAGCCACTGAACTGAACTGAACTGATTCCATTAACAGGGGAGCCTGGGGGGGCTACAGTCCAAGGGGTCACAGAGTTGGACACGACTTAGCGACTAAACAATAACAACAACAAGGAATGTATGACAACCATGAGTGAACTGTATTGTAAACTACAGACTTTGGTGATTACAAAGGACGTGTCAGCAGGTTCATTCATTGCAGCAAATTCACCACTGTGGCAGAGGATGCTGATAACAGAGGAGGCTATATGCATGTCTGGATGCTGGGTACATGGAAAATCTCTGTATTTCCCATTCAATTTTTCAGTGAACCTAAAACTGCTTTCTGTAGTCCATGGAGTCACAAAGCTGCTTTGAAAAAAAAAAAAGTAAAAGAGGCTTCTAAGTTCAGAAAGTCTTAGTCAAATGGAAGAGACAGACCACATAGAAGAATTATATTTTGGATAAGGCAGGGGGACTAGGTACCTGGGCTGACCTTCCCACTGAAAACGACTTACAATATTGAGTGAGACATTAAAAACACTTTGAAGGTATTAGTGAACTAGCAAGAGAGTAAGGAATCTTCAGGCCAGGAACTGAGTAATTCAGATATTCAGAGAGCAAATGGCTTGATGGGGTCAAAATGGGGGAGGGGAGATACTTTCTCACACCAAGTGAACCCGAGTTTTGGTTTTCTGAGTCTCCAGGGCCAGGTGGTGAACCGGAGGCAGGGCTCTCACCTGCCCAAGTTCAAGAGTGTAGTGCAAGAGCCGACTGCCTTCCTGGTGCAGGGGAATTAAGGGTAAACTGGAAATAACACACATGTTCTGCGCTGAAGGAGTCCCCCCGAGGACTGCAAAGAAAATCCACTGCCCGAAACCACTGCTGTGATCAGAGGGAGGGAAAAACTGCTTCCAAGAACTGAACCGTGAGCCAGTTATCAAGGGGATCTGCTCAGAATTCATAAAACTTTTAAGCTGAGAATTTAATTTAGAGTGATCTCAATGGATGCAAATGCCAATTCTCTCGGGAGGAACCTGCCTTTGTTAGAATTCAGAGAATTCCCACCGAAAAAAGTGTCCAGGAAAATGAGCAACTCACAGGAGAAAAATAACTAAGCACAAGAAGAAAGCACATAGCATGAGCAAAATTCACCAAAACAACAGATGGCAGAGACAGATCTCTAAGGACTTTAGATACTGGAAGTATAAAAAGTGATATACGAAATCATGTATTTAATAAGCCTAAGTAAATTAGAGACTGTTTTAAAATATATGCAGGGCACAATAAATTATAAAGAATGCCAAGCAGATCTGAAAACAAAGCAAAACCTAAAATTCCAAGAAATGATAACCATACTAAAACTGAAAACCTTATGGAGAGGTTTAGCAACAGATTAGACCTTGTTGAAGGGGGAATAAGTGAAATGAACACTAGATCTACTGAAATTATCCAGAATGCAGTACAGAGGCGAACAGGGAGGAAAAGAATG
The DNA here is from genome assembly GCF_019923935.1 of Bubalus bubalis. Classification (NCBI taxonomy): domain Eukaryota; kingdom Metazoa; phylum Chordata; class Mammalia; order Artiodactyla; family Bovidae; genus Bubalus; species Bubalus bubalis. Next base: position 8,369,889 of record NC_059180.1, on the reverse strand, counting down.
AAATAGTGGTTTAAAGGCACGGGGAATAGGGTGAGAAAGTTGAAAATACTGCTAACCAGAGTCTCAGAGGAAAAGACAGAATGAGGCAAAGGCAATATTTGAGAAGACAATGAGGATTTTTCAAAACTAATTAAAGATAATAATCTACAGACTTAAGAAGTCCAAAGAAACTAAATTCACACCTAGATACATAATAAGAACTTGAAAACAGAAAAAAAAAAAACCAACAACAGATTAGCTTCAAAGAATAATCATGAGTCTAACAGCAGACTTAATAAGAATGAAGGAAGCCATAAGCCAATGGAAGGGTATCTTGACTAATATCTTCCGTGTACTAAAAGAAAAGAACTATCATCCCAGAATTCTTAAGTCAGAGAAAATATCTCCCGTGAATGAGGGTGAAATAAAGACATTCTCCATCAGGCAAAAGTGCTTGTTTCCCACCAGCAGACTCTCACTAAAGGAAGTTCTAAAGGAAATAATTTAAGCAGAAAGAAAGAGATCCCAAATGCATGCTCTGAGATGTAACAGGAAATGAAGAGCACCAAATACAACAATTAAAATAAAATATGGGGTCTAAAAACAACCAAAATTAAAATATACGACAACAGCTCGAGGGAACGAATGGTGTTAAAATATTCTAAGGTCTTTGTGCTATACAGGAAACAAAGACATGAACTTTAGACAATGAAAACCTAAGCAGACCCTTTTCATTTTTAGATAACATTGTCAACAGATTAAAAAAAAAAAAAAACAAACACCTCTGCTTTTATTTTTGTATCTTCCCACTAGTAATGAGGGGGAAAGTGAATGAGAAAGAAAATACCCAATCAATCCAAAAGAAGGTAAACAATGAGAGAAATAGAAACAAAACAGATAGGACAAACAGCATAAAATAAGATGGGAGATGTAAGTCTAAAGATATTATCCATTATAATAAATGTAAACAGAGTAAAGGTCCTGTTAAAAGACAAAGACTGCCATCTTGAATTTTTAAAGAATCCAACTAAATGCTATTGACAAATATATTTCTAAGACAAAAGATTACAGAAAAGTCACTATGCAGTACATCTGAAACTAATATTATAAATCAATTACAGTTCAATTAAAGAAAAACTGACCATGAACTAGCTCATATAGCAAGGCTCAAAAAACTTTGAAATATCAACATGATATTGATTCTCTAGCCACAATGCAATACATATACATGTAAAAAATATTTAAAATATAAAAACTTATAAGTAAAAGGATGGAAAAATATATACCAGATAAATTCTACAAAAAATAAAAAGACCTAAGCTTTCCATGTTACAGAAATGTAACAAAACTCTCTAGCATACAGGTGGAAGATTTGGGGATAAACCTCTGCTCTGTTCAGGTTAACTAGTCTTGTGACTTAGGAAGGGCTTCCCTGGTGGCTCAGATGGTAAAGCGTCTGCCTGCAGTGCAGGAGACAAAAGCTGCTTCCTCTCTCTGGGTCTGTATTTCTCATCTATAATGGGTAGATTGGACTACATAATTGCTAACATTTTGTGAGTGCAGACAGAGACAGGTAAGAATTTTAAGGAAAGGGCTAACATAGCAGTTCTTATCCAGTGGGACAAAAAGACACATCAGCGTCCACTGGGAAGATTCTTCAAAGAGCAGGTTACCTCCCGTTCTTACACATACTCCTTGAATCTAGAGAGATTCTGGTATGTTTACAAAAACACTCTTTAAACCCATTCAGATCTTGCCACCTACCTCCTCCCTCTTCTTAAGGCACCGAGAATCCCCAACCAGGAAAGAAAATCCACTGGCATTCAGATTGGGAATGCCAGTTCTCAAGGTGCTGTGACCCCCATGGGACCAGGAGAAGGAAAGAAGTAGGAACTATGACAGTGTCATTGCCAAGGGATCCCAGTGCCCAGAGACCACTGGGATATGAGCTTCCATTGGCAGGATAAAATCCCTGGTCCTGGAACCTCCCAACAGTTTCCAGGGACTCCAGGGAAGACTGAATAACATGGTTCCATGTTCGGGCATCCCCGAACCCCTCCCTGAGGCTTGTGAGAGAAATCCGAAACAAGGTGAAAGAGATGACTTTGTTTCATCCCACACTCCTTGTTCTGTGGCCTCTGGGGAAGGACGAGGCAGTGCAGGTGGCCCCAAGGAGCGGGCTCAGACTCACCCACATCCGGCTCATGTCGCTCAATTCGCTTTTGTATCTCAGAGAGTCCTTGAGAACCTGGAGAGGGAAGACAAGGAGAGGAGAGAGGCTGGTGAAAGGCGGGCCTGGGGTGGGGCAGAGAAGGGGACGTGAGAGATGAACCCATCTCTGAGACTGGTACCCAGAAGGCCAGGAGATGGGGGCAGCTGCCATTCGCAGTGCCAGAGTGGACAGTGGCCCCTGTGACTCAGGCAACTGCGCTTTCCCCACGTGGGTCCCAGGCTCCCTGCCCATCCACCGCAGCCGCAGGCACTCACGTTTGGGTGTCCATCCCGGAGGAGTTTGTGGAACACGTGGCAGAACTTCCAGCAGAGCACTGCGTTGCTGGACAGGGGCAGCCGGTTGACAACAGACCAAAAGGTCTGCGCTCCCTTCTCGTGGTGGGTGCCCAGTATGCACGGTGAGGGAGGGTCATGGAAAACAAAGGCACGGATGGGGCCTGCCTGGGCACCAACCCCGGGCGGGGCCTGCAGCAGGCCGCCACGGGCGTGGTGCCTTATTCAGCACTCTCCAGCAGGGGGCGCCGCTCGTAACAAAAGCACCGAGGATCCGGGTAGGTTATCTTGGCAATTTTTTGACGGATGGCAAAAAGGCACCTTATTCTAATATTCATTTTATTAGATGATTTCCCCAGAGACGGCGGTCTCTTGGGAAGAGTGACTTTTTCTAATTTGCAAAGTAAGTTCTGGGCCAGCAGTGGTCCTGGCTGACCTTCCGTGGGAAAATGCTTTGGTTGGAATTAGGGCTTTGCTGTGGGAAGATGTTTTGGTTGGAATTAGGGCTTTGCTGTGGGAAGGGAGACTCTGCCCTTTAGATCTGCTGAGTTTGTGATGGGGCCTGTGAGGGGGACATAACTGCAGCTAATATTTTACCAACACAATACAGCTTCTGAAAATTCCCTCTTATCCACTACTCAAAGGGTGTGCTTCAGTTCTTCAAGGGCCCTGGCTACTGACACCTTGGTTCCTCTTCCAAGTAGCACCTGATTCCTCTAAGAGCCACTCTGCTCTTACCCTGAAAGCGGCAGTCTTTGTTTAAAATGTATTAATATTTTCTCTAAATTTAAAATGACTCTTGGGACTTCCTTGGCACTCCAGGGGTTAAGACTATGTGCTCCCACTGCAGGGGGCGCTGGTTTGATCCCTGGTCAAGGAGCTAAGATACCGTATGCCTTGTGGCACAGCAAAACAAATCAAAGAAAACGACTCTTTCATTCCGCATCTTCTAAAAATCTTCCTGGCCTCACTCAGGGGTACCGTCATCTTCAAACACCTAAATTCCCTGTGTGCAGGATTCTGCCCCCTAGATCCAATTTCAAACACACCTGCCACCCATGGACCACCTGCCACTGTTTGCGTTTAATAAATGTCCTTCTGGCCTTGAGTGATTTTAACAGACCTCCAGGCCTCCATAATTAGGGAACCCTTTTGGAGGAAAGTAGAGGATTTCCACGTTTCTTTTGTGATGGAAGCTTGTACAGGCTTCACACACCCAGTATCTGGGCATCAATCAACCCCAAGTACAAATCCTGTCTTGAGCTTCCCAGGTGGAAGCTAGTGATAAAGAACCCACCTGTCAATGCAAGAGCCATAAGAGATGCAGGATGATCCCCTGGAGCAGGGCATGGCAACCCACTCCAGTATTCTTGCCTGGAGCATTCCATGGACAGAGGAGCCTGGTGGGCTAGAGTCCATGGGATCACACAGACTCAGACACGACTGAGGCGACTTAGCACAGCACAGCACATTCAGGCTCTAGTAAGAGGCACTGCACCATTTAGGAAAGACTTGCCTCAGGTTAGAAACTATGGGACTTACCCGAAAGACATGCTACTTTGCTTCTGAGCCAGAAGGTGTGGTAAAATTCCCTCCTGGGACTGATATTTGTATTTTGAGAGGGGTCACCTTGAACACACAATTTTGGGTCTGGAAGCTGAAATCACCCCTTTAAAAAATTTTTTTTTTGGTTCCCTAGTGGCTCGGTGGTAAAGAACCCGCCTGTCAATGCATGAGACGCGGGTTCGATCCCTGATCCGGGAAGATCCCACATGCCTCAAAGCAGCTAAGCCCGTGTGCCACAACTATTGAGCTTGAGCTCTAGAGCCACGGAGCTCCACCTAGTGAGCCCACATGCCCAGAGCCCGTGCGCCCCAAGAAGAGAAGCCACTGCAATGAGAAGTACATGCACTTCAGTGAAGAGCGGCCCCCGCTTGCCACAACTGGAGAAAAGCCCAAGCAGCAGCAAAGACGCAGCACGGCCAAAAATAAGTACATAAATAACTAATATTTAAAAAAAATTTTTTTTTAATTTGTTTATTTGGTTGTGTTGGGTCTCAGTTGTGGTTTGTGCGATCTAGTTCCCTGACCAGGGCTTGAACCTGGGCCTCCTGCATTGGGAGCACAGAGTGTTAGCCACTAGACCACCAGGTAAGTCCCCCAGCCTTTGTTCTTAAAGATGGATTTCTGAAATAACTTAACAGTTTCACCTCAAGCACAGCCCCCTTGGACTAGAAGGAAGCCAAGAGGAGAGACAGACAGTCCCCTACCCTCTCTTGAGATGACTTCTCAAGGCAGACTGTGGCTCCTTTGCTGTGCTTAGTCGCTCAGTCATGTCTGACTCTGCGACCCCATGGACTGTAGCTCACCAGGCTCCTCTGTCCATGGGGATTCTCCAGGCAAGAATACTGGAGTGGGTAGCCATTCCCTCCTCCAGGGGATCTTCCCAACCCATGGATCCAACCCAGGTCTCCTGCATTGCAGGCAGATTCTTTACCATGTGAGCCACCAGGGAAGCCCTTTACCCAAGAGCAATCTGCCAAAACAGGAGCTAGGGCAGGCATGGAGCTGGCTGCGCACGCCGGCGTGGAAAGAGGCAAGCAGACCCCTCTGTCTTTAATTTTAAAAGCATCTTAATGCATCCAATGCACGTCAGGCACTCGTGGATATAAAGAAAAATAAGACTCCCTCCCCAGCCCTCCAGGAGTGGACACCAGTCGGGGATGCCAACCTGTTCACCTGTCAGGCACCCAGGATAAACGACTGTCTGAACAGCAATTCTAAATGAAGCCAGGCCTCCCAATGCTTATTTAGCTGGTAACGAGGGGAGATGGTGCTCTATGAATGTACTGATAAAGACTGTGCACTGTGGCAGCACACACAGGAAAAGTGCAACGATAGAGAAGACAGCGTGGCCCCCGCACGCCGATGACAGGCCAGTCGTTCAGCTTCCACATGTTCGGGTGGACCCAGAGACTGTCATACAGAGTGGAATAAGTCACACACAAAACCAAATACTGTATAAAATCGCTTGCATGTGGTTCTAGAAAAGTGATACAGAGGAGCTTATTTGCCAAGCAGAAATAAGACACAGACCTAGAGAATGGACGTGTGAACACAGGACAGGGGGGATGAGGGAGTGGAATGAATCGGGAGATGGGGGCTGACACATACACACGACTCTGTGTCAGATGACGAATGAGAGCCCGCTGCACAGCACAGCTAACTCCACTCAAAGTTCTGTGGTGACCTAAGTGGCCAGGAAGCTCAAAAAAGCTAGAGCTATACGTATACATACAGTTGATTCTTTGGCCACCTGATGCGAAAAACTGACTCACTGGAAAAGATCCTGATGCTGGAAAAGATTGAAGGCGGGCGGAGAAAGGGACGACAGAGGATGAGATGATCAGATGGCATCACTGACTCGATGGACACGAGTTTGAGTAAGCTCTGGCAGAAGGTGGACAGTGAAGCCTAGCGTGCTGCTAGGCTTGGGGTCGCAAAGAGTCAGACACGACTGAGCAACTGAACTGAATAGTTGATTCACTTTGCTGTAGAGCAGAAACAAACACAATTATATAAAGCAGCTATACTCCAATTAAAAAAAAAGTACCTATAGAGAATAAATGTTCTGTGAGATCTTTAGGCTTTAAAACTCTGTGTGGAGGGGATCTTTTCAACGTTTATTCACCCCTTAGCAACTGGGAAGCAGAGAGACTCCCAGAAAGGCAGAGCTGGAATGTTAGCTTCTGGAAGCTTCTTTGGCCAACACTCTCATTTGACAGACAAGGGAGTTAAGGGTTGCAGAGGCCTCACTGGGCCCATTCAAAGTCCCAGAGCAAGTCAGAGAGCTCCAGTGACGGGATTCCGGAATCTGCCTCCAGGTCCCTTCCATCACCCCAGGGTGCCTCCCTGGCAAGGTGTGCCCTGGCCCTCTCTGTGTTCACACCCCATTCAGAAGGGCACACTGGCCCAGGATAGCTGTCTCTTACTTCATATCTCGCGCCAGACTGACTGGTATTCTTCACAGAGAAGGGTCAGGACTGGGTAACTCTCTGAGACAACCAACTGGGACACTAATCTGATTTACGCATTAGTCACTTGGTTGTGTCCAACTCTTTGCAAACCCATGGACTGTAGCCCACCAGGCTCCTCTGTCCATGGGATGTCGCAGGCAAGAACAGTGGAGTGGGTTGCTATTTCCTTCTCCAGGGGATCTTCCCAACCCAGGGAACAAACCCTCGTCTAGTGCGTCTTCTGCATTGCAGGCAGATTCTTTACCCGCTGAGCCATCTGGGAAGACACTAATAATAAGGCTTTTCTTGGTTTGGTTTTCTTGACTCAGTAGAGCGACAAGGGAGTAAAAGGGCAAGGTCTGGCGAGGCTCACCCCTGGGCCAGGTTGAGGGGGTACCCGGTAGGGGTTCAACAGCCCCATCTCACAGCAAAGCCCTAATTCCAACCAAAGCATCTTCCACTAAAGACAGTTGCTTTCCTGCCACTGAAGAGCAGTACACGCTGCCAGCAACATTTCCTGAGGGCCTGACCTCTCCTGGGCATCGCCCTGACAGTACTGCACTTCCTTGGCCTTCTAACCTGGCAGGTCTCCTGCACAGAGGGGCTGGGGTGGGACGGCTTCAAGACAGGCTATGCCAACCTGACTAGCTGTGGGGCAGCCGCCTTGCTGAACCCTGGCAAGAAGCAGCTTCCCAGCCCAGATGGAAACCCAGCCTCCCTGCCCCGTACTCTGTCCCAGCAAACACAAAGGTTTCCCCACTGGCAGCCTCTCCTCCGGCCTCTGGGGAACAGCCTTCCAGCACCCGGACTTGACTTCAAGAGCAGTTCCTGAGGGATCCACTGGCCAGAGTGCTGCCTGTACTTCTTTCCAAAGCCACAGACCTGGGATGGTGGCTGCCCAGTAGGCCTATCGTGCATGATCTGCTGCTGCTGCTAAGTTGCTTGCTCAGTCACGTCCAACTCTTTGTGACCTTTTGGACTGTAGCCCGCCAGGCCTCTCCATCCATGGGATTTTTCAGGCAAGCATACTGGAGTGGGTTGCCATTTCCTCCTCCAAGGGATCTTCCAGACCCAAGGATCGAACCCGCAGCTCCTGCATTGCACGCGGATTCTTTACCCACTGAGCCACTGGGGAAGCTGAGGCTTCTGCCAACTCTGCATTGGTGGCGGGGGCACTTGGTGAAAACCCTCAAATCATCAGTTTCCTAACCCTGGGGTCCCCAACCTCAGGGATCTACTGCCTGATGATCAGAGGTGGAGCTGATGTAGTAACTGAAATAAAGGGCATAGTAAGTGTAATGTGCTTGAATCATCCTGAAACCACCCCCTGCCCCATCTGTGGAAAAATCGTCTTCCATGAAACCAGTCCCTGTGCTGAAAAGGTTGGGGACCACTGCCCTAGTTCTCCCTGACCTTCCCATCTTCTTCCCTCTGGTTTGGGCTGAACCAGCTCACTTAAGAGGCTCATATTTCCATGGTAGAGCCATTGTGTCGGCTTAAGGCCAACCGCTGCTGCCCAGATTGCTGTTTTGCTTTCATGCTCAGAGAAAGGCATTTGATCAGGTCCCCAAGGGGGTGGTCAGGGTGGCAAAGTGCAGGGCCAGAGTCCTTTGATGATACAAGGGAAAAGACCTCCAGTGCCCCGAGGAAACATCTCAAAGGAGAGTAACTTCAAAGGTCTTGGCAGTTCTGCAAAGCTAAGTCACAGGAGAGGAGCGGGACCGGGCTGGATGGCTGCTGCGGTCCCTTCCACCCCGATGGGCTGTGGGCTCTGAAGCCAGCTGCTGCCAACCCACACTGTTCAGACCCTGCAGGGGCCTGGCCAGTGGGGGGATGCCCATTCCTACAGCTGAGCAAGGATGTCTCGCCCTGACTTCCGTCCCCACAAGTTGATGCTCCTCGGGGTCGGTCTTCAGAGCAACCTCCAAAAGGATATTTCTGGCATGTTTTTCCTTGACGGCCACTACCTGTGTATTAATGGCCTTGTTGATGCTGACAGTCTGAAAAACAAGAGGTGGGGGTGGGGAAGGGGAAAAGGAGGATGAGATGAATAAGCTTCTGACAGTGGCTGAGACCCTTCCAGACGCCCCGCCCCTGCCCCTCCCTCCAATGACTCCTCTCTCCCTGCAGACCCCCTTGTCCCCCTGTCCCCACACAGGCCCAGCCCCCAGCCCCCACCGTGGGGGGCAGAGGCGGGCAGCGCTCCCAGGCCAGCTGGCCCGGGCTGTCCTAAGGCAGCGGGCTTTGCTGCCTGGCATTGGCTGTGCCCAGCTGCTGCGCCCGCCTGCCACTCATTCACTTGGCACAACAACATGGCAATTAAAGCCTGCACAAAGGGATGTCTTTCATCCCCCAGGGAAACATTATTTCTCCGGGAGCAGGAGGAAGAGGCGCTGAGATCAGGGAGGGGCTGTGGCTCAAAGACCATCCGGACGCACCCCCCGCCCGGCTAGAACCTTCCATGGAGCCTCCCCTAGCTGGCTCGGGTCGACAGTGGTCACTCTCCTCTCTTGTCTCCCTGCTCTTGGGCACTTTCCAACTTCCAACCAAACTCCCTTTTATTTATAAGGCATGACAAATATTCACTCCTTCCGGTTGTTTTCAGAATCATAATTCTCTCTTGAAGTTAACAAAGCACATTACACATACGAATATGATTTCTACATACGCGCGCAGGATGGTATCAGGTAGCCTGGTTTTTGAAGTAACAGCCTTTTTCTGTTTTGCTCCGTTCCACAAATGTCATTCTATTCCAACTCAGGTTAACAACCTGTTATGTACCCTACACGTACACCCTACACGTACCCCTGCGTGAGTGTGCACACGCGCACACACACACTCCCACACTCTGAAGGGTTAACTTTGTCACTGTCCTATAAAACTGGGACTGTCATGCACAGACTTTTTTACATCTTGCTTGAAAATATCACTTGAAAATATCCCATGAAATGTTTTCCAAGTGAACTGGTAAAACTCTGGCTCATTCTTTAAGAAGATATAATATTCCACAGTGTGGGTGGATGTGATTTATAGCAACCAGTACTGGGAAGCAATTTATTTCCACTAAACTCTTTTAGTAAACATTCTTATACATATATCCTTATTAATCGATGCTTTCATTCCCAAGGAATAGAGTATAAGGAGTGAGATTACTGGCCCCACGTTTTTCTTTTTTTTTTTTAACTTTTCATTATGGAAAAGTCCAAGCACACACAAATGCAATGGTCCGTCTAATAAGTCCTCATATAATCGGTCCCCAGCACCAATGATTATGAACTTGTAGCCAAACACGCTTTCTTAGGGATGAGGGGTCACAAACATTTTCTGTGAGGAGGCAATTAGTAAATATTTTAGCCTCTGCAGGTCACATGGTCTCCATCACAACTGTTAACTCTGCCACTGGAGTGAAAAAGCAGCCTCAGAGATACAGAAATAAACGACTGTGGCTGCATTCCAATAGAACTTTATTTACAAATCAGGAGGTGGTCTGGATTTGGCCTGCACCTCTTGTGTCCTGGGGCCTCTCTGGTGGCTCAGTGGTAAAGAATCCACCTGCCAATGCAGGAGAGGCGGGTTTGATCGGGTCGGGAAGATCCCCTGCAGAAGGAAATTGCAACCCACTCTAGTATTCCTGTCTGGAAAAGTCCTACGAACAGAGGAGCCTGCTGGGCTACAGTCCACGGGGTCGCAAAGAGTTGGGCACCACTGAGCAACTGAGCACATGCCTGGTGTGCTGACCTTGGCTTTTTACCATTGGTTACTGATTCCCCTGCTCCCTGGATTATCTGCAGGAAATCCCAGGTGTTATGCTATTTTACCAGCAAATATTTCAGTAAAAATCTCTAAGGGAAAAAGAAAAAAAAAGATTCTGAATATTAACCATCATATTATTATGATCACACCTAAAATTTTAAGGATAATTTCTTTATTTTTACTTTTGGCTGCACCAGGTTTTCACTGCGGCATGGGCTTAGTTGCCCTGTGGCATGTGGGATCATAGTTCCCTGACCAGGGATCGAACTGGCACCCACTGCATTGGAAGTGCCAAGTCTTAACCACTGAACCGCCAGAGAAATCCTTGTTTACCTATTTTTATATACAGTAGTGTGTACATATTAATTGCAAACTCCTAATTTACCTCTCCCCCCACCACCCCTGCAACTCTTTTGGTAACCATAAGTTTGTTTCACAAACATAGGTCTGTGAGCCAGACTCAAATTCTTTAACAGCATAAGCTCTGTTACAGGTGGAATTGTGTCTCCACAGAAAAGACACGTTGGAGTTCAAATCCCCCAGCACCTGTGAACATGATGTCATTTGAAATAGGGTCTTTGCAGAGATAGTTACGAGGTCTTACTGAATTAGGGTGGGTCCCAAGTCCAGTATGACTGGTGTACTTATAAGAAAACCACGTGAAAACCCAGGGACACAGACACTCAGGGAGAAGAGAGCCATGTGAAGATGGAGGCAGACACCAGAGGGATGTGCCTACAAGCCAAGGAATGTGAAGGACGGCCGGCAACCAACAGAAGCTAGGAAGAGGCCAGGATGGAATGTCCAAAGGGAACATGGCCCCGCTGGCACCTTGATTTTGACCTTCTTGCCTCCAGGACTGCGACAACAAATGTCTATTGTTTTAAGCCAGCCGATACGTGGTAATTGGTTGTGGCAGCCCCAAGAGATTAACACAGGATCCTTTCCCCATCAGGCTTAGTCATCCCTGAAGACAAGGAGAGGGCAGACACTTCCTTCCCTCTTTTCTACAGCACAGGCAGGGGGCGCTATTGAGCACAGTTGTTGGCTCTCCGTGCAATGGTTAGACCAGTTCAGAAGGAATCTCACATAAGACATGCTGCCAGAAAGGGGTAAGAAGTTTACTCCCAGGACTTCCTTAGTGGGCCAGTGGCTAAGACTCCGAGCTCCCAATGCATGGGGCCCGGGTTCGATCCCTGGTCAGGGAACTAGATCCCACATGCCACAACTTGGAGTTTGCATTCTGATACTAAAGATCCCACGTGATTCGAGAAGCCTGTGCAGCTAGAGCGTAGCCCCGGCTTGCCACAACTAGAGAAGAGCCTGTGCAGCAGCAGAGATCCAGCACAGCCAAAAATAAATAAAATATAAAATAAGCCTTCTCTGACTCTTAAAAAAAAAAAAAAGATCCTGCTTGCCACAATTAAGACCCATTTAAGGGCTTCCCTTGTGGCTCTGCTGGTAAAGAATCCGCCTGCAATGTAGGAGACCTGGGTTCGATCCCTGGGTTGGGAAGATCCCCTGGAGAAGGGAAAGGCTACCCACTCCAGTATTCTGGCCTGGAGAATTCCATGGACTGTATAGTCCATGGGGTTGCAAAGAGTCGGACGCGACTGAGCGAATTTCAGTTCACTTCACAGCCAAATAAATAAATAAAATATTAAGAAAATAAGTAAATCTCAAGTGTTTAATCAGCATCTTTGGCTTAAAAAGTTTATTGCCCCAAATCTCCCGTTGAGGCAGCACTCGTGTCCTCTGGAGGCCCAGTGCTTCCAGCTTTCTCATCACAAGTCCTTCCTTGAACCTGTTTCTCGGCTTCTGCTTCCAGGCCTGTCCCAGGCCATTCCCTTTTCTTCAGACTTCCTCAGGCGAGTCACACGCTTTCAACTATGTTTCTCTCCTGGCTCTGACACAATGATGGGATCCTGGCTGCAGACAGACCTCTGGGCAAAGTGACTACAATTGCTGAGCCGTTAAAGGTTGCCTGCATTCATAAGGAATTATAAGGGACCTAATAAATGTAAGATGACAGTCAGAGACTCAAATCCAGGACGGTGTGAACTGGACGTGGCCAGGTCCTAGGGGGTCGGGAGAGACAGCCAGCTCTAAGGGCTGTGTTGTAAGGGCTGTGATGGAAAAAGAGAAATCTTTGTTGGTTGGAAATGCTAGAAACTGAGTCAGGGTCTTGAGAGAGGGCTGAGATGGGTGGGGTTTAGATTTAGTCCACAAATATCTGTTTATACTGACGGATCAAAGACCAGTTGCCCAAATTTGTGGTCAGTATGAGCCTCACTTACAAAACAAAGAAACAAAACAAAAACAACCTTTAAATTCCCTTAAGCCACATTAAAGAATATCTCATGAGTCTGTAACTCTAGACTGTGTGTGTGAGAAAACTGAAAATGTCCTGTCCTGTGAAACTGTGATGCTGCTCAGGGAAACTAACAAAGAAAGAAGGGGGTCACCTGTCTGTCTCCCATGTGTTCCCCTGACACTCAGACTCCTCTCAGTGACGCTGCCTACGAACTCGAGGGGCATCTATGATTGTTGCCGAGAAAGGCTAAGTCACCCACTTGCCCAAGGTCATACTATTCAAGTGGCCAGATCCTGGAGCACAGCTCCAGAAAAGCTGGGAACACGAGGACCAGTTGGGCCATTTGGGCCACACATGTGCAAGGGCGGAAGTGGGGATAAAAGCAGAAGGGGAGGTGGCACTCAGTGGGGGTGAAAGGGCAATGGGCCTCATGCCGGGCAGGAAAGGACGGAAGCAGCTGGAGGAAGAGTTGAAGGAAGCAGCTATCTATATATATTTTTGGCCATGTGGGATCTTAGTTCCCTGACCAGGGATCGAACCCACGCCCACTGCATTGACAGCTCAGAGTGTTAACCACTGGACCACCAGGGAAGTCCTGGAAGCAGCTATGAATAGCAGAGAAGAGAAGAAATGGAGCTCTCAATCTAAAGGGTGGACGTGAAAATGGAAAGAACCGGGTGTAAGGTGGGCTATGAAACAATTACAATAGGACTGGCCGGCCTGGGTTTGACCCCTGGTCAGGGAACTAGGGTTTGATCCCTGGTCACTGATCGAACTGGGTTCGATCCCTGGTCACGGGCTTTCCTGGTGGCTCAGCTGGTAGAGAATCCACCTGCAAGGCGGGAGACCTGGGTTCGATCCCTGGGTTGGGAAGATCTCCTGGAGAAGGGAAAGGCTATCCACCCCAGTATTCTGGCCTGGAGAATTCCATGGACTCTATAGTTCATGGGGTCACAAAGAGTCAGACTTTCACATTCACTCTCAGGGACCTAGATTTGCAATTAAGACTCCCGGCGCAGGAAAATAAATATTTGGGGTGGGGTGGGGGAAGGCCAAGTAAATTGCCAAGACCCCTCCGCCAGCCAGTGGAGAGCTAGAACTCAGACTTGGAAGTGGGGCTCCACAGCTCAGGCTCTGGATAACAAACCCCATACCAGCCACCCGCTCCACACCACAGACAAGGTCCACAGACTGGAGAAATGGGTGAAACGTCACAAGATGCAATCCAGCAGGTATAAAGGAAGTTCCCTATATTTAGGTCTAAAGAGGGCACAGGGGAGATATGACTCAGAGCAGCACTTGTGACAATGATTTAGGTGTTTTATTTGGCTGCTAACTTAATAAAAGCAACATTGTGCTGTGGCTGATCAAAATGCAAGTCTGAGTTCCGGATGTATTAAATGAAGCACAGTGTTCAAAATGAGGGAGGGGATGGTTCTAACTCTCTATGAAGATAAATTCACATGTAAAACACTATCTATTCACTGTTAGACTTTGTACATTATTATCAAGGAAACTGACAAACTAAACTACTTGTAGAAGAGAGTGACCTAGACGGGGATGCACATGGGGACTGAAAAAATTTTAGAGGAATATCAATATTCTGAAAGGTGGATATGTGGAAGGAGGAATAACTCCAGGGATCAAAACTAGACCAATGGGTAGAAGTACTGTGAGGCGGTTTCTGGGTAAGTTTAAAGCTGTCTCATAAAAGAGAATTTCCTATTATTAGAAGTATACAAGTAGAACTTCCCTGGTGGTCCAGCGGTTAAGAATCTGCCTGCCAGTGCAGGAGACAGGGGTTTGATCCCTGGTCTGGGGAGATTCCACACGTGGCAAAGCAAGTAAGCCCATGAGCCACAATTACCGAGCCCATGTGCCTAGAGCCTGTGCTCTGAAACAAGAGAAGCTCCACTCGCTGCAACTAGAGAAAGCTTGCACGCAGCAATGAAGATCCAGCACGGCCAAAAACAAGTTAAAAAAAAAAAACGAAGTATACAGGCAGAGGCATGGAAACCTCTCTTTGTTGTTGTTCAGTCACTAAGTTGTGTCCTACTCTTTGAGACCTGGTGCACTGCAGCACACCAGGATTCCCTGTCCTTCAGTCCTTCAGTGGAGTTCGCTCCTTGAGTTTGCTCAAATTCAAGTCCATTGAGTTGCTGATGCCATCCAACCATCTCATCCTCTGCCCCTTCTCCTCCTGCCTTCAATCTTTCCCAGCATCAGGGTCTTTTCCAGTGAGTCGGCTCTTCACTCCCTTTATTGGAGCTTCAGCTTCAGTTTTTGATCTCCTTCCAGTCCAAGGGACTCTGAAGAGTCTTCTCCACACCACAATTCAAAAGCATCAATTCTTTGGCACTTCTTTAGGATCCAACTCTCACATCCATACATGACTACTGGAAAAACCATAGCTTTAACCATACGGATCTTTGTCGGCAAAGTGATGACGCTGCTTTTTAGTATCCTGTCTAGGTTTGTCATAGCTTTTCTTCCAAGAAGCAAGCGTCCTTTATTTTCATGGCTGCAGTCATTGTCCACAGTGATTTTGGAGCCCAAGAAAAAAAAATCTGTCATTGATTCCATTTTCCCCCTTCTATTTGCCATGAAGTGATGGGACCACATGCCATGATCTTAGTTTTTTGAATGTTGAGTTTTAAGCCAGCTTTTTCATTCTCCTCTTTCACCCTCATCAAGAAGCTCTTTAGTTCGCACTCACTTTCTGCTATTAGAGTGGTATCATTTGCATATCTCCCAGCAATCTTGATTCCAGCTTGTGATTCATCCAGCCCAGCATTTCACACACGTACTCTACATATGGGCTTCCCTGGTGGCTCAGCGGTAAAGAATCCACCTGCAGTCCACCAGCAGTAGGAGACACAGGTTGGATCCCTGGGTCAGGAAGATCCCCTGGAGGAAGGCATGGCAACCCACTCCAGTATTGTTCTTGCCTGGAGAATCCCATGGACAGAAGAGCCTGGCAGGCTACAGTCCATAGCATCACAAAGAGTTGAACACGATTGAAGTGACTTAGCATGCATGTGGACACACTGCATATAAGTTAAATCAACAGGGTGACAATATACAGCCTTGTCATACTCCTTTCCCAATTGTGAACCAGTCAGTTGTTCCATGTAATGTTCTGTTGCTTCTTGACCCGCATACATGTTTCTCAGGAGGCAGGTAAGATGGTCTGATATTCCCATCTCTTTAAGAATTTTTCAGTTTGTTATGATCCACACAGTCAAAGGCTTTAGCATGGTCAATGAAGCAGAAGTAGATGTTTTACTGGAATTCCCTTGCTTTCTCTATGATACAGTGAATGTCGGCAATTTGAATCTCTCCTTTAGATTTGCCAGGCCACTTTGGCCAATAATTTTTTAAAATTAATTTTTATTGCAGTATACTCGCTTCACAATATTATGTTAGTTTCTTGTACAGCAAAGTGAATCAGCCACACGTACACATACATTCCACTCTTTTTTAGACTTCCTTCCCATTTAGATCACCACAAAGCATCGATGGCCAATCCTTTGTAATTCATTCCTTTTTTCTTTTTGAAGTCCCGTTTCTCTTCATGCATTTGACAACAAGCATATCGTCTCACCTCCCGCACCGAGATTAAAATCCCAAGGGTGAGGACCCTGGCTTCTGCCCTCGTGGGCCTGCAGCTGCTAAGGCAGGACAGAGTCTTAATAAATCATCAAATCATTAAGGACTTAATGACTGCTTCCCGGTGAGCCTGCCTCTAAAAAGCACCAGGAACGTGATTCATGGTCTCCTAAGGAAATCTGCTCTCTTTCCCCTCTCCTCTGAAGGAAATAATTGGGTCTGGAGCTGGGCAATGCCTGGGGGGGGGCCGAACCTCAGGCAGAGGGTGGGAAGTCTGGGGCTCCATTGCTCACCTCCGGCCCAGGTTAGAGAACATCCTCCAAGAACAGCCTGTTCCCCAGATTCCCCTGGAATCACACAGGCCCTAAGACCGCGCAGCGTCTCCCCTGAAAGAGCGGCATTGTACGCCACTTCCTGACCCAGCTGGCCCCTGTGTCCCAGGCTGGTTCCGGAGAGCCGATTATCAGCAGGCACGGCAGGAAGGGCCGCTTTCCCCCAGCCTACCCCCTCCCCGGCACCCCCACCGTCCTCTGCGCCCTCAGGACAGTGGCCGCCAACAGGAACTCTTCAGGCCGTGCTTCTGTGGGGAGCCAGGCCCGGGCCGGGGCTGCAGGGGCAGCTGGCCATGGTCAGGTCACGCACACAGCTGCTGGCAGGGCCCAGCGGTCGGTCTGCCAAGGCCGGGCTGGCTCGCAAAGGTTCCATGGCAGGGGCAGGCACCGAGGATGTGCCTGGTGGGGGCATGGGGGTGGGGATGCAGGGGGTGGTGGCAGGTCCCCAAAGCCAGGGACCAGAGGGCCCACTGCCCCGGGCCAAGTACAGGAAAACCAGAGACCAGGCAGGGCAGAAGGAAAAAGCTGGAAGTGGGACAGAAAGGAGACAAGAAGGAATGATATGGGCATGCAGTGGGGTAGGAAGCATTTGCTCAGCAAAGCCACAGGTGGCCACCACCAAGGGCCTCGGAGATGCCCAGCAGCGGGGGGGGGGCGGGGGAGGGGATGGGGGGGGTTACACACTGCGACCCTCACAGCATCAGGTTTGGAAGCTTGGGATAAACAGATGAGGCTGGTGGTCCGGTTAGCGCCTGTGACTTGGTTTGGTCTCTTATCTACCTCCCGTACCCCAGTCTGCAACCCTGCAAAAGTGTCCAGAATCTTCTTTCCAAGTGCCTGATCCCAAGATGCAGGGCAGAAAGGATTCACAATGTCCCTCAGCTCTGTGACTGGTGAGACGTACAAACCAGTGTTGGGAGCAGGGTGGCCAGGGCTGCGAAACACCCAGAACAGCTGAACAAACAAGCGTTCAAGGTGGAAAACGCTGGGGAAGCCACACGCGTGTCCCTCCACAGAGGAATGCAGAACAAGGTGCGTCCACGTAACGGACTATTATGCAGCTCTGAAAGGAAGGAAATCCCGACACCTGCTACAACATGGATGAACCTCGAGGACATCAGGCTGAGTAAGACCAGCCAGTCACAAAAGGACAGACACTGCTGGATTCCACGTCTATGAGAAATCTAGCGGAGTCACGTTCAGAGAGAAATAGAACAGGGTTTGCCAGGGGCTGTGAGGAGGGGGGCACGGACAGTTAAGGTTGAATGGGGACACAGTTTCCAGTTCCGGAAGACAAAGAAGCTCTGGAGATGGCTGGTGGTGATGGTCACGCAAAAATATGAAAGTACTCAGTGCCACCACACTGCACACTTAAAAGAGGTTAAACTGGTAAAATTTATGATATGGACATTTCTACATACTTATTTATTTCTTTGGCTGTGCTGGGTCTTAGTGGGATCTTCGATCTTCGTTGTGGTATGTGGCATCTTTAGTTTTGGTGCGTGGGATCCAGTTCCCTGACCAGGGATCAAACCTGGGCCCCCTGCGTTGGGAGCTCAGAGTCTTAGCCACTGAACCACCCGGGAAGTCCTAGTATACACATTTTTACCATGATAAAACACACAAAAAGAGGAACTGATGTATGCTACAACGGGGATGGATCTCAAATACATGACGCTAAGATGCCAGACCCAAAATGCCACATGTTGTATGATTCCACTTATATGAAAGATCCAGAATAGGCCAATCCAGAGAGACAGAAAGCAGATTACTAACTGCCAGATTCAGGTAGGAGGGGGAACAGGGGAGCGACTGAACAGATCCACTATTTCCTTTTGGAGCGATGAAAAACGTGCTGAATTAGATAGCTGTGATGGTCATACAACATCATGAATGTATTAAATGCTACAGAACTAATACACTTTACATAGGTTGATGGAGAATTACAGTATGTGTAAAACAAAATTTTTTTTAAGGAATAAAATACAGAAGAACTGTGATTTTGACCGAATTATCTACTATATGCAGGGCAGGGCTGCCATGTAGGCTGTAGGACTGTGCTATACAAAGCCAGGTGGGTCTTTCCCAGGCGATGGGGATGATCCATGTACCTGGACCAGCGCTGCCTGGTCCAGGATACCATACTGGTGCCACAGGAGATGCGAGTGAAAGTGGATCTTGTCACTAAGAGTTAACTATTTATAGGGAGATAAAGACCATCCTCTTCCTGTTCCTCTTCCTATTCTTTCCTTCCTTGTCCTGACTCTGCAATTTCACGTGAGGAAAGAAAAGCAGCGTGGGTACATGGGTTACCTATGCCTGTGTGTGCAAGCAAGACCAGACAGCTAAAGCCAAGATGAGATGGGAATTCCAAAAAATGTTTCGAGACCCCAAAAGGGCTACCTTATCACGTGAAAAGTAAAAAGAACAAGCAGGGAATGCGCGTGCTGCTTTCAGCAATGATGCCATATTGATGATAAACACCCATTTCTTGCTTCTGTCTTTTCTGTCCAGAATGATCTTTGAACTGAAAGAGTCAGAGTGTGTCAAAAGAGCAAACCCAAGGCGAGTCAGGAGTCTCCCCGGAGCTGAGTGAGCTCAAGCTTGCAACCAACACACAAGGCATTAAGACAGCAAGGGTTGGGAAGATCCCCTGGAGGAGGAAATAGCAACCCACCCCAGTATTCTTGCCTGGAGAATCCCACGGACGGAGGAGCCTGACGAGCTGCAGTTCATGGGGTCGCAAAAGAGTCTGACACGTCTGAGAGACAACACAACAACAACGGTGATACAAAAATACTCCGGGCATCGTGGTGAGATCTTGGGGAAATGGACTGGTGTCCAAGGACCAGACACAGGTGAGGATAAAGGTGACTGACCGGAAGAGAAGAAGGCAAAACTCCACACACGACTCACAAGAGATTCCTCAAAGAAGAGGCAGCACCCATCACCCAGAGCCCACTTACATTCTTGGAAGCAACTCCTGTGAGACTGACCTCCTTTCCCCTTTAAGACATGAGGCCAGCATCTCAGGAAAACCAAGCAGATGGGGTGTGCGTCTGACTTTCCGTCCTCGAGGATCTTAACACAGTCTCGCATAGCATCTTGTAGACAAGGATGAGAAAGAATAGGGGCTACCATGATGGGAAAGACGCCCCCCCAGCTCTGTATCCCTAAAGATCCCCAGAAATTTCCGACAGGCTCTGAATCGGACCATCCAGCACAGGGGTGACTGATTACCGAAAGGGGGAGCCCAATGCATCCTCCTGATGGAAGGAGGGAGCCAACAAACTCTGCCTTCCCACCCTCATTTATCAGGACTATGGACGAGTTCCCTTCAACCAGGCCATTCTGCACATTCTCAGGCAAAGATCAGCATCCTCCTCATGCTTTGTCCCCCAGCCAAATGCACGCTCCCGTCCCCCAAGAGCAGCCCAGTGTCTCCTGTGGGGCTCAGCCACTCCGCACACCAGCTGCCTCCCCTCCTAGGGGAGGGCATCTATGACAACTGCGGGGTACCCACGAGGGCCTTCAGAAGGTCCCGGGATGGAGGGCACGAGCGAGGGTGAGATCCTGAGACACCGCGTCTCAGGGGAAAAGGCGATGCTGGCTCATTTTCCCTCTCCCCCACCTGCAGGCTGCCATGGCTTTGGAGACGCACGCCCTGCCCTCACCCCAGTTCTGTTCTCTGGTCACAGAGGAAGCCTCGTTCTGCTTTCCAAGTGACCCGATCTCCCATGCCACCACATTCACAGAGGTTGCGCCGAGGACTCACGCTGAGTCCCTCTTGGGGCCAGGACTCTGCCTAGAAAGTGATGCCTTGGGCCTGCCCGTCCAACGCATCCTGGTCATTCAGGAGGGGCTGAGCTGGGCTCGAGCAGCCTTTCGCAATGGCCTTGGCTTCCAGAGGGACAGCTGGTCTGCACGAGTGGAAACCCTGAGCTATGTCTTTCCCCAAACTACCCGCATTGCTCAACTTCCTCTCCTCCCCTCACCATGCCCTCCAGCACTCTCCTCCACCCAGATTTCTAACCTGGAGGTTCATTTTGCCTTTTCTCTTTCAGCAGCACAGGAGTGACTTTGCTCTGACTTCCCCAAGACATGGGGCTGGGGCATCGAGGGGCGTGGTGGGTGAGGGGGGTGTGGAAGGCAGCAGAGCACAGGACCACCCTCCCTTGGCTCCGTGCCTCTCCCAGACCCCACTAAGTGTCTCTGTGTCTAATGAATGAGTCAGGAGGCACTCAGGACACCCCGCTAGTGCCAGAGCCTGCCACTTCCCCCATCCTCCAAACCTCTGCTTTTTTGTTCTATTTCTACAGCAAAATCCCCCGGAGAAGGGAACAGCTACCCACTCCAGTATTCAAGCCCAGAGAATTTCATGGACTGTATAGTCCATGGGGTCACAAAGAGTCGGACATAACAGAGCAACTTTCAAAGCAAACTCACCTCCATATTACTCTAAAGCCTTCTCCCTCTACTCTCCTCTACCCCAGACACACATATAGCAGCAAGAATAACTCATGAGTCCTCCCAGCTGAGAAATCATGGGGTCACTGATCTCGTGAAATCAAAACTCTTTGATGAGGCTGTAGCGACGCCCCCTCACACCTCCTCCTTCAGCTTTATTTCTCACTTCAGATGGTGGTCTCCACATGACTGTGACCCAGTTTTCCCAAAAGAACTTATAAATAGAGCCCTATTTTACACAAGGGGGTGGCTGAGCGAAAATATGGTACTTGACTCCAGCAGTGAATCCGGTCACGTTAAATCTTCCCAATTCACCTGTTCGGCTCATTCAAACGTGTGGATCAGGTGTGCCTGGATCATCATGGCAACGGCATTTCTCCTTTATCGTCTAGCCCTTCAGTCTGTAGAGAGTTTTCATTTGCATGATGCTGAGAAACCCTGGCAAGGAAGCTGGGCACACTTCATTTATTTTAAGATAAATAAGTACTTATTTATTTTAAGATAAATAAATATTTATTTATCTGGCTGTATCCGATCTTGGTGGAGGCACTCTGGGTCTTGGCTGCATCACATGGGATCTCTAGTTGTGACCCGTGGGCTTAGTTGCTCCAGGGCATATGGGATCTTAGTTCCCCAAACAGGGATCGAACCCTCATCCCCTGCATTGCAAGGTAGATTCTTAACCACTGGACCACCAGGGACGTCCCTGGGCACACTTTATAAACAAGTGGGTTCGGACAGACCCAGCCACACCAGCCAGGCACAGGCTCTACACTGTATAACCTTGATGGTTACAACTGAATTCTTAGCCACAGCCAGCTTGTTTACTAAACTCCTGCTCTGACCTCAGCACATCTGTTATGATCTTTTGGTCCCATGAGAATAAAAAAGGAGAAAGGCTTTCAGAAAACCTAGAGAGGCTACCTGAAGAAGACCCTCCCCAAGGTCAGACAACTTCTAAACAAATCAACTAGTACTCTTGTCATGGAAACAGGTCCTGGTCTCAATTGTCCACATACCTTCCATCAAACCTCCGTAATACACAGTTGTGCTATGGTAACCCAGTCCAGTATTCTTGCCTGGGGAAACCCATGGACAGAGGAGCCTAGCAGGCTACAGTCCACGGGGTCACAAAGAGTCGGACATGACTGAGCGACGAACACTTTCACTTCACTTTCACTCTTTCTCGAGAGGAACTCACTCCAGGTTGAGGGGAAATAGGCTGAGTGTTGGGCCTGTGGCATCCAAGGTCACTGTGGGCAGATACTGTTGAGAGCACCTGGACTATACTCCATCAGGCAGAGGCCCCGGGAGCTTGCTCTCACCTGAGATAGTGACAGGTGGGTGATGTACTGAGAGGGGACCAAGAAGGGACGGACATTCCTGAGCCCTGAACCCCAGTCCCCAGACAAGTCAGCCAGCCTCTGCTCACAGTCTACAGCCAAATTCATAGAAGGGACCTTCTGCAAAGCCCCAAAGGGGATGCCTGTCCAGCCTCATTCTCTCGTTAAAAAAAAAAAAAAATTTTACTTGGCTGCATGCTTAGTCATGTCCAATTCTTTCCAATCCTTTGGACTATACCCTGCCAGGCTCCTCTGTCCATGGGATTTTTTTGGGCAAGAATACTGGAGTGGGTTGCCATTTCCTCCTCCAGGGGATCTTCCCAACCCAGGGACTGAACCTGTGTCTCCTGTGTCTCTTGCATTGTAGGCAGATTCTTTACCTGCTGAGCCATCAGGGAAGCCCACTGGGTCTTAGTTACAGCACTTGGGAACTTCAGATGCAGCGTGTGAGATCTAGTTCCCTGATCAGGGATCTAGTTCCTTTACCAAGGATTGAACCAAGGCCCCCTGAATTGGGAATGCGGGGAGTTTTAGCCACTGGACCACCAGGGAAGTTCCCCACAGCCTCGTTCTACAGAGAGTAAGCATGCATGCGAGAAGGACAAATACACACGATGGTTTTTTGTGTTTTTTTGTCAGTGGCTCTCCAACCTGGCTGTACCTGAGTATCACCCAACAGCCGACCCCTGGATCCCAGTATGCACCTAAGAGATTCCTTTGCTCCATCCACGACTGGATTCTTCTGGTCTGAGAAGGGGCCACCGTTTATCATATTCTAAGCCCAGCCGTGTTACAGAAGAACATTCTATGTCAGAGCCTAAGGGAGAAGAAAAAACTCAGCCAAGGGAAAATCGGGAACAAAGAGGGGGAAGAATGAGAGCAAAGGAAAAGGAAATAATAAAGACAGTGGAAAAATGGAAAAAGAAGCGATTCCCTCAGCTCAGACACGCACACCTTGATATAAAGTAAATATAATCTTTTTTTTCCAGAAAATGTGAAATGACACTAAGGACAAATTAGGGGATTATTCGTTTTACAGAAGATTTTGACATCAGATGCCTTTAAATAGAAATCTCTGCGCTAGTACATTTAAAATAGGATTCCTTGTACAGAAGTGTGATTTATACAAAACCCCTGTTACATAAACCTCAGAAAAAGAGTTCTCCTGCCTTGTAGTCTGGCTAACTATAGAACTGGCCCAATAGAGATGGTCACCTGTCTTCTTCCAAAAGATACCCAGCCCTGCTCTCCGTCACCTACGTCTACTGTTTTATCTGATTATGGTTCACTGATTCTTAAAGGGCCCCTGGAATCTCTTCTCATCTTCCCTAAACTCAAGGAAAAACTGCTCTGAACTTCCTTTTTTTAAAAAAGAGTATTTATTTCTTTATTTCGGAGAAGGCAATGGCACCCCACTCCAGTACTCTTGCCTGGAAAATCCCATGGATGGAGGAGCCTGGTGGGCTGCAGTCCATGGGGTCCCTATGAGTCAGAGACGACTGGGCGACTTCACTTTTACTTTTCACTTTCATGCCTTGGAGAAGGAAATGGCAACCCACTCCAGTGTTCTTGCCTGGAGAATCCCAGGGACGGGGGAGCCTGGTGGGCTACTGTCTATGGGGTCGCACAGAGTCGGACACGACTGAAGCGACTTAGCAGCAGCAGCCATTTCTTTATTTGGCCGTGTCGGGTCTTGGTTTGGGCACTCCGGATCCTCACTGCAGTGCACGGACTCAGTAGTTGTGGCACTGGGCTCTGGAGTGCGCAGGCCCAGTAGCTGCAGCGTGTGGGCTTCGTTGCCCTGAGACGTGTGGGGTCTGAGTGATCAGGGATCAGACCTGCTCCCCCTGCATTGCAAGGCAAACTCTTAATCACTGGGCTGCCAGAGAAGTCCCTGGATTCTTTTCATACTCAATCATTCAACACATATTTCCTGAAGCCTATCATATGTTGGGCAATACTCTAGGGATGGTGACTGCAGCCATGAAATGAAAAGACACTTGCTCCTTGGAGGAAAACTATGACCAACCTAGATGGCATCTCAAAAAGCAAAGATATTACTTTGCCAACAAAGGTCCATCTAGTCAAAGCTATGGTTTTTCCAGTAGCCATGTATGAATGTGAGAGTTGGACCATAAAGAAAGCTGAGCACCAAAGAATTGATACTTTTGAACTGTGGTATTGGAGAAGACTCTTGAGAGTCCCTTGGACTTCAAGGAGATCCAACCAGTCAATCCTAAAAGGAATCAGTCTTGGATATTTATTGGAAGGATTGATGCTGAAGTTCCAATACTTTGGCCACCTGATTCGAAGAACTGACTTATTGGAAAAGACCCTGATGATGGGAAAGATTGAAGGCAGGAGAAGAGGGGATTGAATGGCAACACTGACTTGATGGACATGAGTTTGAGCAAGCTCCGGGAGTTAGTGATGGACAGGGAAGCCTGGCGTGCTACAGTCCATGGAGTAGCAAAGAGTCGGACACGACTAAGCAACTGAACTAAACTCAACTAGGGATACAGTTGTGAACAAAAAAATGATGTCTCTGATCCTGTGACTCTTATATAACAGTGGGAGAGAGGAAGTAAATAAAGTACACAGTACATGAGATGGTGATCTACAGAAGAAAGACAAGGCTAACAACAGGGCTGGGGCATTCCAGGCTGGCGTTAGAAAGAACCTTGCACAAGGTCATCAGGGGAGGCTGTCTGAGAAGGTGACACAGCCATGCAGTAGAAAGTGATGAGGAAGCAAGCTGGGCAGACACCTCAGGGGACAGTTCCAGGCACAGCCCACCTGGCAGGTGTAAGAAATAGCTAGAGGTCAAGCGTAGGACGGGGAAGTCTGGCATGCTGCAGCCCATGGGGTCACAAAGAGTCAGACATGATTGAGCGAATGAAGTACAAGAGTGTAGCTGGCGCTGAGAGGTCAGAGGTGGGAAGGGCCAAATCGCTAGGGACTATTGTTAAGGACCAGCTTTTGTTTTCGGCAAGACAGGAACCACTGGGAAGTTTTGAGCAAAATGGTGATATGATCTGACTCACTTCTTTAGAGGATCCCTCTGGCTGCTGTGCTAAGAAGAGGCTTCAGGGACCAGCCTGGAAGCAGGGACAATGGTCAAGCTGCTGTTGCGTTAGTTCATGTCGGCGATGACGGGAGCTCAGACCCGGCTGAAGCTGAGATGTGATGGGCTGAGATGTGACGGGATTTGGATACGTTTTGAAAGCAGAGTCGACAGGATGCGCTGATGTTTGGACGTGGGGTGTGAGGAAGGAAGGAGTCAAGGAAAGTGAAAGTGTTAATTGCTCAGTCGTGTCCAACTCTTTGCGACCCCATGGACTGCAGCCTACCAGGCTCCTCTGTCCATGGGATTTCCCAGGCAAGAATACTAGAATGGATTGCTATGCCCTTCTCCAGTGGATCTTCCCGACCCAGGGATTGAACTCAGGTCTCCCACCTCGCAGGCGGATTCTTTACCGGCTGAGCCACCAGGGAAGTCCAAGAAGTCAAGGAGGGCACCATAATTGTTTGCCAGAGTAATGAGAGGACCCGAGTTGCCAATAACAAGATGCAGAGAATCATGGGAGGACAGGTTTGGGGCAGGGCAGATCGGTGCTTCTTTTTGGACATGTTATATAAAGGATGCTCACTGGATATCTAGATGGAGCTATAAATGAGCCAGGGGATGTGCAAGCCTGGAGTCTGAGAGAGGTTCTCACTCACTCTTAACTCTCTCAGTCATGTCCAACTCTTTTAGACCCCATGGACTGCAGCCCACCAGGCTCCCTCTGTCCATGGGATTTCCCAGGCAAGAGTACTGGAGTGGGTTGCCATTTCCTCCTACAAGGGATCCTCCCAACCCAAGAATCAAACCCTAATCTCCTGCTTGGCAGGCACATTCTTTACTGATGAGTTCTTGCTAGATATATCAGTTTGATAGTTGTCAGCATAGATAGACCCTAACGGAATCAATATTCAGATATACTTGGTCAGTCTGGTGATCCTTCTTCACTGAGGCCTTGCAAGAAAGAGGGGAGGGAGGGTGACCTGCTTTGGGAAGATGGGCACCAGGAAGCTGGCAGTGGATGTGTCAGTTTGGGGGAGCAGGAGGCAGAGATGGGAGTCTGGGGGAAGCAGAGGAAATATAAGGACGAAACATCTGGAGTCCCATCACAGGCCCATCCATCCCAGCTACATGGCTCCAGGCCTGGGGAGAGATCCTTCTGACTCATTTCCACGAGAGAACACGTCGGTCAATGTCAAGCTCAAGGTTCCAGGAACGTGCCTATTAACATACAACCAAAGCACAGACATCACTGAACTCAGGTCGGAGCCAAAGAGAAGACAGTGGACATGAGCAGGCAGGATCCAGTTACCCTCGGGAGGCCTTGGACTGTCCAGCTGGCAGGTGGAAACCTTGATGGATATTTCCAGCCCCGGACCCAGGCAGTAACAACGAGCTGGGGTGGATTTGCTAAACGGTCTTCTAAAGTGGAGAGAGGGGTGGTTGCTAATTCTGGAGGCGGATTTCGTCATCAGCTCTGGGGCTGTGATGTGACTTCCTGGGAAAGCGGAGCAGCCAGAAACGTTCACTTCTTGTTTCTTGAGGGGTGAAGGAGAGCCCTTCCTCTGGGGAAAAGCCACATGGTTCAGAAGTGCAGACTGTACAGGGAGACGCCCAAAGGGCCCAAGCAGGGTGAACCCGCACCAGGCACCCAGGCCTGATGCCCTGCTGATTTCTGGGCTACCAGCTCCTGATGGTCATGACATGGTCAGACCTCTCATTCTAAAGCAGAGCTCCTGAGGATTTCCCGGGTGGTCCAGTGGTTAGGACTCCCAAAGCAGGGGGCCCGGGTTTGATCCCTGGTCTGGGAACTAGATCCCACATGCCGCAACACCTGGCAGAGCCAAATAAATAAATATTTAAAAAGCAATAATAATAAAGCACAGCTCCTGGACTTCCCTGGTGGTCCAGTGGTTAAAACTCTGCACTCCACTGCAGGGGGCACGGGTTTGATCCCTGGTAAAGAGCTAAGATTCTGCAAGCTGCATGGCATAGTCAAAATAAATAAATAAAAATAAAGCACAGCTCCAACCATGCTAGACACATCCAGGGACTCACAGCAGCACCTCAAGCTTTTGCTTCAAGCCACCCTTATAACCTAGATTAACCCCCTTCCCCAAACCATCTGTGTATTTAAGTTCTGCCATTAACTGGTCAGTCATGCCTGTATTCACTCAATAAATTCACCCATCAGACAAATACTGAGCACCTCTGTCAAGTGCTGTACTCAGTTAACTCACAGTTAACTCAGGAGTAAGTCAGAAGTCCTGGCTTCAAAGACAGTGATCTAGGTGGGGAGAAAGATGGTGGCATTGTATACACAGCCAGTGGGAAGAGGGGTGGGTGGGTGCAGGATACAGGGAGGCCTGGGGGTAAGCATCCCACCACAAGTCAGACATGGCAGCCCTTCCCTGGACCCAGTGAGCCAGCCTAGAGAAGGGGCATTCAGGGGAGAGGCCAGCCAGTGCCGGTCACAAAAGTGGGGGTCAGTGCCCAATGGCAGTATTGCCAGAGTGTGAAAAAGCCAAGAGGAGGCTGGGACCAGAGAGTCCAGTTTACAGAGTTACAGGGCAACAGAAAAGAGAACTGTCCAAGCAACTTTCCCTGTAAGCACCACTCCGCCCGAAACACATCAATGGCTTCTCCTGTCGCAGAGCATGGGCTCTGGGGTGCGTGAGCTTCAGTAGTTCCAACTCCTGAGCACTAGAGCACAGGCTCAGTAGCTGTGGGGCACGGGATTAGTTGCTCTACAGCATGTGGGATCTTCCCAGATCAGGGATCAAACCCATGTCTCCTGCATTGGCAGGTGGATTCTTTACCACTGAGCCACCAGGGAAGTCCCTTAAAAGCCCCAATCTTAAAGCCCAAGTTACTAAAGTGTAAAAGCAGTGACTAGATAGACACGCTTCAATGTGTATACAAGGATCTCACCTCAACTGTGGAGAATGGATACAGCTAAATGTCTATTAGTACAGGAATGATTACAGTGAAGTGATACACGGCTCTACTCATCTGGAAATATGAATCGCTGACGGTTGCTAAGTGCTTGTCCTATACCAGACACTGGTCTAAACCACATTCAGACACACTAACTCCTCTGCCCTTAGGACAGCCCTTCACATTCCCCTACACATGGGGGTAAACCCTGGCTCAGGGAGCCCCAGTTGCCTGTGCAGGTGAGCAAGCGGTGGACACAGAATCTGAACCCCAGGACCCATGACCTTGACCACTCTTTGTGTGTTTCCAGATCTAAGACACAGTGAAAGCTAAACTACAAGTTTACAAAACTGCATTACAGCATGGCCCCATTTTGTTTAATATGCATGTGTATCTGTCTATATGGATGTGCTTGTACTATGCTGTGCTTAGTCTTTCGGTCGTGTCCAACTCTTTGGGACCCCATGGACTGCAACCCCGCAGGCTCCTCTGTCCATGGAATTCTCCAGGCCAGAATACTGGAGTGGGTAGCCATTCCTTTTTCCAGGGGATCTTCCCAACCCAGGGATTGAACCTAGGCATCACAAGCGGATTCTTTATCCTCTGAGCCACCAGAGAAGCCCATGGATATGCTTACTTTTGGTCAAGTCAAATGAACATCTGGCCATTTTTTACTTCTAAAAACTGTCCTTTCAGCCGGTTCAACCTTGCACGCGTACGTGTGTGTTGGTATGTATACCTACACGCCTACAGATAAGAAAGTCTGTAAGGATCTATACCAAATTGTTAGCAGTGGTTTTGGATGGTGGGAATATATATGCCTGATCTTTGCTTTTTTTTCCTTACACTTCTTCATATTTTCTGAAGACTGGCACAAGTTAAATGTTTTCTTGTGCATGACCTGTTTCCTCACTACAGCTACATGAGATTAAACTGTACCAAAAGTGGGGTCTTCCCTGGTGGTTCAGTGGTTAAGAATCTGCCTTCCAATGCAGGGGACTGGCATTCCATCTCTGGTGGAGGAACTAAGATCCCACGTGCCTTGGGGCAACTAAGCCAGAGCGCTGCAAATAGAGAAGCCTGTGCAGCACAGGGAGACTCAGTGCAGCCAAAAACATAATAATAATAAAAATAAAATGTGGGCTTCCCTGGTGGCTCAGTGGTAAAGAATCCACCTGCCAGTGCAGGAGATACAGGTTCGATCTCTGATCCGGGAAGATCCCATGTGCCTCGGAGCAACTAAGCTCGTGCACCACAACTACTGAGCCTGTGCTCGCAGCCCGGGAGCCAAAACTACTGAGGCCCCAGCACCCTGGAGCCTGTGTTCCACAGCAAGAGAAGCCACTGCAACGAGAAACCTCTGCACTGCAACGAGAGAAAGCCTGAGCAGCAACGAAGACCCAGCACAGACATAAGTAAGTAAATAATTTTTTAAAATAAACAAAATGTACCAAAAGTTCAGGAGCCTAGCCCTCCTCCTCAACTACCGCACCCGAGGCCAGGGCACTCATGGCCACTTCCCCTCGAGAGCTGAGAAGTCAAAGCGTGGGCAAAAAGTTGTATGAGACAGAACCAGAGTCTGCTGACTCAGAGGGCAAGGCTGACATATGTACAGGGCAAAAGGGATGACGGCCAGGACCCTGGGTGACGGCACCGGGAAAATCGCCATCCGGCGCTAAAACTGCTGACACAGATCTTTGAGCTGGCGGGGCCAAGCAGGCGTGGATTTGGTAAGAAGACTACTTCCCAAAGAATCCAGCTTGGGAGAAATCCAGCAAAAG
This sequence comes from Bubalus bubalis, assembly GCF_019923935.1. Classification (NCBI taxonomy): domain Eukaryota; kingdom Metazoa; phylum Chordata; class Mammalia; order Artiodactyla; family Bovidae; genus Bubalus; species Bubalus bubalis. Next base: position 8,339,789 of record NC_059180.1, on the reverse strand, counting down.
AAAAGCTATTTCAGGTCCCAGAAAATGAGGCGGAACCAGTGCTCCAAAGAGAGGTCACGATAGAAAGTTAATGAAATGCTCATTTCTAAACAACTTCCGCCTACCCATGGTATGCAGGTCCCACGCTTGTCTTGGCACTAGTAAGGACCATCTCCAGGCACTGGGGCTACAAGGTGTGTGAGCCTGTTGGCCGGTGGAGCACATTCCAGTCTGACTGTTCAGTGGAGACCGCCTCACTTACGAGACACCTGTGGATTATTTTTAACTTGGACCCTCACGCCCTGCCCTCAGTTATCTCTCCTCCCCCATTCCTCTGGCCCTGCTCCTGACAGATCCACTCAACATCCTCTAGCCAGCACGCAGTACCACGCTCCCAACTGGAATGTCTTCTCTTCTCACTGAATCACCCATTCAGTCAGCATCTACTGGGCGTCAAGTCTTTTCATCAATGACATTGCTGCTCCCTGGACTCAGAGCACAGCTTAAACACCAACTCTTTCAGGGAGCACCAAGGTATAAAGCTTTGGACCCCATGTCCTGGGAACTTCGCTAGCCCCACAGAAACGGGGATTGCCCCTAGTCTGGCATAAAAGAGCAGGTGGTTCCTGAACCAATCCCAGGCTCTTGTGACCTTGCTGGGGTTTTTGTTTTCTTTGGAGGCACTGGGTCGTAGTTAATGCTTTTTTTTTTGGTCGAAAGGCATGTGGGACCTTAATTCCCTGATCAGGGATCGAATTTGCATCCCCTGCATTGGAAGGCAAAGTCTTAACTACTGGACTGCCAGGGAAGTCCCGACATTGTGCTTCTGCGTGCGTGGTTTTCTATGCCTAGAATGCCCTTACCTTCCTAACCCTCTGGGCTCGTTCCTTCCCCTCCTCCAGTTTTCTTAGTGAGCCCCCCTCCTCTAGTGCCAGGCAGAGTACCACCCTCTCCCATGCTAGCACATCCCACAGCTGGACCCTGTGCATTTTATCACAAGTCCTGTAATTACTTATTGCCCCACTAGACTGAGCTCACTCAGCAGAGGTCATCCTGAAAGAAAGACTACTCTACGCCTTCACCTAAAGTTTCAAGATTTTATTTACTGCCTGAACGAATGAGCAACAATATTAATAATTATGGACTGGTGGTACAGTGATAAAGAATCCTCCTTCCAAAAAAAAAAGAATCCTGCCAATGCTGGAGACTCAAGAGACACGGGTTTGATCCCTGGGTGGGGAGGATCCCCTGGAGGAGGGCATGGCAATCCACTTCAACATTCTTGCCTAGAGAATCCCATGGACTGAGAGGTCTGGCAGGCCACAGTCCACAGGGTCAAAAAGAGTCAACACAGCTGAGCAACCACATGCACACTTCTCAGGGGCCAAGAATTGTAAACATGTCATCCTAACTCCTCAAGAGTCGGCAGACACCAATTGATCTTCGAAAGTTAGCTGATGTACAGCAAGGTCAACTAACCTGTCCACGGTACTAGAGTGGCATCAGGATTCAGCCTCCGGCCTTTGTGACTACAAACCCCCGGGTCAGCGTCTACGGTGGTCTCAGGACACCAAGGTCACCTCTGTGTGCAGGGGCAGGGCTGGCTGGGGCGGGGCTGGCTCCCACTCCCACTTACAAACAGGCCTCCGCCGCTGTGATCACCACCTTACCTGCTCACAGCAGTCACCTCCACATCAAAGACTCACTAGAAACCAGGGAATCTAGAGGAGACAGGGGTTTTGTTTTGTCTTTTCCTTCTTCGTAAATGGCTTAATTTCTCTGGGGATCTGGGAAATATGAATTTTGTCTGGCTTCCTAGATTCTTCGGTCCAGGGGCAGCTGCCAGACCACGTGCCTGTCTGGCTTTGGACTGGGACCTCTTGGGTAAGAAAGGAGACACAGGTGGAGTGGAAAGAGCTCTTCAAGAAAATCACCCAGCTGTGTATGGGTGGGGGGTAAGGGGTGGGAATGGTCAGCAGGGAGGACTGGTCATCTGTGAGCTGGGCTGTCTTAAAACGCATGTGGGGACTTCCCTGGTGATCCTGTGATTAAGGATCTGCCTTGTAATGTGGGGACATGGGTTCGATTCCTGGACAGGGAACTAAGATCCCAACTAAGATTCTACATGTTGTAGAGCAACTAAGCCTGTGTGCCACAACTAGGACCCATCACAGCCAAATAAATAAATACTAAAAAAAAAAAATCCTGCAGGTGCATCTGAATTTAGTCCCTGATTGGCAGAGTGACTTTAGAGTCCACTGAGGATGGGGCAGGAGGAAAAGGGGACGACAGAGGATGAGATGGCTGGATGGCATCACCGACTCGATGGACGTGAGTTTGACTGAACTCCGGGAGATGGTGATGGACAGGGAGGCCTGGTGTGCTCGCAAAGAGTCGGACATGACTGAGCGACTGAAGTGAACTGAACTGAGGACACTAAATCCTGTTTCTTTCTCAAGGCTGTTTTTTTTTTTTAATTTTAATTTTTAATTATGTGATTTTTTTTAAATTAGAGGATAGTTATGGAATATTGTGATTTTTTTGGTCACACATCAACATGAATTGGCCACAGGTATACATAATATTTCCTTGGAAGGAAAGTTATGACCAACCTAGATAGCATATTCAAAAGCAGAGACATTACTTTGCCAACAAAGGTTCGTCTAGTCAAGGCTATGGTTTTTCCTGTGGTCGTGTATGGATGTGAGAGTTGGAGTGTGAAGAAGGCTGAGTGCCGAAGAATTGATGCTTTTGAACTGTGGTGTTGGAGAAGACTCTTGAGAGTCCCTTTGGACTGCAAGGAGATCCAACCAGTCCATTCTGAAGGAGATCAGCCCTGGGATTTCTTTGGAGGGAATGATGCTGAAGCTGAAACTCCAGTACTTTGGCCACCTCATGCGAAGAGCTGACTCATTGGAAAAGACTCTGATGCTGGGAGGGATTGGGGGCAGGAGGAGAAGAGGACAACAGAGGATGAGATGGCTGGATGGCATCACTGACTCAATGGACGTGAGTCTGAGTGAACTCCGGGAGATGGTGATGGACAGGGAGGCCTGGCGTGCTGCGATTCATGGGGTCGCAAAGAGTCGGACACGACTGGGTGACTGAACTGAACTGAACTGAACTGATACATAATATTTATTTATTTATTTATTTGGCTATGCAAGGTCTTAGTTGCGGCCTGTGGGATCTAGTTCCCTGACCAGGGTCAAACCCAGGCCCTGAACATTGGGAGCGTGGAGCCTTAGCCACTGGACCACCAGGAAATCCCCTCAAGGCTATTTCAAGGGAGAAAATAATCCAGGTAAGAGTGTTCTGATGATGGAATGATGAAAAATTCACTCAGTCATGTCCGACTCTTGGAATTCTCCAGGCCAGAATAGTGGAGTGGGTATTCTCTCCCTTCTCCAGGGGATCTTCCCAATCCAGGGATCGAACCCAGGCCTCCCACATTGCGGGTGGATTCTTTACCAGCTGAGCCACAAGGGAAACCCAAGAATACTGGAGTGGGTAGCCTACCCCTTCTCCAGGGGATCTTCCCGACCCAGGGATCAACCCAGGTCTCCCGCATTGCAGGAGGATTCTTTACCAACTGAGCCACAAGGGAAACCCAAGAGTGTTCTACAACCACAAATGTCCAGGTGTCTTCCACACAAAGCATTTCCAGGAAATCTGCCTCCCCTCCTTGATTCCAAATCTTTCAACAGACAACTCGGCCATCCTCAGCTCTGGGTCCCAGGCATGTTAACACCCATCCCCAGGGGCCTGCGCATAAACTGAGAATCCCACATGTGTCTGAATTAAACGGGAACCTCATCTGGGCAGGATAAAATCTTTGTGTTTGGTGACAATAAGAAACAGCAGTCAGATGGAAAGTGCTTCCCAGGTGGTGGGAAGAAGAACCTGCCTCCCAGTGCAGGAGACGTAAGAGACACAGGTTCGATCCCTGGGTCAGGAAGATCTCCTGGAGGAGAGCATGGTAACCCACTCCAGTATCCTTGCCTGGAGAATCCCATGGATAGAGGAGCCTGGCGGACTACAGTCCATGGGGTCTCAAAGAATCGGACATGACTGAAGCGACTTCTCTTACACACACATCAGGTGGTAAATCAAAAACTCTTTTTTTCCCCTAAGCATTTTTTAAAGAGGCAAATAACAGATGTCCTTCCCCGCTGCCACTTGGCTGAGGCCAATGTCAGCTCTGATCCCTGATCTTATTCCACAGGCTGTCCTGAGAAAGTGGCTGGACCGTGATGCTCAGCTCAGTTTGAGAAACTGTGCTTGGTGGTACCTAAAGCTCACTCCACCGAAACTGCTCCCCAGTGTGAAAAGGAGTTTGCCTTTCGCCTGCAGCCCATCACACCACAGATGTGGAATCACAGGTCTCAGAACTGTTCCCAAAGCCTGAACCAGTCTCCAGGCTGGCAAGGACTTGGGGGCCACGCTCCTCCAGGGTCCACCCTCCAATGGCCAGGAGGTGCGCTCTCTCATCTGGAAGTGGATTCTGCCACAGGATGGATGCTCTGCTGTGAGGCAGTCCTGGTCAGCCAAAACCCCGCCTCCCAGAGACCCCCAGAGTAGGTAAACTACACCTTCCTCCCAACAGCCCTCAGTTGTCCATCAGCCTTCTCTTTCACTGGCTGGACTACTCATTTCATGAGGCTGACATCCTCCTCACTGCCCTCTGAATAGTCTCTAGGTCAGACGCCTCAAACCTTCTCTGACACTAACCACAGTAAAAAGCACATCTTACAAGGCAGGTCGCTGTGTGTGTGTGTGTATACAACCCAATCAATTTCATGAACCGTCTTACATGGAAGACATTTGGATGTTTTCTGGTCTGTTTCACTCTTTCAAAAGCTTGGCTGCAACCCACTAAACCAATATTTTGTGACCCAGAACTGAACATGCTGCTCTGGTTTCACCAAACCAGTCATCCATGTCCAGCTTTGACTGATTATTCAGGCTGGACACTAAGCTTTCCTTTCCACGCAGCTATTAGCTGATGTGAGCTATGGGTGGAGTCCTGGGCATCTTTTTACCCTGGGATCTCTCTGGCTCAGCTCTTCTCCATGACTATCCTCCATCCAGCAGGTCCGCACAAATCTCAGGAGACAGCAGGTCAGCCTGAAGCTACTTCCTGCCCTGCCATCAACATTGTTCACTCAGGACACCTAGATGTTTTTCTCCACTCTTTTCCTGACCTCTTCCCATCTTCCTGATGTGTAAACGGAAGCGTTGTTACTGTTGTTGTTTAGTCGCTAAGTTGTGTCTGACCCTTTGTGACTCCTTGGACTGTAGCCTGCCAAGCTCCCCTGTCCATGCAATTTCCCAAGCAAGAATACTGGAGTGGGTTGCCACTTCTTTTTCTGGGATAATCTTCCCAACCCAGGAATCGAACCCATGTCTTCTGCATTGCAGGTGAATATTTACTGCTGAGCCACCTGGGAAGCCCCTAAGCTGGAGGATCCCAGGAATCAGAAATCTGACATCTGAAGCAGGCAGCCGAGATGCATAAAGACACCCCAAGCTTTAGAAACAGCGATACGGGCTTCCCTGGTGGTCAGAGGTAAAGAATCCGTCTGCCAATGCAGGAGACATGGGTGAGCCACAACTATTGAGCCTGTGCTCCGGAGCCCAAGAGCCACAAATACTGAAGGCACAGCCCATGTGCCTTAGAGTCTGTGCTCTGCAACAAGAGAAGCCACCGCAACAAGAAGCTCGTGCACCGCAGCTAGAGAGTAACCCCTGTGGCCACAATTAGAGAAAAGCCCGAGCGACGAAGACCCAGGATGGCCCAAAACAAAAATAAATAAATAAAATGATATATATATATGCATGCTAAGTCACTTCAGTCGGGTCCGACTCTTTGCGACACAATGGACTAAGCCCACCAAGCTACTTTGTTCACGGGATTCTCCAGGCAAGAGTGGGTTGCCATTTCCTTCTCCAGGATATATATATGTGTATATATGTGTATATATATATATAGGCACACAGTCCACATAAGCGCTAATCCCTTCTTCCTGGATCTTCTCCCCTTGGAGACCAGAGGCCAAAAGCCACCACCTCCAGCTCATCATTTTAGATAAGCTTCTGTCAGTTCTAGAATCTGGTCCCTAAATCTTTTTCCTTACCCTTTATCGACTTTGTCACCATTTTGGTGATGTGGAGGACTAGGGGTACCAGATCTGGTTCCAAGACTTCCCTTTTCTGTACGTCAGTTTTCTCATCTGTAAAGCGTGATTAATTCTTTCTGCCCTGCATTTCTCCTGGAGTTGTGGTGAGCAGGAACATGGGTGGAAATGCTCTGTAAGCTGTACAGCACTATAATGCAAAAATAAATTGTTATATAAACTATACCATCTTTTGTTAGGAACTTGGGACTTCCCTGGTGGTCCAGTGATTAAGAATGGGCCTTGCATACAGGGGAACTAAGATGCCACGTGCCACGGAGCAATTAAGCTGGCGTGCCACAACTGCTGAGCCTGCAGGATGCAACAAAGGTCTTGCATGCTGCAACTAAGATCTGACAGAGCTAAATAAATACATGAAACTTTTATAAGAAAAAGAATTGATACTACTCAGCCACAAAAAGGAATCCATTTGAGTCAGTTCTAATGAGGTGGATGAACCTAGAGCCTGTTATACAGAGTGAAGTAAGTCAGAAAGAGAAAAACAAAATCATATATCAATGTGTGTATATGGAATCTAGAAGGATGGTACTGACGAATCTATTCGAAGAGCAGACACAAACTTAGGGAACAGACTTAGGGAACAGACTTATGGACAAGGGCAGCGGAGAAGAGGGGGAGGATGAGATGAATGGAGAGAGCAGCATGGATGCATATACAGTAACATATGTAAACAGCCAATGGGAATTTGCTGCATGATTCAGGGAACTCAAACTGGGGCTCTGTCATAACCTAGAGGGGTGGGAATGGGTAGAAGGTGGGAGGGAAATTCAAGAGGGAAGGGACATATGTACACCTATGGTTACACACGTTGATGTATGACAGAAATCAAACCAATATTATAAACCAATCATCAATCAATTAAAAATAAACAAATATTAAAAAAAAATAATTGACAAGTGTTGCCTCTGCTCTGGCAATTACAGCACCGTGCATTTCTGCTCTGTGTTTAGTAAAGGCACAGACCTCATTCTCAACTCTGGGTTAAACTGCTGGGTTAAACCAGTTCTCCCTTGGCCAGATATCTGATGTCATCAAAAATTCATCAGGTCACAGCAGCTGGTGAATCCACTGTCCCCAGTCATTTTTACCGTCATTCAGAAAGATAACCAGACCTGGGAGAAGAGGTTCCCCAAAGCAAGTCAACTGAAATACAGCCCGATTTCAGCTTTTTAGGCCAATCAAGAAAATAAAGGTTGTGTTGGAGGAGGGGAGAATCAGAGTCATCTTAGATGAGACTTTGGGGACTTTCACTGGGCTTCCCCAGGTAACTCAAACAGTAAAGAATCTGGGAGATTCTTCTAGAATGCAGGAGATCTGGGTTCTATCCCTTGGTCGGGAAGATCCCCTGGAGAAGGAAATGGCAACCCACTCCAATATTCTTGCCTGGAGAATCCTATGGACAGAGAAGCCTGATGTGCTGCAGTCCATGGGGTCACAGAGAGTGGGACACGACTCGTAACAGCCACGACACATGGAGGACTTACTATTCGAGGTCCTGCGCCTTAAAGAATTATTTCCAACTTTGATGAGGACGCTCAAGGATCATTTTACACATGAGGCTAAAAGGTTAAGAAACACACTCAAAAGGGATAAACTATAATCTGCTTTTTCTCATTCAGTGATAAGCAAGCGAAACCCCAAGGCTCATTCAAGGATGTGGCTGCAATGTTGGGTTCGAGGTCTATCCTGGAACTAAGGACCCCCAGAATGAGAACTTTAAACCAGAGTGGGGTTTTCACAGTCAGAACAAATAGCAACTCTGGCCTTCAGCAGGAATGGGAAGCAGATGCCAACTCCCTGGAGTGGGTAAGGTTCTTCTTGCTCCATAGTCCAGGGTCTGTGCTCTTTACAAAGAGCCGAGAACAACTGTTTCTGGGCTGGGAGCTTGGCTGCTCAATGATTAATAAGAATCTAGTATCACTTTTGTTTGGACCCCAAACTAAAGGAAGAAAGAGGCAACATATGTGCCTCTCCTGTGCCCAAAATTCTCCAGAGGTTACCCACTGCTGACAGGCCAAGGTTGGAATGCCTTGGCTGGCATTCAACGCCTTTCTGCTTGGACCTTAACCAGCGATCTCAACATTTTCTCATCTCAGAACTCTGTCCTCAGCCTCATCCAATGGGTTCTGCCCATTTTTCTTCCTGCAACTCTGCGCACTGGTAAGGAACACCCCTCACTACTCTCAGCAGAGCTGAAACCATTCAGCCTTGAAGACCCAACCCAGGGTCTTTCTTCCAGATTCTATAGCCCCTCTGTTCTCAGAGCCCACAGCTCTCGGAGCTGAGAATTTTTGATCCGGGTCTGCACTGATAGCCGTTAGGTTGGCTTGCATCTCTCTGGACCCCTCACCTAAATGCTAAGGGCCAGAGGAGCAGGGAGGCCATACATTATGTTTCTGTCTCCTTCACACGGTACTTGCTATAGAAAGACAGGAATTAAATAAATGCTGTTGCATTCAAAAGGGGATGGATGGGGGCTTCCCTGGTGGCTCAGCGGTAAAGAATCCACCTGACAATGCAGAAGACACGGGTTCCATCTGTCATCCAGGAAGATCCCACCTGCCTCAGAGCAACCAAGCCTGTGTGCCACAACTATTGAGCCTGTGCTCTAGAGCCCAGAAGCCGCAACTACTGAGCCCACGTGCCGCAGTTACTGAAGCCCGAGTGCCCTGGGGCCTCTGCTCCGCAACAAGAGAAGCCACTGCAATGAGAAGCCTGCACACTGCAACTAGAGAGAAGCCCCTACTCGCCAGGACTAGAGAGAAGACAGCGCAGCGCTGAAGACTCAGCACAGCTAAAAATAGACTAAAAAATCAAATTACCTTTAGAAATAAAAAAAATGAAGAGGGGATGGGTGGAGGGAGGTGGTAGTGTCTGAAGTGGACCAGATCTCCAGAGACAGAGGTCCTTAAACCCTGCGAGGTGGTCTTCACAGACCAGGCTTTGGAAAGAATCTAAGCTCGGGGACAGAAGGAAGCTCAGAGGTGATCTGTTGGCAGCCATTGGTCTAGAACTCTAGGTTCCCTGTCCTCCTCACTACCCCCACCTCCTCCACAGCCTAGACAGGTGACTCTGGTCTGGTTAAGACACCTCAAGGAAAAGGCCTTCTACCTTCCCACCCCTGCAGGTGCACAGAAGACTTTCGGAAAGGTATAGTTAATAGCCAAAGAAAATAAGCTTTTATGGTACACTCATAGGGAATGGTGGTCCAGCCTCTTGGCACTGCCCCACCATGGGCAGTTATGCGTCCTCAGATGAGGATGGGAGCCAGTGAGGCCCCTCACCCGGGGCCCCGGCCCCAGGGGCAGCACTCAGTTTAAGCGTGGTCTCCTGCCATGGGAAGGAATGACTCTAACCCACCATCTCCTCCTCGCCCACAGTGCCCTACCTAAGACTGAATGCCAAAGGCCTGGCAGGGCCAGGAACTCACCTGCCTTCTCCAAAGTGATGGTTACTTTAAAAGAGCACTCTGGAAAAATAGCTAGCCTAATTCTATACAAGATGAACTGAAATTACAGTACCTTCTCTTCCCTAAGGTACCAGCAGATCCAGAACCCCGTCTCCCCAGACACACCCCAACCCAGGTCCTTTGCGGAAGCCTTGGGCCCCCCACGAAGCACAGGATATCAGAGGATACCTCTCCAGCCTGACACACCAGCCCTCAAAGGCTATGAGGCAGGGGTGTGGGTCTAAAGCCAGGGTCAGTGATCTGAAGAACACTTGAGATTCAGAGTAGGAGCCAATAAGGACCCCTAGGCAAACCTGCCCCAGCTCTCCAAGGCTCCAGGGGAACTCCTCCCTTCAGAGTTCCCCAAATCACATCCTGCTGCCCCCCGCCCCCCAGCCCCAGGTATGCTCCTCAATCAGTCAATGAACAAGGTATTCAGCTCCTTTGGTGCCCCTGGAGGAGTAGGGGGGTGGGAAGCCCTGGGAGACGAATCAGTTTCACCAGGGAATCACATGCTTAAGAGGCAGGGGATTGTCTGCTGCCCCCCAGGCCAAGGCAGCTGGGGGTCTACAAGCAAGCGTCTAGTCTAGAACACCACTCCAAGGATTCTAAGCCAAGGATTCTACCCCTGCCCCATCACCCTCTAGGATGGTTAAAGCCCTGGCTTCTGCCCTCCCAGGCCACCCACCTGTGCCCCCCTGCTCACTGGCTCAGTCCAAAAATCTCCCCCTAAATCTGAAATCGGCGTGAAGCAGGGGGGCTCTGGAGGAGCTAGGAAGAACCCCTTCCCGCAGCCCGGGCCTCCCACCACCAGGCTGGTTCCCCCGTGTGGGAGGCGAGCTCCACGGCCGTCTCTCCCCGGAGTCTTAAGCGATCTCTCTGGGGCAGCCCTGGCGGCAGCGCGGCGGGAAACCGGGGAGCCCAGCCGTGTCCGCCAGCCGCCTCCACAGCCCTGGCCCCGCTCCCTCCTCCGGCACGCCTGGAGTTGGGGCCAACAGCAGGATCAACAATACAGAAACTTTCAATGGATCCAGCCGACTGGGAGGGAGCGGGGGAAGGAGGGGGGAGGGACGGGGACGCCGAGGCTCCAGGGCAGTGGCCCCGGCTCTTGACTTACCATCTTGTTCACATCCATGACGGAGGCTGCAGGGGCGCCCCCCGCCCCTGGAGATCCCGCGGGCCCCGAACGCTGCTCCCGGCTAATTGAGCCTGGATGGTGCCATGCTGCGGGGAGGGCGGCCGGCGGGGCCCCCGCGGACCGGGGAAGGCGGCGGCGGCGGCGGCAGGACCGAGACTGGTCCGGAGAAAGGAAGGGGAGGGGGAGGGGGAGGGGAGGCGGGAGGGGGCGGGGGGCCGAGCCGCAGCGCGCTCCGGGGGCGGGGGAGGCGCGGCCCGGCGGAGCCCCGGGGGCCGGGGAATCCCGGACTCGGCTGCGGGCGTCCGGGCCTCCGCGACGGTGGCCGTGGCGGTGCGGGGGCTCCGGGGCGGGTGGGATCGGGGGATGGATTCCCGGGTCCGGAGAGCCTGCGGCCAGGGCGCGCGGGGAGGGTGTGATTTGAATAACAAAAGGGCGCTTCTCCGCTCCCCCCAGGCCTGGGGCCGGGATCGCTGAGCCCGCAGCGAGGCCGCCGGGCCTCCGGGAAGTGTATGCGCGCGTGTGCGCGTTGGGGTGGTGGGATTAGGGGGACTCAGGAAGTGAGCGGGGGAGGCGGCTAAAAAGGGGGGGCGAGGACTGCCCCCACCCCACCCCGCGCACCGAGCCGACATTCCAGTGGGGGCAGGGGGTCCGCTCGGCCCCTCCCAACTTGGCTTCACTGGACAAAGGCAGAATTCAGACCTAGTGGTTAGCCTCCTGCGGCTCATCCCCCCCGGGAAGGGGGGCTTTGGGCGGGGGACGCCCAGATGAGTCTGGGGTCTGCAAACACGAATAGAAGGAAGTAGTACAGGTATCCCCGGAAGGCTCGAGGTCCCCCTCCAATTCTGCCTGCAGTGCGAGAAATTGGCTTCTAAATGAAGCTGCCCCTGAGCGCAGAGCCCCCCTCCCTTACTCAATACCTAGTCTGCCTACGAGAAATGGGAGACAGACGCCCCTCTGCAAGGAGATGCGGCTGGGGGTGGAAATGGGCTCCTGGCAAATGCTCTCTGGGGAGACAGGTCTCCAGAAAAAGGCTGGAGGCCCGACGCCTCTGGTTTCAACACAGGCTCCTCACTGGCATCCTTGGTTGAGCAGGAAGAAGAAAGCTTCCTACTAACGGAGTCAGCAGGAACCTGAGCCCACCGAGGCCAAGCCTGCTTTACAGGGTAAGGAATCTGAGGCCCAGAGAGGAAGGTGACTGGCCCCAGGTCACACATTTGGCAGGAAATGAGGGCAAAAGAAAGCTCACCAAGGACTGTGTGCATGGAGCTAAGTCGATTCAGTCATGTCTGACTCTTTGAGACTCCACTAGGCTCCTCTGTCCATGGGATTCTCCTGGCAAAAATTACTGGAGTGGGTTGCCATGCCCTCCAGGGGATCTGCCCACCTCAGGGATTGAACCCTCATCTCTTATGTCTCCTGCATTGGCAGGCAGGTTCTTTACCACTAGCACCACCTGGGAAGCCCAAGGACAGTGCAGCCTGAGCTGCAAAGAGCTTTCATGCCGCCCCTGAGCGTCCAGCTTCTAAAATCCTTTCTACTGAATAGGTGATCACATGCATCTGCAACCCTCCTGACCTTCTGACCCACACCAAGGGGCTGAGGAGGAGCGCTAGTAAGTCCCCACTCCTGGCCCCAGGGCTGCTGGGCTGAGTAGGACAGCCCCTTCCCCTTCAAAGCTGAGTTCTCCATCTATGACATAGGGGCTGTTTCTCTGCCTGCCTTCTCGGGGGATGTGAAAACCCTGTGAAATAAAGGATGATATAGGTAAGATACAAAAGCAGAACAGGAGGGTCAGGGGCTTTTGTCGCAGTGGTTATTTTTATTTCCCAGCTCTGGAGCCCAGTCCAGGGGCCCTCAGCTGCAGGAAAGGGCTCTCTGGGCTCAGGTCCCTCTGTCTAACCCCAAATGTGGACTGCACAACGACTCTCGTACCCTACCCTACAGCTATTCTTGGCATGCCTCTTCCGCACTGTGCCCCGGCCAGGGAAGACAGGAAGGCTCCTCTGGTCGGTGCTGGCATTCTGGGCTACATGCACCCTGCTATTGACGCATGTCCACAAGGATGAACCCCAACGAAGTACGACGAGGCAGGAGAGAAGCATGTCACCACCTCCTCATCCTCCAACATGGACACCCAAGGGAGATCAGGGCCAGGTGAGCCAGCAGACACAAGCCACCTGACACAGAAATGAGTTTTGGATTATCTGCCACCTGATTACGGAGAAGGCAATGGCAACCCACTCCAGTACTCTTGCCTGGAAAATCCCATGGACAGAGGAGCCTGGTAGGCTGCAGTCCATGGGGTCGCTGAGGGTCAGACACGACTGAGCGACTTCACTTTCACTTTTCACTTTCATGCATTGGAGAAGGAAATGGCAGCCCACTCCAGTGTTCTTGCCTGGAGAATCCCAGGGACGGGGAGCCTGGTGAGCTGCCGTCTATGGGGTCGCACAGAGTCGGATGCGACTGAGGCGACTTAGCAGCAGCAGCAGCAGCAACAGCCACCTGACTAAATGCACAACAGTCTGTTTAGCTTAGAAAAAAAAAAAAGATATATTTCATGTTTAAAAAATATTATATATTTTTTAGCCTCTGGTGGTCCAGAAGCTAAGACTCTGTGCTCCCAATGCAGGGAGCCCAGGTTTGATCCCTGGTCAGGGAACAAAATCCCACATACCAGAACTAAAGATCCTGAGGGCTGCAACTAAGACCCAGTGCAGCCTAAATAAATAAATATTTTAAAGAAATATATTATGAACCCTTAGCTGGGGTTGATCAAGATAGCCCAATAGATTGTGACCTCTTAGCTGGCAAAGCTCATTTTCTCGTTGCTAAAATGGGGACAGTGGCACCTGCTTCACATACAGGTGGTAAGGGTTCAATGAAAGAACTTTCCCAAACCTTGCCTGGAGTAAGCTGAATCATCACCCCCACCCCCAGCCTCCACATCACCAAAGATATCAGGTCCCAATCGCTGGAACCTGTAGATACTACCCTACATGGCACAAAGGATTAAGGCAAGGATTCCCAGGTGGGAAGAGGACCTGGATTATCTGGGTAGACCTCTGATGGGGTCTTGTGCATCCTTACAAGAAGGAGATTTGACCCACAGAAGAGGCAGAGATTAGAGAGATGCGGCCACAAGCTAAGAGATGCTGTCAGCCACCAGAAGCTCCAGCAGGCAAGGAGCAGACTCACTCGTACAGCCTGTGGGAAGAAGGGGTCCCCTCAACACCCTGATCTTGTCTCAATAGATTTTGGACTTCCAGCCTCCAGATCTACAAGAGAATCCATTTCTGTCGTTTGAGCTACCACGTTAACGATCATTGGTTTCATTGGACACAGGAAACTAACACACTAACATACAACTGAGAAACTAACACACTGGGCAAAGGTAAAGAGGGACAGTGTCGAGGCTCCAGACAGCGCCGGCCTCAGGGCTGCCCTCTCTGCTGGACTTCTTTGCCAGGGAGCTACTCTTAAGACCAGCAAGAGCCAGGAGTAGCGGCTGTTCCTCTCCTGCTGCATTAGGGGCAGGGGGCTTGCATTGCAAGGTGGATTCTTTACCACTGAGCCACCAGGGAAGCCCCTACTGTGTTCTTTCATCATCAGCTCCAGGTCACTGTATTCCGCTATCTACTGGACGTCCCTGATAGCTCAGCGGGTAAAGAATCCACCTGCAATGCAGGAGACCCCAGTTCGATTCCTGGGTCAGGAAGATCCACTGGAGAACGGATAGGCTACCCACTCCAGTATTCTTGGGCTTCCCTTGTGGCTCAGCTGGGAAAGAATCTGCCTGCAATGCGGAAGACCTGGGTTCAATCCCTGACTTGGGAAGATCCCTGGAGAAGGGAAAAGCTACCCTCTCCAGTATTCTAACCTGGAGAACTCCATGGACTGTAGAGTCCATGGGGTTGCAAAGAGTCAGACACGACTGAGCGACTTTCACTGGACATCAACACCTGGGGGTTTCAGACTCACAGACTCAAGAAATCCAAAGATAGTATTTTCTTTTACCTCTGTTTTCACCATCTGCTCCTGTTCCACACCCACTTAGTTCATCAAGCTAGAAACATGAAGGTTGGCCTTAATCCCTCCATTGACAACTCCCACTCTCACCCCATCTAATCAGTTCCCATGTCCATGTGATTCTTTCTTGGAAATAGTTTCCAGTCTATATCTTCTATCCCAATACCAATTGCTCCTGCACTGGATAAGACTAAATCACAGCCTCCAAACTGGCTTCCCCGCCCTCCGGTCTCTACCTGTCCAGTGCATCTTCTACACCTTTAATTGTGACTCCTTACTGGCCAACCCCAAATGGAATACAAAGCGAAACAAAAAACCCTTCTACAGTTCACCCAGCCTTCAAGGTCCTTACTCATCTGGTGTCATCGCCCTCCATCTGGCCACCTTCTCCCATCCTCTCCTGTCCACCCCCATCAATGAGGTTCCAGTGAATCTCGGGATACTCCTGGAATGCCCTTCCCACATTCTCAGTGTGGAAGATTCTTTCTTATCTTTTCTGACCCATCTCAAATATCACCTTCTCTACAAAGGCATCCCTGACACACTGAGCAGCCAGTCACTCAGTGTCCCTTCCAGCAAGGGACAGCCTCTGGGTACAGCCTGCATCAACCCTGGATGGGGATGGTTCTTGCCCTGGGCTCTCTCTGCTCACTTGAGTTCCCTCAGGCAGAGGTTGGGCAACCTACCCCATACTTACTTCCCTGCCTCCAGGCTCTCTTCAACCTAAATTCCACACCCACAACACTGTTCCACCCTTAACTTAAACTAAGATCATGGCTGCAGCCACAAAATTAAAAGACATTTGTTCCCTGGAAGAAAAGCTATGACAAACCTAGACAGTGTATTAAAAAGCAGAGACATCACTTTGCCAACAAAAGTCCATATAGTCAGACATGATTTGTCCAGTAGTGATGTACGGATGTGAGAGCTGGACCATAAAAAGGGCTGAGCTCCAAAAAACTGATGCTTTCGAATTGTGGTGCTAGAGAGGACTCTTGAGAATCCCTTGGACTGCAAGGAGATCAAACCAGTTAATCCTAAAGGAAATCAACCCGGACTATTCATTGGAAGGTCTGATGGTGAAGCTGAAGCTCCAATACTTTGACCACCTGATGCAACGAACTGACTCATTTGAAAAGAACCTGATGCTGGGAAAGATTGAAGGCAGGAGAAGGGGATGACAGAGGATGAGATGGTTGGATGGCATCACCAACTCCATGGACATGAATTTGAGCAATCTCCAGGAAATGGTGGAGGACAGAGGAGGCTGGCGTGTTGCAATCCATGGAGTTGCAAAATGTACAAAGTGCTGAATGGATGCAGGAAGTCAGAACGGAAGATGCAGAGAATGTGTCCTGGTGGAGGGTGACACCTACTGGAGAACTGTGATTCTGCAGCCTAGCCCTACAAATACCACTCTGAAGAGTTCACTGAGCGGCTCAGGGCTGTGTCTTCTAGAGCCCTGAGAGTTCATTAATTCCCAGTAACGAGGTTTAAGGGAGAAGGCAATGGCACCCCACTCCAGTACTCTTGCCTGGAAAATCCCATGGACGGAGGAGCCTGGTAGGCTGCAGTCCATGGGGTCCTTAAGAGTTGGACACAACTGAGTGACTTCACTTTCACTTTTCACTTTCATGCGTTGGAGAAGGAAATGGCAACCCACTCCAGTGTTCTTGCCTGGAGAATCCCAGGGACGGGGGAGCCCGGTGGGCTGCCGTCTATGGGGTCGCACAGAGTCGGACACGACTGAGGCGACTTAGCAGCAGCAGCAGCAGCAGCAACGAGGTTTAAACTATGCAGTACTTCCTACAAAATAGCCGTATGTAATATATGTTACTATGCTACCTGCTACTGCTAACAAGCATATGCAGAGAGCTGTGAACTTTGTAAAGTTTATACATTTTTCAAAATGACTTTTTGTCCATTATTTCATTCAAGTAAGGCAGATAGAACATTATTATTGGCCGTGCTGTGCTGCTTGCGGAATCTTAGTTCCCCAATCAGGAATCAAACCCTGTGAAAAACCCTGAGATGATGAGACTTAAAAAAGTTGAAAAAGAGGGGCCTCCTTGTGGTCCAGTGGCTAAGACTCTGAGTTCCCAATGCAGGGGCCTGGGTTCGCTGGGCTTCCCTGGTGGCTCAGATGGTAAAGAATCTGCCTGTAACGTGGGAGACCTGGGTTCGATCTCTGGGTTGGGAAGATCCCCTGGAGAAGTATTCTGGCCTGGAGAACTGCATGGACAGAGGAGCCTGGCAGGCTACAGTCCATGGGATCGCAAAGAGTCAGACGCGACTTTCACTTTCACTGGGTTGGATACCTGGGCCCACATGTTGCTACTAAGACCCGGTAAATAATTAAAAATTTTTTTTTAATGAAAAAGACAAAAAACAAACCAAACCCTCAAGATACATAAGAGTTCCGGGACCTAGAATGTATGTCAGGATACTGGAGGGCAGTGAGGGCAGGGAACCAGGAAGCATGAGGGAAGGTGGGTGTAATGTTTTTTTGGAGGGAGGAGTGTGTCATGCTGTGAATAATAATAGTAACTGATAATGTCTATTGAGTTCTTACCAGGTGCTGGGCACTGTGACAAGTACTTTACCAGCATTATTTCTTTTAGTTCCCACAACAACCTCCTATACTAAGTGTTCCTATTATTATCCATATTTTTACAGATAAGGAGGGAGGCCCAGAGAGGTTAAGCGCCTTTCCCAGGGCCCCACAGCTAATAGTCAGGGGATCCAGGATTGAAGATAGGCAGTATTTCCAGAGTCCTTTACTCCAGATTCACACTGAATCATGCTGGGCACCTGGCATTGCCCTGCCCTTGGGAAACCTGCCCTCACCGGGGTTGGCAGGAAGTTTGAACTATGTTACTGTTAGTATGCATTTTAATTTATGGGGTTGCTTTTCTTCATTTTATTTATTTATATATTTGGCTGCAATGGGTCTTAGTTGTGGCATGTGAGATCTTTAGTTGAGGCATATGGCATCTGCTTCCCTGACCAGGGATTGAACCTGGGCCCCCTTGCATTGGGAGTGCAGAATCTAAGGCACCGGACCACTGGACCACCAAGGAAATCCCACTTTTTCTTTTTTTTTTAATAAATAAAATAAATAAGTATTTTATTTATTTTTGGCTGTGCTGGGGCTTCCCCCCGCGGTGCCTGGGCAAGCAGAGGATACTTTCTTGTGGTGCTGCTCTTGTTGCAGCCCCAGGGCCCCAGAGCACTCAGGCTTGGTAGCTGTGGTGCCCAGGCTTTGCTGCTCCAAGGCCTGTGGGATCTTCCTGGACCAGGGATCAAACCCATGTCCCTTGCATTGGCAGGCGATTCTTATCCACTGGGCCACCAGGGAATCCTGGGACTCCTTTTAATGAAGTCATACAAAAGTTCATTTAGAATGCTTCTAGTCCTTAGAGTGGAGCCAGAATCATCGTCATCTCCATCAGCAGCAGCAGCTCAGCATGATCTACCAAACCCCTCTTATGTAGGACACGATGCCTGGCATGGCAATGCCCACTTCTGAATCTGAGAAATCAGAAGCTGAGAAGCAAGACAGTGGCAGAGAGGGAAACAGAGGTTGTTGTTGCAGGAAGTGGCTCTCTAACCTCACTGCACGCTGCAGTCACCTGGGAAGCCTGGGCCCCACCTCAGGGATGCTGATATAAATGGCCTGGGGACAGAGCCTGGGCATCTGCATTTTAAAGCTCTTGGGAATGTGCTGATGTGCACCCAAGACTGGGGACAACTCAACCCCTGGCCACACATCTCTGGCTCAGGAAGCCCCACCCTAGTCCTGGCTGAAATGAGGGGTACAGGAGACTAGGAGGTGTGGCACTTCCCTTCGCACTTCTCCTACACTGGGGATTCTGGAACTTCCCATTCCTTGGCCAAAGGTTCACCCTAAGTGGGGACCTCTGAACCCATTGACTCTGATAGATTTTTTTTTTTTTTTTTTTGGCTGGGTCTTAGTTGTGGCATGCAGAATCTAGTTCCCCGATCAGGGATCGAACCCAGGCCCCCTGCATTGGGATCGTGGAGTTTTAACCACTGGAACACCAGGGAAGTCCCGCCCCTGGTAGATTTCTTTTCCTTCTTTACATTGCCATTCCATCCCCCAACCCTTACCATCATTAAACACTGATCTCCCTCTCTATGTATTTTATATCACAGGGAAAGAGACCCCCAAGCATGGCTGAGCTATACGAGAATGCCTAGCACACCCCCAGAACCAATCCATTTTCCAAGAGAGACCCCTATGAGGAAGAAACGTGTCCACTCTCAGGATGCTGCTTTAAGCTAGTAGGTTCTGGGCAGCAAAGATGTGCTGGATTTCTAAAGCCTCTCCCGTCAGCCCGTGGGTGACCGGCAGGAGTCAGGGGTCTGTTAGAAGCACAGAGACAGATGGGAGCCACTCAGCCAAGTCCCTGAGTCAGCAGACGGCCTGGAAACCTCAACACGGGGGCCCAGGGGGCTCTGCTCCTGCCTGCCTGGCCCCTCCTGGGAGGCAGGAATTTGGGGCTCCCTCAGATGGCCCAGGCAAGGAGCTGCCAGCCTCTCATTTGGAGGGGTTTTTCCACTGCTCCTTCCCCAAGGAGGACAAATTCAGGAATCTCTTAGCTGATGAGCAAAAAGACTTGTTCCGGGAGCGTGGACGGAGGCAGGAAGGTATCAACTCAGAGACGTCTGTAGTGACCAAGCACTGGCATTTCCGTGCTGGAGAGGGTGGCTGCTGGGTTAATTCCATGTTATTACAGCCTTACAGGAAGCCAGCCTGGCCCAGCTGTCAGCCAGCAGTGGTTTGTGGGCCTTGGGGGCAGAGGGAGGGAGGAGGAGGAGGGAAAGGAAAACAGCCCTCTCCCCCCACCCAAAATTGATCCAGAGTTATTTTTAGGTGCTTATTCATCCCACACATTCCTTTTTAAAAGCCAGGACATGGGCTCTGTACAAAAGCAGAAGGTAGCTGCTCAAGCAGGCAGATGGGGTAGGGGGCACCCGTGAGCACAGAGCCCTCGCGAGAAGGAGGGACAGTGAGAGGGTCTTCAAGGGCCGCCCCCCCACCCCAGTAAAAACATCCCAGGATTCTGAAGGCAGAGTCTGGATGAATAGAAGCTTTCCTGAATTCCCAAGTTCAAGTCCAGCTTCCAGTTTTCACTGCCACTTGGCCTTGGGCAGGTTACCTGGAAAATCACATGAGACCCTGGGCTGCAACCCTGGTGCTGTGTGGCCTTGGGCAAGTCCCACAATCTCTCTGTGCCTCAATTTCCCCATGGATGAAAGGAAGCTAGTTAACGTAGGTTAAAAGGAGAATTGCCTAGAACTTCCCTGGTCCAGTGTTTAATATTACACATACGTACACTATTATAATATAGTGTGTATATAGTATATATATTGATATATCTAGTGTGTATATTATATGTTATTTGTATTTATTTCCAACAACTTGGTAATCTGGAAATAGGTGGAAATAGAATCTACCTGCCAATGGAGGAGACACAAGTTCAATCCCTGGTCTGGGAAGATTCCACATGCCACGGAGCAACTAAGCCCATGTGCCATGACTACACATGAATAAATAAATTTTTAAAAATCACTCTTAAAAGAGGTTGTTATAATCAAGTGAAAAAGAACATATGGGAAGGTACTTGGGAAACTATTAGTGCCTATAAAATTTTCCAAGTTCCAGAAAAGTCCCTTTATTGCTAAGTTTATTAATAAATCATAAAACCTGTCCTCATGAGTCTAACAGGTTTTATTACCTAGGATCTCCTGCCAATTCTTGCCCCATCAACCTTCCTGCTCCTCCCTTTGCCCAGCTCCTGGAATCTGACTCAACGAGTGTCCCAGAAAGAGGCTCTGTCATGCATAGCTGTGTGACCTGGACCGAGGCCCTTAACTTTATTTTGTTTAAGATATACATATTTGTATATTTAGGCGGCATTGGGTCTTAGTTGTAGCCTGTGGGACCTAGTTGCCTGACCAGGGATCAAACCCGAGCCTCCTGCATTGGGAGCTTGGAGTCTTAGCCACTGGACCACCAGGGAAGTCTCTCCTTAACTCTGCCTAAGTCTGTTTTTCAGAGATGGTAGAGGGTTATGGAGAGGTTTCAAGGAGCTGATTGACAGTCATGGCGTGGCATGGGTGCTCAGAGGCCATGGACTCTTAGGGTCACCTCTAAGGGCTCCCAAGGGGCAGGGCTCAGTGACCAAACCAGATAAGCCAATCCCTGTCTCCAGTGGGACCAAACAGGGCTGAAATGTCACTGGCACCATTCCTAGTTAGACCTAGTGTTGCAGAGATCCTGGTGACAGTCACCCTGATTCCCATCTCTCAACTCCTTCAAGAAGAGACCTGGAGGCCACAGCTCTCGAATTTTCCCAGGGCATGGTAGTGGGGGGGAGTAGCTGAAATCATTTCTGTTTAGTTCACGCAGAAACCCCAGAAGGCTCTCCTCATGGCATCTCAAGCAGATGTGACTTGCCAATAGGTGGCCTATTCATTTTTTTCTTTGTTTTGGCTATGCCGCATGGCATGTGGGATCTTTGCGGGACCTTAGTTCCCTGACCAGGGATCCAACCTGCGCCCCCTGCAGTGGAAGCTCAGAGTCTTAACCACTGGACTGGCCAGGGAAGTCCCCTGGCGCAGTCTTTGTTCTACATTTTCAAACCCATTTTTCTCCTTAAAGCTAGAGTGTCTTTAAAATAAAGCTCTTCACCATGTCATGTCATGCTGTGTTTTTAAAAAGTCTAGAGTTGGTACCAAAAGCACTGGGAAGGGAGGTAGGGCTCTTGGGGTTTGTTCCTGGATCACTGAGCAGATTGATGGGGCTAGGGCCTCTTTCTCTCTCTTGGCTCATGGCTGAATCCCAGCCTCTGGAACATCGCCTGTTACAGAGCAGTCACTCAGTAGAGAGTGGTTGCAGGCAGGAATGAATGCCTGCAAGAAATCAGTTCACTAGCGTGCCAGGCTCCACTCTGACTGGCACATACTTTGGACTCTTCCCTCCCTCCTACTGGTGAGTGCCTTTGACTTTAGCAAAGGGCTTTCACAGCCAGATCTTCTGTCTCAATGCCCTGCGCATCAGGGTGCTGTTGCCTTTGACAGATGAGTTAAACAAGACACACAGAAAGTAAGGGCTCAAGTAAGAAACAGAATTCAGGTCTCCTGTTGGATTCACACACCAGTATTAAGACTGACAACCCTAGACAGCATATTAAAAAGCAGAGACATCACTTTGCTGTATGGATGTGAGAGTTAGACCATAAAGAAGGCTGAGCACTGAAGAATTGATGCTTTCGAATCATGGTGCCGGAGAAGACTCTTGAGAGTCCCTTGGACAGCAAGGGGATCAAACCAGTCAATCCGAAAGGAAGTCAACCCTGAATATTCACTGGAAGGACTGAAGCTGAAGCTTCAATACTCTGGCCACCTGATGTGAAGAGCCAACTCATTTGAAAAGATCCTGACGCTGGGAAAGATTGAAGGCAGGAGGAGAAGGGGGCTTCTCAGAGGCTGAGATGGTTGGATGGCATCACCGACTCGATGGATGTGAATTTGAGCAAACTCCAGGAAATGGTAGAGGACAGAGGAGCCTGGTGTGCTGCAGTCAATGGAGTTGCAAACAGCTGGACACGACTTAGCGACTGAACAACATTAAGACTGCAGGCTCTTTCCATGGCTTCTTGCTGTCTTGTGACAGAATCAGGGGGAACCCTGCACTTCGCACGGTCTAGAGTTCATGTGTCCACCCAGGCTGACCTGCACTTGGTACCACCCTGTGCCAATATCAGTGCTTGGCTTTGGGAGGTGGGGGGACATGGGGACAGGTGAATGTGAAAAATGGAGTAAAAACAAGGCTCAGGGACTGGGCGACTACTAAAATGAAGGAAATTACCTCTCCTCTGTGACCACCAAGGGAAAGTGTTAAACGTGGAATGACCACAGCACCCGGCAGCTCCCCTCCTGGGTATGTACCCAAGAACATGAAAGACAGGAACTCAAACAGACAGGTGTATGCCAATGTTCAGAGCAGCATTATTCAGAACAGCCAAAAGGAAGTTGCTTGTCAACAGATGAACGGATATATAAACCAGAGTATATCCATATGATGGAATATTCTTCAGCTATAAAAAGAAATGAAGTTCTGATTTATGATATGACGTGGATGACTCCTGTAAACTAATTCTAAGTGAAATAAACCAGACCAAAAGGACAACTGCTGTATGATTTCGCTTATGTGAAATTTAGAATACGGAAATTTGCAGACACGGAAAGTAGAGTGGACATTACAGGGCACAAGGTTAGAGGGGAGGAGGGAACTCCTGTGTCATAGGTACAGAGCTTCTATTTGGAACGATGAAAAATTGTGGAAACAGTGACGACTGTTGAACAACACAAAGAATGCCATTAATGCCACTGAGCTGTATAATTTCAAGATTTTTTTTTTTTAAGTCTTCATTGAATTTGTTACAGTATTGCTTCTACGTTTTGGCTTTTTGGTTTCCAGGCATGTAGCCTCCTAGTTCCCAGACTAGGGACTGAACATGCGCCCCTACACTAGAAGGTGAAATCTTAACCACTAGGCCACCAGGGCAGTCCCTAAACTGTATCCTTAAAGCTGGTTAAAATGGAAAATTTATGTTTTATAAATTTATATCCATATATAAATTTATATTTTTATATATAATTTATTTATATGTTGTATATATATTATATGATCAAAAAAATGTTTTAAAGGATAAATACTTAAAACATGACCGTAGTAGTACAGCAGTAAACGTATGGGTCAGTGAAATGGAACAGCAAGTCTAAAAGCAAAGCGGACTCTTCAGGAGGTACCAGTACAATGGAAAAAAAAAACCAAAAAAATCCCCGTGCTCCAGGGTGTGTGGGGTCAAATGTAAAAAGCAAAACTTTTTAGAACTTACTCAGAAGAACAAACTGAGAAGAAAATACAGAAAAATCTGTTTATACCTTTAGCAATGAGAATACCTTCTTAGGCAAGACATGAAATGATGACACCAAAAAAGAAACATTTTTCCTGTGGTGGTACAGTCTTTGATCTGGGCAATCTGGCAGGATCTAATAAAATTTCAAATACACATAAATATACTTATATCTTCTAACCCACAGGTCCCCAACCTCCGGGATCTAATGCCTGATGATCCGAGGTGGAGCTGATGTAATAATAATAATAGAAATAAAGTGCACAATAAATATAATGGAACCATCCTGAAACCAACCCCCCTCCTCAACCCCGGTCCGTGGAAAAACTGTCTTCCGGTCCCTGGTGCCAAAAAGCTTGGGGATCGTTGCTCTAAGCCCTGGGATCTGTCCTAGAGAAACACTCCCATGAGTCATGTTCAAGGGCACTCCCTGAAGCAGCGTTCCTAGGGAAAAAGCAAAAGCATCTCAACTCTTCCCACAACAGCACAAAGTCCAAACAAAAGACAGCATTTTAATTCTAAGGAATACTACACGGCAGGTTAAAAGAAAGAGGCCGATCTAAAAATGTTAACGGAAAAAAAAGCTCAAAAGAAAAAAAATGGGAGAGAGAAAGACACCCTGGCTCTTGCCAGATAAATCTGCTTGCTGGCTAACCAGCTTCTTCCTCGTTTTCAAAGGATTTTGCAGGTGGGATACACATCTACCCAGCTCCCAGCTGACAGGGTGTGATGCTATTAACATCTGAAGAGCTGAGAGACCTGGGATAAGACCCTGGAATCTCCTACCCCAGCAGCTGAACTCCGATGGAGGGAAAGTCAGGAAGGGGGCACTGGGGTTGGGTATTGGTATTCATGCATGTAGTGGGGGTCGAGGGATGAAGGACAGCAGGGAAAACAACTATAAAAACAGCAGGAGAGTGAACTAAGGCAGGCCAGTGTGCAGGCCAAAAGGGCCAGGGCAAGTGCAGCAAAATTCCAACCACTGGCCGGTCATTTATGGGTGGGGACACAGCCAGTGATCTCACATGTCCTCAGATGCTGCTTCAGGTCATCTTGTCTTCTCCTACTTCCGGCCAGTTCCAGGGCTAAAACTGAAGATCCTTCAGGAAGAATTCTGGGTCCTGGCAGATGAGAACAGTCGTGCCAATGGCTTTCCTCTGAATCCTGAAGCCACACAAATGCTTGGCTTTGATCTCACTGGGTGTCCTAGGGTCCCCCATGCTGGTGCCCACCCCACTCCGTTTTTTTCCAGCTCCTTCCATCTCAGGAAGGAGAAGGAAGCCGCTTTTTCTGAGCACCCATTATCACATTTCATCCTCATGATTACTGTAATTAGAAAGGTAATCAGTGTGCCCGAGATCACGCAACAGACAAGGATCAAGGCCAGGATTGGCATCAGAATCTGTGTCTGTTTACATTAAAACTCATGCTCTTCCCATTAGCTGATGCTCCTGAGGAACACTGAGGACCCCTTGTAGGCAAGCATCCCTGTTAAATGCGCCAGGCTGTCCCCAGACATGATAATATGTTTATTTAATACATTTATTATCATAAACAATGGGGAAAGTGTTAAGAAGAGAAAAGACCAAGGACAGAGCCCCAGGCAAAGTCTCCATCTAGGATAGAAGGAGTGGCCACTGCCAGAGCCCAAGAAAGTCCAGACAGTGTGGAAGGAGAAGATGAAGCCTGGGGCCGCCCTTGAAGGAGGAGTTGGCCAAATCCTGCAGGCAGATCCCTGAGGATGGGAACCAGGGAGAGCAGGGAGGCAAGGCACTCAATTAAAGGTGCTGGGAATTGCGTGGCGTCCAGTGATTAGGGCTCTCGGTGCTTTCACTGCAGAGGGCCGGGTTCAATTCCTGGTGGGGAAATTAAGACCCCCAAAACTTCATGGTGTGGCTGGAAAAAAAAGCTGCTGGCTAGGTCTCTGACATCATTTAGCGAGCAACCACAGCAGACAAACTCAGATCTAAGTCTGACTGTGAGATGCTGAACATCTGGGGAGAGGGGAAAGAGGAAGGCAGGGAGGTGGCCTTT
This sequence comes from Bubalus bubalis, assembly GCF_019923935.1. NCBI lineage: Eukaryota > Metazoa > Chordata > Mammalia > Artiodactyla > Bovidae > Bubalus > Bubalus bubalis. The sequence continues at coordinate 8,314,016 of NC_059180.1, read as the reverse complement.
TCTTTGGAGAAGGCTAACGGTGAAGGGTAGAGAATCCCAGGAAGGTTCCTAAGGGGATGGAAGAGTCCTGAGAAGCCAGCAGGGTGCGTAAGGATGGGAAAGATCTGCACTTGTTTACGGGCAGACAAGAACTGCAACCAAAGAGAGATGGATGATGGCGTGAGGAGAAGACAGACTTAAGGGAAGCAGGGAGTCGGTGAACCATGGCTGGGGGCAGGGAGGGGGAGTATCCAACAGCATCGTGGTGGGCAAAATCAGAAATGGGGAAGCAGCTGGCATTGGAGGGTCATCATCTTTCCAATAAGACGAAGTTAGCTCTGGGCAGGGAGGAAGAATCAAGAGAACGTGGTGTCCAGGAATTGAAGGTGGGAAAGGGTTCTCTGATCGAAAGGAGGGCAGATGACGAGGAGGCAGAGGTGTGTGAAAAGAAAGGACAGGAGTGGGGGGACACCTCGAGGAAGAAGCCAGGTGGGAAAGTGGGTTTAAAGGTTAAGGGAGGGACTTCCCTGGTGCTCCAGTGGCTAAGACTCCAAGGTCCCAATGCAGGGGTCCCAGGTTCAATCCCTGGTCAGGGAACTAGATGCCACATGCTGCAAATAAGATCTGGAAAGTGAAAGTGTTAACTGCTCAGTCCTGTCTGACTCCTTGCAACTCTATGCACTGTAGCCCGCTAGGCTCCTCTGTCCATTGGATTCTCCAGGCAAGAATACTGGAGTGGGTTGCCATTCCCTTTTCCTGGGGATCTTCCCAACCCAGAGATGGAACCTGGGTCTCCCGCATTGCAGGTAGATTCTTTAGTGTCTGAGCCACCAGGGAAGCCCAACTAAGACCCAGAGCAGCCAAATAAATAAATAAATAACTATTTTAAAGAGAAAGAAAGGTTGGGGGACACATGGGCATGTTTACAGGCTGAGAGGACAGACGGATGGGAGGGAAAATTACTGAAGACACAAGAGAGAGTGGGGATAATGACAGAGCAACGTCTCAGGGACACCAGCTGGGCAGGTCAACCTCCCAGCAGCATCCTGCAGCCTTGCCACCCTGGCTGCTTCCTCCTTGAAAATCCCCACCTCTTATCACACAAACTGCTGCAAAGCCACAGTGGCCCGCCTGAAATTCACATGCCTGTAACTTTTGGATGAAACTACAGGAATTTACACTTATCCTAATGACATCTCATAAACTGTCTTTATGACCATCTGTTCCAGTACAAAGACCAAGAAAACATTAAACCCTGTCCGGGCTTTGCCAAATCCCTCTTCGGTTCAGCTGTAGCATTGGGTACATGCCAGGGAGTGTGAAAAAAACAGTGTCCCTGTTCTAAAGATGCTTACAGTGGAGGGTGGAGACAAACACAAAGACATCATTTTAATACAGTTTCAATATTGTGACAGATGCTCGAGAGGAAGGAAGTGGGGCAGTTCCCATCGCCCAAGAATTGGCTGCTAGAACCCAAAGCTGAGTGAGGCTCAAGTGGTGATATGAGCTCCACCTTCTAGAGCCAGCTCCCAACCAGCCTCCTAAGAGGCACCCAGACCACCAGGCTGCTCAACAAACCACCGAGGCACATGCAGGATGCTAGGGCTGCCCGGAGGAGGCGGTGTCACTACCCAGCCCAGGGCTCAGGGTCCACGGTGGCTGAGTGGAGTTCTGGAAGATGACCAGAAGCCGCCCTGGTGAAGGAGGGCAGTAAGCGTGTTCTTGGAAGGGGTGGGGAGGTGTGTGGCAGGCTGTTGTCACTAAGGCAAAAAGTCCAAGGCAGGTGAGTCTGGGGAGCTGGGCAATTAGGGGTCACGGAGGAGAGCGCTTTGCAATGTCAAGATCAAGGCTGGGACTCGAATTGGATGGGAGGTTTTTCCCAAATTATAGGTGCTCCCCCACCCAGGAGGGCATTCCTTCCACAGGGCTCTGATCCCCAAGCTGCAGAAGATGAGACTGACCGATGGCAGGGGCTGCGAGCAGGTCTTAGTGTGAGAGGCTTCGCTGGCACCTGTGTGGAGGACAATATTAAGGGTGGCCGTGCAGATAGCAGTCTGATGGTCGGGACTCAGCCCTTCACTGGCGAGGAACCGGGTTCCATTCCTGGTCAGGGAACTAGGATTCTGTAAGCCGAGGGGTGTGGTTGGGGAAAAAAAAAAAAGTTCTGGCCAAAATAAAACCAAACAAAAAAAAAAAAGATGGCCAGGTTGAAAGAGACCCGAGAGAATGTTGCTGCAATGGTCCAGACATGAAATGATGAGGCCTGCCCCCGAGCAGTGAAGGGAAGAAAGACAGGAGAGGACAGAGACAGGACGTATCCAGGAGGTGAAACCCAGTGGGCGGGGGGTAAGGGACAGGCTGGGAGCAGCAGGTAGGGCGAGGGGACTTGGGCAATTAACATAGCCACGGGCTTGCTGGGGCAAGGTGGATGGGAACCCAGCACAGAGGCGGCGCTAGCTTCAGACAGGAGGTGAAATGGATGGGTTTGAGTTCAATACATTTACAGGTCCGATGGCGGAAGCAGAGAACATTTACACATGATGACTTTGGTTTTCTTGGAAAGTACAAGCTGAACAAGTAAGGGGGGTCACAGAGCAGTGTTAGAGGCCCAGCTGCATGTGGAGGGTGTTGTGTCTTTTGACTCTGCTCAGGGTATCTTTTCCTGTATTGGAGCTTTTGATTTTTACATAGCCAAATTGATCAACTTCTTTATAGCTTCTTGGTGTCACACATGCTTTAAAAACCCTTTCCCTGGGGGCTTCCCTGGTGGTTTAGTGTTTTCGAATCAACACTGAGCCCAGAGGTCACTGAGCCCACAAGAGAACCCACTGCAATGAGAAATCCCTGCTCTCCAAAACTAGAGGAAAACCCTCGAGCGGCAAGAAGACCCATAAATAAGTATTGTTTAAAAAGAAACCATTCCTTCTATATGGCAGTTTAAAAAAAAAACAAAATAAACAAATAAAAGCAGAGCCCTTTTGCTGATATAAACAACATCCAAGATGTCCATTGTTAGGTGGATGCTGTTGATATGCACCTTGTTGCCTGTATACTGTTACCTGGACACTGTTGATATGTAGATTGTTGTATGTATGGGGACATGCTTGGAGACTCACAGACTGCCTCCAGGAGATCATCCAGAGACTGGAAGGGGCCTGCCTGCTCTGGGAGTCAGCTGCTTGGAGAGGATGTTACGGAGGTCACGGGGCAATGAATCAGAGGGTATGAGCGAGGGCACTGACCGCAAGGACCCTGCTGGCCAAGGGGAGAGGGAGAGGGCGGCTTTCAGACACAGGCCAGCTCCTGATCCCAGGAACAGAGATCACCTGGGATCGGAGGAGAGTGCACGAAGGTTTGTAATCAGCTCATAGAGTTCTGAGGTTCCAAAAAGACTAAGTAGCGTGACAAGGGTGCACAGCTAACAGGGCTGCTACATGCTGGCTTCAGGGCCTAATTAACCTTCACTGTCAGGCCCTGTCACTTTTCACATCATATGAAACAGTTTACAGTATGAGCACAATTTCCTAACAAAAATGATCAATATATGAACATATATGTATGTGTATATATGGGTCTTTCCCAGGTGTCACTAGTGGTAAAACAATCCCCTGTCAGTACAGGAGACTCAAGAGATGCGGGTTCAATCCCTAGGTCGGGAAGGAGAAGGAGGGCATGGCAGCCCACTCCAGTATTCTTGCCTGGGAATTCGACGAACAGAGGAGCCTGGAGGGCTACAGTCTATAGGGTCTCAAAGAGTTGGACACTACTGAAGTGACTGAGTGCATGCGTATATATGGGCTTCCCTGGTGGCTCGGCGGTAAGGAATCTGCGTGCCAATGCAAGAGACTCAAGAAACTCAGGTTTGATCTCTGGGTCGGGAAGATCCCCTGGAGAAGGAAATGGTAACCCCCTCCAGTATTCTTGCCTGGGAAATTCCATGGACAGAGGAGCCTGCAGGCTACAGTCCAAAGGATTGCAAAGAGTCAGACAGGACTCAGTGACTAAACAACAAATGTGTATATATACACACAGATTTATAGGCAGGTAGTGGAAAGAAACACTAAAATATCAATAGCACTTATCTGAGTGGGATTTCAAAATGTTTTTCTAGATTTTCTACAATTAGCATTAGTATTATTAACAGAAAAAGGCTGTTAAAAATAATCGCTGGAATAGGAAAAGCATCAAAGTTATTAATATTTTTCAAAAATAGACTTTCTGAAAAAAGAAACCTTGGCAACATACCCTGAGGATTTGAATAAACAAAAGATGAAGTCGTCTGCTTGACTTATGGGGTAATATTGGAAAGAACGTGAGATTTAGAAGACGTGGATTCTTGATACTTAGCAAAGTCTTAATTAACTCCCTAAGCTTCTTTTCCCTTATGTAAAATAAATGTGAAAACAATAAAACTTGCTTTTATTGTTGTTGTAGAGATCAAGTGAGACACTGTAAATGAAAAAAAAAAAACTCTGTCCATCAGTGAAACCATGTTAGTTTAATATTATTAGTCATACCACCTTACACACTTTATTAATGCATGGGCATACCTCCAATTCAAAATTAAACTGTGATTGTAAAAATACAAGGCCAATTCTTGAATTCTCAGTCACTTTGATTTCATAAAACAGACATTAAAATCAGGGTACTGAGCCATAATAATAGGGTGTCTCGTTTCCTCCTATTCTCTTTAAAAAAATTTTTTTAATTGAAATATAGTTAATTTACAATATTGTGTTAGCTTCAGGAGTACAGCAAGGTCAGATATACAGATATATATCTATAGATGCTTTTCCATTATAGGTTATTCTAAGACATTGAGTACAGTTCCCTGTTATACAGTAGGTTCTTCATTATGTATTTTATACACAATAACTTTCAACTTCATCTCCTATCCTTCTCTGCCTCACTCACTCTGCTCCAGATATTCAGGCAGTCTTGACTCTTGAAAAGCTGGTTCCTGCTTCAGGGCCTCTGCACATACTGTTTGCTCCTCCTGAAAAGCTCTTTCCCAAGATCTCTGCTTGACTGGCTCTTTTTTAGTTGTGGCGTGTGGGATCTAGTTCCCTGACCGGGGGTCACTTGAACCTGGGTCCCCTGTATTGGGAGTGCGGAGTTTTCGCCGCTGTACCACCAAGGAAGTCTCTTCTTTCTTGACAATGAGGCCTTCCTTTCATCCTGTCCTACCCACTTCATTCAAAAATTTATGGGGCCACAACTATATGCCAAAAAGATCTTTAAAGAGTGCAAGGGGCAATCATGACATTCATTGGCCTTTGAAGGTTTTCCATTGTCCTTGGGATAAGATATAACCTTCTCAACACAGCCTCAAGATCCTGTGCATCTATCCTGAGGCTTCATCCCCACCTTAAACCCCTTAACCCCTCCTTGTCTACCCTGCAGGCATGCCACGCCATTCCAGGAATGAGAAGTGTTTTCTCCACTCCTGGAATGTCCTTGACCTTCTCTTCCAGCTAATTCCTGCTCTTCCTTCCAATCTTGGCCTCAATCTCCTTTCCTGCCATCCCCAAGGCAGTTTTACTATTACTCACCCACAGCACCGTTCTTTATGGCCACAGGATGTTTGTCATCACAGTTGAACAGTCTGCCCACCCACTGGACCCATGAAAGTGGCACCTGCCTTGTCCATTCTCCACAGGTGCAAACAGGGCTCGCACAATGCCTGCTCATGTCAAGCAATCAATAAATGCCTGTTAAATTCTCTCTCAAGAAACTGATACTTTCAGAAAAACTCATTTATTTCCTTGTATCCATGAAAGAGTATTAAATAAACTAATTGTTTCTGTTTTGTCTGTCACCAAGCCAAAAGTTGCCAAGCTCTAAACTGCTTTAATTATGACAGTTGGTATATGCATGTGTGTGTTCAGTCACTCAGTCCTGTTTGACTCCTGTGACCCCATGGATTGCAGCCCACCAGGCTCCTCTGTCCATGGGATTTTCCAGGCAAGAATACTGGAATGGGTTGCCATTTCCTCCTGTAGAGAATCTTTTGGACCCAGGGATTGAACCAGCGTCTCCTGCATTGGCAGGCAGATTCTTTATTTTTATTATTTTTTAATTAGTTAATTTATTTATTTTTTATTTTACAATATTGTATTGGTTTTGCCATACATCAACATGAATCCGCCACGGGTGTACACGTGTTCCGCATTCTGAAACCCACTCCCTTCAGGCAGATTCTTTACCACTGAGCCTTCTGGGAAGCCCATTTTAGTATATTTCAGTTTCTTATGATTTTAGTATATTTTTAAGCTTTTAAAAAATTAAATGCCTGTCGTTTAGATAAAAGTTTAGATAATGCCTATTAAGTTTAGATAAACTCTATCTAAATCAACTCTTTATCTAAAATCCTCATTTTATACATACACACACACACAAAGCCCAATACAAAACAAACAAATCCAGTAGCCCCGAGAAAATTAATATTCCTATTTTTCAGGAGACAAGAGTTTTCGTTGCTTCTACAAGCCTTTGATCTTGGGATGCTTAAGAAGGCATTGACAGATACATATAGACACACACTGGTACATTCCAGAACACACCTGCTACAAAACTCATAAACAGAAGCAAACCATTCTGACCGGGCACCCCCTTCCTCCTTGCTAATGTAGGAGGATTTGCTGCTAATCCATCCCCGCTCTGCCGGTCAGCCAAGGCCAAGGTACATGGGATGGGGTATGCTCTTCAAGGACTTCAGGAGTGAGGCTGCAGGATTCAAATGAACCCCAAGCAGCAAACATCCCTTCATCATCCACCTGACATTTAAGAAGGACTGGGAGGTGTCTGGAGTGGGGCTGCAAGGAGATCCAACTAGTCAATCCTAAAGGAAATCAGTCCTGAATATTCATTGGAAGGACTGATGCTGAAGCTGAAACTCCAATACTTTGGCCATCTGAGGTGAAGAGCTGTCTCATCGGAAAAGACCCTGATGCTGGGAAAGATTGAAGACAGGAGAAGAGGGCAGCCGAGGATGAGATGGCTGGCACTTTTTGTGATCGGAGAGTGAGACAGCCCCACCACAAAAACAGAAGGGCCTCAGCCTCACAATGAGTGTCCAAGGCCAAGAGGACCCGGGGAACGTGGAGTCCAGGCTCCAACAGGGTGCCCACCTTGCTGGGTCCACAAGAGGGGGTGAGGGTGGGGCTCTTGGCAGAGACTCTCAAGGAGAACGACTTGGGAGGCAGCCAAGCGCCACCCGGATGAGAGGGAGCTGGGTTGAGGGGAGATGCGCCAGGATGCCCCTCCGGATGAGGGCACCGGGGACACAGAGCTTCACCTGTCAGGCTCCACCCACCCGGTTCTCCCACCGCCAGCAGCTGCTGCCCGCCCTCCCTCCCCTCTCGGTGGCCTCTGGCCCTCTCTCCAGGACAGCTGCACTGCACCCGCGTGGGAGGGGCTTCATCACAACCCTCCCAGCTCTGGGTCCTAAGAACAACCTCAAATCGCTGAAATCTCCCCGGCCGCCAGCAGCCAGACAGTGGCCCCACGGCACTGGGTGTCCTCGACTTGAGTGATGGGCAAAGGACTAGTGCTTCCAGCAGACCTGATGACTGGAAGCTCTCTTCAAGGCCCCCTTCGTTCTCTGCGAGCTTGCCTGGCTCAGCTCCACTCTGTGGCTACACCCGGGACTCCTCCTCCCTCTGTTCAGAGCCTTCTGGACAGCCTGCAGCTGACACAGACAGCAAGGCAACAGAGCAAACACAGAATGAAACCCTAAAGGGAAATGCAGAGCAGACTCTTTTAAAATTTTTTATAAAGGCAACACCCGCTCACTGTAGAAAACTATGTATACATGTATGTGCATGGCTGCTTGCTAAGTCCCTTCAGTCATGTCCGACTTTTTGCGACCCCATGGGCCGTAGCCTGCCAGGCTCCTCTGTCCATGGGATTCTCCAGACAAGAATGCTGGAGTGGGTTGCCATTCCCTCCACCAGGGGATAGATACATGCATGTTTTGGAAAAACCCAGACTAATTTTTTGGCCAACCTAATATAAATTTATCTATACATATCCAAGGGCTTCCCTCGTGGCTCAGACGGTAAAGAATCCGCTTGCAATACAGGAGACCTGAGTCTGATCTTTGGGCCGGGAAGATCCAGTGCAGACGGGAATAGCTACCCACCCCAGTATTCTTGCCTGGAGAATTCCATAGACAGAGAAGCCTGGTGGGCTCCAGTCCATGGGGTCGCAAAGAGTCAGACAGGACTCAGAGCAACTAACACTTTCACTTCACTTTCATACATATAGGAATGAATACTCTAAACACACATTTTGGCTATGCCCTGGCACTGGCAGTGGGAATGGGGCAGTTGGTCTCCTTAGAGTACAGTCAGTGACTGTCTGTATGTCCAGGAGGAGCCCAGGCCACAAACCACAAGAATAAATAGAGGGTGAAGACTGTCCACAAAATGAACACTCAGGTAACCTAGAAACGGCTGCAGGTAGAGGGATGTCAACTGTGTGGGTTGTGACAGATGCATGCACGGAAGATGGTCTGAAAACCTAATGGATTTATTTGATCTTGAATATGAACTCCCCGGTGTTGAGAGGTTTCTTGAACTTTGCACCCTTGGTCCCTAGCGCAAAATGGGTACTGGTAAGAGCTTGGGTGTTTGCTATGACCAGTGCATTTTCTTGGCAAAACTCTATTAGTCTTTGCCCTGCTTCATTCCATATTCCAAGGCCAAATTGGCCTGTTACTCCAGGTGTTTCTTGACTTCCTACTTTTGCATTCCAGTCCCCTATAATGAAAAGGACATCTTTTTTTGGGTGTTAGTTCTAAAAGGTCTTGTAGGTCTTCATAGAACCGTTCAACTTCAGCTTCTTCAGTGTTACTGGTTGGGGCATAGACTTGGATTACCATGATATTGAATGGTTTGCCTTGGAAATGAACAGAGATCATTCTGTCGTTTTTGAGATTGCCTCCAAGTACTGCATTTCGGACTCTTTTGTTGACCATGATGGCTACTCCATTTCTTCTGAGGGATTCCTGCCCGCAGTAGTAGATATAATGGTCATCTGAGTTAAATTCACCCATTCCAGTCCATTTGAGTTCACTGATTCCTAGAATGTCGACATTCACTCTTGCCATCTCTTGTTTGATCACTTCCAATTTGCCTTGATTCATGGACCTGACATTTCAGGTTCCTATGCAATATTGCTCTTTACAGCATCGGACCTTGCTTCTATCACCAGTCACATCCATAGCTGGGTATTATTTTTGCTTTGGCTCCATCCCTTCATTCTTTCTGGAGTTATTTCTCCACTGATCTCCAGTAGCATATTGGGCACCTACTGACCTGGGGAGTTCCTTTTTCAGTATCCTATCATTTTGCCTTTTCATATTGTTCATGGGGTTCTCAAGGCAAGAATACTGAAGTGGTTTGCCATTCCCTTCTGCAGTGGATGACACCACCCTTATGGCAGAAAGTGAAGAGGAACTAAAAAGCCTCTTGATGAAAGTGAAAGTGGAGAGTGAAAAAGTTGGCTTAAAGTTCAACATTCAGAAAACTAAGGTCATGGCATCCGGTCCCATCACTTGTATTTTTTTGGGCTCCAAAATCACTGCAGATGGTGACTGCAACCATGAAATTAAAAAATGCTTACTCCTTGGAAGGAAAGTTATGACCAACCTAGATAGCATATTCAAAAGCAAAGACATTACTTTGCCAACAAAGGTCCGTCTAGTCAAGGCTATGGTTTTTCCTGTGGTCGTGTATGGATGTGAGAGCTGGACTGTGAAGAAGGCTGAGCGCCGAAGAATTGATACTTTTGAACTGTGGTGTTGGAGAAGACTCTTGAGAGTCCCTTGGACTGCAAGGAGATCCAACCAGTCCATTCTGAAGGAGATCAGCCCTGGGATTTCTTTGGAAGGAATGATGCTAAAGCTGAAACTCCAGTACTTTGGCCACCTCATGCGAAGAGCTGACTCATTGGAAAAGACTCTGATGCTGGGAGGGATTGGGGGCAGGAGGAGAAGGGGACGACAGAGGATGAGATGGCTGGATGGCATCACTGACTCGATGGACGTGAGTCTCAGTGAACTCCGGGAGTTTGTGATGGACAGGGAGGCCTGGCGTGCTGCGATTCATGGGGTCACAAAGAGTCGGACACGACTGAGCAACTGAACTGAACTGAACTGACTGAAGAGCTTGGGAATAAATTTCATGCATTCTGCATTTCCCAGCATTCTGAGTCAGATGCCTCAGCCCTAAGGAAGGCAGAAACCTTTACTTAAATCATCACGCAGGTGCAGCAAGAGCCCATCCCAAGCTGTCTTCTCCACTTTCTGATCCTCCTCTTCTCTGCCAGATGAGGAAATCCTGGGAAAACTGTCCTAGCTGGGACAGGTCCGATGATTGTGCAACAGCTAGGGAGATGGCTTATTTAATATTCCACCACCCAGAGGGCTTCCCTGATAGCTCAGTTGGTAAAGAATCTGCCTGCAATGCAGGAGACCCCGGTTTGATTCCGGGGTTGGGAAGATTTGCTGGAAAAGGGATAGGCTACCCACTCCAGTATTCTTGGGCTTCCCTTGTAACTCAGCTAACAAATTTCACCTGCAGTGTGGGAGACCTGGGTTCGATCGCTGGGTTAGGAAGATTCCCTGGAGAACGGAAAGGCTATCCACTCCAGTATTCTAGCCTGGAGAATTCCATGGGCTGTATAGTCCATGGGGTCGCAAAGAGTCGGACACGATTGAGCGACTTGCACCCAGAGGTAACCTTTTTATTTATTTCCTTCTTTTCCTTATGCTATCTTTTTATCTTTATTTTTACCAATAAATGAAATCTTTTAAAAAGAGATGGTTAGATGTGTGTATGTATGGCCGAGACCCTTTGCTGTTCACCTGAAACTATGACAACATTATTAATTGGCTAATGCTATGCTATGCTAAGTCACTTCAGTCATGTCCGACTCTGTGCGACCCCAGAGACGGCAGCCCACCAGGCTCCCCCGTCCCTGGGATTCTCCAGGCAAGAACACTGGAGTGCACTGCCATTTCCTTCTCCAATGCATGAAAGTGAAAAGTGAAAGGGAAGTCGCTCAGTTGTGTCTGACTCTTAGCGACCCCATGGATTGCAGCCTAACAGGCTCCTCCGTCCATGGGATTTTCCAAGCAAGAGTACTGGAGTGGGGTGCCATTGCCTTCTCCGGTTAATTGGCTAAACCCCAATACAAAACAAAAAGTTTTTTTTTAAAAAAGAGAGGGTTAGACCATATTCCAGATAAACTTTAAAACATTTTTTAATTTATTTAGCTACATCGGGTCTTGTTGGGGCACACGGGGGTCTTCATTTGGTCATGTGGTATCTTTGGTCGAGGCGCGTGGACTCTAGCTGCGATGCCCTGGCTTACCTGCTGGGCCTCATGTGGAATCTTAGTTCCCTGACCAGGGAATTGTCAGGAATTCCCTGCCCTGCATTGTCATGGAGATTCCTAACCACTGGACCACCAGGGACGTCCCTAGATAAACTTTTAGATGTCATTTTTCTCCTTGAAGTTGAAGAATTCCACATTATTAAAAATAATACAAATATAATTTTACAAGATTGCATAATATGATAAACACTCTATGGATGTTTTGGCTCATTTCAGCAGCTATTTTATTTTATGCCTACTATGTGGCAGGCATTTCCAAGCACTGGATGCATCAGAAATTACTCATCCACCATCTGTTGAATGTTTAGGTTGTTTAAATTTTTTCATTACTTTTGTTTAAAAAAAAACAACTTTGTTATTTATTTTTTGATTGCTCTGGGTCTTCATTGCGATGCACAGGCTTAGTTGCTCTGAGGCATGTGGAATCTCAGTTTCCTAACTAGGGATCGAACCCACGTCCCCTGCTTTGGAAGGTGGATCTTTAACCACTGGATTACCAGGGAAGACCTTACAATTTTCCATTATTAAACTGGCTTCCCTGGTGGCTCAGATGGTAAAGAATCTGCCTGCCAATGCAGGAGACCTGGGTTCGATCCCTGGGGTCAGGAAGATCTCCTGGCGAAGAAATGGTAACCCACTCCAGTATTCTTGCCTGGAGAATTCCATGGACAGAGGAGCCTGGTGGGCTATAGTCCATGGGGTGCCAAAGAGTCGGACACGACTAACTAACACACAAACATGATAAACATCTTGGTATGTAAGAGGTTTTTATATTTCAAGTTGTTTTCTTAGGATAGATTCTTAGAGCTTGAATTACTGGGTCAAAAGGAGTAATACTTTTAAGATTCTTGACACAGTGTACCAAATTGCTTACCAAAAAGGCATATCAATTTGTACTTTCTTTATCAGAAGAGTATCTATTTTGCATATCCTGCCATTATTTAATTTTGTCACTAGAAAAAAATGTATCAATCTTATTAATTTGCATCTTTTATTTTCTCATTTTTCTTGTGTTTTTGAATTTTTTTTTCCTTTGAGTCATCTATTCATGACACCTACTGGTGTCTGTGTCTTTCTTAGAGGTCTCTATAAGTTGTTTATATACTAAGACATTTACTCTGAACTCCAGCAGCAGTTTGACTTACTGCAGTTCCAACTTTAGGGATTTTTGTTGTTGTATTGTTGTTTAATTAATATTTTGCTTGTTAATAAAAAATGGAAAAAAATACTCTAAATACTCTATCATTTTAAAACATATTATCTTAAAAAAATACTATGATTTTATTCTTTTACTGATTTCAATTTTTTAATAAAGATCATCAAAATCACACATGAATATAGTTTTAAAGTCAGCTGGTAACACTATCAAGAAAGTGAAAAGACAACCAAAGAAAGGGAGAAAATATTTGCAAATCATATATCTGATCAGAGTCTAGTATCCAGAATATATATAGGGGCTTCCCTGGTGGCTCAGTGGTAAAGAATCCACCTGCCAATGCAGGAGACATGGGTTTGATCCCGGGTCGAGAAGATTCCCTGGAGAAGGAAATAGCAACCCACTCTGGTATTCTTGCCTGGAGAATCCCATGGACAGAGTAGCCTGGCAGGCTATGGTCCATGAGGTCAGAAAAGAGTCAGACACAAATTAGAGACTAAGACAACAACAAATCCAGAATATATAAAGCACACTTACAACTCAGCAACAAAAAGAAAAACAATCTAGTTTAAAAATAGATAAAGAACACAAACGAACATTTATTTATCTAAAGAAAGTACACAAGTGGCTAAAAAGCACTTGAAAAGATACTCAACATCATTAGTCATTAGGGAAATGCAAATCAAAATCATGAGATACTACTTCACGCCCACTAGGATGTCAACTGAAAAAAAAACAAAAGCAAAACAGAAAATAACAGGTGTTGGCAAGGATGTGGAGAAACTGGAACCCTCTTACATTGCTGGTAGGAAATGTAAAACAGTGTAATTTCATTGGAAGGGTCTGAAAATTCTCAAAAATATAAACACAGAATTACCACATGACCCAGCAATTCCACTCCTAGGTATATACCCAAAGAATTGAAAATAGGTATTCAAACAAATACTTGAACAATGAATGTTCATAGCATCGCTATTCACAACAGCCCCAAAGTGGAAATAACCCAATGTCCTTCAGTTAAATGAATGGATAAACAAACAAAGCTGGTATTATTCTCAGGACAGAATGTTATTCAGCCATAAAAAGGCATGAAATACTGAGACATGTTACAACAAGGGTGAACCTCAAAAACATCATGCTAAGTGAAAGAAGCCAACACAAAAGGTCACATACTGTGTGATTCCACTGAAATCAAACTTCCAGAACGGGTAGAGATAGAAAGTGGATTAGTGGCTGCCAGGAGCTGGGGGTGGTGGTGGGGAGGAAAGGAGACAGAGAGGTGGGAAGGGCTGCTTAAAAAAGAAAAAATTGTGTGCCAGGTCTTAGTTGAGGCACGTGGGATCCTTAGCTGAGGGATGTGAGTTCTGGTTCCCTGACCTGGGCCCCCTCCATCGGCAGAGTGGAGTCTTAACCACTGGACCACCAGGGAAGTCCCAGGGAGGGGCGGCTTCATGGGTATGTGGTTTCCTTTGCAGGGGGCAATGAAAATGCCTTAGAACTGAGGAGGGGTAGAGGCTGCACAGCACTCCGAAGGTACTAAATGCCACTGAATTGGATGCTTTCAAATGGTTAACGGTTCACTTTGTGCCGTGTGAATTCTACACCACCACCACCAAAGCCAAGCAGTAAGGACAGCTTCTAAGCATCAGTGAACCGTCATCCGTCCCTCCCTCCCAACTCTACTTCCCACTTTTGATCTCCAAATTCCCTTTTCCTAATGAATTCGAGATGTCCAATTAATATAATGACCCTGCTATTTCATTTACTAATTTCATTTTCAATGTTTTTTTGTCTGTGGCTCTCTAGTTGTGGCTGGTGGGCTCTGGAGCACCTAGGCTTTAGTTGCTCCGTGGCATGTTGAATCTTCATAGACCAGGGATCGAACCCGTGTCCCCTGCCTTGGCAGGCAGATTCTTAACCACTGGACCACCAGGGAAGTCTAGTGTTTTTTTCTCAATATTTATTTATATGGCCGTGCTGGTTGCAGTCCACAGGAGCTTTAGCTGTGGCATGTGGGATTCAGTTCCCGGACCAGGGGTTGAACCTGGGTCCCTTGCGTTGGGAGTGTGGAGTCGTAGCCCCTGGACCAGCAAGGAAGTCCCTAAATATATTTATATTGACACTTCTGGATTGATTCTCCATGACTCTCAGCTATTTTCTGTGCTTTTCAACTCTTTGTCCTATTTTGCTACTTTGTGAGAGATTTCTCTGTCTTTATCTCCTCTACCTTCTAATGAAATTTGAGTTCACGGCCCTCTTGAACTCTATGGGAATACTACTTGGAAGTTTCTGCAGATATCCTCCGAGCTGGTGTTGTCTTTTTATAAGCTGCTCTTTCCTGACTGTTCTTTTGTTTGTGCTGGGACTTGCCTTTCCTTACCTTCAGCTAAACCTTGATTGGCTGTTGTATTAGCCGTGAGGCTCTAAAAAGTTAGTTGAAAGGTCCATGTGGAAGTGCCAGGGGGTGGAACGTATCAACTGGCAAATTTTGTTTTAGGACAGGTGGACAGGGAGCCAGGCTACCTCTGAGCCTCCCAGAGATCAGGTTATGGAGGGTTTTGCTTTAAGGACTTGAATTTTTCCAGAGAAGCATCTTTTGATCCCCCGCCCGGGAGGTGGATGCACCTGACTCATACAGATAGAGCAATGCTTCCAGGATAATCCCTTGTTCTTAGCACCCTCTGCCACGTGGAGGTTTTCCATTTTTGTTTGTTTGTTGTTGTTGTTTTCAGCTGTGCAGCGGGCTTGCAGGATCTTTGTTCCCCGAACAGGAACTGAACCTGTGCTCCCTGCAGTGGAAGTGCCGAGTCCTAACCCGTGGACCACCAGGGAATTCCCAGCATGGCGTTTCTGAGTGAGAATCTCCCTTGGGTCAGTTTCTCCCACCTGGTCCACTGCTGCAGGATAAATGCCTGCCTACTGGAAGGGGAGTGTCAGTTCTTACAGACAGACATCTTCTCACTTCAGTCCTGCCTCCCCCCAACCCCCATCCCCACCATGATGCTTCCAAGTTCAAGTGCACTGGCACACAGCAGAACACATTTGCACTCCTCTTGCTACCATCTCTCCAACTCTTCCTAAACTGTTAAGTATCTCATTGTCTAGTGATCCCTTCTCATCCTTTGTCTTGGTGGGCCTTTATCATTCTTGTTTTCACTAGTATTGTCGTAAGTCTTGAGAGATGAAGGCCACTCCACTACTTTAGCTGAAGTTCCCTGTTGTGCCCTGATGCACGAAGCCAGTGATAAAATGACGGCCCCTCAAAGAGCTGTGCTGAGGTCTTAAACCCTAGTACCTCAGAATGGGACCTTGTATGGAAAAAGGGTTGTTGCTCAGTCGAGATGAGACCACACTGGTTAAGGGCAGGTCCTTAACCCAAGATGACCAGTGTCCTTATAAGAAGAGAGACACAGAGGCCCACAAGGAGACACCTGTGTGACAGAGGTTGGAGCGATGCACCTACAAACCACAGAATAACACGGAGTGCCAGCGAACACCAGAAACTATTAAGAGGAGGCAAGGGAGGATTTCTTCCTGTAGGTTTCAAAGGGAGCATGGCCTTGCCGACAGCTTGATTTGGGACTTCTAGCCTCCACAACAGTGGGAAAATAAATTTCTGTTGTTTTAAGCCACCTGGTATATGGCACTTTATAACAGCCAACCTGGAGAACTAAAACAGAACCCTTAACTTCTTGTGAGCGTATAAATTCACATTGTTTTCATTGTGACTTTTGTAAAAGCCTTTTATTTTGTATTGGAATACAGCCAGCTAACAATGTTTTGACAGTTTCAGGTGAACAGAGAAGGGATTCAGCCAGACATACACGTGCATCCATTCTCCCCTAGACTCCGCTCCCATCCTCACTGTGATATTTTTGATGGCTTTAAAACTTCAAGTTCCTCTACTCCAAACTTCCTTTGACCTTCTCCAAGTGTTTTTCTAAAGGTTTGATTTTCTTCCCCCTCAAATTTAACCATTTTATCTGTCTGGAATTGATACAGGCATGCAGCTTGAGGTCGGAGAAGGCAATGGCACCCCACTCCAGTACTCTTGCCTGGAAAATCCCATGGACGGAGGAGCCTGGTAGGCTGTAGTCCATGGGGGCGCTAAAAGTCGGACACGACTGAGTGGCTTCACTTTCACTTTTCACTTTCATGCATTGGAGAAGGAAATGGCAACCCACTCCAGTGTTCTTGCCTGGAGAATCCCAGGGATGGGGGAAGCCTGGTGGGCTGCCGTCTCTGGGGTCGCACAGAGTCAGACACGACTGAAGTGACTTAGCAGCAGCAGCGGCAGCAGCTTAAGGTGAGAACTGAAAACATCCTCTTCTCTCCAACAGCTAACCAAACGAGCCCCACCTAATTTATCAAGTAATCTTTCCATTCCTATTGACGTGTGAGGTCACTTTTGACATATAATTAATTTACATGTGTATAAAGTATATTTCTGGACTATTTATCCTATTTATTTATTCTATTGATCTATACTTCCTTTGCTTAAAAAAATATTTATTTGGCTGCACTGGGTCTTAGCTGTGGCATGCAGGACCTTTCTTCATTGTAGTTTGCGGGTTCTTTAGTTGCAAAATGTGGGATCTAGTTCCCTGACCAGGGATGGAACCCAGGGCCCCAGCCGTGGGAGCACAGTCTTATTCACTGGACCACCAGGGAAATCCCAATCTACTTATTCTTAAATGAGGAAGTCACTGTTTTAATCATTAAAATGGGTTTTGGTATTTCATAAGGAAAGTTTCTCCCCACCACAATCTTTTTCAAAATTTTAACATTCTTCTCATTTATATTTCCTGATAAATTTTGGAAAAACTTAGGTTCCAAAATAAATTCTACCGGGGTTTTGGTTACAAACACATGCTTAGTCGCTCAGTCAACAAGGCCGAGTCGACTTTGCTACGCTTTGGACTGTAGCCCGCCAGGCTCCTCTGTCTATGGGATTTCCCAGGCAAGAATACTGGAGTGGGTTGCTATTTCCTCCTCCAGGAGATCTTCCTGACCCAGGGATTGAACCCGCATCTCTTGCACTGGCTGGCGGATTCTTTACCACTGAGCCACCAGGGAAGCCCTTTGGTTACAAATAGGACAAATATAAATTATACTAGGAAGAGCTGACATCTCTACAAAGTCCATTGTTTCCATCTAGAAGCAAAGTACGTCTCTCCATTAACTCATCTGCTTTCTATCTGTCAGTAAAGACTTATAATTTTCAACAGGACCCCTCTATCTCAAATACCACCCGCCAAGTCACTCCTTATTCCCTTACCTTACCCTGTGTGTGTAGTATTCATCACTTTAAGAAGAATAAGAAAAGCAGCTGATAGTTGGGGGGTTCACTCAATGCCAGGCATTATCCTAAGTCCTTTTATAAGCATCATCTCACTAAATTCTTGCATCAGTTTGAGTTAGTACCTATCATTTCCATTTATACATGGGGGAAAAAAAAAGTGTGGCATAAAGAAACAATTAGGTCATAGAGATAGAACCAGGTTCAAATTCAAGCAGTTTTATTCTAGAGTCCATTGTCTTATCTCAAATCAGTATTTTTATTGATATTGTACAAAAGAATGAGGAAACCTTTTATCTGCTGACATATAAAGACTGCCAAGATGGTTGGTTAAGTGAACAAAATTCTTTAAAATATATATATATATTTATTTGGCTGCATCGGTTGCAGCATGTTAGATCTTTTTAGTTGGGGCATGCAGGATCTTTTTCTTGCATCATGCAAACTCTTGGGCTTCCCTGGTGGCTCAGTTGGTAAAGAATCCATCTGCAATGCAAGAGACCCTGATTTGATTCCTGGGTCTGGAAAATTCCCCTGGAGAAGGGACAGGCTACCCATTTCCGTATTCTTGGGCTTCCCTGGTGGCTTGGATGGTAAAGAATCTGCCTATAGTGTGGGAGACCTGGGTTTGATCCCTGGGTTGGGAAGACCCCTGGAGGGCTACAGTCCATGGGGTCACAAAGAGTCAGACATGACTGAGCGACTTTAACTTAACTAATACAAACTCTTAGCTGTGGCATGTGGGATCTCGTTTGCTGACCAGGGATTGAACTGAGGCCCCCTGCACTGGGAACATGGAGTCTTAGCCACTGGACCACCAGGGAAGTTCCTGAAAAAGCAAGATTCTAAACTATCATTTGTATTAATAGTGGGGAAGAGGGTAATACTCCACTATATGTATATTTGCTTATATATAAAAACAAAATATTTGAATGGACACAGAAAGGAATCAGTGACTGGTTCTCTCTCTTGGAGTTGAGCAGGGACTCAACAATAGGGGGACAGGAACAGGAAGGAGCCTTTTTGCTTTTTTTTAACCAAGTAAGTATATTATCTCTTCAAAAATTAAGTAAAAATTTAAATTTAAAATAAAATACACAGCAGACACTCAGTAAACGTAAGTGAAGGCGTAGAGATTTCACAGAATCTCTTATTTAAAAACACTTATTTGGTTTTGTCGGGTCTTAGTTGCAGCATTTGGGATGCTTAGTTAAGGCATGTGGGATCAGCTCCCTGACCAGGGATGGAGCATGGGCCCCTGCACTGGGAGCATGGGAGCCCCTCACAGATTCTTACAGGGGTGTTTTATGGTCTTGCTGCCACACTTACTAGGATCTGTTCTGTGGTATAGTTTCAAGCTGGCTGCTGATATATAGGCCAAAATATTGTTGATTTTTATAATCTCACTCCCAACACTTGTATTCCTTATACGGAGACTCTTTTCCATTGACTCTTCTGAGTTTTCAGTGACCAGGGCAGGGCAGGGGTCTAGGCTCATTCCATAAATGTGTTCAGACAGGCCAGTGATGAAAATGAGGAATGGTAAGGATGGTGGTGAAGGAAAGAGTGTATTCTCTGTAAAGACACTGAGTTCCATTAAAAAAAAAAATCACTGTGCAGGCCAAATAAAACAAGCCCACAAAAGAATCCAGCCCTTGGGCCGCCAGTCTGTGGCCTCTGCTTGCAGTAGTCCCTGTTCACTCATGCTTTCCTCCGCCCTCTTCCCCTCAGCTACTCCACCCGAGTTTTCCAAAGCCTTCCTCCAGGCTCACCTGCCCCTGAGGGCTCCCCGCTCCTCCAGTCTGCACAGGGCTTCCTACTCTTCTCCAGCTGTCAGTTTTAGAACCAGTTGGGCTCTTTAATAAGCAACTTCAGACAGTTAATCCTGCCTCGCTGGGCTCCTCCCACCCTTTCTAGCATCCTTTGCTTCTGTGGCTAGCAGACTGCTGTGACCGTTCAGCTCCCCCGTTGTTCTTCCTGGGGTCTAGGAGCAACTTGAACTCAGCAATCAAGTCTGATTCATGCCTGACTCCTGGCGCCTGACACTGCAGGCACTTAGGAAACCTTATCTGCTGAGTGATGAAGGCTGCTGGGCAGATCTTCTTGGCAGGCATTGCACTAACCCACGCAGTAAAAGCTCTGATGGAACTCTGGAGAACCAGCCAAAGAGAACAGGGCCCCTGTCCCTCTGGGGACCAGGCAGAGCCTCCACAAGGGCAGAATCTGGTTTTTACACCTGTCACATAGAGCAAGCCCTCAAAAATAAATTTGTTGGCTGACAGACATGATGCTTACCACCTATACACCCACAGCAGAGACAAAAAATGATGTATGAAGGACACCAATAAGAAGAGGGTGAGAAAAGTCTCACAGGGCTTCATGACCCTGGAGCACCCACATGGCCCTTCACTGAAATATGCAAACTTTTACCCCTAAATGAGAATGACTGCCATCGACCCTCCCAGAGCTGTGTCAGTGTTCACATTGTATTCTTGTACATTTTATTTACGCTAACTGGTACAGTGGTCCTCCCTTTATAGAGATGTAACTCGCCCAAGATCATACAGGGAGTGTGACTTGCAGCCAAAACTGGGACACTGATTTTTTTTTTTTTTTTGGGGCCACATCAGGCTTGCAGGATCTTAGCTCTCCGACCAGGGATCCAACCCATGCCCCCTGCAGTGGAAGCATGAAATCTTAACCACTGGACCACTAGGGAAGTCCCTGGGACACTGATCTTTCTGTTTTTGTTTGTTTTCTGTTTTAATATTTATTCATTTATTTATTCGGCTGCTCTGGGTCTTAATTGCAGCAGGTGGGGTCTTCGATCTTTGTTGCAGCATGCGGGGTCTTCAGTTGCAGCGTGTGAATTCTTAGCTGCAGCATGGGATCTAGTTGCCTGACCCAGGATCAAACCCGTGCCCCCTTCAGCGGAAGCGAAGAGTCTTAACCACTGGGCAACCCGGGAAGTCCCTGGGACACTGGTTTTTGATTCTACCTCCAGCGTTCCTTTCTGGGAAATTCCAGGCGGGAACTCTGAAGAGAATTCTGAAGAGGAACCTGAGGCCTTAGCTCCCTGACCGAGGATTGAACCTGTGCCTCCCGTGCTGGAAGGTGAAGTCTTAACCGCTGGACCATCAGGGAAGTCCCAAGAAAGTGAATTTTAAGAAGAACTAAATAGAAATTCTAGAAATCAGGGTATGTTTAAACACAACTAAAGAGAGAGTTAGTAAATGGGAAGATGAAACTGAGAAAATCACCTGGAGTGAAAACACAGAAAAATAGACAGGAAATAGAAATGAGAGATGAAATAAAATGGCAAGCAGAACAATAAGCTCCACGATGCACTTAATCAGAGTTGCAAAAGGGAGAATAAAGGGGAAAAGTCAGAGGCAAAAATCTCCAAGAGATAATGGCTAAGACTTCCAGAATTGGAGTAAAAGCTAACACAAGTCCCAAGAACAATAAACTAAAACACCAGTGTACAGAGTGTACCACATTAAAAAGAAAGAATCCTGAAAGCTGTCAGAGAGAAAAGGGAGATTATCCACAGGGGATTGACAATTAGGTTAACTGTCTGAAGACAACAGACTAGCAGCTTCAGAGCGATGAAGAAAACTAACTGATCTAATCCTGTTCCGTCTGTTATTCCACTTCCATCTTATATCCCAGCAGCTCAGGTAGCAGGAGGAGGAATGATCAGGCTCCTGGCTCTGGGAGTGTCTCTCCACGGCACCCACAGGTATCTGGCCCAGCACCCCTGCCCCACTGTGTCCAAGATACCAAGAACAAAAGCCAATTCTGCCGAATGGGCACTAAGGAGAAACACCCAAAATACCAGCAAATAGTCACCTAATCTGGCTTTGGAAAAAAATGGAATCTTAGGCAAAAAAAAAAAAAAAAAAAAAAGGCTATAGGAAAGGATAAATCTTCTGGCTAAAAAAGTCTCAACAAAAGAGGAAAAGGAAGCAAAAGAAAATGGGCAGAGGAGGATCATCAAGTAGAGACTAAAGGAGACTTAACAGCAGAGCCAGAATCTGAAAATGAAGATAATTTAGGCTCCAAAGTGGTGGGAAACAAGGCAGTCTTAGACCGGTCTTAGTGGTGGTTCTTACAAACCTTTCTCCTACAACTCCAAGAAGCAAGTTGCATAACTATTGTAGAAATGGCAAGTTTTCTGGAATTCTAGAAACATTTTTAAGAACCTTGGAATCCCACCATATCCCTTGTTTGAATACATCTTTCTTTCGTATTTATTTATCTGGCTGTACGGGGCCTTAGCTGCAGCATGCGTTTTTGATCTTCATTGCAGCTGGATCTTTTTAGTTGCAGAATGCAAACTCTTAGTAGTTGTGGCATGTGGGATCTAGTTTCCTGACCAGAGATCAAATCCAGGCCCCCTGAATTGGCAGCACAGAGTCTTAGCCACTAGACCACTGAGAAAGTCCTAAATACATCTTCAAATACAAAAGTGCAATCGCCTTTTTAAGAGGTAAAAGTTGTATGCTGGTTAATCTCAGCAAGACCAGAAATTAGTGGAATGTTGGGAGGTTTGTTAGATGTAAACTTAACATTCCATAGACTGTGAAGGGCATTATTCAAATCCCCTGGAATACACACAGCCCAAATGACAGTCATTTAAATGATCCATTTTTCATAATTGTGTTTTTCCCTACTATATCACCTCTGTGTCTTCTATATGGTCTTTTTGTCTCCTTATCAGAACTGCACACTCTCTGTGGCGATATCATGCAAGCGAAGGTCTGGAATTTCCCCAAACCTGTTAATGTGCTGTGGATAGAATGTGTAAGACACCATATCCTGTGTTATCAGGACATTCCTCACAAAAGGCTTACAAGTTAGCAATATTTGAAGATTCTGAGCTTGGGTGTCCTCTACTTATGGATAAAGAGTTTCTAAATTTTAAGCTGGAACAGAGGCTGAGTAATTCTTTGGCAGTTTGGTAGCTCCATTGTGTAGCCTTTTTAATACCAGCCTAGGAACTGATGTTTGCATACTGACCACCAAACAGGTACATATTGATAAAATCTTGGTTATAACAGGATGCGGGGGAAAGGATGGTGAAATACAGACATCTTCACACATATAAAGACTATGAGAGCCCACTGCACAGAGCTTCTTACAGAAAGAGGTGTAAGTTCAGAAGAACTTCCCAGAATAGTTCTGTTTATATATTCCAAAAGGAACATTTGCAAAACCAAACCAAACAAAAAAACAAAGCATCACCGCTGAAGCTTTATACTCTTGATGTTATCCTGACCGCCCGATGAGCCCGAGGTGGAAGCCAGAGGAAAGAAGAGGTGGGATGCAGGTAGCCCCCACGGAAGCCCCACCCCACGCCATCGGGGACCCGACCAGTGTGAGTGGAGTTTCAGTCCAGACCTTTCTCTGAGGCAGGAAGTGTTCTCTAAACTCTGCTTTTCACCAAGTAAAGATCCCAGGGTCCCATCCCACTCCTTCCACTTCTGTCACCTGGTCAACCAGCACTTGGGTGGGCTCTCCACTTAGGCCCCTGCGGTCCCGGGGAGTGGAGTTGGGGTGGGCAGAGCATCTCTTACACCTCCCTGTGCACTGCCCCCTCCCTGCCCCTGGGTGTGGCAGGGAGGTCACACTTGTCCAAGGTAATTTACCAGGGCAGGAGGTATTTTTAAATGGAGAGGAGAAGGAATTATCAAGAAATGACTGGCTGGCAACAGAAATCTAAACCCCAAGCCCTAAGCTGGTGATTCCATAATTAAGACACTGACACCCCCCAGGGCGCTCGGCTCCCTGCGGACCCACAGAAAATCTGATATAACTTCACTTTTCTATCAAGAAAAAAAAGTTATTTTCTCCTTCTTCTTTGTTCAGACATAACATCACCAACACAGCTCTTTAAATATCTATGCCAGGAGGCTATATTTAGTGACTGTTTGGCCCTTAAAATGAGCCTGATTTCCTGTGGCAAAAAGTTCTCAGCAACAAGGAGAGAGGCCTGGAGAATTCCAAAGCACTGACAAACAGCGTCAGAGCTGGAGATGTTCAAACAGTGTAAGATAGGAGTTGACTGCTTTTTCTGGAGAGGTGACTGGCACCCAAGAGAGAAGGAGAAAAAGCCTAATAAAAGGGTGCTTGGTCTGAACACTCCCAGAGTCATCCCAGAGGACAGCCTGACACCGGGCAAGCATTTGGGCCAATAATCATATATAGTAAATACTGTCCTCTTTCAGAGGGGCAGGAGGGAGATGTGTTTACTCCTTCACTCACTCAACCATTTACTCACTCATTCACTCACCCATTTCACTCATTCACTGGTTCACTCATTCATTTACTCACTTGTTCACCCATTCATTCACTCGCTCACCCAATGATTTGTACATTTCCCTATAGGCAAATCCTATGGTTTGCACAAGCTCTAAGTCATGGGGCCAACAAGACATACAAACCATGAGACTCAGAAGGGCATCCCTAGAGAGGGTCCTTAGGGACACAAAGCAACTGGTGCGGGGGACCTGCAGGGTGATGGGCACTTCCGTGGGGGCCAATCGAGAAGGTTTCACAGGAGGGGAAGCCACCCCTGGCACTGGCTACTGATCTGGGCCCTCCCATTCAAATCCCTCACTGAGCCCAGATGTCAGTACATTATCCCATGTACTGGGAGCTTTCCCAAGCCTCGCCCCCTTCCCATGATAAGTAACCAAACTGGAACTGGAGCTAAGCTTGTCTGACTGCAGCAGGTGGAGGCTGGCACCAGTGCATCTGCGAGACCACAGACAAGGTCCTCCACGGCCATTTCTCCCTCTAAGACCTGGGCTGGGGCAGGGGAGGGGGGAGCTCCGAGCAGGTCTTCTTTGGAGAAGGCACCCCGCCCTGCTGCCTCCCCTGATGCAGCCCAGACTCTCCACACTTTCCCTCCTCAGACCCCACTGTCCCATCCCTCCATCTGTGGGGTCTCCAGGGTCCCCATGATGACCCAAGGGAGCAGTGGAATGTACATTTACTCAGCCCTAACGTTTGCCAAGCAACATGCCATTCTTTTTTTTTTTTTTTTAACATTTTAGTTTGAGATAATTTTAGACTTTCAGAAGAATTGCAAAAATAGTACAGAGTTCCCGTACATCTTTGCCTGGCTTCCCCTTATATTAACTAACATCTTATATAACCCTAGAAAAAATCATCAAAATGAAGAGATTAACTTTGCTACAATGGGCTCTGTGCTCAGTCGTGTCTGACTCTTTGTGACCCCTTGGACTATAGCCCACCAGGCTCCTCTGTCCATGGGATTTCCCAGGCAAGAATACTAGAGTGAGTTGCCATTTCCTCCTCCAGGGGATCTTCCTGACCCAGGGATCAAAACCTGTGTCTCCTACACTGCAGGCGGATTCTTTACCTGCTGACCCATCGGGGACTAAGCCCAGAGTTTGGGGAACATTCCAAACCACCAGTGAACCTAAGTAAGTCTCAGGACAGGGCAGGCCCACCCTGAGGGAAGCCCTGCATTTATTCCCGCCTGCGCTTCCTGACTTTCAGTCAGCTCCCTAGAGTGCAGACACCATCAGGATCCTATAGTAACTCTAGGATTTCCCACCTGAGTTTTTTTTTTTTAATAGCACAGCACTTACTTGATCAAAAACAAAAAAAAATTTTAAGGTTAAGTAACTTACACCTATGATCTTCAAACTTGGAACTGCACCAGAGAACTCCATGGCCCAGCAGGAAAGAATGTTTTGAACAGGCTGCTGAATTGTTTTTCCAGGAGAAAATGTCTGTGAATAAGCGCCAAGTGTGGAAATCCAAAGTTTTCTCTATGGCCACAGAAAGCACGGATGAAATAACAAGTGTCCCTGGAGGTTTAAAAGGTGGCCTCTTTGGGTTCCACTGGGCTTCTTGCTGTAGTTACCTGTTATTAATACCATCTTGGATTAGCTTTTATCGCTGCCGTAAAAAAATTATCACAAACTGAACAGCTAAAAACCACACCCGTTTATCATCTCACAGTTCTGTAGGTTAGAAGGTCAGTAAGATCTCACTGGGCTAAAAATCAAGGTGTCAGCAGGGCTACATTCCTTACTGGGAGCTCTGGGGAGATTTCGCTTTGAAGGTTATTCCGGTAGTTGGTAGGATCCAATTCCTTGCTGTTTAACACCTGAGGTCGCCGCGTCCTTGCTGTGTCAGCTAGGGGCCACTCTGAGCTCCGAGAGGGTCCCTTGGGCCCTTGCATGTGGGCCCCTCCCGCTCAGGGCCAGCAGTGGCAAGTTGAATCCTTTTCCCATTTGGAATTCCTCTGGCTTTCCCTTCTGCCATGTCTCCCTTCCACTTGGCAGTCAGAGAAGGTTCTCTGCTTTTAAGGGCATGTGATCAGACTGGCCCACTTGGACACTCCAGGCTCCTCTCTGTGTTTTTTTCTTGGCCATGCCACGAAGTATGTTGGATCTTAGCTCCCTGACTAGGGATCGAACCCATGCCCCCCGCATTAGAAAAAGGGAGTCTTGACCACTGAACAGCTAGGGAAGTCCCTTCTTTCCATATCTTGAGGTCCTTAATTACATCTGCAGAGTCCCTTTTGCCATGTAACGGAAGATATGGCTATGCTGATGGTGGGGGCATTTTCTACCTGCTACATCACACTTCTGAGATGCAGAAGGAACACCAGTCAGCCCGCCAGTAGAACATAAACCAGGAATCCTGGCTCCTAGTTCCCCTCCAGGTGTGTACTATGGCTGCACAAAGAACCACCTCTGTCCCTCCCACTGAAGTCTCCATTCCTAAAACACGCTCACATTTATCTGACCAGTGTTGCCAAAACTTTCGTTTCTGGTCAACATGACACAGATCAAATGCATTCACTTTGGTGGGGAGCACCTGCCCTGGGTGAGAATTGGGCCCCTTCCCTCTTCTGTTGCAGCAACAATCAAACACAATCAGGTCCTTAAAATGCATCATTAGTTCACTCAATAAACATCTCCCAAGGTCCTTCTGGGTGCTGAATCCTGTGCATGGGGTGCAGAGCTAAGCTATAGGGGAGCTCACAGTCCAATGTGGGACAGACACCCAGATAAACATGCTAACACAGAACAGACGGAAGTGTATACGTGCTAAGTCGCTTCAGTTGTGTCTGACTCTTGGTGACCCTATGGATTGTAGCCCACCAGGGTCCTCTGTCCGAGGGATTCTCCAGGCAACAATACTGGAGTGGGTTGCCATGCTCTCCTCCAAGGGATCTTCCCAACCCAGGGATTGAACTCACGTCTCTTATATCGCCTGCATTGGCAGGTGGGTATTTACCTCTAGTGCCACCTGGGAAGACCGACAAACAGAAATACCATTCACTAAATCTGCTTGGAGAAGGGAGGGGGACTTTCCACAGGAGTGGCCATGAAGGCGGGACTTACCAGATGGAAAGAGTTTGGCAGGTGGATAAAATGGGAGAGGCGTTCTGGGCAGATGAGAAGGCTGCCACCTGGAAAAACCCAGGAGTGGAGAAGCCTGGGTCGTGCTGGGGGCACTCTAAGGTGCTTGGTGGGGCCGGGCTACAGGAAGTGTGGGCAGCGGTGGCTGGACATCAAGGCTGGCAAAGCCTGGCTCTGTGTCATGCCAACGAGCTTGGGTTTCAGCTTAGAGTAACACATAACAGAGGTTTTTAAAATCTGGAGTGATATAAATACTTGGACCTCTTAAAACCCAACTCTGGCAGCTAAGGCAAGGGCAGAACTTATGACGGTCAAGACTGGAGGGCAGGAGGGCCAGGTGGGCCATGCAATAAATAGCTAAGTCTTGAGATGAAGGCCTGAACTCAGGCAGGGTGGCGGAGAAGTCAGGGTGATGTGAGACGCAGTCAAGGAGACAAGAAGAGTAGGACTCGATGACTAGCTGCAGAAGTCCAGGCAGAAGAGAGGGGTCTCTTAAAATGAGTGGGACAATTCCAAGTGGAACGGCCTGGGATGGTTTGTAAACTGAGGTTCTCTGAAACTGAGAACAAAGAAGAATGAGCAGGTCTGTGGCAGGAGGTGGAGTCCAGGTTTAGATGGACTGGGTTTTCTTTCCCTTCCTTCCTTCTTTCTTTTTTCATTGCTTGTGTTAGATTTTTATTAGCAGTAACAGGACCTCGGCTGCACAGGGAGGTCCCATCCTGGAATAAGGGTCTCAAGGGAAGCAGGAGATGGCAAGTCACTTCCAGGCATGAGTCAGGGAGATGGCAATCAACAGGAAGTCCCCAAGGACCACCCACAGTTACATCAAAGGGACGAGGTTTCCAGGGTCCCTCTGGGTGGCTCCAATTATGCTCACGTGATCCCAGATTCAGGGACTGTAAATCAGGGTTCACAGTTCAGAACTGGGACCAAAAATGGCTGATGCTCACTCAGTCCTTCACCAAAAAAATTTTATTCTTCATTCCACAAACCTGTATCGAGAGTTGCTCAGGGCCAGACGCTGTACCAGGAACTTGAGCTAACAAAGAAAAGGCACTCGACGTATATCTTTTTGGAAACTTCCCAGATGGCTCAAGTGGTAAAGAATCCTCCCGCCAATGCAGGAGACCCAAAAGATGTGGGTTCGATCCCTGGGTCAGGACGATCCCCTGGAGTAGGAAACGGTAACCCACTTCAGTATTCTTGCCTGGAGAATCCCAGGGACAGAGGAGCCTGGTGGGCTACAGTCCACAGGGTGGCAAAGAGTTGAACATGACTGAGCAAATGAGCACACATATGCCAACCCTGGAGAGGGAGAGCCCTGGGCTCACCTGTGACTCCAAGGGAAGCTGATCTTGCTCAGAAAGGAAACCACGGCACTCACGCCTGTGTAGCTTTCTGATGCATTATGGGAAATGAGAGGGAAGAATATAGCATCAGTTAAGCCAGATCCAAGGAACACCAGAGAAGGTATATGCATCCAGGCCAGTACGGGAGAGGGGACATGTGGCAGCCTAGGTAAGACGCACTAACTCACAAAGCAGTCACCAGGGGCTGGCCCCCGGGACCACGCAGCCAGACAGAGACCTCAAAAGAACCACTGTTAGAAGGTCAGCATCTCTGCCCTGTGCCCAGGTGACACTCCTCAAGCTCCCAGGTTCTCACAGTGGCTCATCACGCCTCGCTGTTGTTCAGTCGCCCAGTTGTGTCCGACTCCTTGCAACCCTATGGACCGCAGCACGCCAGGCCTCTCTGTCCCTCATCATCTCTGGAAGTTTGTCCAAGTTCATGTCCATTGCACTGGCGATGCCATCCAGCCATCTCATCCTCTGACGCCCTCCTTTCCTCCTCTTCTCCTTCATGTCTGGCTTGATCTAAATCTTTGGAACAGGAGCCAAGTCTGAGGTTCTGTGTCTACCATCTGGGTCTTTGGTTTATTCAAATGTGCTTTCTTTTGAGCTTAGAGACATACTTTCTTCTCTCATTCTCTCCTTTGAGAACTTCTCTCTAATATATTTCATATTTAACAGACATCCTGAGCTGGGGCTGGTGTAAAGCCTTCTGCAAGACACTGGGGCATCTCACCAAAAGATGAGTGAGGAATGAGCACCTGTCTGCTACTGAGGAAGGGAGACACAAGACACACGTCAACGGGAGCCGAGGGCACCGTGCCAAGTGTGGCCTAATGATAGGTGTCACCCGCCCCGCTCCGTGTTACAGCAGCGCTTGGAGTGTGCAGCTTGTAGACGCATGATTCATAAATCAAACACTTCCCAGCTCTAGGGCAGCGTCAGAGGCACTTTCACGGGGGAGGTTGTGTTTGAGAGAGACCTCAAAGGGTGGGTGGATATCTAAATGGCAGGTTCTTACTTAGCCTCCACAAGACAGTCTCCTACTCCCTGGAAAGAGGCTTTTTATAATCTTTTGTATTCTGAAATATATAAATAGAGAGAACTGCATGAAGCGAAAAAGTACAGCTTAATGAATTATCATAAACCACCATCCAGGCCAGGACACAGATGGATGGCAGGACCACAGAAGCGCCCCTGTTCTGAACACCCTCCCCCTCACTCATCTCTCCTGCACTCAGAGGTGACCTTTATCTGGGCTCTTAGAATAATCAGTCCCTTTTATCTTTACAGTTTTACCATCTATGCAAGCACCGCTAAGTCCCAGTTTTGCTTTGCCTGTTTTTTGAACTTAATATAAATGGAAGTCTTCACAGTTGTCCTTTGAGAGTCTGTCTCTTCCCCTGCCCCCAACATTATGTTTGTAAGAGTCATGTTGTGACTTAACCCTGGTGGTCCAGTGGTTAAGACTTTGTCTTCCAATGCAGGGGATGCAGGTTCAATCCCTGGTTGGGCAGCTAAGATCCCATATGTCTCATAGCCAAAAAACAAAACATAAAGCAGAAGCAATATTGTGACAAATTCAATGAAGACTTCAAAATTAATGGTCCCTATCAGAAAAAAAAAAAAAAGAGTCCCCCATGCTGTTGAGGGTAGCTATAGTTTGTTTATTTTCACTGCTGTATAGTAGCCCCATGAGAGACAAGATCACAATTTACTTATCCATCTACTGCAGATGAGCTCTTGAGTTGTTTCTAGTTTGGGGTTATTACACAACATGATTATGAATAATACTCTTCTATGAATACCTTTTGGTCCGTGGGCATACATTTCTGTTGGGTATATTGCTTGGTGTGGACTTGGGTTACTGAGTGTGCTAATCTTTAATGCTGTTGTTGTTCAGTCACTGAGTGGTGTCCAACTCTTCTGCAGGCTCCCCTGTCCTTCACTATCTCCCGGAGTTTGCTCAGACTCATGTCCATGACTCAGTGATGCTGTCCAACCATCTCATCCTCCGCCACCCTCTTCTTTCACCTTCAATCCTTCCCAGCATCAGGGTCTTTTCCACTGAGCCGGCTCTTCACATCAGGTGGCCCTTGGAGCTTCAGTTTCAGCATCAGTCCTTCCAATGAATATTCAGGTTAGGATGGACTGGTTGGATCTCCTTGCAGTGCAAGGGACTCTCAAGAGTCTTCTCCAACACCACAGTTCAAAAGAATCAGTACTTCGATGCTCAGCCTTCTTTATGGTCCTATGCTCACATCCATACATGACTACTGGAAAAACCATAGCTTTGACTAGAGAGACAACCAGGCTGTTTTGAAATACAGCTGCCCCAGTGTCCGGCCCATCAGCAGTCCAGGAGCGCGTTCATTGCTTCACATGCTTGCCAACACTTGGCACTGTGCATTTTTTCCCCATTTTCATTTCTTTCATCCTGATGGGCATGTAGCAATATCTCAGTGTAATTTTAATTTTTACCTCCCTGCTTACTAACAAAGTTGTCCACCTTTTTATATCTTTATTGGCCATTTGCTCATCCTCTTTTGTGAAGTTCCTCCTGCTTGTTTCTCTATTGGGTTGTCCTTTCTGGTTTTCCTTTTTTTAAACATATTCTGGATACAGGCTTTTCTGATAGTGCTGTGCTGTGCTGCGCTCAGTCCTGTCCAACCCTCTGTGACTCCATGGACTGTAGCCCGCCAGGCTCCTTTATCCGTGGAATCCTCCAGGCAAGAACGCGTTGCCATTTCCTACTCTATCTGACAGTTATGCTGTGCTATGCTTAGTCGCTCAATCATGTCCAACTCTTTGCGACCCTATGGACTATAGCCTGCCAGGCTCCTCTGTCTTTGGGATGTGATGTATTGCAAAATATCTTCTTGGAGGAATATCAAATGTCCAAATAAATCAATTGAAACAAAATCTAGGGAGTAAAAAAAAAACAAAAACAAAAAAACCTCTGTACCTTTTTGAAGTTACCAGCCCTGGCCAGGCTTCAGCTTTAGGAGTTTGGAAAAGAAAGTGTACAATCTGAGATCAGACCCACCAGATTCCAGCCTCAGCTCCTCAGCCACTTCCTGGGTGCTCCTGGGCAAGCCACAGAAGCTCTTTGGGCTTCAGTGTCCATGCCTGAGAACTGACCAAAATTACCTACTGCCTGGTTGCTCCGTGGCTGAAAAGAGGTTACTTGTAAACGTACTTTGAAAACTTCACACAGTGGTAGTTAAAAGAAGTGACTGGCCACACTGGCTTCCTGAATAGCCCAGCTTTCTGGGCTCTCTGAGCACTAATAGCAGAGGTGGCAGTAAAGGGCAGCCTTTCAGATCCAAGAAGATGCGTGCTCTCTCCCCCGCAGACTGTGCCAGACGACACCTTGGGTCCCCAGCCCTCTCCCCGCAGCGTCAAACTTCACTGCCCACAGCTGGGAACAGGGCTCCTCCCTGCCTGCCCAGACAGGAAAACAGGAAGCAGTCACCATCCTGCCAAGAGGTGGGGCTGACAAGTTCCCTTTCCTAGGTGGGCACCTCTCCAGGCCGTCAACCCTTCTGGATGCAGAAGCCCTGGCCGCTGGCCCGTGGCGTTGCCGCACCAGGCTACGCCCCGCGCCCCACCCAGGCCCCCTGCACACTTGGTCCTGAGGTAGTGGAATTAGTGGGCCCGCAGATGGGGAGCATAAAACGAGCCTCATCAGTGCCTTGCGAGCAAGCAACTCTTTCAGAGCCCAAGTGGGGCTGGGAATCTTCTCTCCTGGACCACACGGACACACCCCATCCCTTCCTAAGGAGCAGCACCGTCCTTTCATGAGCCCCACATCACTGGTACCCGAGCCCCATCCCACAAACAGGGGGCATTTGGGAACCCCTTTCAAGGCAGCAGTTGACAGCTCAGAAGAAACGAGTGTCCTGATCTTAATGTGAAAGGCTGCTTACAGGAGTTCTAAAAGCTGAAATATATATTTTTTTAAAGCTGAAATATTTGAGACCTGGAAGGACCCTCAGAAATCTTTTCCAGCCTCCTCATTTTGCAATGAGATGCAGGGGCAGAGCCAGACCTCCTGTTCCTGTACTCATCCTAACATCCCCAGACTTCCTATTCTTATACTCATCCTAACATCCCCAGACTTCCTGTTCCCACAATCATCCTAAATTCTTTTATGCTCTGCCCCAAACTCCAGCACCTGCACAGAGGCCACTGCCCTTGGCCATGTCCAGGGGCCCAGGACACCAGGCCGGATTCTCTCCCTTCCTGGTAACCTCTTCCAGCTCAGAAAGATCTGACCTGAAGCAGAATGAAGTCCTAGGAAGTCCAAGACCATGGTTTGGGAATGTTTATCAAGTGTCTGAACTTCATGGAAATTCAAATCATTACCCATGAGCCTTAATTCTGTTTCCAGCCCCATCAGGCTCTTTCCTGAGTGAACTCTCCAACCAAGCTCTCAGGAGCTGAGTGATGTACTTCCACGGTACCCTGGGTGCCCAGGCCTGGCACACAGGGCAGGCATCTAGTGAGATATAATTATCAGGGAAACTGAAGGAGACAGAGAGGGAACCTCCGAAATGTGCAAAGAAAAGCGTTCTGCAAGCGGAGGCCTGCCTACGGCCCCAGGCTGCTGTAGATCCTCTGACTGCTGTACATTCACATGTTTGGCAAACAGGCCCCAGTGCCTGCCTCATGCAAGGGCCCGCTAAGACTCAGACCCTGCCCTCAAGAGCTTCCAGTCTTAGGACTTCCCTGCTGGTCCAGTAGCTAAGATTCCACACTCCCAATGCAGGGGGCCTGGGTTCGATCTCTGTTCGGGGAACTAAGATCCCCTATGTCAAAACTAAGACTCGGTGCAGCCAAATAAATAAATAAATACTGGGGAAAAAAAAAAAGAACTTCCAGTGCAGAAGGGAAGCCAAGATGTGAGCATAGATGAACAGGAGAGACACACAGTAGGGAATGGCCCCTGCACACCTAAACCAGATGACAGGAGCTGCCTGGTGGAGGATGCTCTGTAAATTAAGGCCTGCAGAGGACAGGGATTAGGGACCCTGAAGGTACCACATCCTGCAGGGTCTCTGGGCAGCCAGCACAGGTTTTTGGAAAGAGCGAGTTATACGGGCAGTGCCAGGCATTAGGGACAATCCACCAGTCATCAGGCTCTTTGAGGGGGCAGGAAGGATGGGATTACAAAAATGCAGGCAAGAGGAAATAGGGTAGGGACAGCGATCAGCCAAGGAGGGAAAGATAGGAGAAACATCATAGAATACAGTGTGGCAGAGCAGGCAAGAGGCAGGGAGGGCTCCGGGTGGATCCTGGGAGATGATGGAAGTCATGGCAGCAGGGCTCAGGTGTTCACAGGCTGAGGAGGCCCAAGTGGAGTTAGGGGCATGAGTGGTTTATCAGGGAGCAGATGTCCAATGGGAAGTGGTCACGGAAGCCAGGAAGTTGGTGTCATGGGGGTGAGAACAGAAACCATCAGATGGAAATGAGGGCAGAGGAAGTGGACAGGAGGTAAAAGAGAAGTGGGGTGAGGACAGAGACTTGGGGATCCCAAGTTTCCCCAAGGGGAGGAAGACGGACGAGAGCCAGAGGGGCCCAGGCAGTGCCACAGGGCTGGCAGTCGGAAAAACCAGGCTCGCGGGCCGATCTTCCTGGCTCTGAGTCCCAGCTCTGTGATTTACTCACTTCAGAGCCTTGAGCTGGTTATTAAGCCTCTCAACTCAACTGCCTCATCTATAAAACAGGGAGGAGGGGAGCTCCTGGTGGCTCAGACAGTAAAGAATCTGGCTGCAATGCAGGAGACCCAGGTTCGACCCCCCGGGTTGGGAAGATTCCCCTGGAGAAGGGAATGGCAACCACTCCAGTATTCTTACCTGGAGAATTTCATGGACAGAGGAGCTTGGCAGGCTATAGTCCACGGGGCTGCAAAAGAGTCGGACGTGACTGAGTGACTAACACGTCATAATCTGTAAGTTTTTTGTAACGATTAAAAGGGGAGGTCTGTGCAAGTCCTTTATATTTGCACAGAGTAAGTGTGATCAATGCTGGCTTTTCTCATTAGTATCATTGGGAGGAAACCAGAAGAGAACAAAACCACGGAGCCAAAGAAAGCTCTCAGCATCCTTTCTAGTTTTCAGTACTGACTGAGGGAGCAAGCAGGGGACAGTATACAGAATCTTTTGTGTTAGAAGCCATTCGGTGTAGCCAGGTCTGAGAACCACTGATCCCTCCAGCCCAACCCCACAATTTTTCAGCTGGTGAACTGAAGGTTGAGCATCTGCTGAAGATCATGTTCAAGATGGCAGATGATATAAACGTGGAGAAGAGGCCTTGCCATCTGCTTCTGAAGCCCTGGCTGGTCTATTTGCTTGCTGTGTGACCTGGGAAAAGTCACTTGGCCTCTCTAAGCCTGAGCTATCAAATAAGATAATGGCTATAAATCACCTAGCAAGTCCCTAGGACCCAGAAAGCCCTTCACAAATATTTGTTTCTGTCTCCTGGCTCTTCTCATTATATGATTGGTTAGCATCTTTTACTCTGTCGTGGGCTCCATCCAAGAGAGTGTGACTAAGGGTTTGTCCCTTCCTCTGTGTTTCCAGATCCCTGTGCTCTCTTCTGATCCCAGTACTCAGCTGCCACAGAGTGCAGCAGCTCAAACTTCCGTGTCTGGTTGAAATATAGGCTCTGATGCAGCAGGTCCTGCCCTGCTGCTGGCCCCAGTGCTGCCGGCGCCGTGGGTCCTCTGTCCCCCTTGGAGGAGGCCCGCTGTGGCCGGTCCACCTCCCCGCTGACTCATGAGCTCCTCTGGGGCCAGTCTCTTTATCTTACTCATCTCTGCGTCCCCTTCACAGTATGTACTCACTAAGAGGATGTTGAAAAAACAAGCAAACCATGGAGAAAACCATTTGCCAGCTAAGTAAATACAGACAGGACATTTTGTCTGTGAGTGGCAACCCTCCTGATTCATTCCAGAATCGCCCTCTTGGCTGACATAAGGACAGTGTGGTGGACAGGGCCTGAGACCTAGAACCAGGGCCTAGAACCCCGAGTCTCGGGTTTGAATTCTGACCCTTTCATTCACCAACTGGCAGTCCTGGGCAAGTTACCAAGCTCTCATCCATACAATGAGGGTGGTAACACCCAAACACAGTGCAGCCCCAACAGTGCTAAAACTCTATGAACTGTAAAGTGCTCCAGGCTACGTATCATTATTACTGTAGCTTTTTTGAGGGCAAGAACTGCTTTTTATGTCCCCAGAGCCTGAAGGGTGCTGGTGATGGGCTGAGTGGGGAGCACACCGGGGGTCTAGCTGGAGCTGGGGGCTGGCAGGGACAGTGATCACATGAAATATAAGGATGATCCCAGGAGAGTTGAGGAGGGAAGGCTTCCTGGAAGAGGCTGACAACCAGTGGGAAAACAAGTCTGGTCTGAGGGCACAGACAGCCGGAGCACAAACCCGACCGGAAGGAAAGCAGGGAACTCAGAGTCCTTGGAGGGGCCTGGGGCAGGGCCACTGGCTGAGAGTGCAGAGACAAAGCAGGACCAGGAGGGAACTGGGGGCCATTAAGAAAGAACATCAAGTAATTACAGATGTGCCCTGTGGCCCAGAGCTTAGTTCCCCATCCAGGCCAGGCATACCAGCCGGGGCCAACCCGTCACTTTGGACCCGAGACTACTGTCACTTCACCACTAACACCAGCCCCGGGCACATGAGGACAGAAGTTAGAGCGAGACACCGTCCCGCCCTCAGGAAGCTCACGGGGTGCTGGGGGTCACAGGGAAACGGGGACAGGACAGGGAGCAGGTGCAAGGCGCGAGGCGTTTGGAGGTGGGAGGAGCCGATTCTGCTCTGTCCACCTTAACTGATGAATCTCATTCACACCCGCCTCCAGACCATACCTTTTCTCCTGGAATGCCCCATCCCTCCTCTCTACCCAGCAAGTGCCGGCTCAGGCTGAAGGATGGGGTTCAGACCTCGGAGGGAGGGCTCCCACCCGCTTCGCACCCTGACAGCCTGGATTTGAAGCAATCACTCCTGGTAATCACTGCATTAACCAGGAACACTTGTGTCCCTCTACTGAACAGTTCATCACAGCCTGCCCCAGTACTTGGCCTTTCTTCTGGTCCCCTCTCCCCTCAGATTATAGCAATCATCACCACCACAGTGCTCCCCAGTTTACAAAATGCCTCCATGTATATCATTTAATCGAGTCTCCCACAATCAACCTGTGAGGTAAGTAGTATCCTAATTTTGCAATAAGGAACCCGAGGCTAAGAAAAGTTGGAAAACTTGGCTGGGGCCACACAGCCCTTCCATGTGCCTGGCTATCAGACTTCAGCCTCTTCCAGCTCCCATTCCAGTGCTCTGCCCAGTACTCAGAGGCCACACAGAGATGCGGTTAAAGGTTGGGATCACGACATGCTGTGTGACCTTGGGCAAGTTACTTAACTTCTCTGTGCCTCAATTTTCTCCAGGTAAAATGTGGTTGATACTCACCTCATAGGTCCTTGTCAATATCACCACACAGCACTTTACTGAGATTAAAGAAAGTGATATAATAAAGTACTCAGAACAGTGCCAAACACATAATCAGTTACAATCATCAGTCTGCCTTCACTGATTCTCATGCTCTCTTAACTCATTAAATTTTTTTTCTAACTCATGTTTATATGGCTCAGACAGTAAAGAATCTGCCTGCAATGAGGGAGACCTAGGTTCGATCCCTGGGTTGGGAAGATCTCCTGGAGAAGGGAATGGCTACCCATTCCAGTATTCTTGCCTGGAGAATTCTGTGGACAGAGGAGCCTGGCAGGCTGCAGTCCATGGGGTCGCAAAGATTCAGACACGACTGAGTGACTAACACACCCATACATTGGATAAGTAGCCATTAAACAATACACATTTTTGTGGATTGACTAAGGTGAGGTTTTAGGATTATTCTCTTTCCTTTTCTTCACTCTCTTATTCCCCTAATAGTTTCAACAACAGAGAAACTCTTTTCTTGATTCATTCTACCTCCCTTACAGACACACACACACACACACACAAGCCATTAGCTCAAATCTGGCCAATTATCAGTGTCCCACAGAATGTAAGATACTGCCTAACACTGACCTAGACTCTCCTTGTTGGGACGTCCCTGGATAGCTAGAGAAACTTTCACGAACCTAATTTCCATCACTATAATGGGTCAAACTCTTATGTGTATTTCTCTATTGCTCCAGTTTTTACTGGAGACTCTAGAAGGAATGAATTACCATTTATTTTCCTTGTCCATTACAAGAAAGATTTACACTGTTTCCTGGAGCAAGAAACCTTATGTGCCCAGACAGCTAGACGAGGGCATAATGCCCATAGCAGACAAGTATCTTCCTTCCTTTCTGGGGTCCAATCCACAGAATCAGAAAATAAAGCTTAAACCCAGCCAGACCCTGGGATAGAGAAGTAAACAGCCTTCTCTCCCATCCCATGTGGGGTAGGATGATGACCTAGGGAGGGGACACTGCCTACTTTACACCACCCAGACAAACCTGCGAAGGGCCAGAGGTGCCTGGAAAAAGAAGAGAAGGAAGTCCCCTGGGTTTTCATGAAAACCTTCCTTCTTTGCAAGATTCCCTACATAGAACACTCAATCAGGACCTCACAATCTTTATCTAAAACCCCACTGCCCTTCCCTCACATGGTACTAAGTTTGGGGAGGGGGGGGATGGGGAGCTGAATAGAACAGCAGAACCAGCTTCTGGCAGCGGAAGCCCCCTGGATCTTCAAAGGTTCCACTCCAAGAGCAAGAGTGAGCACGAGTCAGGAACAAACCTGCCCATACAACTTTGGCAGTAGGATTAAAAGAAGTGCTGTGCCCTTCGAAATGGATTTTGCATACAAACGAGCCGATGAACACCACAAACATGTCAGCTTTATTCAGTCCAATCAATACACCAGGCATTAAAACTCGGAGGTAAAAATGGATTGTGGCTTTTTGTTGATGACAGTGAGGAATTTTGGCCCCTAGCCCTGCTCAGGCTGGACAAATAGGGCAGGCTGCCTATTAGCTGTCAGGCACATTTGGGGGGATGAAATCAAAACCCCGATTCAGGGTTCTGGGCACCCCAGGACAACTCAACTTGACCAGAATCGGGGCCACTGGTCCAAGAGCCTCAATTTCTGTCCTTGGGCCGGCCCCCTCCTCCAGCCCCCGGTCATCTTCCAAACTCGGCCACACACCGCATTTCCTAAATTCCTTCCTCCGGGCTCAGACCCCTTCAGTCCGGTCCTCCGAGGCCGACAGCTGGGGGGTGGTGTGAGCCAAGCTAGAGGCACAAGGAAGGGGATGCTAGGGATGGGGGTAATGTCAACGTAGTCCTGAAGTGATCGAGCGGAGAGGACAGGGCGCCCCAGCCTTCACATTCCCGACTCAGCGCCCCACTCTCCGCCGCCACAAATGCGACCCCCCTGTGGTCCCCACCCCAGGGACTTTCCCCAGCCTAGGGGCACCCCTTCCATTCGGCCCCCTTTTCCCGTTCCTTCCCCTCTCACCGCCCCCGTGACCCCTGCCCTGCCCTGCCCTGCTGGGACCGGCTCCAGTCGGTCGCGCCGCGCGGATCGTGCCAGCTGCTCGGAGCCGCCCTGCCCTCTCCCCCAGGCCAGCCGGGATGCCCCCGGGGTCCCCGACCTTCCCGGATCGCCCTGACCACCGCACAGATGCCCCCGTGCTCCGTCCTTCCCTGGGCCTGCAAGATCCCTACTCCCTTCGAGTCCCCTCCAAGACACTGCGGGATGCCCCAGCCATGCACGACCCGGGGTGTCCCCCCCACCCCGCCCCGGTCCTCACCTGAGTCCGCTCAAAGCTCTCCCGCTCCGCCGCCTCCATCCCCGCGCCTACCCCACGCCGGCTCAGCACCTTCGGCAGGGGGTTGGGGACCTGCTTCATGGAGCTGGCCATCCGGTCCATGTCGTCGCGCGGAGCCGAGTCAGGGGCCCTCGGCCGCCCCGGGATCCCCACGGCGCCGCCCGCCCCTCCCTATCCACTGGGATCCGGCGCTAACGGGAAGGCGCCCGCCTCCCATTGGCTGAGAGCGCTGCTACTCTGCCGAGGCCCCGCCCCCGCCCAGAGGCTTCCCCGTCCGCCCCCGCCCTCTCCAGAGCCCCCGCCCCGGCCCTGCCTTGCCGGGCGCTCCGGACCGTCAGGCGCGCCGGGACGGGCCCGGAGGCCTGTCGGTCACCGGCCTCCACCGCCCCTGGCGAGGGCGGGCCTGACCTGCCCTAGCCCGCCCCTTCCCCGACGCCCAGAGCGCGGCTCTCCAGCCCCTGGCTGCACCCGCGCGTTCCCCGCGAGCCGCACTCTCCCAGTTCCCCCACCCTACCCCGGGCGCCGCGAGGTCCCGGCTTGGTTGGTGGGCGGGGGTCAAGCTGGCGGTGAGCTGGGCCTCCCTCAGGGAATCCGGGCCCGCTTGGGACTGGCCTGTTAACTCTTTTCGTGCCGGAGACAAGAGCGCGCGCGATGGACCAGCTCGGCGGCCCGCGTCCCAGGATGCGCTTGCCCTGAGGCCGGGCCTCCGCAGGTTGGCTCAGCGGGTCGCAAACCTGGCCGCCGTGGGTGGCGGCTCCCACCCAGCTCCCACCGCTTTCTCCCTCGTCCTGCCCCTGCCCCGAATCCCTGCCCATCCCTTTTGTAATGTTCGCAGACCAGAGAGCGCTGGGCTGGGTCAGTGGAAACTTCTCGACACCTTTCCAAACCTCTCACCCTCTGGATCTGGTCAGGATGTATTCGTTGGTAGAAACCCATGTGGACATTTTAATATTTATCCGCAGCTCTGGGACACCCCTCCCATCCTGCTCCGTCGTCAGCCAAGGTACTGACGACAGGCGTGTGGGGGATGGAGGGGGGTGGAAGTAAGATCCTTAGCCGAGATGCTGAAGAAAGTTAAAAGTTTTCTGTTCAAATGCCAATTTTGGTGTTTTAAAAATAAATGCTTTTTTGCAACTCAAAGTAAAGAAAGGCGTTACTTTTTTTTTTTTTTTTTGACTAAGAGCTTTTGAAAAAATTCACACATTCAATAGAGAAGCAGAAGAGGGGGTGGGCCTATGTAGGCACCGGGGAGCCTCTGCCGGCTTTGCCAGCTGGCATCGTGTGGATGGGATTCTGGGGGCGACGGGAAGGAAGGGAACCAATGGGAGACACCGGCAGTAGGTGAGAGCCCACGAGGGCCTCCACTAGCAAGCCAGGAGAGGGTTCAATCCTGTGGGAGGTTCTGTGAATCAGTCAGTTCAGTCGCTCAGTCGGGTGGGACTCTTTGAAACCCCATGGACTGCAGCAGGCAAGGCGTCCCTGTCTCTCACCCAGAGCTTAGTCAAACTCAGGTCCATCGAGTTGGTGATGCCATCCAACAATCTCATTCTCTGTCGTCCCCTTCTCCTCCTGCCTTCAATCTTTTCCGGCATCAGGGTCTTTTCAAATGAATCAGTTCTACGTATCAAGTGGCCATAGTATTGAAGTTTCAGCTTCAGCATCAGTTCTTCCAATGAATATTCAGGACTGATTTCCCTTAGGATGGACTGGTTGGAGCTCCTTGCAGTCCAAGGGACTCTCAAGAGTCTTCTCCAACACCACAGTTCAAAAGTATCAATTCTTCGATGCTCAGCTTTCTTTATAGTCCAACTCTCACATCCATACATGACTACTGGAAAAATCATAGCCTTGACTAGATGGACTTTTGTTTGCAAAGTAATGTCTCTGCTTTTTAATATGCTGTCTAGGTTGGTCATAGCTTTTCCTCCAAGGAGCAAGCGTCTTTCATTTCATGGTTGCAGTCACCCTCTGCAGTGATTTTGGAGCCCAAGAAAATAAAGTCTGTCACTGTTTCCATTGTTTCCCCATCTATTTGCCATGAAGTGATGGGTTCTGTGAATAGGTTTGGACAAAGGGAATGAGGGGGAGGGAGGAGACAGCGTTGGGGCCAGAATTAGAATTTTTTTTTCTTTCTAAAAAATATTCCTTTATTTGATTGCACCAGGTCTCAGTTGCAGCATTCGGGATCCTTTAGTTTCGGCTTGTGGGATCTAGTTCCCTGACAAGGGGTCAAATCAGGGCCCCCTGCATTGGGAGCACTGAGTCTTAGTTACTGGACCAGCAGGCAAGCCCTAGAATTTCTATAGAAGAAGGATTGGCATATGATGGAAGGCTCTTCCCTGGGGCTCAGTGGTAAAGAATCCACCGGCCAATGCAAGAAATGTAGGTTCAACCTCTGGGTTGAGAGGATCCCCTGGAGAAGAGAATGGCAACCCACTCCAGTATTCTTGCCTGGGAAATCCCATGGCCAGAGGAGTCTGGCAGGTTACAGTCCATGGGGTCGCAAGAGTCGGACACGACTTGGGGACTAAACCACCACCATGGTGGAGGGATCTGCACTGAGGCTACAGTTGCCTCACAAGCACATTGGTTTTGCCTTCTCTTAGACTGTGTTTGGAAGGGAGGCCTTGGAGTGGCTCCCCTTGGCTTTCTCTGGGATGAGATTAGCTGTCACCTAGTTTTCCAGGCTTTGCTCTAGTCATGGAGACGAGGCACCGGACAAGAACTGTGGCCTAAGGTAGAAGATCAGTCACCAAAGACCCCAACCTCCATCCCTCCCGTCCTTTCACTTCCTACTAGCACCTCCCCCTGGCCAAACCCAGCTGGAAGAAGAGGGCTAGGGTGATGGGTCAGGAACCGCCCTCCTTCCAGGCTCAGAGCAGAGCAGATATGAGTGGAGGCTAGATCTAGAGCTCCCAGCATGGGACGGGGGTGGAGGGGGCCCTCACCAGAGTGTACCTACCAGGAAAACAGACAGGCTTCATACCAGTGTCACTTCCTTCTGTCCATTCTGCCCACCTCCTGCTCTGGACCC
This sequence comes from Bubalus bubalis, assembly GCF_019923935.1. Classification (NCBI taxonomy): domain Eukaryota; kingdom Metazoa; phylum Chordata; class Mammalia; order Artiodactyla; family Bovidae; genus Bubalus; species Bubalus bubalis. The sequence goes on along the minus strand of NC_059180.1, from coordinate 8,271,554 downwards.
AGCTAAAGAGTGATTTGTGAGCCTTTGCCCAGAGTTTATAGCTTCAGTAAACAGGGGCCCTTTAAACAGGAATTAAGGGATCAGCCTACTTCTTATTAGAATAAACCAGAGTAGGAATCGGGAATTTGTGGTTTGGAGGCACCCTGTGGAGAAAGACTCAAGTGAGTTACCTTCCTCCATGAAACTCAAGAGTGAGTTAAAAATAAGATTTCCCACTTACAGCAAAACCCTTTGCCAAGGGTTGAGGGAAACCCTCCCTCAGGATGTAGATGATAAGACTCTGCTCGCTGCTTTCAGTTCCTCCAGTCTCTCCAAGCAATGTTGGGACCACTTGTTTTATATGTTCTGGGGATGCCTGGTTTCCAGATATGGAATCTATCTCTGGGAAACCCATTGTGGGGGTCATAGCTGTCTTATTACCTGCCTCTCTGTAACTGATGAAATCTTCCCCACCCCACATCTAGTTTGAATTTGATTTAATACCTTGTGGTGGTAGTGGTTGTTGATGGTGGTTTAGTCACTAAGTCATGTTCGACTGTTGCAACCCCATGCATTGTAGCCTTCCAGGGTCCTCTGTCCATGGGATTCTCCAGGCAAGAATACTGGAGTGGGCTACCATTTCCTTCTCCAAATATTATATAACACAGAAGCTGACCACACTATTCCTACAGGATCCTGGAGCCCAAGTATACATATTTTGATAGCTTAATGAGATATAATTAATCAACATTAAACAGCATCCAAAATCACTGCAGATGGTGACTGCAGCCATGAAATTAAAAGACGCTTACTCCTTGGAAGGAAACTTATGACCAACCTAGATAGCATATTCAAAAGCAAAGACATTACTTTGCCAACAAAGGTTCGTCTAGTCAAGGCTATGGTTTTTCCTGTGGTCATGTATGGATGTGAGAGTTGGACTGTGAAGAAGGCTGAGCGCCGAAGAATTGCTGCTTTTGAACTGTGGTGTTGGAGAAGACTCTTGAGAGTCCCTTGGACTGCAAGGAGATCCAACCAGTCCATTCTGAAGGCGATCAGCCCTGGGATTTCTTTGGAAGAAATGATGCTAAAGCTGAAACTCCAGTACTTTGGCCACCTCATGCGAAGAGCTGACTCATTGGAAAAGACTCTGATGCTGGGAGGGATTGGGGGCAGGAGGAGAAGGGGACGACAGAGGATGAGATGGCTGGATGGCATCACTGACTCGATGGACGTGAGTCTCAGTGAACTCCGGGAGTTGGTGATGGACACGGAGACCTGGTGTGCTGCAATTCATGGGGTCGCAAAGAGTCGGACACAACTGAGCGACTGATCTGATCTGAAACAGCATCTATTTAAAGTATACAATTTGATGAGTTTTGACATACAAATATACACTCATGAAAACATCACCACATCAAGAACATATTCATTACCCCCAAAGAGTTCCTCATGTCTCTTTGCAATCTAGTCCCGCGTGCGTGCTCAGTAGCTAAGTCATGTCCGACTCTTTGCGACCCTATAGAGGGCAGCCTGCCAGGTTCCTCTGTCCATGGGATTTTCCAGGCAAGAATACTGGAGTGAGTTGTCACTTCTTTCTCTAGGGGATCTTCCCAACCCAGAGATCGAACCTGCGTACCTGCATTGACAGGCAGGTTCTTTACCACTGAGCCACCAGGGAAGTCCAGTCTAGTCTTTCCTCCTCCCAAACCCCTGTGCCTAGGCAATTACTGATCTGCTTGCTGCCACCATAAATTAGTTGAATTTTCTAGAATTTTATATAAATGGAATCATACCGGATGTATTCTTGTCTGTCTTTTTTTCAGTAAGAAAACCCTAACCCTAACACCCTTATGGACCTTTTAATTTAGAAAATAAAATTAAGAAAATGTAAACATAATATTTGATAAATATAGAAACAACAAAACATATCCCAAGAAGTGCTTTTTATGTTGGTTAAAACAGATTCTCAGTTTATTACTAGCTGATGCATAATAGAAGCTCCAAGATGGCAAGCTTCCCTTAGTTATGTAGCAATGACTTATACTTTATTGTCTAAAGGCTTTGACAGATCTTGAAATGTTCAAGCCAGTACTCAGAATGTTTATTTTGTGCATGTGTGTGCCTGAGTTGTAGGGAGTCAGGATAGATTGAAGAGAAGCGTGGTGACCAGTCAGAAGACAGCAGAGACCTACCAGGAATGGTCTAGGATGCCCCGCACCTGACTAGGCCAGTTAAGCTGGAAGGGGACACCTCTCCTGGTTGACTCAGGAGCCTAAGGCAAAATCTGAAACTGGAGCCAGGGGCTGTGTCAAGTCAGGAACCAGGGAGACAGGAACTAAGCCCAAATGGGAACCGGAACCAAAGTTGGACAAGCAGACTACAAGCCAGGAGTGGGGAGATAGCACTGGATTGATCCTAGTGATGCACCAGGGTCAGGGGTCTGCAGGGCCAAACAATGCCATTGATCTAGATGAGGAATACATTCAGGGAAAGGTGATGAGTTCACCTGTGGACACACTAGGACATGTATCTGCTGCTGCTGCTAAGTCGCTTCAGTCGTGTCCGACTCTGTGTGACCCCATAGACAGCAGCCCACCAGGCTCCCCCATCCCTGGGATTCTCCAGGCAAAAACACTGGAGTGGGTTGCCATTTCCTTCTCCAATGCATGAAAGTGAAAAGTGAAAGTGAAGTCACTCAGCCATGTCCGACTCTAGCGATCCCGGGGACTGCAGCCTACCAGGCTCCCCCGTCCATGGGATTCTCCAGGCAAGAACACTGGATTGGGGTGCCATTGCCTTCTCCAATGCATGAAAGTGAAAAGTGTCTGACTCTGAGCGACCCCATAGACTGCAGCCTACCAGGCTCTTCCGTCCATGGGATTTTCCAGGCAAGAGTACTGGAGTGGGGTCCTCACAAAACCTAGCCAGGCCTAATTCCATGGCCCCATCCCTTGCCCTCGCAAATGGTTCACACCCAGAAGAGTGGCTTCTCTCTGGATCCTAACAAATCCACCTCTTATCGCTTTGTCTCTCAATGAATTTTTGCAATGAGACATCAGGGCCTGAGTTTCATTAGTTTTGGCAGGGCTTGAATCCTGGGAGAGAGCTGAAGGACAGGAGGAAAAAGCAATGGGAAAAATGTGCCAAGGAATCCCCTTTATAGCCCGCCAGAAAATTTGCTAAATATCTGACCGGTGCTCACAGTTTCATTGGTCTGATCGTTGGCACAGAGAAGAGAAAGGACAGAAGAACCCCCACCGGCTTGGGTAACAGCTATTGGGGCTCAGCAGATAGCGCCTTTGGGACATGCTGAGGAGTGGCCTCTCCAGAGTCCCTCAGTTGTGCCCCCTGCCGCCCGCCTGTTCGCGGGAGGTTCGAGGAAACAAGAAACGAGAGATTGTAAAGGTCCCTCCAGCCATAGGAGCAAGGACCTCTTAGCTTAAGCAGAGGTCTTCTGGAATCTGAGACTGGGCCACGTGAGCTTTCTGCTGAGTTCGTTTTTCGCTGTCCCGGTTTCCAGCACAATGGGCCTTCCCCTGCGCTGGGTTTCTTTGCCTTCCTTCTAGCGCGGGAGCTTCTCTGAGTTGGGCTCCTGCTGTGCTTGGCCTCTTCTGTGCAGAGGTTGTTTCAGCCAGGTTAAACCCGAGTCACAGCACCATAGATGTCACGGGAGTGTATGTTCCTCAGTTCTTTGTCTCGTCACAACAAAGATTTGGAGCAACAGACATTAAAGTCCTCGGCGCATCACAACTCTCGGGTTTGACTTTAAATCCTTCACACCGGTCAGGATGACTAAGGAGCAAGGGGACAGTGTAGAGAACCAAGTTAGGGATTTACCACAATGGGGATCTGGGTCTGAGCTTAAGCCTCACTGTGTTTATCACTTGAGCAAGTGTTAAGAAGTAGCCACAAGAAATGGTCAAGGAAAATGAGGACTGAGAAGTCAAAGGGAGGGCAGGCCAACAGATCTCAGCGTCATTAGAGCCCAGGCAGGAGAACACTGCCAGACCTGGAGGCCCCCAGGTAAACAGAGATGCTCTTATCAGGCAGGATACTCGAAGGGCTTTGAGATCATCACCCAGGAGCTGCAGGCAAAGCCAGCCCTCTCCTTAGGTGAGGTCAATGCTTTACTATACAGATGCTAAATTGCAGTGTGTTGAGAAGTGAATTAAACACAAGCAGGAGAAGCTGTCACTATGCTCTATGGCACTAATCCAAATCATGTGTCAGGAAAAGCGAGGGTGGAGAAATGGGATGAGAAGAAAAATGGAAAGAGGAGGAGGGGGCTACAGGGCTGCAGAGAGGCAGGCTGCCACGAGGGAGCACACAGTGGGGTCCAAGGCCATGAGAGAGAAGACAGGTGGAAGACACTCAGGTTGTGTCTAAAGAAGAGTGAGATTGGGAGAGGATTTCTGTGGGGCTTTCAGGTTCAGTCAAGATTCAAAATCTTGGGCAAGAGGATCTGAGCTCAGGCCAGGCTGAGTAGGACAGTTAGAGGAAGGGTTTCAACGGTGTCCCTTTGACAATTTTCTGTCTTGATGGGCAGGTCCTTTGGTTTACCCTCTCTGAGGCTGTCCCTATCGGGGGAGGGGTGCTGTGGGGAAGGGAAAAGGAACCAGGTACAAGAGGTGTCTGCTACTTCGACTTAGGGAACCCGGATTCTTAAGACAAGAAGGAAGAGTCACAATATAAGTGGCCGGTGAGCATCAAGGGCGAGCTCCTTGCTTTCTCGATGGCTGTAGGGTGGGAGGTTCTGTCCTCTCTTAGAGGAGTTTCCAGCATCCTTGGCAGACAAAGAAGGAGACGGTGGGTCTGGAACGTTCCCAGCGACCATGCATCAGGTGCCTGGTCATTTCTTCCTTAGACAGTGAGCCCGCGCAGCTGGGGAAAGCACAGGCTTTGGGATCGGCCCTAACCGGGGCCAAGTGCCAGACCCACTTGCTAACTATGTACTCATCACTTAACCTCTTTGACCTTCAACTTCCTCATCTGTAAAATAAGGATTTAACTAACTCCTGCTACGGCAAACTGTTAGGTCCAAGGAAATAATACTGGAATTATCTTTCTTTTTCTTTAAATTAAAAAAATTTTTTTATCAAAGTTATGATGTTTAGAGTTTTAAAAATCAAAGAGAATAAACCAAAAGAATCAGCCTCCTTCTCTCGCCTCCTTTTCCTTTCCTCCCTCTCATCGCGTCTCCTCCCTTCCCTTCCTTCCCTCTCCCCTTCTCCTCTCCTGCCCTTCCTGATCTCTGTGGGGTGGGAGGTTCTGACCTCTCTTCAAGGATTTTCAGGTAACAGCGAAGGAGACATTGGGTCTGAAATCTTCCCTTGGGACTACCCTTCCTAGGTCGACTAACTCTTAGAGAGGCAACTTCCCTGGAGTGTATCTTTAATATGCAAACCCCACCCCGGGATTCACACATTAACTCCTCCTTTATGGAGCTCTCATTTCAGGGGGCAACCCACCTTCCATAATCAGCCCCCGGGCCGGTACCAGACAACTAGGGGTGGCCCTACACCCCAGAACCCGCTGAAGTTATCCAAAGGAGCCAACCCTAAGCCTGCTGACCCTGCGTCGCCCATTAAAACCACAACAAAGGCTCTCATAGTTTTCTTTCTCCCTCTGTCTCCTGATCCACCCCACTGCTCCCCTGTGTGGTTCTGTGTGGGGTGACACTACCCTGCTCTTGGGATCTGTGAGTATAACAAACTACCTTTTCAATGGCAGTCATCTCCCGATCTGGCGGCCTCACCACACCTGAGTAATAATAAAACCTGCACTTTATTTTTTTTGTTTAAATGAATTTTAATAAATTTTATTTAAATAAATATTTTGCAGGTCTTAGTTGCAGCATGTGGGATCAAGTTCCTCCACCAGCAATTGAACCCAGGCCCCCGGTACTGGGAGCATGGAGTCTTAGCCACTGGACCACCAGGGAAGTCTCAAAACCTACATTTTAAAATATTTACGATTTCAGCTCACTGTCACTTGTGCCAACATTACTCCTATCTTAATTCCTGGTGATTTCCATTTGCATGTAAATCATCTGTCCACATCACAGTTCACCCATCACCACTTGATGGAAGGTGATCTCTGGATTGAAGGAATGCCCAGCACACACACACACACACACACACACACACACATACACAGAGACAAATCCTTATCAACAACCCCACCCCTGGACTGTAAGACTCCTCCACCCCCAACCCCACTCCAGATCGGAACACACAGTTTTGAGGGCATTAGCCAGCTGTGGCCCCCTTTGCCTGGCCAAGGAATAAAGCTATTCTTTTCCACAGATACTTCACCCCAAACTGTCTGTGCAATTCAGTGTCATAACCAGTGCACATTAAGAGCCAAGGTCTTGACAATAAGTCACAGACCCTACATGCTTTGACCCCATTACCTCTGATTCACCTGCTATTCTTCATTTCATTCACTTATTCATTAGACTGTGTCCTCTACCAAAGCCAGGCACACTTCTACCTCAGGCCCTTTGCACTGGCTATTGTCACTCCCTGGAATATTATTCCTTCAGACACCTGCAGGGCTCATGCCCTCGCCTCCTTCAAGTCTTTGCTCAGAGGTCACCTTCTCAATGAGGCTCTTCCTGAGCATCTCCTACCATTTCTACTTCTTTTAGAGCTCTTACCTTTTTTTGGCCACACCACAGGGCTTGTGGGATTTTAGTTCCCAGACCAGGGATAGAACTTGAACCCTCTGCAATGAAAGCTCAGAGTCCTGACCACTGGCGTGCATGCATGCTAAGTCGCTTCAGTCTTGTCTTCTTTTTTTTAAGTCTCATTTCCCTTTATTTACATGATGATATACACACAGGGAGCACAAATCTGTATGGGGTTGTATTTTATAATTATTTTTGCCTTTTACATATTTACCAAGTATCTATTGTCAAAATAATAAATAATCAGAAGTATTTAAGCTGATTTTTAAAGTAAGTCTTTAGGTCTTTTCTAAATGATTAACATTTTCTAAATTAAAAACCTCACGGTGTAGTCTTTAAGTTGTATCTGACTCTTGCAACCCATAGACTGTAGCCCGCCAGGCTTCTCTGTCCATGGAATTCTCCAGGTAAGAATACTGGAATGGGTTGCCATTTCCTCCTTTAGAGGATCTTCCAGACCTAGGGATGGAACCGGGGTCTCCTGCGGTGCAGGCAGATTCTTTACCGACTGAGCTACCAGGGAAGCTTAATAAACATATGCAAGCACCTCTGTGTTTTCAGCATGTATGTTATATATGTGCATGTGTGCTCAGTCAATGTAGTCGTGTCTGACTCTTTGAGACGCTATGGACTATAGCCCACCAGGCTCTTCTGTCCATGGGTTCTCCAGGCAAGAAAACTGGAGTGGGCTACGGTGCTCTCCTCTGGAGGATCTTCCTGACCCGGGGATCAGACCCAAGTCTCTGTGTTTCCTGCATTGCAGGCAGATTCTTTACCACAGAGCCACCAGAGAAGCCAGGTTTCCTCTAATACTGCTGCTGCTGCTGCTGCTAAGTCGCTTCAGTCGTGTCCAACTCTGTGCGACCCCATAGACGGAAGCCCACCAGGCTCCCCCGTCCCTGGGAATCTCAAGGCAAGAACACTGGAGTGGGTTGCCATTTCCTTCTCCAATCTTGTCTGACTTTTTGCAGCCCTATGAACTGTAGCCTGCCTGGTTCTTCTGTCCATGGAATTCTCCAGGTAAGAATACTGGAGTGGGTTGCCATGCCCTCCTCCAGGGGATCTTCCTGACCCAGGGATCCAATCCTTGTCTCCTACATCTCCTGCATTGTAAGTCCAGTTCTTTACCGCTAGTGCCACCTGGGAGGCCCCCTAACTGCTGGACCGCCATGGACTTTCCAAAGTTCTTACCTTCTAATGCACTATCTAGTTTATTTATTTATTATGTTTATTCCTTTATCACGTATCTGCACTCTCCCCCCACCCTGCCCAGAAATGTGAAGTCAGACTTTTCTCTTTCATGGCTATCTCCTCGCTTCTATTAGAAGAGGACTTTGCCTAGTATACATGCTCCATAAACATTTACTTAATGAACAGAACATTAGCCCCTGAGAGGACCCTGAGACTATCTTGTCCAACCTTCTCACTGTAACAGTAATAAAGACAACAGAAGAAGCCGCTGCAGCAACCGCCCAGAGTTAATCACTGACTACAGAGCCGGCCCTGCGCTCTCAGCTTTTAATGCAGTTACCTCATTTAAACCTCAGGGCGACCCCTGGAGCTTGGTATCACTATAATCTCCACTTTGCCGGTAAGGAAACCGGGGTTAATGATCGAGTTCAGGTTCAGGAACTTATCTTAGATCCCCAAAGTGGTAAGTGGTGGCCCTGGGCTCCCAGCCCAGGCAGCCAGAGTCCAAGCCGGCGCTCTCAGCCTCCCCGCCCCCGCCCCCGCCCCCGCTCCCCACCCCTGCCCCTTGCAATGTTTCGATCACGTGCAAAAAGTCCCCTAACGAGAAAACTGCTTCTTCACACGTGGGAGGGTCCAGTAACATGCTCAGTGCAGGGATGCTCTTAATCAAGCACCTTGAATTTGTTGGGGTTGATGGCTGGGGAGAGGAGAGGGGAGGGGAGGGGAGGGGAGGGGAGGGGAGGGGAGGGGAGGGGAGGGGAGGGGAGGGGAGGGGAGGGGAGGGGAGGGGAGGGGAGGGGAGGGGAGGGGAGGGGAGGGGAGGGGAGGGGAGGGGAGGGGAGGGGAGGGGAGGGGAGGGGAGGGGAGGGGAGGGGAGGGCCCCGACGGATGGGCGCGGTGGGGGCTGAGTGCTGCGTCCACGCCTGTGCCTTCTCCGCTCTAATGCACTTGGTGGAAGCCAGACAGCCCCAGGAGAGCCTTAATGGACCCGCAGAGTCACAACTTCAGCTGAAACACCGGACTAATAATGGAGGAGGCAAGGTCATTAAGGACCAGAGCAGGGAAATGGACACGCTGTGATTGGCTTCTAAGGATCCAAGCCCATTCCGGCCAATCCTCGGCTCCTGTCTCTACGCCCACAGCTTCTCTCTCCTCTGTGTCAGGGTCCCAGTGTCTGCTGAGACCCTCATCCATCTATACGTCTGGGACTCCTGGCAGGAGTCCGCCTCACCTGGGTTCCTTATCCCCCTGCCTGCGTCCCAGCTGACCCCGGGTATTGGAATTTGGGTGTGGCCCTTGGGCAGGATTCATTTAAGAAAAGCTTCCCTGTGATTCTAAGATGCTCCTGTCTCTTCTGTGTCCCCTGAGAGCCATTGCTGTGGAGTTCTACTGTTTTTGTTTTATTCCTTCCTTCCTTCATCCAGTACATTGGTATTAAGAATTTACTATGTGTCAGACATTAGCCCAGGCACGATATCAAAGATGTATTAGATAATTTATAGAGGTAGTATAACAGATGCAGGCAATTTTAGAATAGAATCAAAGCATGTGAGCCCAGGAGAGTACCCAGGTGGAAACGAAAGCCTCTGGGTTGGAGCCCTGGGTAACTCAGGAGTTTCTCTCTCCGATCTCTCCTGTCCTGCCTCCATGAGGCCCTCAGCCTTTCTCAATAGGAACTCTACAGCAGCCTCCCCACAGCTTTTTAAAAAAGCTGTTTTTCATTGTGGTTAAAATATAGTAACATAAAGTGTATCCTTTTCACCATTTTTTAAGTATACAATTCAGTGATGTTAAGTACACTTGCAATGTCGCACAACCACCACCTCTATCCATTGCCAGAACTTCTCTATCAAGTCAAACAGAAACTCCAAATCCACTAAATAATAACTCACCACCCTCCTTCCTGGTCCCCAGTAACCTCTCTGCTTCTTTCCGTCTCTATGAATTTGCCTCTTCTATGTACCTCCTATAAGTGGACCATACAATATTTATCCTTTTGTATCTGGCTTCTTTCATTTGGCATAATGTTCTCAAGGTTCACTCATGTAGCATGTATCAGCCTGTGTTCCTTTTAAGGCTGAATAATATTCTATTGTATATATACTTCACATCTGGGGTATCCATTTGTTGGTTGATGGCCATCTGGGTCATTTCCACCTTTTGGCCATTGTGAAAGATGTTGTTAGGAACATGGATACATCCCTGCTTTTGATGGTGTTCCCAGCCTGTTCTCCATACAAATGTCAGACACACTTTCCTAAAAAACAGATTTGATTCATTTCAATATTCTTGATCCATTTCAATATTCTTGATCCATAAAGGTGTCTGTTTCTCAGATTCTCTTTTGAACCAGCCGTAACATTTTCCTGGTTCCCTCATGATGAGTAAAATAAAATCTTTACCAAGTGTTCTTTTTCATGCCTGTATGAATTCATGGTTTTGCCTTTTCTGAAAATGATCTCTCAATAGTATACTTTAGAGATGAGGAAAGAGGTTCAGAGAGGTTAAGAAACTTGCCCCAAATCATCCAACTAACAACTGGCAGAGGTGGGAATTCCGATCCCTTCTGTGTTCTTTCCACTGCAGTTTGCAAAGCTCAGGACATGGCAGAGAGTAGGATTAATTCACTGTCAGGATTGAAGAAAGCTGGTGTTCACGCTGGGTCTTGGCAAGCAGAGGCGAGCACACGCAGAAATTTCAGGAGCTGGGAAGGGGAGGGTGTGTTTGGAGAAGGCACACAGCACCACGGGCAGGTTGCAGGGGAGCTGAAGGCATGGGTTATTGAATTCAAACTCTGCCACTTGAGCTACAAATAAATGTTTGGAGCCTGTTGTTGTTCAGTCGCTAAGTCAGGTCCGGCTCTTTGTGACCCCATGAAATGCAGCATGCCCAGCTTCCCCGTCCTCCACCATCTCCCGGAGTTTACTCAAACTCAAGTCCGTTGGAGCCATAGATATTATTTTTTAATCTCTGATTTAGAGGAAAAAATTTCCTAACAATGTTGTAAAGAATAAAAGCAATCATGAGGATGTGGGAAGACTTTATCAGTTTTTAAATTACATGCAAATGAAAGGGATTATTATAAATGAAAAAAAAAAAACCCTAAATTAGAAATTAAAGGCCCCCAAAGATGGAGTTCTCTTGTGATTCAGCTGGCAAAGAATTTGCCTGCAATGCGGGAGACCTGGGTTTGATTCCTGGGTTGGGAAGATCTCCTGGAGAAGGGAAAGGCTACCCACTCCAGTATTCTGGCCTGGAGAACTCCATGGACTGTATAGTCCATGGGGTTGCAAAGAGTCGGACACGACTGAGCGACTTTCAGAAAGATGGAGTGACTGAGCTCAAACCATGTATAAAACTTGGGATTTTGAGATTTAAATGTCCAGAGCTGAAGGGATCCTGAGAAGTCTTTCTGGAAATCTCCATGGGGGCCTCAGCCACATGGATCTCCAGGGTCCTACATGAGCATGCTCCTTTTTAAAAATGTATTTTATTTTATTTTTGGCTGCATTGCGTCTCTGTTGCTGCACACGGGCTGTCTCTAGTTGCAGCAGCAGAGGCTGCTCTCTAGTTGCATTGTGTGAGCTTCTCATCGCAGTGGCTTCTCTTGCTGAGGAGCACGTGTTCAAGGGGCAGGCTCCATAGTTGTGGGCATGAGCTTAGTTGCCCAGCATCATGTGGGATAATCCCAGACTAGGAATAGAATCTATGTCCTCTGCATTGGCAGGCGGATTTCTAACCCCTGGTCCACCAGGGAAGTCTGTATGCTCCTTTTTTAACCAAATGGAATTGGAGACCAAGTGACTCACTGTGGACCTCCGGGGCTCAGCAGGGAAGGACAAGTGTCTCATGAGATTCCCATCAACCTGGGATGAGTCTGAGGGGCTCTGGAGAGCCAGTAACCGTGAGACAGAGCAAGAACACCAGCTCCTGGCAGTCGCTTTGGGAGCATATCCTACCCCAATAGCCCCAGATTTCCCTCAAGAAACCAAGAGATCTGTTTATTCCAGAATTGTTCAGTCACTCAGTCATGTCTGACTCTTTGTGGCCCCATGGACTGCAGCACGCCAGGCTTCCCTGTCTTTCACTCTCTCCCAGAGTTTGCTCAAACTCATGTCCATTGAGTCAGTGATGCCATCCAACCATCTCATCCTCTGTCGCCCCCTTCTCCTGCCCTCAATCTTTCCCAGCATCAGGGTCTTTTCCAATGAGTCAGCTTTTTGCATCAGGTGGCGATTGGAACTTCAGTTTCAGCATCAGTCCTTCTAATGAATATTCCCTTATTATTAAAGAGTAAAGGATTTTTCTGATGCTCTGCACTGAGGACCAATATTTTTCAATTCTGTAGCTGATCAGCAGGGTCATATTTTTGTAAGCAGGATGAGGAAGTGGACAAAACCACAGGACGTGGATTTGGAGGAACTGGTGTTAGCTGACGATACACCACTGCGGGCAGAAGTGTGACCTTGACCCTACCACCTCTTGTCTCTACCTCTGCTTCCTTGAAAATGGAAATCATTTTCTTCTTCTTCACCTTGCCAGATTGAGAAATACTTTTGATGTGTTTTATAAATGATAAGGCAATAGGTATATCAGTGTTAGGTATTTGACAACTCTTATCTCATGCTGCTGCTGCTTCTGCTGCAAAGTCGCTTCAGTCGTGTCCGACTCTGTGCAACCCCATAGACGGCAGCCCACCAGGCTCCCCCGTCCCTGGGATTCTCCAGGCAAGAACGCTGGAGTGGGTTGACATTTCCTTCTCCAATGCATGAAAGTGAAAAGTGAAAGTGAAGTCACTCAGTTGTGCCCGACTCTTAGTGACCCCATGGACTGCAGCCTACCAGGCTCCTCCATCCATGGGATTTTCCAGGCAAGAGTACTATTAGGGTCCAATTCCTTTCAAATTATTACAGGAGAATTAATGCTATTGTTCATAATTCCTTTACCAAATCTAGAAAAAAGAAACTTCGGTGCTCAAGCAGATAAACAGCCCACCCAGGCAAAGGACTGTTTTAAAAAGAGGCGGCCAGGTCTATAAAGATACAAGATATATCCTCCTGAAGTCTCTGTGCAATTTGAAGCTCTGATACTTGTAGAAGTATAAATGCTACAAACTCATAAAACATCACCTGAGAGTTCACTTGAACCTCTTCCAAATTCATTAAGTTTTGCAGATTTTAAACATCAAGCTCTTATCTCATGGCACTGTACAAATGTTGCCGCAAATACTTGCTGTCGTGTCAGTTCTCCACTAGACCATGAACTCCTAGGAAAGTCTTTGCCAGTTTTAGTTGCCATCCCTCCCGCCCCCCAACCCAGTGTCCCCAGCATCTAGCAGAGTGTCTGGCACAGAGTGGGTGAGAATCAATGGTTGTTCAAAGAATGGGAAGAACCAAGTGCCTCATGGACAAAGATGTTTATTCTTGCAACTGTGTCTCCCTTACCAAACCTGCCCACTTTTTTGCACCCAGCCCCAGTCTTCTTCATAAAGCCTTGCACAGCTAGATCTGCACCTGCTCATTTCTTTTTTAGCATCTATTCCAGGCTTCTGATTTTATGAATGAAGAAACTGAGCCCAAGGAGATCATGTCTCCAGCCAGGCTCACACAGTCCCTTATCTTGTGCTTGCTAAGTTGTTCAGTCATGTCAGACTCTCTGCGACCCTATGGACCATAGCTCTCCAGGCTCCTCTGTCCATGCGATTCTCCAGACAAGAATGCTGGAGTGGGTTACCATGCCCTCCACCAGGGAAGCTTCCTGATCGAATCCACATCTCTTATGTCTCCTGCATAGCAGGAGACACTAGTGCCACCTGGGAAACCCCCCTTTATCTTGTGCTAACTGCTAAGTCACTTCTGCTGCTGCTGCTGCTAAGTCGCTTCAGTCGTGTCCGACTCTGTGCGACCCCATAGACGGCAGCCCACCAGGCTCCCCCGTCCCTGGGATTCTCCAGGCAAGAACACTGGACTGGGTTGCCATTTCCTTCTCCAATGCATGAAAGTGAAAATGAAAGTGAAGTCGCTCATTCGTGTCCGACTCATAGCAACCCCATGGACTGCAGCCTACCAGGGTCCTCTGTCCATGGGATTTTCCAGGCAAGAGTACTGGAGTGGGGTGTCTTGTAGGGGGTCTTAATTACTTTGTGTATATTTCATTGCTCCCCTCTCCCCAAGACCCTCAATCCCTGAAAATTTAACTGTCTTCCTTTTTCTCCTGTCTCTCCTCTGCCTTCCTTCTGAGCTGCCTGCATGTGATCCAGGACCTCAGGTAGATCCTCAGTTAAGACTCAGAGAATGGACTTCTCTTTATCTGAGAATTGTCCAGGGAGAGGGAACAAGAGTCCTTGACATATGGTAAGTGACGGTTGCCATCTGCTGGTAGATGTGTGGAACTACAGACAAAAGTGTGTGTGTGTGTGTGTGTGTGTGTGTGTGTGTGTGTGTGTGTGTGTGGTTTTTTTTTTTCCCCCTTCGTTTCTTGTATTTGGGCTTCCCTGGTGGCTCAGACCCTAAAGAATCTGTGTGTGTGTGTGTTTGTGGTTTTTTTCCCGCTTCGTTTCTTGTATTTGGGCTTCCCTGGTGGCTCAGACCCTAAAGAATCTGTGTGTGTGTGTGTGTGGTTTTTTTCCCCGCTTCGTTTCTTGTATTTGGGCTTCCCTGGTGGCTCAGACCCTAAAGAATCTGCCTGCAAAACTGGAGACGGGGGTTCAATCCTTGGGTCAGGAAGATCCCCTGGAAAAGGGAATGGCAACCCACTCCAGTATTCTTGCCTGGGAAATCCCATGGGCAGAGGAGCCTAGTGGGCTACATACAGTCCATGGGGTCGCAAAGAATCAGACACAACTGAGCAATGAACGCAATGCATGTGGGATCAACTTAGTTCCCCCACTAGAGACTGAACACAAGCCCTCAGTAGTGAAAGCATGGGGAGTCCTAACCCCTGGACCGCCAGGGAATTCCACAAAACTCTGTCCTTCTATTAGACCCATCAACATGACCTTGGTCTTGCAGGCTTGCGTGTATATTTACCACTCTTACTGGAGCCTGGGCAAAGAATGTCTGGGAGCATTTTGGCATGGTCCACAAATGTTTTAGAAGTCTTTCATTTCTGCAAAGATATTTATACTTAACTCCTGACCTCCAGGAGCCTACAGTCTGGTAGAAATCCAAGAGCATCGTTAAATATATTACAATTGTAGGGACATCGCCAGTGGTCCAGTGGTTAAGGGTCACCTTCCAATGCAGGGGGTGCGGGTTTGATTCCTGGTTGGGGAGCTAAGATCCCACAAACCTTGTCAAAAAATCCAAAACATAAAACAGAAGCAGTATTGTAACAAATTCAAAAAATACTTTAAAAATGGCCTACATCAAAAAAAATCTTTAGAAAAATTATAATTGTCAAGGAGTACCATAGAAAATGAACAAAAGATGCCAGCATCCTCCCAAGGCACAAGATATCTGCTAACTGTTTGGGAGGGGGCTTCCCAGGTGGCTCAGCAGTAAAGAATCTGCCTGCAATGCAGGAGCCGCAGGAGACACGGGTTCGATCCCTGGGTCGGGAAGATCCCCTGGAGGAGAGCGTGGCAACTCCCTTCAGTATTCTTGCCAGGAAAATCTCATGGACAGAGGAGCCTGGCGGGCTACAGTCTAGGGATTGCGAAGAGTCAGACACGATGAAGCGAGCACACACTGTTTGGGGGCATGGAGCAAAATCACCAAGAGCCCATGGAAAACCTCAATGTTCTCAGCAAATGGAAGAAGCATTTTGACATTTTGGGGGATCTTGTTTGGCAGATAGAATTTTGGCAGGGAGAGACTGGAACTGGAGAGGCGATGTTCTGGTGGAGGAAATAGCTTTCAGGAGGTGAAGGAAATGACCACTTGTTGGCCTGAAGTGAGTTAGGGATTGTCTCACGTTATTCAGGAAAGCACCAAGTGGCCCAGTGTGTTTGCTTAGGTAAGTCAGCTGGAAAAGTAGTCTGCAGCCTGCCCCAGTGAAGCTAATGCTGTCAGTGCCTTGCGCATAAGCCCTCAGGCCTCACCTTGGTATCCCAGCCCGCCAACATCTGCATCTGTTTGAGGGCTCTCTCTGATGACCCACTGTGGCTTCATACACAGCAGGTAGGCTGCATGTGCCTCCTGGACGCCAGCATCTATTAGCCTCTGACCAACTGGAATTGGTTTATAAACAGCCTTGCTCTCTTCCCCTTGTGTCGAGTTAACTCTGAGACACCTGCTGTTTAGTCATTGCCTCCCAGAGGTCCCCAACAAGACGAAGCTCAGCTGCCCAGAGTGACAACTTGCCTAATAATACACTCTTCTTCTTTGCCTTCCCTTTCCTGTCTCACTTCCCCATTTCTTACTGGTATCTCCTCTGATCACTTCCAAAATATATTATGTACACTCAGTTTTTATTTTTGGCTGCACGGGGTCTTTGCTGCTGTGCTCAGACTTTCTCTAGTTGCCGTGCTCGGGCTTCTTGCTGCAGTGGCTTCTCCTGTTGCAGCGCTGAACTCTGGAGAGCGGGCTCAGCAGTCGCGGTGCACTGACTCCGTTGCCCCGCGGCATCTTCCCGGACCAGGGTTCAAACTCGCGTCCCTCCCACTGGCAGGCGGACTCCTAATCACCGGACCGCCAAGGAAGTCCTACACTCAAGTTTTTTAACATCTCAAGGCCTGTTTCCAGTGAAAGTAAATCTAAAACATCATGGAAGACCTGGGATGCTAAGTTAAGAAGATTGGACTTCCAGCAGAAAGTGCTTCCTTCACACTAAGTCATAATATTTGTGTGTTAGTCGCTCAGTTGTGTCTGACTTTTTGTAACCCCATTGACTGTAGCTCGCCAGGCTCCTCTCTCCATGGAATTCCCCAAGCAAGAATATTGGAGTGGGTTGCCATTCCCTTCTCCAGGGGATCTTCCCGACCCAGGGCTGAAACCCAGGTCTCCTGCATTGCAGGCAGATGCTTTACCATCTGAGCCACCAGGGAAGCCCCAAAGTCATGATATAAATGTTGGTTATTCTGACAGTTCTTATCTCATGGTACAGTACAAATTGCACCATGATGATTTGTTGGCGTGTCACTTCTCCCATTAGATCCTGAACGTTATTTGCAAATGGTGTCTTATAAACTGCCATCCTTCCGACATTTTCTCTTGTGGTGTGGGGATCTCCCAGCCCATCTGCTCCTAGCTGGTACATATTACTATGTGTGTGAGTGTGTGCTAAGTCACTTCAGTTGCGTCCGACTCTTTGCAATCTCATAGACTGTAGCCCGCCAGGCTCCTCTGTCTGTGGAATTCTCCAGGCAAGAATACTGGAGTGGGTAGCCCTTTGCTTCTCTAGGGGATCTTCCCAACCCAGGGACTGAATCCAGGTCTCCTGTATTGCAGGCGGATTCTGAGCCACCAGGGAAGCCCAAGCCTTGTGGAAGGCTGCGTTTTTGCATCTACTATTACTCACAGATTTCCAAGATTCCTTCTTTTATCTTTTCCTTTCTGTTTAAAGAACTTCCTTTAGCCATTTTTTTAAGGCCAAGGCAAGACTTTCATCCCCACCCAGGTAATTAGATATCACTCCCTACTATAAATGGATTACATGTACCAGTCAAAAGACAAAGATTGGACAGAATAAAATTTTTTTTTTGGCTGCACCACGTGGTTTTCGAGATCTTAGCACTTGGACCAGACATTGAACCCAGCCCGTGGCGATGAAAGCACTGAGTCCTAACCACCGAACGACCAGGGAACTCCCGAAAATGGATGTTTTTTTAATAACCGAAATATATACTGTCTATAGGAAATTCAACTCAAGTATAATAATACTGGTATGTGAAAAGTAAAGGGATGGGAAAAAGATATAGCATGCAAATATGAATCAAAAGATAGCAGCCAGGTCTATATTTAACATCAGATAAAGTAGACTTCAGGGCGGAAAAATTACCAGGGACAGAGAGAGGCATTAGATAATAATAAAGAAGTCAGTCCACCAAGAATGTGTGAAGTGAAGTGAAGTCGCTCAGTCGTGTCCGACTCTGCGACCCCATGGACTGTAGCCTACCAGGCTCCTCTGTCCATGGGATTTTCCAGGCAAGAGTACTGGAGTGGATTGCCGTTTCCTTCTCCAGGGGATCTTCCCAACCCAGGGATTGAACCCGGGACTTCCGCATTGTAGACAGACGCTTAAGAAGGTGTAGCAGTCGTAAACAGCAGTTCTGCAAAATGTATGCACCAAGTAACAGAGCTGCCAAATATATGAAGCAAAAACTGATAGAAATGAAAGGAGAAATAGACAAATCCACAACCATACTTGGAGATCTCAACACCCCTGTCTCAAAAACCGATAGAACAGCGATTCGGGAAATCGGCAAAGATATAGAAGAATTCAACACCACCATCAACCAGTAGGACCTAACTGATGTTTATAAGAGGCTCCACCCACCAGCTGTAGCAAAATCCACATTCCTTTCAAATGCCTGAGAAACATTCACCAAGGAACACTGCATATTCTGAGCCATAAAACAAAACTCAGATGGAAAAGAATTGGGAGAAGGGGTTTCTAGGGCTGTTAGGGAGTGACTACTAACAGGGATGGGGTTTCTTTTGAGGGTGTCTAGAATATTCTGGAGTTAGAAGTGATGATGGTCGTAGTACCTTGTGAATGTACAAAGGAATCAATGAACTGTACACTTCTCAATGGTGAATTTTATGGTGTATGAATTAACCTCAACTTCATCAAAATTAAATCTTTAACTCTGTGAAAGAAGCTGTTAAGAAGATGAAAAGACAAGTTACAGACCGAGAAAAAAATATTTGCAAGCCACATATCTGACAAAGGACTCATATCTGGTGACTCAACTGTGAAAAAACAAACACTCTAGTTAGAAGGTGGAGAAAAAACAAGAGAGCTAGTTCACCAAAGAGGATATGTGGATGGCAAATAGGCACATGAGAAGATATTGCATAGTGATAGCCATATCACATAGCTGACCACAATAAGATACCTTGGCTTTCCAGGTGGCGCAGTGGTAAAGAATCAGCTTGCCAATGCAGAAGAGACAAGCGACGTGGGTTCGATCCCTGGATTGGGAGGATCCCCTGGAGGAGGAAATGTCAACTCACTCTAATATTGTGCTAAGTGGCTTTAGTCGTGTCTGACTCTTTGTAACCACATGGACCATAGCCCACCAGGCTCCTCTGTCCATGTGAATTCTCCAGGCAAGAATACTGGAGTGGATTGCCATGCCCTCCTCCAAGGGCTCTTCCCTGCCCAGGGATCGAATCCTGGTCTTCTGCATTGCAGGCAAGTTCTTTACCCTCTGAGCCACCAGGGAAGCCCCTCACTGTAATATTATTGCCTGGAAAATTCCATGGACAGAGGAGCCTGGCAAGCTACAGTCCATGGGGTCGCAAAAGAATCAGACATGACTTAGTGACTGAACAACAGCACACACTCATTAGTGATTTAATTTTGGAACAGCTAATATTAAAAGTAAGTGATCACACCAAATGCTAGCTCAGAGGCACAGAAACCTGGATCCTTAGTATTGGTGGGAAGGTAAAAACAACAGTCCCTCTGGAAAATAGCGTGGCAGTTTCTTTTCTCTGCACTGGGAGGCATGCAGGATCTTCATTTCCCAACCAGTGGACCAAGGATCATACTTGTGCCCCCTTCAGTGGAAGCACAGAGTCTTACCCACTGGACCACCAGAGAAGACCCTTGGCATTTTCTTTAAAAAACTAAACATACATTTATTTTATGACCCAGCAATTAATTGCACGCCTGGGCATTTATCTCAGAGAAATGAAAACCCATGTCCATGTAAAAACCCTTGTGGGTATGTGATTGTTCTTATGAGCTTTGTCTGTAGTAACCTCAAACTAAAAACCTATGAGAGGGTAGTTTAAATGAACCGCAGCGCATCGCTCCATGAAATACTAATTAGTCATTGGTAAAAAAAAGAATAAATTGTGGAAACCACACAACAACTTGGATGTATTTCAGGGGCATTATGTGAAGTTTTAAAAAAAAAAAAAACCTCAAAATCTCACATATGATATGATTCTATGTGTATAACATTCTCAAAATGACAGCATTTTGAAGGGGAACAGATTAGGAGTTGCTAGGGGTTAAGGATGGTGGGGTAAGGGAGACGTGACTGAGAAGAGAAGACACTCGTAAGATCTTTGTGGTGATGGAATAGGTTTGGCTCTTGTTTGCAAGAGTGGCTTCAGGAATCTCGCACGGGATAGAATGACAGACTCATACAGACACTTACACAACTGTCGATTTCCTGGGTGTGCTATTTCACCATAATTGTGTAAGATGTGACTGTCGGGGAACACTGGGTTAGAGGGTACACCTGACTTCTCTGTATTATTTTTGCAACTTCCCGTGAATCTGTAATTTTTTTTAGGTTGTTTATACTATATGAAGTGAAAATGTTAGTCTCTCAGTCGTGTTCGATTCTTTTGTGACCCCCGTGGACTACAGCCTACCAGGCTCCTCTGTCCAGGGGATTTCCCAGGCAAGAATACTGGAGTGGATAGCCATTTCGTTCTCCAGGGGATCTTCCCTACCCAGGGATCGAACCCACATCTCCTGCACTGGCAGGCAGATGCTTTACTGCTGAGCCACCAGGGAAACTTATTAATTAATACCTTATGAGAAAACCCTGCCCAATATGGATGTACTTCATTTATCCCACAAAAACAGGTCACGAGGTATTGTACAGTTTAATTTTCCATATAACATAAACTTATCCCTCTATATAATGTTAAAACAGTTCATGGGCATTTTGCCAAAATATATTAACATTGTCCCTGCTTTTTTTTTTTCCCCCACAAACAAAAACATAACACAAAATTCAATACCATGGTCCAATCAGGGACTCGGGACTGGCCAGGCAGTCAGCTGCAAATATTGACTCCTTTATTTTCTTTGAAGAAAATTCAGTTTTTAATTGAATAAGAATGTTTATTGAGCAAATCAAATCTTTATTAAAAACAAAAAAAGACTGGTTGAAAACTCTCCTCTCCGCCCTACCAGACCCATAGAGCCTGCAGTTGGAAAAGTTCTTCAGGCTCCATCGAAGGACAGCAGAGCCAAGTGCAGAGCCGGATCCAGGAGTCTTGGAGCGAAAATTCAGCAGTCAGGTCACAGTTGTTGCTGGGCTCTGAGTTTTGAAATGTGTCTTTGCACCCATTCTTCCTTCGGCTGGGCACACACTTTCCGGCCTCTCTTGGTGGTGAATCTGCGGGAAAGAGATGCTGAGAGTCAAAACTAAGAACTTTGGCCTCCTGGAAAAGGATGGAGTTGAGGGGCAGCCCCCCCCACCCCACCCAGATGATCTCCTGATCGCGCCCCCTTTGCTGTACCCCCGTCCCTGTTCCCTCTTCCTTCTGTCTGCGTTGGGTCGAGTCTTTATTGCAGCATGTGGGCCCCTCTCTAGTTGTGGTGTTCGGGCTCCAGCTCAGGCTCCAGGGCATGACCTCTCAGCTGCCCCAAGGCCTGTGGGATCTTAGTTCCCTGACCAGATATCGAACCCATGTCCCCTGCATTGGCAGGCACATTCTTAACCACTGGACCCACCAGGGAAGCCTCCCAGCTCCCTCTTCCGGCCCTGCCCTCCCTCCTCTCCCCTAGCCTGTTTTCCACTGGAAGCCATGCTTCCTGGCCTACGTTTGTCAGGAAACATGTCCCAACAGCTCTGGTTTGAAGCAGGCAACCTGCACCATGCCTCAAAATTCTTCTGTTTTAATATAACAGCTTTATTGGGATATAATTCACACACCGTATAATTGGCCCACTTCAAGTTATAATTAGAATTCAAGGGTTTTCCTATATCTGTAGATGATACAGCCATCTCCACAATCAATTTTAGAACATTTGCATCACCGCACAAAGGAACCTCATACGCGTGGTGCCACTTAATTCTTAATCACGTTACCGTGGGTTGTTTGCCACAGCTGTTCATGGGGAGAAGATTCCCGTGTTCCTTACCACACTGTGAGCTCCTTAAGACCGGGGGTTGTAGGACTTCCCTGGTGGTCCAGTGTCTAAGACTCTGCACTCCCCATGCAGGGGGGACTGGGTTCAATCCCTGGTCAGGGAACTAGATCCCACATGCTGCAAATAAAAACTGGAGCAGCCAAATGAATAAATATGAAAAAAAAAAAGACTGGGGGTTGTGGTTGATGTCCCTGAATTGTTTTCAGCCGTTGCTCCTTGAGAGCATTCAGAAGTGACAAGAGCCTAAGTCAAGGGTGCTCTAAGCTGGAGCACAGTGTACTTACTGGGGTTCCTGCCCTGGCACGTGCAGGGGAGAAGAACCCAAAGGATGGGAAAATAAGGGAGAAAAAGCGCTTCATGGATGTTTGAACATCCATTTGACATTGTTCCCATTAAGAAATGGGGGGCTATGTCTCCTCCCCTTGAATTCAGGCCAGTCTTAGGGGACTGGCTGACCAATAGGAACGGCAGAAGTGATGCTATGTGACTTGGTAGCTAGGCCATAGAAGGTTGTAGAATTTCTGCCTGGTTCACTGAGCACTCATGCAGGAGCTTTGGACCTCCTTGTAAGGAGTCCTGCCACCCCAGGTCACCACTCCGTGGGGAGGCCCAAACTAGCCCAACAGAGATCACACAAAGATGCCCTGGAGGCAGAGAGATGCCTGCAGCCCCCCGAGCTGACCCAGCTCCAGCACCATCAGTCTACCGTTGTTTAGTCGCTAGGTTGTATCCAGCTCTTTTGTGACCTCGTGGACCATAGCCTGCCAGTCTCCTCTGTCTGTGGAATTTTCCAGGCAAGAATACTGGAGTGGGTTGCCATTTCCTTCTCCAGGGGATCTTCAGGACCCAGGGATTGAACCTGCATCTCCTGCACGTGTCTCCCGCAGTGCAGGTGGATTCTTTACTGGAGAGCCACCAGGGAAGCCACTCTCTGGCCATAACCACATAAGAGAGATCAAGCCAGAGCCTTGCAGCTGAGCCCTTCTGGAATTCCTGACCCAGGGAAACCATGAGAGGTAAGAAGATTATCACTGTTGGATTAAGCCACTAGACTTTGAGTGATTTGTTATGTAGCAACAGATGGCTGATCTAGACCCCTTACCTTCCTTTTACAAATGACTTGTGTCCAAGGTCATACAACTTGTGACAGAGCCGCTGCTTTGAGCTTAGCTTGGGGCTTCTTGCCAGCTGTTGGCTAAGTGTTAATGTCTCTAAAGCTCCAAAAAGTCAATCGAGTCACAAAGGAGAAGACCCAGGGAGCACATCCTGAGCCCAGGAGCATCCCCCTGCATACCAGGGCACTGGGGTGCCTCTTGCCTGCCCTTAACTGTGATAATATTTGGGTTTGTCCTTGGAGCCTGTCATCTACCTTTCTGCACATTCTCTCATGCTCAGGAACCCCAAGTCCTGGAGAGCAGTGACGGCCCCTACTTGTGTATTTACACTTCAAGATCGCTTCCATTACTCACTCCAATATTCTTGCCTGGAGAATCCCATGGACAGAGGAGCCTGGCGGGCTATGGTCCATGGGGATCACCAAAAGTTGGGCACAACTGAGGCAACTTAGCATCACTTCCATCTGCTGAACGTTTACTGTATGCAGGCTCAGAGCTATGTGCTTTGCATATGTTAAACTCGTTTAGTCCTCCCAGGGGCCCTTCCTGGTATGTGTCATCTCTGCTGCTGCCGATGAGCTTGTTGTGACCTGCCTCTTGTCCACCTGTCTCCCTTGTCAGAAATATGTTCACCCTGCCCCCACCCACCACGCTCCTGCCAGCCCCCTTCACCTGGGCCGCTCCCACTGACCCTTGGGGGTTCTCAGTGTAAATGTCCCTTCCTTCAGGAAAGCCTCCCAACGCTAAGTGAGGTCCTCCTGTGACTATGATGAAGGGTACTCAAATATGCTGCCCCCAAATATGCCACTTTGACAAAAGGATTATTTTGAGCTAAAGACACTAAAAAACTCAAAAACCAAAAAACCCCAAAACACAAAACAAAAAACCCCAAACACCAGCAAGTGCAAGAAGGGCATTCTGACCCCCCCTTTGCCTCCTGAAAGCAGGAGATAAAATTCCCATGTGAAAAATGTCCTCCTTGTACCTGGAGGAAGAATTATTCTTAACGTCAGAGTTAGTCAAGGCCAAGAAAACTCTGTACAAACTTTATTAAGATAACCCTTATCAGTCTTTAGCTTTCTTCACCCCCATATATCTTAATTACTTTTCCACAATTCCGTCTTTGTTCAAAAGTATGTAGGCTTTGGACAAAAGCATGTAGATTTTGCTACTTCCTTGGGGCTTCATCTTCCTGTGGGGGCTCCATGTGCATGAAAAAATCTGTATGCTTTCCTCCTGATAATCTGTTTTATGTTCATTTAATCCTCAGGCTCAGCCAGAGCCCCAAGGAGGGAAGAGATTAAGTTTTACCTCCTCTCCAACGACATGCTCCCTCCTGCTCTTTTCTCCTGCTGCCCTTTTCAAGCACTCATACAATTGAGATTATCTATTTTGTGCAAGTGTCTTTTAATGCCCTCTTTCTGATGGTAGATGTAAGATCTATGCAGGCGTGCAAGTTGCTTCAGTCCTGGGACCCTGTGCACTGTAGCCCTCCAGGCTCCTCTGTCCATGGGGATTCTCCAGGCAAGAATACTGGAGTGGGTTGCCATGCCCTCCTCCAGGGGATCTTCCCAACCCAGGGATCAAACCCACATTCTTCTTCATTGGCAGGTGGTTCTTTACAACTAGTGCCACCTGGGTCTGTAAGGGCTGTTTATTCTTTTATACCTAGCACTTAGCACAGTGCCTGGCAGATCCCTGGATCATGGTCTGCAAGCCAGGAAAGCAAGCTCAGGGTCATGCTTGTTAATGCCCGAGGTTAAGCAATAACCAACTGACCAGGTTTCCAGCCTGAGGTTCATCCTGGCCCTGAGGTGGGGGGTGTGGTCTGCTCAGCACCTCTCTAACTACATAACTGGTAAGGGACCCCAAAAACCCAAAGGAGAAATACTCACATCACAGCCTTCAGGGAGCAGATGTTCCTGGTGAATTCATAACTACGCACCTGCTTCCAGGGAAGGGTTTTTTGGCTGTACTGGAAACAGCAGAACTTGGCCACATCGCTGCCACCTTAGAGGAAAAAAAACAGAGAGAGGAAGGATCTTGGAGCTGGCCCTTTGCTTCCATCCCTGGTCAGCCTGGGAAGGGAGTGGGGCAGTTCCGTACGTGTGGCAGCTCCGAGATGGACACTCAGGATAAGAACCAGGAAAAGAAGGGAAGCCATAGGGAAGTTCTTCATCGTGCTGCAAGCTGGGTCCTTCAGAGCCTTCTTTTTAATTCCTCTGTCTTGTCAGGAACCCTCTTTTATGGGGCTGAGCCGACCCTGGAGGTAGTTCCAGAGAATTTTATGGTTCAGCACAAAAGCAGCTCTTTTGACCCTTCAGTGGGAAGTAACCTTATATCTGTGAAAAGGAGACTAGAAAGTCAGGAGGTGCCATGGGAGGGGAGGAGCCAGCACACTAGGAAAGTCTCTCAGCCAGTGGAATGGTTTGAATCAACACTGATGATTTTAGAAGCAAATACAGAGGAAATGAAGTAAGAATTCTAGTGAATTGACCTCAGTTGTTTTTATAAATCAGTGATTGTTCCAGATAGATGTCTGGTTCTTGGCCAAAGCTTTTAGGGTTTCTGAAGTGTTGATTGTTCTCAAGGAGGTCTGGACAGTCTCAGGCAAGGAGCGTAGAGCAGTGTGATTACACAATAGATGTTCAAGAATGATGCTCCAGGTATGTCCCCTTCCTAGCGTCCCAGTGCTTCACATCACCTGATAGGTGATGTGCCAGGGCTGCTTGAGGGGGGCACTTAGGGGTATCTCATCCAGTTTAGAGGGTCTCAAAGTCTGTTAGAACATCACAACCATCTGGAATGTTGAAATAATCCCCAGTGGCCAGTGATTTAATGAATTATGCCTGCACAGTAAAGCCTCTATAAATATCTCCAAAGAGGACTTCCCTGGTGGTCCAGTGGTTAAGAATCTGCCTGCCAATGCAGGGCACATAGGTTTGATCCCTGCTTCTGGAAGATTCCACATGTTGTGGGGCAGCTAAGCCCATGGACCACAACTACTGAGCCTGTGATCTAGAGCCCAGGAACCTCGGCTACTGAGCTCATGTGCTGCAACTACGGAAGCCTGCGAGGTCTAGAGCCTGTGCTCCACAACAGGAGAAGCCACCGTGATGAGAAGCCCACACCCCTGCAACTGGAGGGCAGACCCCACTCACTGCAAATATAGAAAAGCCTGAGCAGCAATGAAGCCCCAGAGCAGCCAAAAATAAATAATAATAATTAAAAAGAGGCAGACAAAGGATGGAGGTGGGATGGGTCTGTCTGGGGAAGACCTCATAGGGTCCTGTCCAGTTACAAGGTGGTAGCCTGGGCTTGTAATGGGCGTCTGAAATGTGGGTGCAGTCTTGTGGGACTGAGCCCTTAGCCTGTGGGATCTGAAACGATCTCCAGGTAGACAGTCAGAATTGAGTAAATTGTAGGAACTCAGCTGGTGTCTGAGAATCGCTGGGTGTGAGGAAAACTCTCCCACATCTTCATCAGAAGTAAAGTATACAGAATACAGTGTTTCACTGAGTAGACATGAAACAAAGATTCTTTTCCCCTTTCAGCTCTAAATCAATGATTGGTATCCTGTTAGGAAGTTCCATATGAAGAGGTAGAGAGACATACAGGGAAGAAGGCCATGTGAGGACAAAGGCAAAAATCGGAATGATGCCATTACAAGCCCAGAAACACCCAGGATCTTCCAAAAGATAAGAAGAAACAGGAAGAGATTCTCCACTAGAAATTCCAGGGGCGTGTATGACCCTCTTGACACCTTGACTTTGAACTTCTAGCCTCCAGAACCATGAGGGAATAAATTTCTGTTGTTTTCAGCCATATGGTTTGTGATAATTTGTTCCAGAAGCCCTGAGAAACAAATGCAACTTGTATCTGTAAGGTCTAGAATTCAGAATTTCTAAGGAACACTATAAGTCAACAAGGAAGACACAGATAACCCAATAGAAAAAAGTGACGGAAACTCTTTACAAAAGAGGAAACCCTAATGGCGAAGGAAAAGGGGCTGTTTAAGTGAGTCATTAGTGAAATGCAAACAAACTATAATGAGAATGGGCTATTACTCACACTCCTATCAGAATGACTAAAATTAAAAAGACGGAATATACTCAGTATGAGAATATGGTGCACTGGAAACTCAAGTATTGCCAGTGGGAGTGAAAATTCTTGGCAGTATTTGCTAAAAATGAGCACACACAGATTCTACTCCTGGGTATATATCCATCAGAAATGTGTACATCCACGCACCTAAAGACATTGTTTGTAATTGCCTCAAGCTGGAAACTACCAAAAGTATCCATCAACATGGAATGGAAAATAAATTGTGGTTTATGAATGTAATATAATACCATACAACAATGAGAATTACACATAACCAATGAGGGCTGCTGGCTCAGTGGTGAAGAATCCACCTGCAATTCCGGAGAGGCATGTTCAATCCCTGGGTTAGGAAGATCCCCTGGAGAAGGAAATGGCAACCCACTCCAGTAGTCTTGCCTGGGAAATATCATGGACAGAAGAGCCTGGT
This sequence comes from Bubalus bubalis, assembly GCF_019923935.1. NCBI lineage: Eukaryota > Metazoa > Chordata > Mammalia > Artiodactyla > Bovidae > Bubalus > Bubalus bubalis. The sequence continues at coordinate 8,244,040 of NC_059180.1, read as the reverse complement.
AGGTTACAGTCCATGGGGCCGCAGAGTCTGACACTCAGTTCAGTTCAGTTCAGTCGCTCAGTCGTGTCCGACTCTCTGCGACCCCATGAATCGCAGCACGCCAGGCCTCCCTGTCCATCACCAACTCCTGGAGTTCACTCAGACTCACATCCATTGAGTCAGTGATGCCATCCAGCCATCTCATCCTCTGTCGTCTCCTTCTCCTCCTGCCCCCAATCCCTCCCAGCATCAGAGTCTTTTCCAACGAGTCAACTCTTGGCATGAGGTGGCCAAAGTACTGGAGCTTCAGCTTTAACATCATTCCTTCCAAAGAAATCCCAGAGCTGATCTCCTTCAGAATGGACTGGTTGGATCTCCTTGCAGTCCAAGGGACTCTCAAGAATCTTCTCCAACACCACAGTTTAAAAGCATCAATTCTTCGGCGCTCATTCTTCTTCACAGTCCAACTCTCACATCCATACATGACCACTGGAAAAACCATAGCCTTGACTAGACAGACCTTTGTTGGCAAAGTAATATCTCTGCATTTCAATATGACACTACTGAGGGACTAAACCACCACATGTGGAAAAGTATCTTATGACCAGTGTTGAAGGAAAGAAGCCAGACATGAACAAGAAACATTGTAGGGTTCCTTGTATATAAAGTACCAAATAAGCAAAACTAACCCTTTACGATGGAAATCAGAATAGGGTTACCCCTTGGGCATAGTGACTGGAAGGAAGGAAGGGCCAAGCTGGAGGCCTGGAGGACTGGTAAGTGAATCTATTCCTTGATCTGCATGCTGCTGCTGCTGCTGCTGCTAAGTCACTTCAGTTGTGTCCAACTCTGTGCGACCCCATAGACAGCAGCCCACCAGGCTCCCCCATCCCTGGGATTCTCCAGGCAAGAACACTGGAGTGGGTTGCCATTTCCTTCTCCAATGCATGAAAGTGAAGTCGCTCAGTCATGTCCAACTCTTCACGACCCCATGGACTGCAGCCTACCAGGTTCCTCCGTCCATGGGATTTTCCAGGCAAGAGTACCAGAGTGATTTGCATGCTAGAGGACCCTTTTATTCTTGTGAAAATTCATTGAGCTGTATCCGTAGGAGTCATGTATTATATTTCAATAAATATGATCTGATAAATTAGTGAAGGGAAAGGAAATGGTAAATAAAACACATTCCTCTGCAGTTAATGTTTTATCAGTGTCATGACCTTCTCATTTCCCTTCTTTCCTCCTCCTCCTTTAGTATTGAGAATGTTTTTCTCATTTTAGGGAAAAGTTCTGGCTAGCTGTCACATCAGCCCACACATCTTTTTTTTTTTAATTTGTTTTGTTTTTAATTTTTTAATTGGAGGATAATTGCTTTACAATGTTGTGTTGGTTTCCGCCGTACAACAGCGTGAATCAGCAATTAAGTATACATATGTTCCCTGCCTCTTGAATTTCCCTCCCATCCCTGTCTAGGTCATCACAGAGCATCGGGCTGAACTCCCTGTGTTATATAACAACTTCCCACTAGCTAGCTATTTCACATGTTCCACTCTTGCAATCCATCAACTCATCAACTCTCTCCTTCCCCTGGTATGTCTACAAGTCTGGTTCAGGTCACATGTGTTTGCACTGTTTCAACCTCCTTCTTCCAAGTCCTGCCTCTCCTCAACCTGGCAGTCTATACTAGGCATCATGCCCAACTTCAACGTCCAGGCTCCTACTTGCCCTCCAGAGTTTGTCTCAGTGGCCATAATTTCTGGATCTGGAGCACCCCCAGAGTCCAAGTGAAGACCTCTTCCTAGCTTAAATAATTATATATGCAAAATCCCTATTTTCAGATAAGGCCTCATTTTGAGGTTCTGAGTGGATATGAATTTGGGGGGGGGTGCAATTCAGCCGTTCTAGATGTATTGCAAAAATCTCTTGCTTTTTCTCTCTCTTATTGGTGTCTTCTAATGAATATAAATTCCAAATTTCAAGGTAGTCCAAATTATCAACTTTCCCCTCTTATGGTTAATAATTATGTATCTGTGAGGCAGTTGGGTCTCTTCAGACAAGGAGCATGTCTGTAAATAGACTTCTGCTGAAACCTCTTCTCCTTGGTACTTGTGTAATAGGCCCATCTGGCCAGGCCCTTGAGTATGTCCTTAATGCCAGTCCATGGCTGGTGGCCTGGGATCCCACTGTTCCTCCCAGACCCTCCCCTATGGCTGAAGCCCCTGCCCCCTCCCCTCCAACCTGCCAGCTAGTCTCCCAGCACATATATAGGGGTATCTCAGAACCCCCATCCTGTGTGGTTCCCAAGTTCTGAACTGTCAAATCTGCATTTCCATTGCTATGGACACTCTTTTGGAATCAGACCTACTGTTCTGTCATCTTGGGCACTGAGCTTTGGCAACTGACCTGCCTCTCTAAGCCCAACTTTCCTTAGCTGAGTTGCTTTTCCCCAATTCCCCTCTTCATGGACTGAATTTTATTCCCCTGAATTTTATTCATATGTTGAAGTCCTACTCCCCAGTGCAACTATATTTGGGGATAAGGGTCTTCAAAGAGGTAGTTACGGTCAAATGAGGTCATAAGGGTGGGGCCCTGATCCAATAGGATTAGCGTCCTTATAAGAGGAGGAGGAGGACTTCCCTGGTGACCCAGTGGATAAGAGTCCACCTGCTAATGCAGGGGACATGGGTTCGATCCCTGGTCCAAGAAGATTCCACATGCTGCAGAGCAACTAAGCCCACACACCACAACTACTGAACCTACATGTCTAGAGCCTGTGCACCACAACAAGAGAAACCATCACAGTGAGAAGCCTGAGGGCTGCAAAGAAGAAGAGTCCCCGCTCACCACAACTAGAGAAAGTCCGCATACAGCAATGAAGACCCCATGCAGTCAAAAATAAAATTAAGTAAATAAAATTATTTTTAAAAAAGAAGAGGACGAGACACCAAGGATGTATGTGCACAGAGACAAGATGGTCAGAGGACACCAGGAAAAGATGGCCATCTACAAGCCAAGGACAGAGGCCCTGGAGAAACCAATCCTGCTGACACCTTAGAGTCCTCGCGTCCCAAATCACGAGAAAATTAAAATGTCTATTGTTTAAGCCCCCCAGCCTGTGGTATTCCCTTATAGCAGCCTGAGTTACATAACACAGCCTCATGCTTCTGTGAGGGCTTCTCCCCTCTTGCTTGTATTTTTTCCCCAGGTTGGGTTTTCCCGGAGGCAGACCCTGAGACATGAATTTGAGTGCAAACAACATATTTAGGTGAAGATGGAAGGAAATACCATCGGGGTGTGGAGGAGTGAGACAGAGATGGGAAGGCAGCCAATAATGAAAGGGCAGCTTAATAAGCATGTTCCCACTGAAGGCAATGGCTCCATCAGACCTCTGGACAAGAATCTGAGTCCTTGCGACTGAGGGCCAGGAAGCTGCAGCTTTCATCTTCCACCTCCCACCACCACTGGCTGGGGGCACGTGGGCCTAGAGGGAGCCCTCAGGTAAAGCACCTCAGGTGCATTCAGATGGGGGATGGAAGGAGCAGTGACAATAGGAGGGTGGGTGCAAAGGGTGGTGGGCTGGGCACCCCCAGTATCTGCTACATGTGGATTCACGGTAGGAACCAAATATCCTTCTGCTAGGGACGCTGTGCCCTGTTCTGCATCTGCAGAGACTTCACCCTCTGTACCTATGACCTATGTCAACAACTCACAAAAACTTTCCTCCATCCTCCCTTCCAAGCTCTCCCGTGGTTCCCAGAGAACATTGTACAGCATTGAATCACAGACAGCATCATCATTTCTTTTGAAACTCACCAGCTTATCTATCTCCCTTCCTTCCTGGACAGTAAATTCTTTCTTCACTGACTCATTTATTCAACATTTATTTTTTTTTCATGCTCTTTGCATGGTGCTAGATGCTGAGATCCAGAGGTAAACTAGTGTCAACTACACATTGGCACTTGCCAAGAGCATCTGCCAGTGACTGAACAATAGCAAGGACATTTGCCATCTGCCTCTGCAGAGACTGAACCCTGTGCTATTGCAGCAGTTGACCTTTGGCACCACCTGAGGGGAATTCAGACTGGAGAATGAGGCACTCTGTGCTCCAGGGAAACTGGTTCAGTTCAGTTCAGTTCAGTCACTCAGTCATGTCTGACTCTTTGCGATCCCATGGACTGCAGCACTCTGTCCATCACCAACTCCCAGAGCTTACTCAAACTCATGTCCATCGAGTCAGTGATGCCATCCAGCCATCTCATCCCCTGTCATCCCCTTCTCCTCCTGCCTTCAATCTTTCCCAGCATCAGGGTCTTTTCAGATGAGTCAGTTCTTCACATCAGGTGGCCAAAGTATTGGAGCTTCAGCTTCAGCATCAGTCCTTCCAATGAATATTCAGGATTGATTTCTTTTAGGATGGACTGGTTGGATCTCCTTGCAGTCCAAGGGACTCTGAAGAGTCTTCTCCAACACCACAGTTCAAAAGCATCAATTCTTCGGCACTCAGCTTTCTTGGACTATAGTCCAGCTCTCACATCCATACATGACTACTGGAAAAGCCATAGCTTTGACTAGATGGACTTTTGTTGGCAAAGTAACGTCTCTGCTTTTTAATATGCTATCTAAGTTGGTCATAGCTTTTCTTCCAAGCAGCAAGCATCTTTTAATTTCATGGCTGTAGTCACCATCTGCAGTGATTTTGGAGCCCCCCAAAATAAAGTCTCTCACTGTTTCCATTATTTGCCCATCTATTTCCCATGAAGTGATGGGACTGGATGCCATGATCTTAGTTTTCTAGTTGAGTTGAGTTTTAAGTTTTAAGTTTTTTAGTTGAGTTTTAAGCCAACTTTTCCCCTCTCTTCTTTCACTTTCATCAAGAGGCTCTTTAGTTCTTCTTCACTTTCTGCCATAAGGGTGGCATCATCTACAAATCTGAGGTTATTGATATTTCTCCCGACAACCTTGATTCCAGCTTGTGCTTCCTCTAGCCCAGTGTTTCTTATGGTGTACTCTGCGTATAAGTTAAATAAGCAGGGTGACAATATACAGCCTTGATGTACTGCAGTTTGGAACCAGTCTGTTGCTCCATGCCCAGTTCTAATTGTTCCTTCTTGACCTGCATACAGATTTCTCAGGAGGCAGGTCAGGCAGTCTGGTATTCCCACCTCTTTAAGAATTTTCCACAGTTTGTTGTGATCCACACAGTCAAAGGCTTTGGCGTCGTCAATAAAGCAGAAGCAGATGTTTTTCTGGAACTCTCGTGCTTCTTTGATGATCCAGCAGACGTTGGCAATTTGATTTCTGGTTCCTCTGCTTTTTCTAAGTCCAACTTGAACATCTGGAGGTTCACAGTTTATGTACTGTTGAAGCCTGGCTTGGAGAATTTTGAGCATTACTTTGCTATCGTGTGAGATAAGTGCAAATGTTGGGTAGATGAACATTCTTTGGCATTGCCTTTCTTGGGGATTGGAATGAAAACTGACCTTTTCCAGTCCTGTGGCCACTGCTGATTTTTCCAAATTTTCTGGCATATTGAGTGCAGCACTTTCACAGCATCATCTTTTAGGATCTGAGATAGCTCAACTGGAATTCCATCACCTCCTCTAGCTTTGTTCATAGTGATGCTTCCTAAGGCCCACTTGACTTTGCATTCTAGGATGTCTGGCTCTAGGTGAGTGATCACACCATTGTGGTTATCTGGGTCATGAAGATCTTTTTTGTATAATTCTTGTGGCTCAGATGGTAAAGCGTCTGCCTACAATGTGGGAGACCCGGGTTTGATCCCTGGGTCAAGAAGATCCTCTGGAGAAGGAAATGGCAACCCACTCCAGTACTGTTGCCTGGAAAATCCCATGGACGGAATAGCCTGGTAGGCTACAGTCCATGGGGTCTCAAAGAGTCGGACATGACTGAGCGACTTCACTTCACTTCTGAGAAGGGAATGGCAAACCACTTCAGTATTCTTGCCTTGAGAACCCCATGAACAGTATGAAAAGGGAAGCTGGTGGAACCCGTCTTTCCTGTTCCTTAGAACTATCTAACAGATAGTTACATATTTCGGGAACTGATTTCATGATCCCAATCCTTTCACCTCTTCATATCTAGAAGAGCACTAAATCACTAAATGATGACATCAGATTCTCATCACTGGCAGAAAACCTTTTGTAAAGTAAGCACTTGATTATATTGAACTCCCCCTTCACCAATATCTTATATATTGACCTTCCCCCACTGCCTCTTTGGAGCAGTCTCCCAGAGCTATCTGAGATGCTGTCTCCCAGCCTGCATTTTGCCCCAAATAAAACTTAACTCCCAGCTCTCACGTTGTGCCTCTTTTTAGTCAACACAAGACACGCAGTCCTTGCTATCGGAGAATGTATATTCTAGTGGAGGGACTAGATATTGAACAGAAAGCAATCACCCAGTAGATTATTTCTTAATTAATTTATTTTCAGCTGTGCTCAGTCTTCATTGCTGTGCATGGGCTACTCTCTAATTGCAGTGCACAAGCCTCTCACTGCAATGGCTTCTCTCGCTGCAGGGCACTGGGCTCCAGGGCGAGGGGGCTTCAGTAGTTGTGGTGTGTGGGCTTAGTTGCTCTGAGCCATGTGGAACCTTCCCAGACCAGGGATTGAACTTTTGTCGCCTGCATTGCAAAGCAGATTCTTAACCACTGGACCACCAGGGAAGTCCTGCAATGGATTATTAATTCTACCTGGATGGGGAAGCACAGGGAGCTTTAAGAGTGTAGACTAAGGGAATGTGAATGAGGCTAGGGAGTCAGAAAAGTCTATGGTTTTTCCAGCAGTCATATATGGATGTGAGAGTTGGACTATAAAGAAAGCTAAGAGCAAAAGAATTGATGCTTTTAAACTTTGGTGTTGGAGAAGACTCTTGAGAGTTCCTTGGACTGCAAGGAGATCCAACCAGTCCATTCTAAAGGAAATCAGTCCTGAATATTCATCGGAAGGACTGATGCTGAAGCTGAAGCTCCAATACTTTGGCCACCTGATGTGAAGAACTGACTCATCGGAAAAGACCCTGATGCTGGGAAAGGTTGAAGGCAGGAGGAGAAGGGGACAACAGACAATTAGATGGTTGGATGGCATCACTGACTTGATGGACATGATTTTGAGCAAGCTTTGGCAGTGAGTGATGGGCAGGGAAGCTTGGTGTGCTGAAGTCCATGGGGTCGCAAGGAGTCTAACACGACTGAGTGACTGAATTAACAGAATGCTTATACATTTGGTGGCCCTCTTTTTTTTTTTTTTTTTAATAGATGCAAAGCTACCAAATGAGGTTCAGGGCTTGGAAGGGATCCTGAAAGTGATGGGCCTCGTGGTGAATTCCCTCCGACTCGGCTCTGTTGCCTTCTATGTAGACCATGGGTCAAGCATTTTCTTCTTTTTTTTTTGGCTGCAGCACATGACTTGCAGGATCTTAGTTCCCTGACCATGGGTCAGGGATTGAACCCTGGCTCTCAGCAGTGAGAGTGCAGAGTCCTAACCCTGGACTGCCAGGAATTTCCAAACATTTTCTTCTTTATCCTAAACACAATGGGGAGACATTAAGGAATTTAAAATGGTGTATAAGATTAGATTTATAAAGAACCCCCTGGCTGTTGTAAGGAGGGTGTACTGGAGAGGGACAAGCAGGACATGGAAGACAAGTAAGAAGCCTCCTTGTTTGTCTTCACAAGCCTTCAGCACAGTGCCTGGAACCCATTGATTTCACAAGTGTTTGCTGAGTTCTTACCACGTGCCCAGGAGCTCCCCAAGGCTTTGGCGGATCATGCTGGACAAGACCCAGCCCTGTCCTTACCAAAGCTGAGTAAACGGACACGACCTCCATCTGCGGAAGGTCTCAGTGGAAACTCCGTCAGGGAGAGGAGAGGCCAGAAGGAGTCACAGGGTGTCAGGAGGGTTTCCCCAGGAGGTAGGCAGTGTCCCTGTGGTTCTGTCGTTTAGTCACTAAGTTGTGTCCCACTCTTTGAGACCCCATGGACTATAGTCCTCCAGGCTCCTCTGTCCATGGGATTCTCCAGGCAAGAATACTAGAGTGGGTTGTCATGCCCTCCTCTAAGGAATCTTCCTGATCCTGGGATTGAACCCATGTCTCCTGCGTTGGCAGGAGGATTCTTTACCAGTGAGCCACCTGGGAAGCCCAGGCAGTGTCCTTCTGGATGGAGTCCAGAAAAGAAAACATGTTTCCAGGAATTGGAAAAAGACAAGCTTTTTTGGCGGGAGAGGGTATTGTTTGTTACCAGTCACCTCCATCTATCTTCATGGCAATTCTCTGGGGGAGGTTTTCTTATCCTTACTTTTCATCCAAAGAAACTGGGATTCAGAAAAGGAAGGTTATTTGTTCAAGGTCGCACAGATAGCAGGTGGCAGATTGTTTTGTTGTTTAGTCGCTAAGTTGGGTCTGACTCTTTTGCGACCCCACAGACTGTAGCCCGCCAAGCATCTCTGGTGATGGGATTTCCCAGGCAAGAATACTGGAGTAGGTTGCCATTTCCTCCTCCAGGGGATCTTCCCAACTCAGTGATTGAACCTGTGTTTCCTGCATTGGCAGTCAGATTCTTTACCGCTGAGCCACCAGGGAAGCCCAACAGCAGGTGGTAGAGCCAAGGTTCAAAGCCAGGTTTGTCTCATGCCTGTGTCTTATCCTGTCTCTAAGTGTCTCAGGATTCTGTCCCCTGCCCACCCCCCTACCCTGAGAGAAGGCCTAAAGGTTGACTTGCTTCAGGCTCTGTCCTGGAGCCAAACTCCTCAATTAGGCGATAACGTCAAAGCAAAGGGTTTATAAGGACTGACAGATAAGGTGTGGCACCTGTTTGCCTTAGAGGGTTGGCAAGCTTTCAATGAGCTAATACTGTTGAAAAGGTCAGTTTTCATTCCAATCCCAAAGAAAGGCAATACCAAAGAATGCTCAAACTACCGCACAATTGCACTCATCTCACATGCTAGTAAAGTAATGCTCAAAATTCTCCAAGCCAGGCTTCAGCAATACATAAACCGTGAACTTCCAGATGTTCAAGCTGGTTTTAGAAAAGGCAGAGGAACCAGAGATCAAATTGCCAACATCTGCTGGATCACTGAAAAAGCAAGAGAGTTCCAGAAAAACATCTATTTCTGCTTTATTTACTATGCCAAAGCCTTTGACTGTGTGCATCACAATAAACTGTGGAAAATTCTGAAAGAGATGGGAATACCAGACCACCTGACTTGCATCTTAAGAAACCTATATGCAGGTCAGGAAGCAACAGTTAGAACTGGACATGGAACAACAGACTGGTTCCAAATAGGAAAAGGAGTACGTCAAGGCTGTATATTGTCACCCTGCTTATTTAACTTCTATGCAGAGTACATCATGAGGAACGCTAAGCTGGAAGAAGCACAAGCTGGAATCAAGATTGCCGGGAGAAATATCAATAACCTCAGATGTGCAGATGACACCACCCTTATGGCAGAAAGTGAAGAGGAACTAAAAAGCCTCTCAATGAAAGTGAAAGTGGAGAGTGAAAAAGTTGGCTTAAAGCTCAACATTCAGAAAACGAAGATCATGGCATCTGGTCTCATCACTTCATGGGAAACAGATGGGGAAACAGTGGAAACAGTGTCAGACTTTATTTTTTTAGGCTCCAAAATCACTGCAGATGGTGACTGCAGCCCTGAAATTAAAAGACGCTTACTCCTTGAAAGGAAAGTTATGACCAACCTAGACAGCATATTCAAAAGCAGAGACATTACTTTGCCAACAAAGGTCCGTCTAGTCAAGGCTATGGTTTTCCAGTGGTCATGTATGGATGTGAGAATTGGACTGTGAAGAAAGCTGAGGGCCAAAGAATTGATGCTTTTGAACTGTGGTGTTGGAGAAGACTCTTGAGAGTCCCTTGGACTGCAAGGAGATCCAACCAGTCCATTCTGAAGGAGATCAGCCCTGGGTGTTCTTTGGAAGGAATGATGCTAAAGCTGAAATTCCAGTCCTTTGGCCACCTCATGCGAGGAGTTGACTCATTGGAAAAGACTCTGATGCTGGGAGGGATTGGGGGCAGGAGGAGAAGGGGACGACAGAGGATGAGATGGCTGGATGGCATCACTGACTCAATGGATGTGAGTCTGAGTGAACTCCAGGAGTTGGTGATGGACAGGGAGGCCTGGCGTGCTGCGATTCATGGGGTTGCAAAGAGTCGGACACGACTGAGCGACTGAATTGAACTGAATGCTATCGAAAGGGAAGTGCTATCAGTCCCAAGATTCACAGCATACACAACATAAAAGCAAGCCGCTGGTTGTCTGAGATTCGTGCAGCTCTTCCTAATTCTGAGATCCATGTGACTCTTGGAAACAGGTCCCTGGGTGATATCACCAGGGGGGGGTCATACCCACAGCATCCAGACAAGAAGTGCATGTTCTCTAGGATTTATCACTGTTCTGAAATTAGGGCTTCCCTTGTAGTTCAGTCAGTAAAGAATCTGCCTGCAAGGCAGGAGACCCGGGTTTGATCCCTGGGTTGGGAAGATCCCCTGGAGGAGGGCATGGCAACCCACTCCAGTATTCTTGCCTGGAGAATCCCATGGACAGAGGAGCCTGGTGGGCTACAGTCCATGAGGTCACAGAGTCCGGCACCGCTTAAGCAACTAAACCACTACCAACCAGAGAGTCAGGAGAAGGATACTGAGATTTCCAGGGGAAGCCAGTCACAGTATATTTCTTTTCCCTAGAATCAAGAAATATAGAGGCCAAACAAAACTTATCTGAACGTGATTATTCCCCTTAGCAAAGAAGGGGCAGAAAGAGCGGAGATGGGATTGGTCAGGAGTCAAGCTGGGGAGCTGCCTGAGTTGTCCTCCCTATGTCCCCTCCCTCTCCTCCCCCAGCCTCACCCGTTTCTTGGGTGGAATTCTGGGGTGAAAGACCCAGGCACACAGCTTTAGGAGAGTGAAAGCTGAATGTTTTCTGAAGGGATTTCCTGGAAACTGATAAATGTGTAATTCTGGGAAGTTAAATAATTACTTTTTTTTTGGCTGCGTGGCTTGCAGGATCTTAATTCCCCAACCAAGGATTGAATCTGAGCCCTTAACAGGGGAATACAGAGTTCTAACCACCACTGGAGCATCAGAGAATTCCAGACAACTAAGAGGGCAACTGAGGATGAGATGGTTGGATGACATCACCGACTCAATGGGCATGAGTCTGAGCAAACTCCAGGAGATAGTGAAGGACAGAGGAACCTGGAGTGCTGCAGTTCATCAAACACGACTTGGCAACTAAACAACCACCACCTTTTTACAAGGCCTTGAAGAGACGAGGCCTTGGGATTCTTTGGAACAAATAGCTTTGCAAGGGCTGAGATCTAGATCTGCAATAAGAATCCAGAAGTTCTGATAGCAAAACATCTTTCTCTGCCAAACAAAGCCCCTTGCCAGTAACCCCTCCCAGAAGGTCCGTTTCCAGGAAGGAAGTGGGAATCAGGGAGAAGAGAACCGCTGTTTCTCTGAAGGAACTGATCACTGGGGGGTCAGCAGTGCAGGGACCCCCATCATTATATGGTCGTCCTCTCGATAGGTGAGTGGGACCTTGTTGAACCCGGTAGGAAGGCTGGCTGGTGGGAGAGAGGAGAAAAACCCAGGGAGGAGGAGAGGAAGGAGGAGACATGGGAGAGGAGGAGAAGGGAGGGGAGGATGCTCTGAAAAGTTCAAAGGCTTTGAGAAAGTACAAGACTTTAGGATGTGGACTGGAAGAATTAATGTCGTTAAAATGACCATACTACCCTAGGCCATCTGGGCTTCCCAATTGGCAAGAATCCGCTTGCCAGTGCAGAAGCAGCAGGAGACTCGGATTCGGTCCCTGGGTTGGGAAGATCGCCTGGAGGAGAAAAGGACAACCCACTGCAGTGTCCTTGCCTGGATAATCCCAAGGACAGAGGAAACTGGCGGGTTACAGTTCTTGGAGTCACAAAGAATCGGACATGACGGAAACATGCTGCATGCATGCATGCTCCCTAGGCAATCTATAGATCCAGTGCAATCCCTTTCAAGATACAAAGGACAGGGGTGATAAGTTGCTGCTGCAACGGACATGGCTAGTCAATCGGGAGGAGAAGGAATTCCAGGCCAAGGAAGATGGGCTCTGTGATCCCACAGCAGCTGCAGCCCTGAAGTGGAGAAGGACACCCGGGAGAACATGACCATCCTTCAGATCTACTTCCGGCAGGACAGGGATGAAGTCCTGGATAACCTCTTGGCCTTTGTCTGCACCATCTGGCCAAAAATCCATGAGAACTACCACATAAATAGATAGAGGCTGGAAAAAAGCACCTGTTCCGTGGACTGGTGTTTTGAATGCCTTCATGGAAACTGAGGCTTGAGCAAGGCTGGAGTTATAGTCTTACAAAAAGGCATTAAATTACTTCTCTGTGTTATATAGTAGGTCCCTTCACTTTTTGGAGAATAGAAAACATAGATTCTTTGTACAGGCTGCAAGCTTATCCAAAGGTGGTATCTTTTTACTTCATATATCTTAGAAATTTAATGGATATATGTTGTCTGTTTTCTATGCCTTTTCGGTCAAGCAGTATATTATTAACACTGACTTTTCTTTCTTAGATAGTTTTTAAAAACCCAATTTTCTTAAGAAAGAACGGGATTAAAATATTTCTTTCCCTAAGTCTCTCTTGAAGGTCAGGGGCTTTATCTCTGAAAAAGTAGTAAATAGTTATTTATAACTGATGTGAAGCAGCAGCCAGCCTTAATACAGTACTTTTTCCGGCTAAGAGTTAGAACAATGGGTCCTAGTACTGGGCTGCTTTTAGTTTCTCTTATTCAAAATTGCTAGATTAGAATTTACTAACTTGTTACATGTTACTACTTGGTGTACTGAAAATCATTTAAAAGAAAAGACTGTCATGCATTTCCCCTCCTCCCTCCCCCCAAAATACAAAGAACATGTTTCCAAAGAGCTAGAACTAATTTTTTTTTAAGCTCTGACATCTACTTAAAAAAAAAATTTTTTTTTTTTTTAATTTATGTAGTTGGCTGCACCAGGTCTGGAAGAAGCACAAGCTGGAATCAAGATTGCCGGGAGAAATATCAATAACCTCAGATATGCAGATGACACCACCCTTATGGCAGAAAGTGAAGAGGAACTAAAAAGCCTCTTGATGAAAGTGAAAGAGGAGAGTGAAAAGCTGGCTTAAAGCTCAACATTCAGAAAACGAAGATCATGGCATCTGGTCCCATCACTTCATGGGAAACAGATGGGGAAACAGTGGAAACAGTGTCAGACTTTATTTTTTTAGGCTCCAGAATCACTGCAGATGGTGACTGCAGCCATGAAATTAAAAGACGCTTACTCCTTGGAAGGAAACTTATGACCAACCTAGATAGCATATTCAAAAGCAGAGACATTACTTTGCCAACAAAGATCCATCTAGTCAGGGCTATGGTTTTTCCTGTGGTCATGTATGGATGTGAGAGTTGGACTGTGAAGAAGGCTGAGCGCTGAAGAATTGATGCTTTTGAACTGTGGTGTTGGAGAAGACTCTTGAGAGTCCCTTGGACTGCAAGGAGATCCAACCAGTCCATTCTGAAGGAGATCAGCCCTGGGTGTTCTTTGGAAGGAATGATGCTAAAGCTGAAACTCTAGTCCTTTGGCCACCTCATGCGAGGAGTTGACTCATTGGAAAAGACTCTGATGCTGGGAGGGATTGGGGGCAAGAGGAGAAGGGGACGACAGAGGATGAGATGGCTGGATGGCATCACTGACTCAATGGACGTGAGTCTGAGTGAACTCCGGGAGTTGGTGAGGGACAGGGAGGCCTGGCGTGCTGCGATTCATGGGGTTGCAAAGAGTCGGACATGACTGAGCGACTGAACTGAACTGAACTGAATCAGGTCTTAGTTTCAGCTTGCAGGATCTTGGATCTTTGTTGTGGCATGCAGGGTCTTTTAATTTCAGAATTCTCTCTTTTTTTAATTAATTAATTAATTTTCACTGGAAGATAATTACTTTACAATATTGTGGTGGCTTTTGCCATATGTCAACATGTAGGATCTAATTCCCTGACTAAGCATTGAACCCAGGCCCCCAGCATTTGGGGGCTTAGAGTCTTAGCCACTGGACCACCAGGGAAGACCCTGTTTTTTAAAAATATATATATATACAGGAGGTCCTTAGTGTTAGTCGCTCAGTTGTGCCCAACTCTTTGCGACTCCATGGACTGCAGCCCACCAGGCTCCTCTGTCCATGAGATTTTCCAGGCAAGGATACTGGAGCAGGTTGCCATTTCCCTCTCCAGGGGATCTTCCCAACCCAGGGATTGAACCTGGATCTCCTGCACTGCAGGCAGATTCTTTACTGACTGAGCTACAAGGGAAGCCCTCACTGGCTATTTATTCTAAATATAGTAGTGTGTACATGTCAATCCTAAACTCCCTAACCATCCCTCCTACCACCTTCCCTCCAGCAACCATAAGTTCTACAACAAATAGTTTTAAATTTTGTGTGGAAACACAAAAGATCCAAAACAATCTTGAGAAAGAAGAACTGGAGGAAAGAAAGAGCTGGAGGAATCACATTTTCTAACTTAGACTACTTTATAAAGTGACAGTAATCAAAACAGTATGGTTCTGGCACAAAAACAGACAGAAATCAACAGAACAGAACAGAGAGCCCAGAATGTGACCACATACTTAATGATCAGTTAATCTACAACAAAGGAGGCAAGAATAAACAATGGAGAAAAAACAGTCTTTTCTACAAGCGGTGCTGGGAAAACTGGACAGCTACATGTTAAAGAATGAAATTAGGGGCAGGGCATCTGTGGTCATCCTGGAACCAAGGATTCCAGTTTTGCAGAACTCTGATATCTGTGAACGCTAACACGACTTCATTTAAAGAAATCCATGGACCACTAATGGACAGAAACATGAATCAGTTTGCATTTTGGCATTCAAATCTTAGCACTTTGGGAAAGCATCAAGTACAAGTTTTTGAAGACCCTGGGGCCTACCATGATTATGCATTCAAGATTTGAGTCTGAATCACTTCATCAAGACTTAGATCCTCTTCAAAAGCCTCAAGTCTCACCTGTATTAAAGCTCTCCTTTGAATCCTCTCACAAAAATAAAAGCTTAAATGACTTAAAAAAAAAAAAGAATGAAATTAGAACATTTTCTAATACCGTATACAAAAATAAACTAAAAATGGATTAAAGACCTAATGTAGGTCCAGAAACCATAAAATTCCCAGCAGAAAACATAAATGGAACTCTCTTTGACATAAATCATAGCAATATATTTTGGGGGCATCTTTCTCCTAAAACAGCAGAAATAAAAGCAAAAATAAAGAAATGGAACCTAATTAAACTTTAAAGCTTTTGCACAGAGACTTCTTGGGTGGTCCAGTGGTTAAGAATCCACCAGCCAATGCAAAGGACATGAATTCAATCCGTGGTCCAGGAAGATTCCCATGAGCCAAGGGGCAACTAAGCCCATGCATTACAACCACTGAACTACCGTGCACTCTAGAATCCATTCTCTGCAACAGGAGAAGCCACCGCAATGAGAAGCCCATGCACCATGACTAGAGCAAGCCAGATTCTGAGGCCCCGGAAGGTTGAGAACTGCTGTTCTATGGGTCTCCTTCATACCCCTCTCCTTGGGCTCAGGGGCTCACCTGTGCTCACTTCCTCCCCTACCCTTGGGTTACGGTTATACTTTTTGACCCACCAGCCGTGGGCTGTAACAGAGCTTAATTACTCAGTTTCAGTGAGTCATATGACAGGTTTTGTCTGGGGCAGGTTGCTCTCCCAAACACAGCCCAACTTTGGTTTCACAAAGCTCTGTCTCTCCCTGACCACAGCAATTTTCCCAGCACCCTCTCCATCTCAGGAATATCTCAAGGTAGCAGGAGAAAGGCTGGGTGACTCCACGCATTGTCATCGTGCTGGTGGCCAACCCAGAAGCGGGGCAAGAGGGTGTCACCTCCCTACACACAGACTGACTACCCACAGCCAAGGCTCACATTCTAAAGAGAGACCAGGGTCAAAGCAGGCTGGGACTTCTGGTGGACAGTTCAGTTGCTCCGCAATCAGCATTGCAGTGAGGATCTCCTTTCTGCAGAGGCACTTAATGGCCATCAGAGAAATGAGACAGGAGGAAGTAGGTGGGCCCAGAGACACTGGAATGGCCACAGAAGGGTCAACCAGGTGCCCTGGCCATAGCAGGACCAGCTTCGGCTTCTCTGCCTCCTGCCTTAACTTGAGCCTGCCTGCAGTTAACACACATTGAGTAGTTACCATGTGCCTGGCATTAGGAAAAGTGTTTCCTATGAATTAAGTGCCTTATTTAGTCCTCATGGCCAATGCATGAGGCAGATACTTCTGTTATTCTCATTTTACAGACGTGGGAACTGAGGCCAGGGAGCTCAATTAACTTTCTCCAGCATCACACAGCCAAAAATGGAGGGGGCTGGGATCAAATCCATCTAACTCCTCAGACAGAGTGGTCTCTCCTTTATTTATTTATTTTTTTTTGTCACTTAAACTGATTGACTTGGTTTGCATTCCCTCAGAAACAAACCCTGAGATGAGGGTCCAAGAGTATGTAGTTTATTTAGGAGATGCAGACACACCAGCAAGAAGGGCAGGCAGCCAGAAGGATGTGTTGTCAAGCCTGTAATTGATTGTGAAACAGCAATTTGTTGGCAGATAGCGGAGAACTCATTCCCCAGGGCTTTTTCCACCAAGGAGGTAGGGACTTGGGATGGTGGTTAGATGTCTACTTTATTTTATTTTTGCTAATTTTATTTGTACTATATTTGTTAATAGAATGCGATGTTTTTCTTTCTACTACACTGATGCGTGCTCAATGGCTCAATCATGTCCAACCTTTTCAACCCCATGGACTATAGCCCACCAGTTTCAACCCCTGTCCGTGGGATTCTCCAGGCAAGAATACGGAAGTGGGTTGCCATTTCCTTCTTCGAGACATCCACTCTAATTAGCTGTTGGTTGAGGGCTACCTGGGGCTCTTCATTCCCTGGTATTTCTGGCAAAGAATGAAGTACCCAGGCACAGAGCCACAGATCCTCCTGACTGTTGGAAAAAGTCAGGAGCATACCGAAGGTATACAGCCCGAGGGAAAGGGGCACAGAAAATACAGCTTCCGTACACTAGTTTTTACTACAAAAGGGATAAGTGCACATCGCAAGAAGTTTAAACACCCCAGAAAAGTACTAATAAAGATGTCATAATATCTTCTGTCTCCCTGACTCCCATTCTGACTTGCCAAAGGCAACCACTCTTGATGGTCTGTGTCCATCAAGTTGCTAAGCATACAAGCATCTTTATTTGCACAAATAGGATCATGCAGTTCATGCCCTTATGCACCTTGCTTTTTTTTTTTCCACTTAAAAATATGTCTTGGGGGATTTCCCTGGTGGTCCAGTGGTTAAGAATCCACTTTGCAATGCAGGGCACATGGGTTTTATCCCCGGTCTGGGAATTAAAATCCTGCATGCCACAGGGCAACTAAGCCCGTGAACTACGACTACGGAGCCCGCGCTCTGAAACAAGAGAAGCCACACGAATAGCGCTGCCTGCATCCTTGTACATGCATTTCTGGGCAAGTGTGTAGGACACATTCCTGGAGGTGGAATTGCTGGATCAATGGTATGCGTGTTTAACCTTTTAACATATGCTCCCAGACCATCCAAAGAGGCTGGACCAGGAGACACACCTGCCAGCCGTAGGACAGAGTTCCAGCCTCTCCACCCTCTCAGGGGCACTCGTCTCCTCGCCATCATCTGCTTCAATCCTCTCATGAGCCTGGCTGCCGCTGTACCAGATCTGACGAAACAAACACGAACCACCAGATGAGAACCAGAAAAGACGGTTCGTTCAGCGCTTGCTTGAGCAGAGGAGTCAGATGCATCATTCGCATTTTGCAGGGACTCACAGGCCACCAGGCGGGTGGGAGAGTTTCAGTGAGGATGTGAAGGAAGGCACAGGAATGTCTTCACTGGAAGCTGGGGTCAGGAAGCTGGAGACCGGATAACTAGAAGCAGACATCTTCTGTGATTGATTTGTGAGTTTGTTTGTTTCTCTAAATATTTTTTTGGTGTGGGAAAAAAGTCTTTATTGAATTTGTTACAATGTTATTTCTGTTTTTTATGTTTTGTTTTTTTGGCCACCAGGCATGTGAACTCTTAGCTCCTCTGACCAGGGATCAAACCGGCACCCTCTGCACTGGGAAGTGAAGTCTTAACAACTGGTTTTCAGTTGCTCAGTCGTGTCTGACTCTTTGTGGCCTCATGGACTGTAGCCCACCAGGCTCCTCTGTCCTTGGGATTTCCCAGGCAAGAGTACTGGAGTGGGTTGCCATTTCCTACTCCAGGGCATCTTCCCGACCCAGGGATCGAACCCGTCTCTTGTGTCTCCTGCATTGGCAGGCAGGTTCTTTACCACTGGACCTCCAGGGAAAACCCCAGGAGTATCTTTGGCTTTCTCTGACTGGTTCCAAGTTGGAAAAGGGGGACCATTAAGGCGCTGGCAGTCACTGACCCCTCTCATGATGGTTTTGGGCTGGTTGCTACACAGGCTCTGCGTCAGAGTTCTGTTGTCATGTATGAGACCAATGTCTATTTGTGGTTCAGTCTCTCATCCCTGTGATGCAAGCTCTCTTCCATCCTTAGAAAACCACTCTTCTTTTCAGAGGGAAAGCTCAGTCACCATTCAGACGCCAGCTGTTTGTTAAGGATTTCTGCAGGCTCTTTTCCCCACATCAGAATGTCCTCTTTTCTGCGTGGTTTACCCATACCCTTGATTCTGCTTTGTATGGAGTTAAAAGAAGGTGCCACTCAATCCTAAAGGAAATCAGCCCTGAATATTCATTGGGAGGGCTGATGCTGAAGCTGAAGGTCCAATACTTTGGCCACTTGATGGTAAGAGCTAACTCACTGGAAAAGACCCTGATGCTGGGAAAGATTGAGGGCAGGAGGAGAAGAGGGTGGCAGAGGAAGAGATGGCTAGATTGCATCACCAGCTTAAATGGGCATGAGTTTAAGCTAATAGCGAAGGACAGGGAAGCCTGGCATGCTGCAGTCCACCGTGTCGCAAAGAGTCAGACACAACTTAGCAGCTGAACAACAACAACCAGAGAACTTAAACAGTTTACTGCCAGGCTTTTTCAGTGATCTTCAGACTTTCTGTACCTGGAGGCTCGTTTTGAACCGTGGAAGGTTGGCTTTCCTCCCATCTGCAGGAAGACCGCTGGGGATCTCTCCCCAGTTGGCAATGACCGATGGAGGGAGGTATAATTCTGAGGGGGGGGTCTCACACCGCTTCCCAGTGACTGGAGCTGATTCCCCTCTGCTTGATATCACACTCTTACTGGCTGCTTTCTGTCTCTTGTGTTACATCCTCATTCTCCTGGTGGTTCCTGTGCTTGCAGTCAGTACCTCCCAAATGTAGTATTTTAACCCCAATCTTTGTTTTGGGGACTGCTTCTGGGGAAAACTCAAACAAAAATGGAAAGTTTTTCATCTCCCCAGAGTCCCTTGGACCACAAGGAGATCAAACCAGTCAATCCTAAAGGAAATCAACCCCGAATATTCATTGGAAAGACTGATGCTGAAGCTGAAGCTCCAATATTTTGGCCACCTGACCTGGAGAGCCAATTCAATGGAAAAGACCCTGGTGCTGGGAAAGACTGAGAGCAGGAGGGGAAGGGGTGACAGAGAATGAGATGGTTGGATGGCATCACCGACTCAATGGACATGAGTCTGAGCAAGCTCCGGGAGATAGTGAAGGACAGAGGAGCCTGGCGTGCTGCAGTCCATGGGGTCGCAAAGAATTGGACATGAGTTAGCAACTGAACAATGACAGCAACTTTTACAGATGAGGGAAACAGGCTCAGAGAAGTTAAGTGACGTATTTCAAGCTCCTGCAGTTTATCAATCAGGATTGGTATGAAAGCCATACTGCTTTTGACTTGTGAGTGCTGATGTGTTTTTTTCTCCTGATCCTTTGAATCCAGAGACCATCTTTTATAATTTAATAGTCTTCTGAAGCCTAAAAAGCTTGTTGTGCAACAATGTGTTCTGTGGAAATTGTTTAGAAATTTAATTGAATCCAGTCATGCATGTATGTTTCTCGAAGTTCATAACAGGATTCCCAAGGGCAGGCCAAGACCACTCCTGGGATGCCCTGGGCTCAGGCTGCCTTCATTCCCTCCCAGCCTTGAATGGGCAACTCATTCAGGGTGATCTCTTGGGCACACACTCAACTGTTCACACCCCAAACCTCCTGCCCGAGGGAGATGAGAACAGGAAAGACAGGACCAACCTCGAAGGAAAGATTCTATTTTACTTGGATTGTCATTTCAGAACATCCAGTGTGTCCATCTACACTTGACAGACAAATGACATGGTGCTGGAAAAAAACTGGGATCCTCTTTGCCCTCAACTCCCACCCCATCTACCCCTCAGCAAAACGTAGGGGAAAGGCCAGCCTCAAAGGCAGAGTGGGTCTTTATCCCCAAAGCAGCAGGGAAGCCAAAACATACCACGAAGCAAAACATCTCCTCAATCCCATATCTTCACAGAAGAATGCAGCTCCCCAGGCTGGCCCCTCACCCAAGTCCTCCAGGTCCACTCATTACAAAAACCAACGAGTTCCTGAAAAGGTTATTAATCATGTCCCACAGAGTTGTGCAAGGAGGGCCAGGATCTGGCAGTGCCTGTGACCAAGAGCCCTCTGTTTTTTTTGGGTTTTTATTCACCTGTGAGTAGGACATCCCAGGAGCATCCCCATCGTGCTGGAGAGCTACAGGTGTTGAGAGGTCACCCATCCCCAGACAGACAGGCAGACAGCCTGGAGGCCTCACAAGACCAGAGGGCCCATCGAAGCTACCTGCAGACTAAGGCGCAAACAGAATCTGTCTGCAGGTCAGGCCTCGTCCACTGGGACTCTTATGCAACCTGTGAGTTGGAGAAGGGCCGGCTCCAGCTCAGAGGAAGGACAAAGGACTGCCACGGCCCTGCTTCTGGGACCTTCTCTCCCCAGCTCAGGAAAAGCAAGAGGCTGGGATCCTTGGAGCCTTGGGTTTTTTAAATAAACTAGACACATCCCCTGAGAATGATGCAAAGAAACAGCAACAGTAGTCCTTTGCCTACCACCGCTGGCTCACCAGACCCCTAGCAGCCTGCCAGGAGGCGGGACCCAGGCCCAAGCTCAGGACTGGGGGCCAGGGCCGGGCTTAGATGAAGGTGCTGTTGTCCGGGTGTCTCCAGAAGGGGGCTGTGGTGCTCGTCGCCCTGGTCCTAGTGGAGGCTTTCTTCTGCTTGGCATCCAAGTTCTTTACGTACTTCTGGACCCACGGCAACTTGGGGTTGCCACAGAACTTCTGGCCCTTCCGGGTGGTGAAGCTGTGGGGAGAAGACAGAACACCCATGACGCCGGGCGGGGCGGGGGATCCCTTCCCTTCCTGAGGAGGGCACGCGGAAGCCCAGAGAACATGCGCTGCCCCAGCCTACTGGCAGGCTCTGAACACAATGTCTTCTCTCTGTGCGTCTGCATCCCTTTGTTTCAAAAACTTCATGTTCATGTTCGGTAACCTCCTTGTCAGGTGGGGAAGCCCAGCCCTGCCTGCAGAGAACACTGGGTTTGAAGGGAGAGACAGTGTCTACTCACAGGGAATGACAGAAGTTGCATTGAAAACCCCCAAGACAAAAAGGCCTCCAGTTCACACGCTGTGCAAGGAAAGGTGGTTGAGAAGGATGCCAGAGCTTGGAGGAGGCAGTGGAATGCCCTCTCCCAAGCCAGGGATGCCAGGCTATGGAGCTGGGTCTGGTGCCAATGGAGAAAATTACCAATAATAATACAATGGTTTTCTTTAATCCCCCTCAAAGATGCAGACAAAATAAAGATTCAAAGTTTTAATTAACTTCCAGACTGATAAAAACAATTCTCTGAATTCTGTAAATCATTGCATAAATGCTTGCTTTGGGGGCTTCCCAAGTGGCACTATTGGGTAAAGAACCTGCCTGCCAATTCAGGAGACATAAGACATGTGGGTTTGATCCCTGGGTTGGGAAGATTCCCTGGAGAAGGGCATGGCAACTCACTCCAGTATTTCTGCCTGGAGAATCCCATGGACAGAGTAGCTTGGCAGACTATACAGTTCATAGGATCGCAAAGAGCTGGACATGACTGAGGTGACTGAGCATGCAAAACAATTTGAACAAGTGTTAGCAGCTTTAAACAATTCACTACAAGGAAATGGTTATGCATAATAAATACTACCTTCTGGGTTAAGAAAAGATCACATTTCTGTGGCGTGCTGCTGCTGTTTACGAAGTGAGCTCCCACTTGCTGTCTCGCAACTCTGAAGTTTATTTCAAGTCCTAAGTGACTTTGAGTAGGTCACCTTTCTAGCCCCAATTGCCCCACGTCAAATGGGGATACTCAACTGCAGCTGATGTAATGGCTGAGCGGGTTAGTTAGGGGAATGTTATATGCCCCGATGGATCTCCCTGGTGACTCACTGGTGAAGAGTCTGCCTGCCAATGCAGGAGACGCAGGTTCGATCCCTGGGTCGGGAAAGATCCCCTGGAGAAGGAAATGGCAATCCACTCCACACTAGCCTGGCGGGCTACAGTCCGTGGAATGGCAAAGAGTCGGAAGAAGTAAGCAACTACACAGCAACAACAAAAATGTGCCCCAGAGGTTGCCTCGTATATTCATAATGGTCAACTCTGAATCCTCTTGCTAGTCTCACGGTGAGGAAGCTGAGGTTCAGAGGGGTGGGGTGACCTGTCCAGGATCACAGAGCAGGGCCCTCAGTGGGCCTGGAGGCTCGTCTCTCCCCGCTCCCCTCCTGAGTAATAGTTACTCACATCACTCCTGCCTGGGGGCAGATGCTCCTGTTGGTAAGCTGGTAGCTTATCACTCGGCTCTCAGGAATTTTCTTGGAAATGAAGGTAATGCAACAGGAAGAGGGGAGTGTCACGGAGTCTAGAAGACAGGAGAGAGAAGAGCCATGGTCTCTGCTAGCCTGCCCTAGACTCTGAGCTTCAATAAGGGTCCATACCCTAAGGACTTCCCTGGTGGCTCAGGGATAAAGAATCCGCCTGCAACGTAGGAGCCGCAAGAGATGCAGGTTGGATCTCTGGCTTGGGAAGGTCCCCTGGAGGAAGGCACGGCAACCCCACTCCAGTATTCTTGCCTGGAGAATCCCATGGTCATAGGGGGCTGGCAGGCTAAAGTCCATAGGGTCACAAAGAGTCGGACATGACTGAAGCGACTTAGCATACACGCACCCTGCGTTAAACACCTCCAGTCCAGACACTGGGCTGCCCCCCTTCCCACCATTCCCCTGCAGACCCAAGCTGCTTCATCCTTCATGCTTTGCTGTGCCATTCCAGTCATGCCCTTGGGATGGCTATCCCAAACAGGAGACCCAGGATGGGTCAGAGGTCTTACCTGCAGGGGCGATGCACAGGGCCAAGAGGAGGAGGCTGGTTGCCATGGTCACGGGCCCTGCCATATTCTGGAGAGCAGAGAGGGCAGCTCAGGGCTCACTGCTGGCAGGCAGGAGGAGAACAGCTGGGATGAGAGCACTTGACCTACCCTCTGGCCCTTTTCAGGCAGCTAGGAGGAAACATCGGTTTATATAGCGGCCTCTCTTTGGGAAGCCTCCTCTCCTCATTCAAAGTCCTAGAAGCCTCAGATCTGCAAAGGGGAAGTTGTTGCCTACTGAGTCAGGGGTTATTCTGAGCATGCTAAGAAAGAGCTGGAGGAGGAGGGCATTCCCCTCTCAGGGTGAAGAGCAAACACGTTGGATGTACAGTCAGAAGGCTGATATGGAGCCTGGCTATGCTGGCCATTGCCTGTGGGACTCTGGGTCAGTCATTCACCTCTCTCAGCCTCAGTTTCTTCATCTGAAAATGGGTAACACTATCATCCATTCATTCATTTAACAGCTCTTATTAGGCATGTACCCTGTGCCAGGCTTCTAAGTGGGAAGGCACATATAAGATCAAGTGCATAGAATCAGCTATTGCAGGCGCTGGCGGAGTGGGTGTAGAGTCAAGTATCATTCGTCTCCAGCCCCTCAGACCCCTTGCCCATGCTCATGCACACCGCCTCTTGGTGACCTTGCTTTTCTAGCCCCCAAGCTGCCAGAGCTGCCTAGCCTGCAGGCTCTAGGAAAGTGGGAAGTGTCTGGAAACTTACATCCTCAGGGAAGCCCTTGACCAATGCTGGCTGGAGGGGTACAGACTCCAGGTCCAGTGTGATCTACACTGTTTTCAGTGTTCCTGTCGGGGTTGAGTCAGTTTCTCTTTGTGAGACAAGGCTTGAGTGACCCCTTCCCTTCGGTGTCTGCTTCCCTTCTCCCCTGCTGGTTTCCCCTGGAAACACTGTTGGATAAACCACTGGCCCATGAATCCTCATCTCAGGGTCTCCTTTAGGGACCCAAACCTGAGACAAGGGGACATTGGAAGGACTGGCCAGTTCTGTGAGGAGGAAAGTAGGGGATGCCCTTGTGGAGGGTGTGAGGTTGGCTGTGCTGAGGTTTGGAGGATAAAGGCAGTGGGGACTGTCCTAGAGCTTTGTAACCCGTAATACTCAGCTCAGTTGTCACACTGAATGGAACATGATACCCATCCAACTCTGTCCCCCATTCCTGGCTCCCAGCCTGGGACCCCATGTTTAGAGACTGCTGCTTCCTTTCCCAAATCTACTCCATCCTCTCCATTCCATCTCTCACAGGAACAGCTGGCTTTCTCCAGCCTCTCCACTCTGGCCTTGCAAGAGCACACCTGTGGGCCACGACAGTGGACCACATCACCTGGCTGATGGTGACCAGCTGTGTGTCTATGTCTCCCAGTTGACCATGAACACCTTGAGATCAATGTCCCATTTCCACCAAGTCCCATGCAGGTCACCTCTTCCATGGCCAGTATTTGTAGAATGAATATATGATGGACCAACTCTGGGTCACTCTCCTCTGGATCAGGGACTCCCATGGGATCTCTGCCCAGCCCGACTGGGGTCAGTGGGTACACAGGGGAGCCACGTGGCAGGTCTTCTGATGGGGACAGGGCTGAAGTCGGGGAGGCCTCGATCAGCAGTGCCTTGTTCATAGAGTGAAAATTGCTGGGCACCCCACTCAGCTCCTCCCCAGCCAGCAGTGGCAACTCTCACCGGACAGAGGATGGGAGCATGCAATGAGAGCCCTTTACATGTGCAAGAGCTTTTCACAAGTCCATTTTAGGGCGCCTCTTCTAATCCTTGCTCCTCAGTGATTCAGAGGGGACACCCTGTTGTCTGTCTGGGTTTCATGACTCAGGGGGCACTGGGAAGGGAAGTAGCATGCTGGAGAAGAGTGGGGACTGGACTGAGCAGGGTGGGAAGCCTTCGTGCATTGACCACATGTTGCAACCAGAGTGGGACGGCAGAAGGTCATCTAGTGGGAGGGTGGGGTGCCTCACCCCGATTAGTTAACACCAATTACAGGCTTTCCCAAGATACTTAAAAAAAAACACAAAAACCCACCCAAACACAACATGGTAAAACAACTACACTCCAACAAAAATTAGTTTTAAAAAAATAAAAGGCCGGTTCAAGACAAAACAAAACACGATACCCAGTCTCGCTACTCTGTCTGGGGAAGCAGGTGAGGCAGGGATTACCAACCTGTTTTACAAAGGGGAAAAATGCAATCTACAAAAGGTGACTAGACACCACCACAGAGCCACTTACCCCGACTCCCAACATGGGGATCTGCATGTTCCCGCTTGAGGTGGGGAATCCAACAGCCAGAGCAATTACTCAAAGTAAGAGAGGGATAAGTTGAAGGTTCCAAGAAAGCAGAATAGAAAGAGATAGCTAGAGAAAGAGAAGGAAGGCAGGAGGGCAAGACAGTGGATGCAAAGACTTGGGGAAGGAGTCCATTCGTTAAGACTACGAGCTCCCATTTCTGGGGCCCCAGGTTCGATCCCTGGTCCATGAACTAGGATCCCACATGCTGCAAGGTGGCCAAAAAGAAAGGGGGTTGCCCCGTGAAGCACCCAGAGCCCCTCCACTCCAGCTCAGACCCTGCCCCTTCCCCTGCTGTGCTTCGTCCATCTGAGAAGTGGGGGTGTTGGCCAGATCTGTGCTTCCCCGGGTGTTGCAGTCACACCGCCACAGGTGATACAAGAATGGGCGCTTTTCATTTTAATTTAAATATGCCTTGTTAGGGTGTATGATGAGGGGTTTTATATTTATGACAGTGATAGAGAAAATATGAGTTGACTAAAAAAACTGAA
This sequence comes from Bubalus bubalis, assembly GCF_019923935.1. Classification (NCBI taxonomy): domain Eukaryota; kingdom Metazoa; phylum Chordata; class Mammalia; order Artiodactyla; family Bovidae; genus Bubalus; species Bubalus bubalis. The sequence continues at coordinate 8,217,746 of NC_059180.1, read as the reverse complement.
GGCTGAAAGTTAGTCTCACAGTTGTGTCTGATTCTTTGAGATCCCATGGACTGTAGCCAGCCCAGCTCCTCTGTCCATGAAATTCTCCAGGCAAGAATACTGGAGTGGGTTGCCATTCCCTTCTCCAGGGGATCTTCCTGACCCAGGGATTGAAATCGGGCCTCCTGCATTGCAAGCAGATTCTTAACCAACTGAGCCACTTCTCCTTCATTGCAAGCAGATTCTTTACCAACTGAGCCACTTAGGGAAGCCTTTTTTAACTAAAAAAAAAAGAAATAAAGCAAATCACAGAACAAATGGTATGTAAATATGACAGAAACAGAGCCAGCATATCTGAAATCTAAGAATATCTGAAGTCTGAGAAGCCTGGCCAAGGCCCTTGCTGAGGGCCTTTCCCTTCCGATGTTTTGTTCAGAGGAGCCGGCCCTGGGGAGGAATTGAGCAGCTGGGGGGATCAGAGCTGTTCCTGGCAGGGAGCAGGTGGCAGTGGTCCTGCCCTCGTGAACAGTAGCCAGGGTGCCGTCCTGGTTGCCTCTCCTGTGTGAGCCACACCATGAGCGACGATGAAGCACAGAATTCAAAAGGAAGCTGGGCCAACGGACAGTGGCCAAATGGACGAGGGCGCTCCAAGGCACATCCTCATAAGAACCGATCAGAAGAGGTGAGCTGTTAGCTTGGACTAGAAACAACTCCATACACAAAGACGTGTCCCAGCAAGAAAGAATGGGCCTTGATGACCCTAAGTGGTGGAAAGGCAGACCACAGACAAGGGTTATGATGTTCGGCTGGGGTGCATGGAGTAGGAAAGGTGACCAACGGAGCAGAGCCCCACTTGCCAATGAAACTGCTAAGTCCTTTGAAGCCCTTGTCTGCATTAATTTTCCCCACTTTATAGGCAAGGAGACTGAAACTCCAAGGCTAGGAAAGGGGAGAGCTGGCATTTGAACTGAGTTCTACCTGAGTTCAAGGTTTAGGCGGTGCCTCTCGCCAGGCAAGCTCAGCCGTGATCCTGTTGGCGGGGGGCCACTCAGTTTTGAGGTGCAGGGTCAGTGAGGTCAGATCTGTGGTCTCGAGTCATGGTTGGATCCACCAGCAGGTGTGATAGGAAGGGACTGGGGGCAGGGATTGGAGATTACGTAGCTTCCCAGGGGAGGGATGATCAGGGGTCAAGAGAGCTTAATTGGCTCTGCTCCACACATTAGACTGACCTGAGGTGCCTAGAGGAGAGGGCAATATGGAATCTGGGTGTGACCCCTGGTGCGTCCTGGATTGTGGGTAAGAAGCACCTGCGGGTTTCCTAAGACCCACATCGTGGAAGCCAGTCCAGAACCCATCTTTTAAAGCCCCTCCCAACTTGAAATAAACAGTTTGCATCAGTTAAAAAAAAATAAAGCCCCTCCCTAAACCCTGAGAAGACTGACCAGGAGCCATGGCTCAGAGGACCACCTTTCTAGATTGGAGAGTCACCTGCCAGGGTTGAAATCTTAACTCAGCTGGGTGGCCAGTGTTACTTAACTCCTCCAAGCCTTAGCGTCCATACCCCATCTGTAAAATGGAACATAGTGACAATATGTGTCTTGTAGGTTATTATGAGGATTCAGTAAGATAACTCACGTCAAGTATTTGGCTCCCCGTCTGGATAGATCAAGTTCCCACGAGAAGATGGTTATGTGTTTCCTTTATTTCCCGACAAATATTTATTATTGACTAAATGGCAGGTAAGTTCTAGGGACAAGGGATCCAGGAGCAAACACAACTCAGAAAGTCCATTTCTTCATGGAAAGACCATTCTTTCCTTGGGAGATAATATATCAAGTACAAAACAGTGATAATTGTATCTTATAATCTGCCAGGCAATGACATATAGAATGCCTTTTGTAAGGAGCCTTTTATAAACTCTTCATTGACTTGGAAGCATTAAAAATTTTACAAAAATATTGGCTTATTTACCAAAGAGGTAGTTCACTAAAGTGTATACCTATTAGAACATTTCAGCAAACAAAAGGTGGTCATCTTGTTTTGTTGTTTTTATTACAACTTGTTACAAGCTGGTGAACTGACTAAGCAATCTTAGTCTCTTCCAGTGACCTTTCATATATCATGTCATTTAATCTAATCTTTACGATATGGAGTAGATATTTTTAATTTTGTTGCACAGAGGTGAAGTAACTTGTTCCTGGTCACACGGTCCCTGACTGTATCTTATTTGCAGCTGAAACCTCAACCACCATGTCGGGTGTTAGAAATATAGAGGGAATGTGAGGAAGAAAAAAGGTTAAGAAAAAGAAGGAAAATGGACAAGCTGATCCTAAAATTCACGTGGAAGTGCAAGGAACTCAGAACAGCCAAAACAATCATGAAAAAGGAAGCAAAGTTGGAGGACTAACACTTTCAGATTTCAAAACTTACTGCACCCTAAGGTAATCAAGATAGATTGATACTGGCATGAGGACAGATATGTAGATTACAGGAACAGAGTTGAGAGTCCAGAAAGAAACCCTTACATTTACAGTCAATTGATTGTTGACAAGGGTGCAAAGTTCATTTGATGGGAAAGAACAGTCTCTCAACAGTTGTGTTGGAACAACTGGATATCCATAAGCAGATAAATAAAGTGACACCCCTCTTCATACCACATAGAAGAATTAACTCAACATAGAGCAAAAATCTAAATGAAAGAGCTAAACCTATAGAACTCTCAGCCAGGCTCCTCTGTCCATAGGGATTCTCCAGGCAGGAATACTGGAGTGGGTTGCCATTCCCTCCTCCAGGGGATCTTCCCAACCCAGGGATGGAACCCAGGTGGCCCACATTGCAGGCGGATTCTTTACCATCTGAGCCACCGGGGAAGCCCTTAGAAGAAAATATAGGTATAAATTTCTGTGACCTTGGGTTAAGTAACAGTTTCTTTGATATGACACTAAAAGCACAAGCAAGCAAAGAAAAGAATAAATAAGTTGGACTTCTTTAAAATTAAAAATTTTGTGAATCAAAGCGCACTCTCAAGAAAGTGAGTAGCCAACCCACATAATGGGAGAAAATATTTGGAAATTATCTGATAATTCTAGGATCCACAAATATACAAATATCCACAAATATACAAAATATACAAAGTCCACAATACAAAGACAAAAAAATATAATTTTAAAATAAGCAAAGAATTTAACTAGGCATTTCTCCAAAGAAGAGAGACAAATGTTCCATAAGCACATGAAAAGATACTCAGCATCATTAGTCAACAGGGAAAAGCAATGAGCTATCACAATGAGATATCACTTTGCACCCACAAGGATGGCTATGAAAAAAAAAAAAAACAGGAAATAAAAAGTGTTGCCAAGGAAATGGGAACCCTTACACATTACTCATGGGGAATGTAAGATGGTATGATTACTATGGAAAAATTTGGCAGTTCCTCAAAAAGTTAAATGTAGAGTTACAATATGATCCAATAACTTCATACCCTCACCCTAACCCTAACCCTAGAAGATGGAAAACAGACATTCACACGGAAACTTGCACCTGAGCCTTCATAGCAACAGTGTTCATAGTAGCTGGAAAGTGGGAACAACCTGATGTCCGTCCAATGATAAATGGACAAGGGTCCAGTGGAATGTACAGCGGGATTTTATTCAGCTGTGAGAAGGAGCGAAGTACCGATATATATATTCATTAAGTTAAATGACAGGCACAACAGTCCAGACCCTATGATTCCATTGGTAAGAAATGTTCAGAACAGACGAATCCATAAGGATTTACAGCAGATTACTGGCTGCTGGGGGACTGGTAGGAAGAGAAAGTAGGGAGATACAGAGTTTCTTTTGGAGGTGATAAAAATGTTCTAGAATTCTATAGTAATGATGGCTGTACAAACTGTGAGTGTACCACTCACACGCATGTTTTAAAGAGGTTAAAATGGTGAGTTCTTACGTGATGTGGATTTTATCTCAATTAAAATTTAAAGGCGGGAATTCCCTGGAGATCTAGTGGTTAAGACACTGTGCTCTCACCACCACGGGCTCAGCTTCAGTCCCTGGCGGGGAAACTAATCTCACAAGTCGTACAGCACAACCAAAAAAAAAAGAAGAAGCTGCTGAGGACACCTTCCAAATGTTTGTTCCAATGGTGGGGCCTTGAAGGCTTCACAAAGGCCGCACCCAGTTTCAAAACTCTCGTCTATCTCCCTCACATGGCCTGACTTTCATCCAAGGGTCTCATTAATGAGAGTGAAATCTGAGAGGGCACACAGGGGGGCAGGAAGCAGTGGGTTTTCCCCCGGCTCTCCCCGACCCTGGGCACACTTCCTGGCAAACAGGCAGAAAAGGAAGCTTCCTTAGGCGGGTTCCGTGGCTGAGTCCTCAGAGAGATGAAGCTTTGAGGGCCTCCTTCTCTCTCTTTTCTCACCCGACCCTCCTAAGACCCCAGTACTTCCTAACTCCCTCTGTCTCTTCTTATATCAAAGCCTACTGTATAAAAAGGCAATAAAAGACACTCATTCCCTCTACACACAAGTGACTTTTAACAGCTTACAATGGGCTTCCCAGCTGGTGCTAGTAGTAAAGAATACACCTGCCAATGCAGGAGACTCAGAAGATGCAGGTTTGATCCCTGGGTCGGGAAGATCCCCCGGAGGAGGAAATGGCAACCCACCCCTGTGACAGTGGAGCCTGATGGGCTATAGTCCATGGGTTCACAAAGAGTCCGATGCAACTGATCAAGTGAGCATGCACACACATGCACACAATAACTTAAAATAAGAGGGTTGTTTTTGTATTCTAGGCCTCTGGAAATGAGGATCATGGAAGCCATGTTTGTCATTCTTGGAGAAGAGTGTTGAAAATATGCAAAGGGTGGGGGGACTTCCCTGGTGGTCCAGTGGTTAAGAGTCTGCCTGCCCACGCAGGAGACACGGGTTCAATCCCTGATCCGGGAAGATCCCACATGCCGTGGGGCAACTGAGCCTGTGTGCCACAACTACGGAGCCTGCACACACTCTAGAGCTCCACCACAAGAGAAGTCCCTGCAATGAGAAACTCACGCACCGCAACTGGAGAGTAGCCCCCGCTCGCGGCGACTGGAGAAAAGCCAGGGCAGCAAGGACAGGCCAAGGACAGCCAACAATAAATAAATAAATAAATAGTTTCAAAAAAGAAAATATGCAACGGGGGAAGGAGTGCGTGAACCCAAGGGTGCTGAATTGAAAGCAGAGGGATGTAAATATCATCTTTCAGAAACGGTAGTACACCAGTAGTGATGAGCATACCTGGCAAAGATATTTCTCCTTGGAGAAATAAACGATTCCAGTGCTGGGTCAAAGAAAGCAGAAACTGGAATATCCTTTTGGTGGCAGAAAGAAAGAAATTGCCCAAAGAATCGTATGTCCAAAGGACACAGGAGCTAGCTTGCCGGAGCTCACACTGGCCAAGTCTGGGACAGTTGGTCAGTAATAGTGAATAGTGATGAACTGAATAAAATAAGAATCAATCCATTAACAAAGTTTGGGGTTGAATTTTTGTCTCCCTCAAAAAAATGAGTGTTGGGGTCCTAACCCCCAGAATCAAAATGGGACCTGATTTGGAGACAGCGTCTTCACAGAGAAAATCAAGTTAAAATGAGGTCATTCAGAAGAGATAAAATCCGATATAACTGGTGTCCTTAGGCGTGCACACAAGCTCAGTTGGTCAGTCCTGTCCAACTTTTTACGACACCGTGGATTGTAGCCTCCAGGCTCCTCTGTCCGTGGGATTTCCCAGGCAAGAACACTGGAGTAGGTTGCCATCTCCTCCTCCGGAGATCTTCCCCACCCAGGGATCAAACCTGCATCTCTTGCATGATAGCCAGATTCTTGACCACTGAGCCACCCCTGAGCTTCCTCCATCCATAGGATTTTACAGGCAAGAATACTGGAGTGGGTTGCCATTCCCTTCTCCAGGGGGATCTTCCCGATTCAGGGATCGAACCTATGTCTCTTGCATTTCCCACATTCGCAGGCAGATTCTTTACCCCTAGCACCACCTGGGAAGCCCCTTTCTGAGCTCTTACCTGATCCTTTATTTTTCCCATTTCACAGGTGAGGAAACTGAGGCTCTGAGTGGTTAAATGACCTACTCAAGCCCCAGAGCCATGATGCAGCAGGACTGGTCCTCCATCTTCTGTTGAAGAAACATGGCACCAGGCTCCATCAGCTCTCTCCTGGATTCCTGCCCCGACCTCCTAACTGAAAGTGGCTGAAGATAGAGTGTCTGGGGTGGAAAGTGCGGGAGATGCAGGAAGGAGCCAGGAGGATGGATGGGCACTGGGGTGAGACATGCAGAGTATCAGGGGAAAGCAGGCTGGGGGTATCACTGCTATCCCTGGTACCCTCTCCGCCTGTTACCCAACACACACACGGTTCCAAAGGACTGGGAACAGGGGATGGTCCTGGGAGCCACTTACCTGGAGGTGGCTAAGTGACAAGTCGTAGCACCAAGTCTAGAAATATTTCCCCTTTCCTATCGTGTCTGGGAGAGTAGGCGGGGAGGAGGGGCCTCGAGGGCAGGGAGGGGAATCCTCCTGTACATTTCACTTTGGCTTGGCTTGGAAATTCAAAAGTCCAAAGTTCAGGAGGACATCTGAGAATATGGCTTCATTGCATGGGGTGGGGGTGAGTGCTCGGGGTGAGAGGCCAGCCCATTGATAGACCGTGGGAGCTCTTTGACGGGGCAGTCATCTCCTCGCACACCCTAAGCCCCGTCCCAGAAGGGAAGTGGCCCTGGGCAGTGCAACGGGGAGGCAGGTGGCAGCTATGAAGCACCTCGCCCTTTGATCTCTTGATAGGAGGACTTCCCAGAACTCAACTTTTCTTTTTTTTTTTTTTTCCAAACACCTTTATTTTACTGGGCTGTGAAAAAAATTGCTGTTGTTGAGTCACTAAGTCTTGTCTGACTCTTTGCGATCCCATGGACTATAAGCCTGCCAGGCTCCTCTCTCCATGGGATCTCCCTGGCAAGAATACTGGAGTGGGTTGCCATTTCCTCCTCCAGGGGATCTTTTTGACTCAGGGATTGAGCCCAAGTCTCCTGCCTTGGCAGGCAGATTCTTTACCACTGACGCACGCTTGAAAAGTGAATATGAGGTAATCTCAAAGGCAAATAAATAGTTAATAGAGGTGAAGGTGGCAATTGGCAAGCATCAAGGTAAAAATAAAGGTCTGTGGCCAAGGCTGGGGGGAGATAAAGGACCACATGGTAATGATCACACAAACAGGGCCGGTGGATGGAGTGCTAACAGAGAGGTAGGATGGAGTAAGAAGTATTTCCTAGTTAGAGATGTCCACTTCTCAATTTCTCCCCAAGAATGGTTTTTATTCCCTCAAGAGAAGAAAGGGAAAACAAATATCATATATGAATGCATATATATGGAATCTAGAAAAATGGTACTGATGGACTGATTTGCAGGGCAGGAATAGAGATGCAGATGAAGAGAACAGACTTGCGGACCCAGTGTGGGAAGGAGAGGGTGGGATGAATTGAGAGAATAGCATCGACATATATACACTGTCGTGTGTGAAATAGACAGCTTTCTGCGTATAGCACAGAGAGCTCATTTTGCTTCTCTCTGTTGGCCTAGAGGGGTAGGAAGGTCAGACGATGGAGGCTCAAGAGGGAGGGGATATATGCATACTTATAGCTGATTCATGTTGTTGTCCAGCAGAAACTAACACAACTCTGTAAAGCAATCATACTCCAATTAAAAATAAATTTAAAAAAAAATCCAAAATATTCACAATGGTTACTTCTGACTCCAGGAATTTAAAATAAAAATTTTTCTACATTTCCTGAAAAGAAAAAGAAGAAAGGAGAAGCAAAATTAACCCTCATCTTTAACCTTAATCTTTAACAAAAGTGAATAAAATAAACTGCATTGAATCTTTCAGCAAACACACAACACCAATATGTAAGATGTTTGTTTCCAACTGAAACAGGGTTAGGAAATAATATGTAATGAATCAAAAATCTAATTGTAGGCCTATTTATTGATGATGTATATAAATATACTGGTAAAATAGGATTCTTGACCAAGGAATAAAAACTAAAGATATGATTATGTCAGTGGCTCAGTGCACAAAATGAACTCAAAAATAGAAAATATTAAAATCTCATAAATTTAAAATAATCATTCTTGCAATATGAATTTATGCATTCACTCTATTTGTTTTTATCATACGTCAAGCTTATAGGAGGGAATCCTTCATGGCTCAGACAGTAAAGAATCCACCTGCAATACAAGAGACCTGGGTTCAATCCCTGGATCAGAAAGATCCCTTGGAGAAGGGAACAGCAACCCACTCCAATATTCTTGCCTGGAGAATTCCATGGACAGAAGAGCTTCATGGGCCACAGTCCATGGGGTTGCAAAGACACGAATGAGCAACTAACACACATGTTTATAGCACTGGAGATCAGAGCTCAACTTAATGGAAGCAGGAGCACAGACAGTGGTACTGCTAACCAGCTAGCCCAGTCTGCCTAGTGAACTGGGACAACTCTAAACCAAAGGGAACTAGAAGATCCCCTGGCATATCTCAGAGTCAATGCTACCACCTGGCTTTCCCAATGGTTCCGATGGTAAAGAATCCACCTGCAATGCAGGAGACGCAGGTTCGATCCCTGGGTCGGAAAGATGCCCTGGGGTAGGAAATGGCAATTCACTCCAATATTCTTGCCTGGAGAGTTCCATAGACAGAGGGGGCTGGTGGGCTACCGTCCAGGGAGTCACAAAGAGTTGGATAAAACTGAGCATACAGGCACATTGTTATGTCTTAGACACTGGAGGTCCCAGGAAGACAGAAGCAGGGGTCAAGAGGTAAAACTCAACAAAGGAAGACATTAGTAGTGGCCAGAGCCATATAGAGACAAATCTGCCCATCTTGGATGATATCGAGATCCCCAACAAGTGGGCCATGCAAGCACTTCTTGGCAGACCTTCCTAGTGGGAAATTCAAGCTTTAGATGAAGAAGTCCCATTTAGTGCTGAGGTTCTGGGATCCAGGGAAGGACCCATTTCAGACTCAATGCCACTAGAACTCGAAGTCCAGTGCAAAGACAAACACACAAATGAATAATTACACTTGAGCACGATAAGGCATAGGAAGCAGAGAGATTAAGAGCATGCGCATTAGCGGTAATTAGGCCAGGGTTCAGATCCTGGCTCTGTTGGCCTCGATTTTGTCATCTGTGAAGTGGGGATGAAACCCTTTGCTTCCCAGGGGTATTAGGAGAAGAGAGTGAACCATTAGCTGTACATAATGTTCCTGGCAGGGTGTCTGACCTGCAATAAATGTTAACAAGGGGGACTCATCGCTAGTGTCAAGCATCTGCCAGGCACAAAGGGGCAAAGGGCTCTGGGAGCACAAAGGAAAACATGGCTCTATGTGGGGGATGGGGAAGCTTCAGGAAAAAAAGGCAGCCAACTCCTGGGTATATATTTGGTGAAAACTGTAATTTGAAAAGATACATATATCCCAATATTCACTGTAGCACTGTTTACAATAGCCAGAACATGGAAGCAACTTAAATGTCCATTGGCAGAGGAATGGATAAAGAAGATGTGGTACATATATACAATGGAATATTACTCAGCCATAAAAAAGAATGAAATAATGCCATTTGCAGAAACATGGATGGGCCTAGAGATTGTCATACTGAGTGAAGTAAGTCAGACAGAGAAAGACAAATACCATATGATATCGCTTATATGTGGAATCTAAAAAAAAAATGGTATAAATGAGCCTATTTATAAAACAGAAATAGAGTCACAGATGTAGAAAGCAAAATTATGATTACCAAGGGGGACAGGGAGAAGGATAAATTGGGAGACTGGGATGACATATACACACTATATATAAAATAGATAATAAGGATCTACTGTTTAGCACAGGGAACACTACCCCAATACTCTGTAATGACCTATATGGGAAAAGAATCTAAAAAAAGGAGTGGGTATATGTACACATATAACTGATTCACTTTGCTGTACACCTGAAATTAACACAACTTTATAAAGCAACTATACTCCAATAAAAATTAATTAATTAAAAAAAAAGAAGACAGCAGGAACTCCCACAGGACGAGGGGATCAAAGGTATTCTAAGCCAATGGGAAGCCTGGTGAGCAACGGATTGACTGAGTTCTGGAAGGTGATGAGAGGAGATGAGGTTGGGAGATTGGTGGCAGAGATAACACAAACATACCTCAATCGTCCTGCCCGAGATGCAACTCACGTATTGTTCCTTAACGTCCAGTCAAGTCACCATTGTCCCCTTCCCCATATCTAATAATGTCTCTAATTTTGTTGATTGAACCAATTTAACTCCCAGACCCACCTGTTCCTTCTCAACCCCATCCCACTGTCCCCCAACTTGCCTCCATCCCATCTGTTCTGCACACAGATGCGAGAAATCTCCTCCTACAGTGCAAACTGCCCAGCTCACTCCCCTGCCTAGACTTCTTCATTAGGGCCCCATCACCAACAACTAAACTTTCAACCATTCCATCATCTCCAGAATGTTTACCCACCACCCAGTCTATCTTACACATAACTGAAATTGAGCTCATCCAAAAATATCCACGACCGAGTTCCCCAGCGGTCCAGTGGTTAGGACCTGGAGTTCTCACTGCCAGGGGCCTGGGTTTGATCCCTGGTCAGGCCACTAAAATCCCTCAAGCCGCATGCACAGTCAAAAAAAAAAAAACAACAACAAAGAAAGCACACACACAAAATCCTTGAAATCACAGATTTAATGTACTGGCTATATTTTTTTCCAATATGCATTGAAATAAACCCACAAATATTAAAGTAAACCAGGAGTGAGTATGTATGTGTGTGTGTGTGTGTGTGTGTGTGCATATGTGTGAAACTATTCATGGTCTGCTCATATCCCCTAGTTCTTATCAATTCAGGGCACATGGCCTGGCTTCCATCTGCCAGTACCTGGCTGACTCTGCCCCCTGAGGTCAGGCTGACCTGCTGGGAAAGGGGACTCAGAAATTCCAACAAAGTAACTGATACCAACACCAGTGGTTATCAGCAAATACTTTGGCAGCTCTTGGTTGACAGACAGGTGAGATGCAGCCCAGTGACGCACTGGTAAATCTTTAACTGGCTCTGAGAGGAAAGCTCTGTTTTGCAACATTTGCTCATTCCTATGATGTAAATGGGCTTCCCTGGTGGCTCAGTGGTAAATGTGGGTTGGATCCCTGAGTCGGGAAGATCCCCTAGAGAAGGAAATAGCAAGTGACTCCAGAACTCTTGCCTGGGAAATCCCATAGACAGAGGAGACTTTCGGGCTACAGTCCATGGGGTCGCAAAGAGTCAGACGTGACTTAGTGACTAAACAACAACAACACATGATGTAAATACTCCTCACATGCCTGATTCCAAGCTTTCAACCTGAACATGGAGTTGGGAAGAGATGCTGTTCCAGGTGGGATGAGCTAGCTTTGGTGTGGGTGGAACGTAGAATGAGGACTTAAGGGACTTTACTACTGGGTGGAACACAGAATGAGGACTTAGGGGACTCATGGTCCTTAAGTCCTGGGAGATGCAAGGAGGGGAAACAGTGGTATTGAGAGGGAGGCTGGAAGGTATTTACTAACTGGAGGCTCACCGAAAGCAGGTGGGTGCAGGAGGAAGGGAAGGCCTCTGGGCATGCGCACAGGGTCCCTCGGATGGGCCACAGCTAAGGATGCCATGCCTAAGAAGGCAAGGCTTCCCCAGGCTTGCGGACAGGAAGCCATAGCCACCCTGTTTTCTTGTCTTGCCCAAGGCCAGGTCCCATCCTTCTCTTGCAGAAAGAGCTCCTGATTGGAAGTCAAGGAAGGATCAGATTCTGCTGATCCACAAAAGCTCAAAGTCAAGGAACTCAGTAAAAGGAGAAGTGAAAGGGCATTCTTCCTGAAGGATTATCACAGCTGGATTTCTTCCCCAAGACAGAAAGAAAATGAGGCTGGAGCCACAGAGGCCCGGCTCCTTCACTGGGCTGCCCAAGGATATTGAAGAGGTGGGTCTGGGATCAGACACATTCTTCCCACTTGCTTGACTCCAAATCTCGTGGGATTGGTTGAAATCATTGGAAATCTTATGCTTCTGGTATGTACTTGCTTGTCTTACCTCCTGGAACCAGTAGGAGGCTTGAATGACAGAGTTATAAGTGCACTTTGCAAATTGCAAAGCAAGAGTAGAAACGAGTGATGGAATTATGGTGATGCCCAATCCATCCAAGACCCTTGGGGCCAGTGGTTCCTACTCATGGGCTCAGTGGCTCAGGCCACAGAAGAAAGTCCTTGTTGGATTGGGTAGTTAGCTACTCAGCAAGTTTGGGGAGTCTGGAGGAGATGGGGTTCTAAATGAGCTCCTGGGAGAGGTGGGAGGCACCAAAACAGATCATGGCACTGAGAGAGGAGATGGAAAGAGTCTCTGCACCAACCACTCTGCATGTGAACCCCCTCTGTCCTCAGGAGGCTTACAACCTCAGCAGGAAGACAGGGCACACAAGAAAGCCCACTTTGCTCATCTTTCCCCTGGTTTTTGCCACCAAGGACCTTAACAAATGGCTTCTTACGAGGAATGATTTCCTGATGGACAGAGTCTCCCATAATATGATGATGCCAAGAGGAGATGCTGTCTGCACAGCACAAGCAGTTCTATTTTGCAGTCATGCAGCAACATGGGAAGACACTGGACAAAGAGTTGATAGATTTTGATTGCAGCTCTGCTACTTAGCGGCTTAGTGAGAGCAGCTGCTGCTGCTGCTGCTAAGTCGCTTCAGTCGTGTCCAACTCTGTGTGACCCCAGAGACGGCAGCCCACCAGGCTCCCCCATCCCTGAGATTCTCCAGGCAAGAACACTGGAGTGGGTTGCCATTTCCTAAAGTGAAGTCACTCAGTCATGTCCGACTCTTAGCGACCCCATGGACTGCAGCCTACCAGGCTCCTCCATCCACAGGATTTTCCAGGCAAAAGTATTGGAGTGGGGTGCCATTGCCTTCTCCGTAGTGAGAGCAGACAGTTCACGAATTCTCCCTGAACCCCAGTTTTCCCACCTGTAAGATGGGCATGGAGATCTCCACCCTGTTTGCCAGCCCAAAAGCATTGTCAAAGACTTAGCTGAGTTAGTAAGTGTGAGATGTGTATGTGTATTTAGTTGCTCAGTTGTGTCTGACTCTCTGTAAACCCACGGACTGCAACCCACCAGGCTCCACCATCCAGAGGATTCTCCAAGCAGGGATACTGGAGTGGGTTGCCATTCTCTCCTCCAGGGGATCTTCCCAACCCAGGGGTCAAACCCATGTCTCCTGCATCTCCTGCATTGCAGGTGAAGTCTTTACCATCAAGTCTCCAGAGAAGCCCACTCTTTGGCAGGAACATACCAAATTCTAGAATCCCAGAAGGAAGGCAGGTGTTCAGCATAAACCGTACTGCTCAAACGAATGTTCTGGCCGGAATGAATCTTCCTTATCAGTTAACTGTTGACTAGGAAAACACGCCAAGGACCAGGCTTCCCAGGTGGCACTAATGATGAAGAACCCGTCTATCAATGCGGGAGACGTAAAAGACGCAAGTTCGATTCCTGGGTTGGGAAGATTCCCCTGGAGGAGGGCACAGCTACCCACTCCAGTATTCTTGTCTAGAGAATCCCATGAACAGAGGAGCCTGGCAGGCTACAGTCCATGGGGTCACAAAGAGCTGGACAGGACTGAAGTGACTTAGCATGCATGCACTCCAAGGACCAAGTTCCCAGATGCAAACCAAAGACCAAACTCATAAGCAGGTCTTTCTAAGGCTAGGTCTAAGGATAGGCTGACTATGCTATGAATAACTCTTTTCTGCACAGGACTAAATTTTCCAATTAAAAGGCAGAGGTTGTCAGACTGGATAAAAGAGCAAGACTCCACTACATGCTGTCTACAAAAGATGAATTTTAAATATAAAGACACAGATAGGTTGAAAATAAATAGATGGGGGAAGACATATAAATATAAGGAGGGACATTTTGTAATAATTCATCAGGAAGACATAACAGTTATAAGTATGTATATGCCTGTTAATAGAGTTTAAAGATACTTGAAAAGGACTTCCCTAGCGGTCCAGTGGTTAAGACTTACACTACCAATGCAGGGAACGTGGGTTTGATTCCTGGTCAGGGAACTAAGGTCCTGCATACAGTGCAGAACAACCAAAGAAATAAAAAGAAAATAAAGACACATAAGGAAAAACTGCCAGAATTAAAGAGAGGAACAGACAGATTCACGATTATAGTTGGACATTATAACACAGTTCTCTCAGTAATTGATAGAAGAAGTAGATTCAAAATCAGTATGGACATAGAAGTTCTGAATAACTTTGACCTAACTGACGTTTATAGAACACTACCTTCGACAAAGGCAGAATATATTTTTTCCCAAATGCATATAATATGGCCGTTGAGATACACAATGTGCTTGGCCAATGGCTCAGCACATTTCAAAAAACTGAAATACGGGCTTCCCTGGTGGTACAGTGGTTAAGACTCTGCCTGCCAATGCAGGGAAGCCCATGTGCCACAACTGCTGAAGCCTGAAAACTAGAGCCCTTGCTTTGCAACAGGAGAAGCTACAGTGATGAGAAATCATGCACCACAAGTAGAGAGTAGCCCCCTCTTGCTGCAACTAGAAAAAGCCTGCTTGCAGTAAGGAAGACCCACAGCAACCAAAAATAAATAAATTTTAAAAAACTGAAATATTAAAGAAAATGTCCTCTGACCGAAATGGAATTAAATTAAAACCAGTAATGATAACAAATCCACGAAAAATGTATTTGGACATTAAACATCATGTTTCTTAATAATCCATAGATGAAGGAAGGAATTACAGGGGAGCTTAGAAAAGATTTTGAATTGATAAAAATAATATGAAATATTATTTCATAATAATGAAAAGACAACACATCAAAAGTTGTGGTATTCGACTAAAACAGTGATTAGAGAGAAATTTATAGTTTTAATGCTTATATTAGAGAGAGAGAGAAAGGTTTAAAATAGGTGACCCAGATTTTTATCTTTAGAAGCTAGAAAAAGAATACAAAGATTAATCCAAAGTGAACAAAAAGAAGCAAATAATAAAGATAAAAGCAAAAATCAATCAAATAGAGAACAAATGTAGAGTAAATTAACAGAGCTCAAAGTTGCTCATTAGAAAGATTAATAAAATTGATAGTAATCCTAGCTAGGTGGATAAAGAACAAAAGAGATGTTCTCACTGCAGTGTATACATATTAAGAACATAAGGAAATTAACTAATGGCTCAGAAAAGATGTAACAAGGAACATTAGAAAACACTCTGAGATGAATGAAAATGAAAACATACTATACTAAAACTTACAGATTGCCACTAAAGCAGTGCTTACAGGGAATAATACGCAGAACTATACGTCAACAAAATAGATAACTTAAGCAGAATTAACACATTCCTAGAAGGACACAGACTACCAAAACTGACTCAAGAATAATTTGAAACTCTGAATAGGTTTATGACAAGAGATTGAATTAGTAATCAAAAGCCACCCACAGGGAAAAGCTGAGTCCCAGATGACTTCACTGGAGAATTCCACCCAACATTTAAAGAAGAAGTAATATCAATTCTTCACAAATTCTTCCAAGAAATAGAAAATGAGGAAACACTTTCCAACCCATTCTATGAGGTCAGTATCAGCCTGCTACCAAAATCAGACAAAAATATCACAAGAAAAGAAAATTGCATACCAGTATCTCTTATAAATATAGACACAAAAATTCTCAACAAAATGCTAGCAAACTGAATCTAGTAGCATAAGAAAATTATTATACACCATAACCAAGCAGGACTTATCCCAAGAAGGCAAGGTTGTTTTAACATAAAAAATTAATCAATGTAATACACCGTATCAATAGAATAAAGGGCAGAAACATGATCATCTCATAAATGCAGGAAAAGCATTTGACAAAACTCAACACCTCCATGAAAAACCACTCAAAACCTAGGCAGATAGTTCCTCACCTGATAAAGGGCATCTACAAATAACCCACAGTTAACAATGTACTTAATAGTGAAAGACTGAATGCTTTCTCCCTAAGATCAGAAACAACCAAGGCTGTCTATTCTCATCGCTTCTATTAGACATTTTGCTGGAGGTTCTATCCAGGGCAACTCGGCAAGAAAAAGAAATAAAAGGAAGCCAGACTGGAAAGCAAGAAATAAAAGCATCTCCATTTGTGGATTACAGGACATTATATATAGAAAACCCTAAATAACACAACACACACACACACACACACACACAATTAGAGCTAGTAAATGAGTTGAGGATACAAGAGCAATATTTTAAAAGTTATATTTCTGGGAATTCCATGGTGGTCCAGTGGTTAGGACTTCACCTTCACTGCCAAGGGCACAGGTTCAATCCCTGGTTGGGGAACTAAGGTCCCACAAACTGGATGGTATGTCCCGGCAGGGGGGAAAGAAAGATTATTTATTTCTACACACTAAGGAGTGAACAATCTGAAAATGAAATTAAAAAACAATTCCATTTACAGTAGCATCAAAAAGAATACAATAACCAGGAATACATTTAACCAAGGAGGTGAATGAATTATATACTGAAAGCTACAAAATAGTATGTTCTTTTTATTTTATAAAACATTGTTGAAAGAAATTTAAAATGACCTAAATAAATGGAAAAACATTCCATGTCTATGGGTTGGAGACTTATTATTGTTACAATGACAACATTCCAGAAGTTGATTTACTAGCAGAATACCAGGTGGCTTTTTTGCAGAAATTGACAAGCTGACTCTAAAATTCATATGAAAATTCAAAGGGCCCAGAATAGCCAAAAAGGAAGAAAAAAAATTGGAGGACTAACACTTCCTGATTTCAAAATTACTACAAACTAATCAAGATAGTTTGATACTAGTATAAAGATCAATGTATAGATCTGTGGAATAGAATTAACAGCCCAGAAATAAATCATCATATTTACAGTCAAGGGCTTCCCTGGTAGCTCAGCTGGTAAAGAATCCACCTGCAATGCAAGAGACCCCGGTTCGATTTCTGGGTTGGGAAGATTGCCTGGAGAAGGGATAGGCTATGCACTCTGGTATTCATGGGCTTCCCTGGTGGCTCAGATGGTAAAGAATCTGCCTGCAAGGCGGGAGACCTGGATTCGATCCCTGGGTTGGGAAGATCCTCTGGAGGAGGGCGTGGCAACCCACTTCAGTATTTTTGCGTAAAGAATCCCATGGACAGAGGAGCCTGGCGGACTGCAGTTGATAGGATCGTAAAGAGCAGGACACGACTGAGTGACCAAGCACACAGCACACTTAGAGTGAGTTGATTTTTGACAAAAGTACCAAGTCTGTTCAATGGGAAAGAACAGGCTTTTCAACAGACGGTACTGGGACAGCTGGATATCCATACGCAAAAGAAAGAAACTGAACGCCTACCTCATACTATATGCAAAAACTAACTCAAAATGAATCAGAAACCTAAACATAAGAGCTAAAACTATGAAACATAGGAAGGAAACATAGGGGTAAATCTTCTGGATTTGGCAATGGATTTTTAGACATGGCACGAAAAGCACAGGGCTTCAGTGGTGGCTCAGTGGTAAAGAGCCAATGCAAGAGACACGGGTTCAACGGTTCAGTCCTCGATCTGGAAAGATCCCATATGCCATAGGGTCACAACCATTGAGCCTGTGCTCTAGAGCCCAGGAACTGCAATTACCGAGCCCACGTGCTACAACTATTGAAGCCCACTTACCCTAGAGCCTGTGCTCTACAACCATAGAAGCCACAGCAAAGAGAAGCCTGCACACCGCAACGAGAGAGTAGACCCTGCTTGCCAGTGAGAGAAAAGCCTGTGCAGCAAAGACACAGCACAGCCAAAAATAAATAAATAAAATTATATTTAAAAAAGCACAAGCCACCAAAGAGAAAACAGATAGATTGAACTTCATTAGCATGTAAAAGTTTGTGCTGTGAAGAACACTATCAAGAAAGTGAAAAGACCAGGGAACTATAGGCAATCTCTTGTAATAACCTATAATGGAACATAATCTGAAAAATAATATATATGTGTGTGTGTATAACTGAATTGCCTTGCTGTGTACCTGAGACATACTTCAATAAAATATGTATACTAAGAAAACAAACAAATAAACAAAAAAGGAAAGGGAAAAGACAACTCACAGAAAAGAATAAAATATTTGTGAATCATACATCTGATAAGGGACTTGTACCTCAAATAGGTAAAGAACTTTTATAACTCAATAATAAAGAGACAAATAACCTGATTAAAAATAGACAAAGGATCTGAACAGATGTTTTTCCAAATAAGGTACTGAAATGACCGATAAGCATGTGATAAGATGCCCAACATCATTAGTCATGAGAGAAATGCAATTCAAAACCACAGTGAGATAGCACTTTATACCGACTGTAATGGTCCTAATCAAAAACACAGATAAAAATAGGTGTTATGGGGATGTGGGGAAAATGGGACCTTCATGCAGTGCTGGTACCAACGTAAAATGGCACAGCCGTTTTGGAAAATAGTCTGGCAGTTCTTCAAAAGGTCAAGCATACAACCCAGCAATTTTTCTCTAAGGTATATAACCAAGAGAAATGAAGACATACATCAACACAAAACTTTGACATAATGTTTAGAGCATTATTTATAATAGCTCCAAAGTGGAAACAACCCAACACCTATCAACTGATGAATCGTTAAATAAAATGTAGTAGGGATTCCCATGTGGCTCAGTGGTAAAGAATCCTTCTGCCAAGGAAGAGATGCAAACACGATCCCTGGGTCAGAAAGATGCCATGGAGGAGGAAATGGCAACCCACTCCAGTACTCTTGCCTGGGAAATCCCGTGGACAGAGGAGCCTGGTGGGCTATAGTCCATGGGGTCACAAAGAGTCAGACATGACTTAGTGACTCAACGACAACAAACACCCATGTAATTGAATATTGTTACTCAGGTGCTCAGTCGTGTCTGACTCTTTTTGACTCCATGGACTGCAGCCTGCTAGGCTTCGCTGTCCTTTACTATCTCCTGGAGTTTGCTCAAACTCATGTCTATTGAGTTGGTGATGCCATCCAATCATCTCATCTTCTGTCACCCCCTTCTCCTCTTGCCCTCAATCTTTCCCAGCATCAGGGTCTTTTCCAGTGAGTCAGCTCTTCATATCAGGTGGCCAAAGTATTGGAACTTCAGCTTCAACATCAGTCCTACCAATGAATATTCAGGGTTGACTTCCTTTAGGATTGACTGGTTTGATCTTCTTGCTGTCCAAGGGACTCTCAAGAGTCTTCTGCAGCACCACAGTTTGAAACATTATACATGTTTCAGTGTATCAATTCTTCAGTGCTCAGCCTTCTCTACCTCTAACTCTCACATCCCTAGGTGATTACTGGAGAAACCACAGCTTTGACTATACAGACCTCTGTTGGCAAAGTGATGTCTCTGCTTTTTAATACACTATCCAGGTTTGTCATAGCTTTTCTTCCAAGGAGCAAGCATCTTTTAATTTTGTGGCTGCAGTCACCATCCACAGTGATTTTGGAGCCCAAGACAATGAAATCTATCACTGTTTCCACTTTTTCACCATCTATTTGCTGCGAAGTGATGGAACTAGTGGCCATGATCTTCATTTTTGAATATGGAGTTTCAAACCAGCATTTTCACTCTCCTCTGTCACCCTCATCATGAGGCTCTTTAGTTCTTCTTCGCTTTCTGCCCTTAGAGTGGTATCCTCTGCATATCTGAAGTTGATAACAATAATAATCATAGCTGTCTGTATATATTTTTTGAAATATGTGTGGTACTAGGAAAATCATAAGACCAACTGTTCTATCAGTAAAGATTTTATTCTTTGATAAAGAAAAAAGAAAAATAAATTCATATTTCCTAGCTCTGTCCACTGAAAAGGCCCAGAAAAATGACCACTTATGGTAGCAATGAGCAATCCTAAGAGGCCCAGAATGTGGTCTCTAAATACTATTTCCCACTAAAGAAACCAGAGAACTTTGAAGAAAATGACTTATTTCAGTTCTGGGATCGGAAATATCCAAGATAAGCACAAAAGCAAAGATGACCGCAATTGTGCTAAAGGGGAGCAGGAGTCCAAGTGAAGAGGGCCTCACTGACTAAAGACTGGACAATTTGAAATGCATCAAAAATTATGAACTGCTACGGATTAAAACAAAAAATATGGTCAAATTTGTGAGTTCACAGTGGCACTTAAAAAATAAAGCTTCAGGCTTCCCTGGTGGCCCAGTGGTAAAGAATCTGCCTGCCAGTGTAGGAGACACAGGTTCAACCCCTGATCCAGGAAGATCCCACATGCCACGGAGCATCCAAGCCCGTGCACCACATCTGCTGAGCCTGTGCTCTGGAGCCCAGGAGCTGCAGCTACTGAGCCACGTGCCACAAAGGCTGAAGCCCGCGAGCCCCGGAGCCTGTGCTCTGCAACATGAGAAGCCACCGCAAAAAGCCCTCGCACCACAGCTAGAGAGTAGCCTCCACCCTCCGCAACTAGAGAAAAGCCCACACAGCATTGAAGACCCAGCACAGACAAAGCTAAAATAAAATAAACAAAATAATCTAAAAAATGTAAAACTTCATCAATTACTCTATTAGTTTCTTAGAGTTGCCGTAACAAAGTGTCACAAACTGGGAGGCTCGAAACAAGAGGAATGTTTTGTCTCCTTGTTCTGGAGGCCAGTTGTCCAAAATGAAAGTGTTGGCAGGTCCACACTCCAACCTGTAGGGAGGACTCCTTCCTTGCCTCTTCCAGCTTCTGGTGTTTGCTGGCACTCCTTGGTACCCCTCGGGTTGCTGGAGTGTCACTTTGCTTCCACCACCACATGGCCATCTTCTCCCCTTCCCTTGAGGATCCCAATCACATTGGATTAAGGGCTTGTCCTAGGGTTAGCAACAACCCTATTTCCAAAAAGGGCTTCCCTTGGGGCTCAGCTGGTAAATAATCCACCTGCGGTGCCGGAGACCTGGGTTCGATCCCTGGGTTGGGAAGATCCCCTAGAGAAGGGAAGGGCTACCCACTCCAGTATTCTGGCCTGGAGAATTCCATGGACTGCAAACAGTCGGACATGACTGAGTGACTTTCACTTTATTTTCAAAACAGCTCACATTACAAGGTTTGGGGGGTTAGAACTTGAACATATCTTTTGGGCAGTGGGATACAATTCAACCCCCAACAGTCATTTCAGGGATGAGGAAAAAAGGAAAAAACTCACCCAGAAAACTAAAGGGAAAAAAAAAAAATGAATCAAGAAATTAATCTGGCTTTCCTGTGCAAACTGTATCCAGGGCAACCGAGTAGTTGCCAAGGGAACCTTCCCCTCCATGAATTTCAACTAATAAATAAGACAGAGATGATGAGATCATAATGTTCCATTTTTCAACCTCTTAATGAAATAATGGATCCAGGCAAAAATCATTTCGTTCGATATCACAAAGAGAGAGAAAAACAGGGGCATGAGATTCCTCCTAATGGAAGGTCACAGTGACCCCAGGAAGTAGTCTTTGCAAAACACTTAAAGCCGAAACAGATTAAGCCACTAACCATAGGTTTCCTGGAACTAGAGGGGACAGAGGGATACATTAAATATTAATAGTACCCCAGGTAGTCGATCTGCCATGTAGGAACTTTACAGGGTCAACAACCCAGTCTCTTCAAGCAACAAATTCCAAGGGAAAAAAAATAAAGAAAGAGGGAGGACAAACAGTAGTTGAAGGAAGAAGAGACTTAAAAGGCACATCACCACTGCGATGTGTGGACCTTGCTTAGATACTGATTCAAATAAACCAACTGTAAAAGATATATGCATGGATGCATCTAGATTAAGGGCTAACTGGGGAAATCTGACACACAGACTGGCCATCTGATGACATTCAGGAATGATTAATTATTTGCAGAGACATGAACAGACCTAGAGATTGTCACGCGAAGTCAGAGAAAGACAAATATCATATGATATTGCTTATATGTAGAATCTAAAAAAAATGGTACAAATGGGCCTGTTTACAAAACAGAAATGGAGGCACGGATGCAGAAAACATCTGCGTGAAGGGGAGAGGTGGGGAGGAATAAATTAGAATGATGGGATTGACATACACACACTATATATAAAATAGATATTTAACAAGAACCTACTGTATAGCATGGGAAACTCTACTCAATACATGGGAATAGAATCTAAGAAAGAGTGGATATATGTATATGTATAACTGATTCACTTTGCTGTACAGCAGAAACTAACACACATTGTAAATCAACTATATTCCAATAAAGATTAATTTTAAAAAATCTTTACTTCTCCCAAAAAAGACATATCAACCACTTATGTATGTACCTTGTTAAAATATTGATAAACCAACTGTTAAAAAACTATTATGGAGTAATTGGATAAATTGGACATGGACTGGACATTTAGTAACATTAATGAATTAATAATTTTTTTAGCTATAATGGTATTATAGTTGTGCTTTTAAAGAGAGTCCTTATATTTTTTACACAATATTTACAGCTGAAATGATATGATGTCTGGGAATGGCCTCAAGACACTACAGACTGGAGAGGGGGTGAAATGGAAAGACACACATATGAAGTTTGATGTCATAAACTGATGATTGTTGAGCTGGGTGGTGAGTAAATGAAAGCTCACTCTGCTCTTCTCTCTATTTTTGCACATGTTTAAAATATTCCATAATACAAAGGAAGACAAAAGCAATACAGTACTTAGCGATAAAAATATTGCAAAAATAAACAGTATGGAAGTTTTGTAGATGTCACAGATGGTTGCTTCTGGCTTGTGATAAGATTTCCAACGATGACATCATACACAGTTTCCAAAAGCGCTCTATTAAAACCCTGAGACATCCTAAATATGTATGTGCTGTGGATGTACTGCAGCTACCCTCCTGAAAGATTCAAAATACTGCTCTAGATATACACACGTTGGAATAAAACTGTTGCATGAACTGTGAGAGTGAGGGAAGCAGTATTCTTAATCAGTATATTCTTTCCTATGAAGGGTGCAGCTACATGGAAGTTAAGGATTGTAAGAAAGAGAGAGAGTAAAAGAGACTTATGAAGCATTGCTGTGTTGGAATAAAATTGTTGCATGAAATGTAAGAGTGGAGGAAGTAGTATTCTTCAGTTCAGTTCAGTTCAGTCGCTCAGTCGTGTCCGACTCTTTGCGACCCCATGAATCACAGAACGCCAGGCCTCCCTGTCCATCACCATCTCCCGAAGTTCAGTCAAACTCACATCCATTGAGTCAGTGATGCCATCCAGCCACCTCATACTTTGTCATCCCCTTTTCCTCCTGCCCCCAAGCCCTCCAAGCATCAGAGTTTTTTTCAATGAGTCAACTCTTCGCATGAGGTGGCCAAAGGACTGGAGTTTCCGCTTTAGCATCATTCCTTTCAAAGAACACCCAGGGCTGATCTCCTTCAGAATGGACTGGTTGGATCTCCTTGCAGTCCAAAGGGACTCTCAAGAGTCTTCTCAACATCACAGTTCAAAAGCATCAATTCTTCGGCACTCAGCTTTCTTCACAGTCCAACTCTTGCATCCATACATGACCACAGGAAAAACCATAGCCCTGACTAGACAGACCTTTGTTGGCAAAGTAATGTCTCTGCTTTTCAATATGCTATCTAGGTTGGTCATAACCTTTCTTTCAAGAAGTAAGTGTCTTTTAATTTCATGGCTGCAATTACCATCTGCAGTGATTTTGGAGCTCAAAAAAATAAAGTCTGACACTGTTTCCACTGTTTCTCCATCTATTTCCCATGAAGTGATGGGACCAGATGCCATGATCTTCATTTTCTGAATGTTGAACTTTAAGCCAGCTTTTTCACTCTCCTCTTTCACTTTCATCAAGAGGCTTTTTAGTTCCTCTTTACTTTCTGCCATAAGGGTGGTGTCATCTGCATATCTGAGGTTATTGATATTTCTCCCGGCAATCTTGATTCCAGCTTGTGCTTCTTCCAGCCCAACGTTTCTCATGATGTACTCTGCATATAAGTTAAATAAGCAGGGTGACAATATACAGCCTTGACGGACTCCTTTTCCTATTTGGAACCAGTCTGTTGTTCCATGTCCAGTTCTAACTGTTGCTTCCTGACCTGCATATAGGTTTCTCAAGAGGCAAGTCAGGTGGTCTGGTATTCCCATCTCTTTCAGCATTTTCCACAGTTTATTGTGATGCACACAGTCAAAAGCTTTGGCACAGTCAATAAAGCAGAAATAGATGTTTTTCTGGAACTCTCTTGCTTTTTCGATGATCTAGCAGATGTTGGCAATTTGATCTCTGGTTCCTCCGCCTTTTCTAAATCCAGCTTGAACATCTGGAAGTTCACAGTTCATGTATTGCTGAAGCCTGGCTTGGAGAATTTTGAGCATTACCTTACTAGCGTGTGAGATGAGTGCAATTGTGTGGTAGTTTGAGCATTCTTTGGCATTGCCTTTCTTTGGGAGACATTGTACAGGAGACAGGGATCAAGACCATCCCCATGGAAAAGAAATGCAAAAAAGCAAAATGGCTGTCTGAGGAGGCCTTACAAATAGCTGCGAAAAGAAGAGAAGTGAAAAGAAAAGGAGGAAAGGAAAGATATAAGCATCTGAATGCAGAGTTCCAAAGAATAGCAAGAAGAGATAAGAAAGCCTTCCTCAGTGATCAATGCAAAGAAATAGAGGAAAACAACAGAATGGGAAAGATTAGAGATCTCTTCAAGAAAATTAGAGATACCAAGGGAACATTTCATGCAAAGATGGGCTTGATAAAGGACAGAAATGGTATAGATCTAACAGAAGCAGAAGATATTAAGAAGAGGTGGCAAGAATACACAGAAGAATTGTACAAAAAAGATCTTTATGACCAAGATAATCACGATGGTGTGATCACTCACCTAGAGCCAGACATCCTGGAATGTGAAGTCAAGTGGGCCTTAGAAAGCATCACTACGAACAAAGCTAGTGGAGGTGATGGAATTCCAGTAGCATTCTTAGTCAGTATATTCTTTTCTATAATAAATGCAACTACATGAAGATGAAATATTATAAGAAAGAGAGACCTAAGAAGCATTGCAACTGAGTGTACTGTGTGGGCCTATTCAGGGGTCTCACTGGAACAAATCAATGATAAAAAGATATTTTTGAGATAACTGAGAAAACTGATAACTTACGAGATTCTAAAAACTTGTTGATTTTGAAGGATGTTGTAGTAGTCATTATGATTATATCATAATGAAGACTGCCTTTATAATTATATTATCCCCAAAAGCTTTATTTATTAAAGACGTAAAGAAGCAAAACACAAAAGATCACATATTGTATGAAATATTCAGAAAAGTAAACCCAAAGAGACAGACAGCAGATTAGTGGTTAATGGTGAGACTGCTTAATGGGAGTAAGGAGTTTATCTGGGGCTGATGAAAACAGTTTGAAGCTAGACAGAATGCGTGGTTGTACATTGTGAATATATCCAATGCCACTGAATTGTATACACTTCACAACGGTTAATCTTATGTAATCTTTACCTCAATTTCTAAGATATTTATTTATGGCTGTGCTAGGTCTTTGGTGGAGAAGGCAATGGCACCCCACTCCAGTTCTCTTGCCTGGAAAATCCCATGGACGGAGGAGCCTGGTAGGCTGCAGTCCATGGGGTTGCTAAGAGTCGGGCACGACTGAAGCGACGCAGCAGCAGCAGCAGCAGATCTCTGGTGCTCTGTGTGAGCTTCCCGAGTTGTGGCAAGCGGGGGCTACTCTTCGCTGTGGTGCTCAGGCGAGGCGGTGTTCACTGCAGTGGTTTCTCTTGTTTCAGAGCCCGGGCTCTAGGGTACATGGGCTCAGCAGCTGTGGCATTGGGCCTGCTTGCCCCATGGCATGTGGAATCTTCCTGGACCAGGGATTGAACCTGTGTCCGCTGCATTGACAGGCGCATTCTTAACCTTTGGACCACCAGGGAAGCCCTTATCTCAATTTTTAAAAGAGAAAAAGATGATATGGGAGAGATGAACAGGTGAACACAAAGAAAACGAGATTGTCCAGGCACTCTTAATGACTGGAGCTAATGATGGGTACTTGAGGTTTCACTGTACTGTTCTCTTGATGTGATACAAGTTTAAAATGTTCTGAAATAGAAAGGTGTGTGTGTGTGTGTGTGTGTGTGCGTTTATGAGGAGGATTTCAGTAATAATAAAGCCACTGGTGTCAAAGATTCAGGAAGGCATTTGGAAAAATTAGTTTCATGAAATCAGAGAGTGGGAAGTCCAATATTTGCAAATTAATAAATTGCTATATATATACATTATAACATGCAGTTTTAAAAATGAGCATATACCTACATTAATAAATAATATTTTATAAATAGTACAAGTATAATATTATAAACAAGCATCATTCTCCCTAAAAGTTTCTATATTCAAGTTGGGAAAAAGACTCTTTATTTTAGGCTTCTTCAGAAGAACTTGGTGTGGTCTTGTTATATCCTAACATTTAAGCTGTATTTCTGTGATGAACAAGAGGATCTCATCATTAGAAAGAGATCCTTATTCCTGGAGCAGAACTACGTCTGAATATTTCTGCAGAGCCTGGGTGACTCGAAACCAACCAAACCATTTGGCTTCGAGTCCTTGCCCATCAACCACCTCACTTTACCAACCTGGTTTTCGTGCTGAATAATTCTGATCTTCCATCCACAAAAAAGGTAAATTCAGGGACTTCCCTGGTGGTCCAGTGGTTAAGACTTCGCCTTCCAATATAGGGGGTGCAGGTCTGATCCCTGCTCATAGAACTAAGACCCCACCCACATGCCTGCAGGCCAAAACATCAGAACATAAAACAGAAGCAGCATTGTAACAAATTCAATAAACACTTTTTAAAAAGTTCAAAAGTCCCCCAGTGAAGTCCATTAACTTCGTTAAACACCCCCAAATGAGATTTACCTAGAGCCTGCTTTACCAATACAGGGACCCAGTTCCCCTCATATTATTCACCTGTCATTTCTGTGTGTTCCTCAAGGG
The DNA here is from genome assembly GCF_019923935.1 of Bubalus bubalis. Taxonomy (NCBI): domain Eukaryota; kingdom Metazoa; phylum Chordata; class Mammalia; order Artiodactyla; family Bovidae; genus Bubalus; species Bubalus bubalis. The sequence goes on along the minus strand of NC_059180.1, from coordinate 8,190,633 downwards.
CTGCTTCTCATGACTCAGGTGAATTTCTCAGTTTCTTGCCCTCTGGCCTTCTGACCACATCTGTGTCTTATGAGATGACCATGCCCTGGCTCCCCTTTTCTGACAGTATTCTCCACAGCTCTCAGCTCTCTGACTCCCGGAGAAGATACAGTTTTTCTTTGACCCCATATATCTCTCAGTTCCCCACAGAGCAGCTGGGATCATACTGTAACATCTAACAAAACTATGTATATTGAACGTTGGGCTTCCCTGGTAAAGAATCCGCCTGCAAATGCAGGAGACATGGTGTTGATTCCTGGTCTGGGAAGATCCCACATGCCTCGGAGCAACTAAGCCCGAGCGCCACAACTATTGAGCCTGTGCCCCAGAGCCCAGGAGCCCCAACTACTGAAGCCCAAGTGCCCAAGACCCCTTGCTCCACAACAAGAGACGTCACTGCAATGAGAAGCCCTCACACCTCAACTAGAGTAGCTTCTGCTGTCTGCAACTAGAGAAAAGCCCATGCAGCAAAGAAGAGCCAAAAATAAAATAAATGAATAAGCATTTAAAAATAGTATATTGGACATTAATGGATAATAATCCATAGCAGGGTCTGCAGATTTGCTTTTGTAAAAGGTCAAATAATAAATGTTTTAGGCACTGTGGGCCACGGACAATCTGTGTCACATATTCTTTTTGACTGATTGTTTGTTTTGACAGCCTTTGAAACATGGAAAACCCCATCTTAACTCCATGGGCTGCACACAGTGGCCTGCAAGGGATTTGGCTCACAAGCCATCATCTGCTGACCCTGATCCACGCCCTCCCAGCTGAGCCTTGGAAGGGACGGCAGCCCAAATCCACAGGGGTCAATCCACCCATAGCCTCCTTTCCAACTCCATTCTTACCCAACTCCCAGCCTCAGCCCTCGCAGGAGCTGGTTTCTGGAGAAATTGTGTGCATTAATCAGGATTCTCAGAGAAACAGAACAATAGAGTGTTTATCTATAGCTATATAAACAGAGATAGAGATTTATTTTGAGGAATTGGCTCACATGACTGTACAAGTCCAAAATCTGTAGGACAAGATGGCAGGCTGGAAGTTCAGGCTGATGTCACAGTGTCAAGCCGAAGTTTCACAGGGCAGCAGACGGAAAGCTCAGAGAGGATTTGTGTATTGCAAGGAGAGGTCCTTCTTTCCCAGAATCCTCAGGCTTTGCTCTTAAGGCCTTCAAATGATTGGATGATGCCCATCACAGCAAAGAGCTGACTCACTGGAAAAGACCCTGATGCTGGGAAAGATTGAGGGCAAGAGGAGAAGGGGACGACAGAGAGATGTGATGGCTAGAGAGCATCATCGATTCAATGGACATGAGTGAGCAAACTCAGGAGATGGTGAAGGACAGGGAAGCCCAGTGCGCTGCAGTCCATGGGGTCACACAGTTGGACACGACTTAGCAAATGAACAGCAACATCACATTACAAAGAACGATCTGCTTTATTCAGTCACTGATTTAAATGTTAATCATGGCTAGGGATGTCCCTGGTGGTCCAGTGGTTAAGACTCTGCACTCCCAAGGCAGGGGCCCAGGTTCGATCCCTGGTCAGGGAACTAGATCCCACATGCCGCAACTAAGAGTTCCCATGCTGCGGCTAAAGATCCTGCATGCTGCAGCAGAGACCGGACATCCCAGTGCCGCCACTAGGAGCCGGTGCGGCCAAATAAACAAATAAAAGTAAATAAGTATTTTTTTAAATGTTCAGTTCAGTTCAGTCACTCAGTCATGTCTGACTCTTTGCGACCCCATGCACGCCAGGCCTCTCTGTCCATCACCATCTTCCGGAGTTCACTCAGACTCACGTCCATCGAGCCAGTGATGCCATCCAGGCATCTCATCCTCTGTCGTCCCCTTTTCCTCCTGCCCCAATCCCTCCCTTAACCACCTCTAAAAAATACCTCCGCAGCCACATCTAGACAGGTGTTCAACCAACACCTGGGCATCTTAGCCTGACCAAGTTGACACATAAAATGAACCATTCCATTGCCTGAGCCTCAGAGCGTAGGTTCAGCGGGCCTGAGGCCAGGGAACAGAGAGAGACCTTTGCTCTCCATCAGTCCGAGCCCTGTCTCCCCAACCCCCCACCACCATTTACTGTCCAAGGACTGGCCTCTTTCCAGGTTGTCTTACAGTGAAATTTCTACCCCTTCCAGAGGAAACACAGCTCCCACTGACGCTGATAAAGGACACTTCCTTAGTACTGAGTCAGAGTAATGAGATCTTTATTTTCATTTCAGCTCTGCTGTGGGGACTGGTTTTTCACCAGCTTGGAGCCTCCTGCTAGACTCAATACACAGAAAAACCTTGTAGAACAAAGTAGATGTTCAACAGATGTGTTACTTTAGCTTTCAGTTCAGATCAGTCGCTCAGTTGTGTCCGTCTCTTTGCGACCCCATGAACCGCAGCACACCAGGCCTCCCTGTCCATCACCAACTCCCGGAGTCTACCCAAACCCGAGTCCATTGTGTCGGTGATGCCATCCAGAAAATAGCTATGTGATCAGAAAATAGCTTTATTTCACTAGGCCAGGCCTCCCTCCCCTTGTGCGCCTGAGCTCTGTGTCTCAGTGTCCATGTTTGGGCCCAAAGAGCAGTACTGACGTGTTGGTAGCTTGGGCCCAGAGTGGAAAGTTAGGCTTCCTTTCTAGTAAGGAGAACTTATCACTGACCAGTGTCACACCTGCCAGACGCGGTCAGAATTCTATCTATCCTCGAAACGGTTCTAGGTAATTTCGCCTTCAAGCATCTTTGCTGTCGACATCTTTGCCACAAACATTTTTGCTACAAACATTTTCACCACACACCTGTGTGTGCTCAGTCACAGTATCTCCAACTCTTTGTGACCCCATGAACTGTATCCAACCAGACTTCCCATGGAAATCTGTCCATGGGATTTCCCAGGCAAGAATGCTGGAATGGGTGCCCATTTCCTCTTCCAGGGAATCTCCCCAACTCAGAGATCAAACCTGCATTGGCAGGCAGATTCTTTACCACTGAGCCATCCAGGAAGCCGCCACATCGCTAATTGGCTTTGAAAGATAAAATACAGTAAGTCCCCTACATACAAATGAGTTCTGTCCTGAGAGCATGTTCGTTAAGTCCAATTTGTTTGTAAGTCCAACGAAGTTAGCCTAGATACCCAACTAATACAATCAGCTATATATACTGTACTATAATAGGTTTATAATAGTTTTCAAACAAATAATATATACATAAAAAACAAACAAAAAATAAAGAAAACATTTTTAATCTTAGAGTATCTTGGAAAGCACAATAGTACAACAGCTGGCATACAGAGGCACATCTGCTTCTTTGAAAAGTTCAGAACTTGACAGTTTGTATATAGGGGACTTACTGTAACTGGTGACGCTTCGGTTTCAATTGGCTGAAATGTGTTAGTATTTCTTCCAGTTAATGATGTTAACTGATGGCTTTATCAAGCTGATCGATGACAATGATTGGCCCCAAGAGCTGGGATTTTTTTTTCTTCTCCCCCACTCAAAGCTTGTGGGATCTTTGTTCCCCAACCAGGGCTTGAACTTGCGTGCCCTCAGCAGTGAAAGCAGAGTCCTACACACTGGGCCACCAAGGAGTTCCCCAACAGCTGGTTTCTTATTTTTAAATATACCATGTTGGAGGAAAAAGAGGCTGAGGGCCTTAAAGGCTCAGAGTTGAACCCCCATTTCCCACAGAACTTTGGAACATCTATCAACCCGGATATGGACAACACAGCAAGAACAAAAACAGTGCAGAGGCTTTCCCAGTGCAGTCTGGAGCTGTTACAAACACACACCCCAGCGTCTGGAAACTGACACCTCCCTTGAAAATAGAAATTTTAGTGAAAAAGGAAAAAAAAGTATAATGAGAATACGAATCAACAAGCAGAAAAATGCATGATGCTATGAACGACGTACGTGACACTATGAGAGACAAGGGTTTAGGCACAATCCCGAATAACTTATTTGTGCAGTTTTGTCACAAACTTACACACATGTTCAATTCATTCAAGTGTTTTGTATTTTGCAATAAAGTTTTTTTAGTTGGATTTTGTTATTCAGTTTTCGTGTTTCAGGGTGTCCTTTTTAATGTCCCTCTTTCATTTTGCACTGTTTTATCTTTTACAGCAAAATTGCCTGATGACAAATTTGTTCTTTTTCAGTCTCTCAGTCACGTCCAAGCCTTTGTGACCTCCGTGGACTGTAGACACCAAACTTCTCTGTCCTTCACCATCTCCCGGACTTTGCTCAAACTCATGTCCATTGAGTCAGTAATGCCATCCAACCATCTCAGCCTCTGTCGCCCCCTTCTCCTCCTGCCCTCAATCTTTCCCACCATCAGGGTATTTTCCAGTGAGTAGCCCTATGTGGCAAAAAAAATAAATAAGTTGAAAATGTTTGCAGGGAAAATGCTTGTGGCAAAGATGTCTAAAGCAAAGAGCTTAGAGTAAAAATAACAAGCTCTGCTCACTATTGGCCAAGTCTGTTCTGATTGGACATTCTCTCCCAGCCTGTCCATATAGAGGGCAGCCTTGAAGAGCCTGGTGCTTCTGCCCATGATTCAAAGAGGACTTCCTGTGAAATAAAGATGGGTTCTCTTTGTGGACAGGAATTCTCAACTCTTTAGCAAGAATGAAGTTTATCTAAATTTAGGCTGTCAGCAGAGTTGAGGTTTACCACAGAGCTGAACTCTAGTGGAAAGGGAACATTTTGCTCTGGGGAATTCTCAAAGGATTGAGATAGGGGTGTGTTTGTGTGTGTGTTTGTGTTTGTGCTTGTGTGTGTGAGTGTGTGTGTGTGTATGTTTTGGTCTGGGGAATTGTCAAGGGATTGAGATAGGTGTGTGTGTGTGTGTATGTGTGTGTGTGTGTGTGTGTGTGTTTTGGTTTGGGGAGTTGTCAAGGGATTGTGATAAGGGTGTGAGTGTCTGTGTATCTGTGTATGTGTGTGTGTTGAGAAATTCAGTTGCAGCTGGAAAGAAGGTAAAGGAAGAGGAAGTTGGATCAAAATGTATAAGAGAAGTTGTGGTTGGGACACAGTCAGATTGAGAGTTTGTTTCTCTGTAAGGGATGGTGACCTTGGTTGGCAGCATCTCAGACCCGGATCCAGGTCAACATGTGTTCATGTCAGTGAAGGTAACTGAGAAATGTGAACCTCTTGTCAGCACTGAGCCACGAGAGTGGAACAATATTTGCCCTAAAGTTGCTCATGTTTGCCCAAAGAAGATGATTTTTAAATTTCATTTCATAATCAAATAGCATTTTATTAAGCCATTTCTAAAATCCTCCTGGCAAAAGTTCCCTAACTGGGATAGGGGGAAATTCCTTGATGTCTGGACTTCCTCCTAACCCAATACTCACCAACACACAATGGCAGAACAGGAAGGGTTAATCATGGTATACCCTCCCACTCAAACAGGAGAAAGATGGAAGGCTGCCTGCCTGGGTTTGGGGAAAATTCTTTGGGTATTGTTTCTGTCTCTGGAAGGGTCTCCCTAGTCCATTGTTCCCTGCGGCTCTTGAATTTGCTCTTGAAGAAGCTCTGTCTACACCATTACACCCACCGGCCTTATCTGAAGTAAACTTTGGACCACTAGTTCTCTGTGGAAGCTGAGTAGCGTTCTCAGTTTCCTTCTTGCCTTAGAATGTTGACGCGTCCCAGGATTATTTCAAACACTGAAATACTTCTGTTTTAGTTCAGATGGATGGTTCTTTTGATACTACAACTTTCTCAAAAATTTAGTTAGCTTCATGAATATGTGTCAGATGCAACCGAGAGAAACCTAGTCACGGCCCCAAATTCTGTCTTCTCATTTCTTTATCCCGAAGCCAAAAATTCATTAGCTAAGTCAACTTCCTTCCCAGTTAGTTCAGCTGATAGTTTTGACAAAGGTTTTGCCACTGTGCAACACAAACTGCCATTTTTCTCCTGGATCTCCGATGACTGCCAATGCAATTTATTTTTAGATTTTCATATTTCTAGGTACCAATTTTTGTACAGGTCATTATTCGGTATAATATTACAATAACCACCCATAAATCTCAGTTGCTTACCAAAAGAAAAAAGTAAAGGCAATTTCGTGCTCACTTTACATGTTATTCTATGGTCAACTCCGCTATGCTCACATATCCCAGGCTGCAAGAACAGCTCATATCTGAACAAGCCAGGTTTGTGACAGAGAAAAAGGACAAATAGGGATGGTCAGATCAGATCAGTCGTTCAGTCACGTCCGACTCTTTGCGACCACATGAATTGCAGCATGCCGGGCCTCCCTGTCCATCACCTACTCCCGGAGTTCACTCAGACTCACGTCCATCGAGTCAGTGATGCCATCCAGCCATCTCATCCTCTGTCATCCCCTTCTCCTCCTGCCCCCAATCCCTCCCAGCATCAGAGTCTTTTCCAACGAGTCAACTCTTCACATGAGGTGGCCAAAGTACTGGAGTTTCAGCTTTAGCATCATTCCTTCCAAAGAAATCCCAGGGCTGATCTCCTTCAGAATGGACTGGTTGGATCTCCTTGCAGTCCAAGGGGAGTCTTCTCAAGAGTCTTCTCCAACACCACAGTTCAAAAGCAGCAATTCTTCGGCGCTCAGCCTTCAGAGTCCAACTCTCACATCCATACATGACCACAGGAAAAACCATAGCCTTGACTAGACGAACCTTTTTTGGCAAAGTAATGTCTCTGCTTTTCAATATGCTATCTAGGTTGGTCATAACTTTCCTTCCAAGGAGTAAGCATCTTGTACGCATGTGATTCATTAACTACATTCAATAAATGCACATCCTGACTCTAGGAGTGTGGAGAGAATAATCTCCTCTAGGGAAAAATAGTAAATCTTTGGAACAATAATACAACCCATCACGGGGCCAATGAACAGAACTCTTTTTTCTTTTGGCCTCCCCTCACAGCACATGGGACCCTAGTTCCTTGACCATGGATTGAACCCATGCCCCTGCATTGGAAGCACGGAGTCTCAACCACTGCACCACCAGGGAAGTTCCAGAACCTTCTGTTTTAAATTTAATTTATATTCTACATTGGGTTGTGGTTGATTTATCCCAACCCAGGGATCGAACCCAGGTCTCCCGCATTGCAGGCAGATTCTTTACCATCTGAGCCACCAGGAAAGCCCAACTTCCACAGACATACAGCAAAGTGGTTCAGTTATACATATACATATTTCCCTTCTTCTTCAGATTCCTTTCCCATGCAGGTTGTTACAGAATGTTGGGTAGAGTTCCCTGTGCCATGTTGCTTATCTATTTTATATGTAGCGGTGTATGTATGTTAATCTCAATCTCCTGATTTATCCCTCCCCTCCCTTCTTTCCCCTTTGGAAACCACAGGTTTGTTTTCGAAGTCTTTGAGTCTGTTTCTGTTTTGTAAATAACAGAACCCTCCTTCTACCTGAGTTCTGAACTAAGACAGAAGACAAAGGAGACAACATATAGACAATCAAAATAACTCCTTTAGGGGCTTGGGCTTCCCTGGTGGCTCAGAAGGTAAAGAATCCGCCTGCAATATGGGATACCTGGGTTCGATCCCTGGGTTAGGGAGATCCCCTGCAGGAGGCATGGCAACCCACTCCAGTATTCTTGCCTAGAGAATTCCCCATGGACAGAGGAGCCTGGTGGGCTACAGTCCATGAGGTTGCAGAGTCAGACACGACTGAGTGACTAAGCACACACCACTGGTGGTCCAGTGACTAAGACTTCGAGCTCCTAATGCAGGGGTCCTGGGTTCAATCCTTGGTCTGGGAACTAGATCCCACATGCCACAACTAAGACCCAGTGCAGACAAATAGATAAATAAATATATATATTTTTAAATGACTCCTTTATCACTAATATAGGCTAGACTGGAGAATGGCAGCTTGGTATAAGAGCCATAATGGGATCAGATATAAAAGCCCAGAGTTAACAACCTTGCTGCCCAGTCGCTGCTTTGCTGGATGGGGCAGGCTTAGGCGGGGAACCTGTTCTTAGAAGAACAGAAAATATATTCCAAGGGAAAGAATCAGCTCTAAAGCAAAGGAAAAGAGGGTGGGTGGTGAGGGGAGACACTTGAATTCTCCTTCAAACTTTCCAGGCAACTGAGTTATTCCAACTTCTCTGGAACAGAGTAAGTGGACAGACAGAGGAAGGCCAGGAGTGTAATGCAAATGAACTTCCACCACGTGGAGGGAAACATCAGGAGTAGGCAAGAAACACTTATGAAGTTAAGTACCTTTCAGATGAGGAAACAAGTTGGTGAAAAGCAGTAACTTACTCAAGTCCCAAGTGGGCAGCTGAGTATCACTCAACTTTGGGGAGGGAGGAACTGATTTCTACCTAAGAGACCGGAGGCTTCCCTGGTAGAACAGTGGTTAAGAATCCGCCTGGGGCCACAGGTTCAATCCCTGGTCCGGGACGAATCCACATGCCGCCACAGAGCAGCTAAGCCCATGTGCCACAGCTACTAAAGCCTGTGCTCCACAACAAGAGAAGCCGCTGCACCAAGAAGCCTGGGCACGCCCACAAAGAGTAGCCCTAATCTCTGCAGCTAGAGAAAGCCCACAGCAATGAAGACTCAGCACAGTCAAAACTAAATAAATAAAACCAAATAGATATTTTTTAAAAAGAGCAAGAGAGACCAGACTGTGCTTCATGGAGAGGAATTTGCCATCTGGGTAGGAAGGTTAAGGTTTGAAGAACATTTTCTCTGTGCCTTCATGTATCCAAATTTGTATCTGCTGATTTCATATAAACCTTCTCTTTGTGTTTGATGAGCCTATATAGTTTTAAACCATCCCCTGTCCACTCCCCAGAAGGGCCATTCAAGAAACCAAAAATCAGCCCAAAAAAAAGAAAGAAAATTGGTTCATTCTGAATAAGAACAGCCTTGCTGGGACTTATTAGGCCTACTTTATAGGCCCAGAGGAGCTGAAATGATGCCTGAAAGCCAGACATAGGAGGCTGGGCTGGGATATAAACCCTGGTCTTGTAGTTCCCATGCAGGGTTTCTTCTCTGCTTCACACTGTCTCCTCCAACGAGGGCTTAAATGTCTCAGTGCATGAGGCCCATGCCCCAGTCCCTGGAGGATGGCCTCCTGGCTGATGTGATCATAGGATGCCAAGCCAGTGTCAGGCTGACCCACCCAGGGGCCTGGAAGGGGAGTCTGCGTTCACCAGGCAGCAAAGCAGACACAGCGGCGGGAAGCCATCACAGACATACAATTCCACAACCTACTGCCTGGGAGTGGGTCAGAGTCACAAACCCTTTTCAAAAGTCTCCCCTGATTTGCCCCAAGACAGAGCCAAGGCAACACATGTGAATTGTGATCCCTCCCGATTCTTGTTGCCTCATTTACATGAGTTTTCTCTCCTGACTCATCCCAGGAGTGGGGATGGAGTCTGTTACCAGGGCAACTGGAGGAGAATTTCCCTGGGTTCTCCCCTCCCCCGTTCCCTTTTCCTTCTTCAGTTCAGTTCAGCTCAGTTCAGTGTCCGACTCTTTGCGACCCCATGTACTGCAGCGTGCCAGGCTTCTGTGTCCATCACCAACTCCCAGAGCTTACTCAAACTCATGTCCATCAAGCCGGTGGTGCCATCCAACCATCTCAACCTCTGTTGTCCCCTTCTTCTCCTACCTTCAGTCTTGCCCAGCATCAGGGTCTTTTCCAATGAGTCAGCTCTTCGCATCAGGTGGCCAAAGGATTGGAGCTTCAGCTTCAGCATCAGTCCTTCCAATGAATTTTCAGGACTGATTTCCTTTAGGATGGATTGGTTTGATCTCCTTGCTGTTCAAGGGACTCTCAAGAGTCTTCTCCAACACCACAGTTCAAAAGCATCAATTCTTGGGTTTCCTTACTCTTTCTGCCCAAAGAACTGCAAACCAAGCCATCCTTCTGCTTCCCTTTCTCTCTTACTTTGCTTCATTTTTCAAAGTCTGAATCCTCCTATGAGATCAGATTGACCTTTGTCATCTCCCCCAGCCAACTCACTTAGGACTTTGTTTTCCTCCAGCCAGTGGGTACCTTTGCCATCTCCTGTATAGCAAGATCTCTCTCGGATTTCTCCTTTGGGTTCCTACGTCCCAACAGTGAGGAATTCAGAGTTAGGGTTACTTCTGGGGGTGAGGAAGTTGCAGGTGGGTTTTGAAAGAAAACGCCCCCCTCTCTTTTTTGGGAGGAGATTGGTCTATTCTTGTGTTGTGGATATTTGGTCATCCCTCTATTGGTACCTCTTGCCTCTCAGGCTCTGGAGGTGTAATGGCTCTTAGTCATTCCCAGCCCTGGGGTACCTACCTGCCTACCTGGCCACATCTTTACAAATAGTCCCTTTACCAAGTTTCCCTTAAGGGTCCCATTTTTTTAAATAGAGTCTTGGAGGTTTTTGTTTGTTGTCTAGAGAAGCATGCGAGCTTCTCTAATTGCATCACACAGGCTTTGTTGCCCCGAGGCATGTGTGATCTCAGTTCCTAGACCAGGGATTGAACCCTGCATTGGCAGGCAAATTCTTAACCACTGGACCATCAAGGAAGTCCCAAGAGCCTCATGGCCCCATTTTGAGTCTGTCTGTCATCCTTTTACTCAGGGTCTTGATAAGAAAGACAGACCAGCAGATTTCAGTGGTTTGACCCAATGAAAGTTTATTTCTTGTTCATGTCACAATCCACTGTGGGAGGAGATGAGGAAGTTGGGCTAGACAGCATAGAAGGAAAGTTGTGGGTGGAGGTTTATTTCTCTGGAAGGCTTAGGGTACATTGACCCGAGTTGGCAGCTGGCAACACCTTGGAAAGTGACTTTGCAGGTCAATGTGCGTTGGCTGTAATTGAAGACGTGTCAATTACAGAGAAACAGGAACCTTTTGTCAGCCCTAAACTGCGTAAATCTAAGAGTAATTGCCCCAAATGTGCTGATGCTTGCCCAAAGAAAATAACTCGGATTTGATAATCATTTACTTTAATCCACAGCTACTAAGCATAAAGCAATGTATTCAGCTTTCTGGGATTTATCGGTTTTATGCAGACATAGGGTCTGCCCACAAGAAACCTGAAATTCTTTCATACTTAAAAATTATATTTTAAGTTTACACACAAGAAAACTTATTTGGGGGGGCATACAATCCTATCCATTTTTAGTTTATTTTTTCATTTGCATTTTTTGAGCACATTCTTTCTTCCCTGCAATATAATTCACATACCATAAAATTCATCCACTGTTTAAAGTATAGAGGTCAGTTATTTTTGGTTCTTTATTCTTTAATTATTTGTAACTTTTTGGCCATGCTATGTGACTTATGGGCTCTTAGTTCCCCAACCAGGGATCAAACACAGGCCCACAGCAGCGAAAGCACTGAATCCTAACCACTGGGCCAGCAGGGAACTCCCTCAATCATGTTTAGTATGTTCAGAGTTAGGCAACCATCACCACTAACTCTAAAACACATTTTATCACCCCCCAAAAGAGACACCATACCTCATTCCCTCATCCCCTCTCTCTCCCCCATCCCTTTGCAACCTCTAACATATTTTCTGTCTCTGAATTTACCTACTTTGGGCTTTTCAAAAAAGGGGAATCACACAATATGATCTCCTTTTGAACTTGTTCATAATGTTTTCAAGGCTCATCTATGTTACAACTGTTTCAGTACTTCATCCTTTTTTACAGTTGAATATTTCACTGTATTTATTTTATCTACCACACTTTGTCTACCCATCTATCAGTAGATGGGAATTTGGGTTGTTCCCACATTTTAGCTATCATGAATAATACTGCTATGTTCATGCCTATACAAATTCTTGTTTGAACGCTGGTTTTTCAGTTCTCTCAGGTTAGGTACATAGGGTTAAAATTGCTGAGTCATATGGTAACTCTATGCATAGCTTTTTGAAAACCTACCACTATTTTCCACAGTGGCTTTAGTATTTTACATTCTCCTCAGCAGTTATGAGGGTTCTGACTTCTCCACTTCCCCAGTAACACTGCAATTTCCTTTTTTAAAAAAAAAAATTATAACCATCCTGGGGATGGTAAAGTGGTATCTCAGTATGGTTTTGATTTGCATTTCCCAAAAGATTCATGATCTTAAGCATTTTCTTATTGTCCATTTGTATACCTTCTCTGGAGAAATGTCCATTCATATCCTTTGCCCAGTTTTTAAACTGGGTTGTCTTTTTATTCTTAAGTTATTTGTATATCTGACTCTTTGAGATCCTTTAAACTGTATCCTGCCAGGTAAGACTACTGGAGTGGGTTGCCATTTCCTTCTCCAATGAGTCTTCCCAACCCAGGAATAGAACCCATATCTTCTGCATTGGCAAGCGGGTTCTTTACTGACTGAGCCACCAGGGAAGCCCCAGATCTTTATGGGGTACCATAATTCATGGAAGTATTGCCCTTGATTTTTCTCTTTCTCTTATTCTGCATACCCACTCCATCAGCTAACTCAGGTGCCACCTCCAGATTGTATTCCAAATCCATTTATTTTTCTCCACCTCAGCTGCTGTGTCCAGCCATGGTCATCTCTCTCCAAGGCATCTTTTTTGTTTCATTTTTAACATTTTATTTGTATTCAAGCATTTGACAAAATGGCCATGATCATTAGTCATCACAGAAATGCAAATTAAATCAATGAATACATCCTGGTATTGACAAAGATGTGAAGCAACTGGAATTCATTTTTACTGCCGGGAGGAGTATAAAGTAGCCCTACCACTTTGGAAAACTCCTAAAATTAACTCTATCTTTATGCATTGGGTTTTCTGGGAGGCACACTCTGAGAGAGAGGTGGTCATTTATTGGGGAGTGCTCTTGGAATCAATATCTATGCCAGGGAAGGAAGCAGGATTGGAGAGAAAAACTGAGGCAAAATGAGCCTTGGTGAAGGTCTGTAACCAGACTCAGATTCGGCCACTCACCACTCCATAGCCAATAAGGCAAGCTTTGGTCAAGAAGAAAGTTACTTTACTTAGGGTGAACTGATAAGTTCAGAGACCAATCCTGAAGATTCTGCTCAGCCATGATAATCTTCAAAGGGAAAAAGGAGAAATGATCTCAATTAATCATTAGGTGCATAAGTGTATGTGTTACATTGGTTCAGTTGTGTCCAACTCTTTGTGACCCTATGGACCGTAGCCCACCAGGTTCCTCTGTCCATGGGATTCTCCAGGCAAGATTACTGGAGTGGGTTGCCATGCCCTCCTCCAGGGGATCTTCCCGATCCAGGAATCTAACCTGGGCTTCCCACATCGCAGGCAGATTCTTTACTGTCTGAGCCACCAGGGAAGCCCACATATGGATCAGAGGGACACAAACATTCAGGCCATGGCAAATAGTTTAAAATTTTAAATATATCCAAGAGTTTACAAAGGAATGAGCCCTCCCAGACTTAGTCCCCAGTCATTCAGTTCCTCTCCCTGGAAGCCTCAAAATTATTCCACACAGAGTAAGGTATCTTTTTCTCCCCAAGTCTTTATATTTATGGTAGTACGGTATATCCACTGATATTAACCTTGCCTCTCCACTCAAGAAAATATTTCAGATATCATCCCATACTGATACATAGCTTTCTCAGTTTTTTTTTTCTTTTTATGGTTATAGAATATTCCTTTGAAGAATGAACCATTGTTTATTAATCATTCTTTCCATGATGGACATCCGGTTGTTTCCAGTATTTACTACTGCGGTAGATAATGTTTTATGTAAGACATATTCCATGGATGTCAATAGGTCAGTAGGCTAAAATCCTAGAAGTGGAAATGCTGGATCAAAGATGAGTGCATTAGTCATTCTGCAAGATACTACCATATTTCCTTCTACAGAAATTCCACCAACTTCCAATCTTCCCAGTGTCTGAGAGGGCTCATTTCCCCACTTTCTAAACCATAAATGGTTCAGGAAAATCTGGTTTAAGCCCTCTAAACTTTCCACTTTCTTGGAATAAGATTCACATTGCTCACCACAGCCTGCAAGGGCTTCCACTGTTTGACTGTTGCCAACCTGGCTTCCCAGGCCCTGGTGAAACCAGGTGTTGGGAGAGATCCAAGGTAGATCATTACAGAAACAGCGATGCCAGCCAGAAGGCGTCCTGGGACCAGCGTTCTGTTCTCTGGGGGCATGTGTATTTAGGGAGTGGGCTTTCTGCTGTGTGCCCCACTCCACGAGTGTGGGAAAAGAGAGGTGGGGTAGGCTGGCACGGCACATGAATGACATGGAAGGCTGAAGCTTCATTACCTTGGGGGCATGTTGGGGGCCATCCAGGATTTTGGACTTACTCAGGTGTCCCCAGATTAAGCCATCCATCTAGATGTGAGCTACTTCCCCGAACAGCCGGCAAGGGGGCAGTATTCTGCTTCGGATTTGGCCTCTTTGCCAACAAACTTAAAGGACTCGTGCACAGAACTGTCCACCAGGGGGCAGTAATGATACTTTTGAACTGTGGTGCGGGAGATTTTTGAGAGTCCCTTCGGTTCAATTCACTCAGTCGTGTCTGACTCTTTGTGACCTCATGGACTGCAGCACGCCAAGCTTCCCTGTCCATCACCAACTCCCAGAGCTTGCTCAAACTCATGTCCATCGAGTCAGTGATGCCATCCAACCATCTCAACCTCTGTCATCCTCTTCTCCTCCTGACTTCAATCTTGCCCAACATCAGGGTCTTTTCTAATGAGCTGGCTTTTAGCATCAGGTGGCCAAAGTTTTGGAACTTCAGCTTCAGCATCAGTCCTTCCTATGAAGATTAAGGGTTGACTTCCTTTAGGATTGACTGGTTTGTTCTCCCTGTAGTCCAAGGGACTCTCAAGAGTCTTCTCCAACACCACAGTTCAAAAGCATCAATTCTTTGCCACTCAGCTTTCTTTATGGTCCAACTCTCACATCCATACATGACTACTGGAAAAAACCATAGCTTTGACTAGACGGACCATTACCAAAGTAATGTCTCTGCTTTTTAATATGCTGTCTAGGTTGGTCATAGCTTTTCTTCCAAGGAGCAAGCATTAGAGAGTTCCTTAGACAGCAGGAAATCAAGCCAGTCAATCCTAAAGGAAATCAACCCTGAATATTCATGGGAAGGACTGATGCTGAAGCTGAAGCTCCAGTACTTTCGCACCTGATGCAAAAGCTGACTCACTGGAAAAGACCCTGATACTGGGAAACCTTGAGGGCAGGAAAAGAAGAGGGCCACAGAGGATGAGATGGTTGGATAGCATCACCATTGGATAGCATGGAGTCCAATGGACATGAGTTTCAGCAAATTCCAAGAGATACTGAAGGACAGGGAAGCCTGGCATGCTGCAGTCCATGCGGTTGGAAAGAGCTGGACACAGCTTAGCAACTGAACCACAACCCAGTAAGTGGCAAGTGTCTCAACCCTCTGTATGCATTTGTTTGTTTATGGAGTCTTAGAACTGAGGGTCCAGAAAAACTTTTAAAGGCATCTAGTTCCATCTCCAACCTGATGTTTGAATCACTTCAAGAGGCTCCTCAAGTCCCCAGATTGCCTCTGTTTGCACACTTCCAGTCGTGGAGAGCTCACTATCATCTAAAGCCCCTCGTGCCACAGATGGACAACACAAGTTGTCAGAAAGTTCTTTCATAAGCCCAGAGTGTCGCCCTATTGTTTTCCACCTTTCATCCCCAGGTCTCCCCTCTGGAGTAACACAAGGTAAGTCTACTCCCTCGCCTTCAGGAAAGCCTTTCACATAGTCAGTGGTCAGGACCCCTGAAGCTTTCTCAGGCAAGTCTCTCTGATCTCTTTAATTGTCCCTCATCAAATAGGATTTGAAGTCCCCCTTTCCCTCCCCATTCTAGTCACTTGTTGTTGGACAAGCCCTAATTTTTCTACATCCTTTTCCAAAATATATGTCTGAAAGGAGATGCAGAACTCCTGGAGTGGCACAGAGGAAATGGGACCACCATTCCCTTCCTCTTTCCAAGGCCCAGACTCTGGTTCCAGCAGCCCAAGTCCCCACTCGCTATTTTTAGCTGCTCCACCTCACTTCAGAGTCATATGTTGCTTCCTGTTGAGTAAAACCTTCATTTTCACGCCCACTGCTGCATCGTGAGCAGCATTAGTTTAAATCTACACAGCATGGAAAAGGTCTGTTTTCATTCCAATTCCAAAGAAAGGCAATGCCAAAGAATGTTCAGACTACTGCACAATTGCACTCATTTCACACACTAGAAACGTAATGCTCAAAATTCTCCAAGCCAGGCTTCAACAGTATGTGAACTTCCAGATGGTTAAGCTGGATTTAGAAAAGGCAGAGGAACCACAGATCAAATTGCCAACATCCGCTGGATCATTGATAGGGCACGAGAGTTCCAGAAGAACATCTGCTTCTGCTTTATTGACTACACCAAAGCCTTTGACTGTGTGGATCACAACAAACTGGAAAATTCTTCAAGCGATGGGAATACGAGACCACATGACCTGCCTCATGAGATATCTGTATGAAGGTCAAGAAGCAACAGTTAGAACTGGACATGAAAAAAAAGAAAAAAAAAAAAAAGAACTGGACATGGAACAACAGACTGGTTCCAAATCGGGAAAGGAGTATGTCAAGGTTGTATATTGTCACCCTGCTTATTTAACTTATATGCAGAGTACATCATGCAAAATGCCAGGCTGGATGAAGCACAAGCTGGAATCAAGATTGCCAGGAGAAATATCTATAACCTCAGATTTGCAGACGACACCACCCTTGTGGCAGAAAGCAAAGAAGAACTAAAGAGCCTCCTGATGAAAGTGAAAGAGGAGAGTGAAAAAGTTGGCTTAAAACTCAACATTCAGAAAACTAAGATCATGGCATCTGGTCCCATCACTTCATGGTAAATAGATGGGGAAACAATGGAAACAGTGACAGGCTTTATTTTCTTGGGCTCCAAAATTACTGGAGATGGTGACTGCAACCATGAAATTAAAAGACGCTTACTCCTTGGAAGAAAAGTTATGACCAACCTAGACAGCATATTAAAAAGCAGAGACATTACTTTGCCAACAAAGGTCTGTCTAGTCAAAGCTATGGTTTTTCCAGTAGTCATGTATGGATGTGAGAGTTGGACTATAAAGAAACCTGAGCACCAAAGAATTGATGCTTTTGAATTGTGGTGTTGGAGAAGATTCTTCAGAGTCCCTTGGCCTGCAAGGAGATCCAACCAGTCCATCCTAAAGGAAATCAGTCCTGAATATTGATTTGAAGTACTGATGCTGAAGCTGAAACTCAATAATTTGGCCACATGATTTGAAGAACTGACTCATTGGAAAAGACCCTGATACTGGGCAAAATTGAAGGCAGGAGAAGAAGGGGACGACAGAGGATGAGATGGTTAGATGGCATCACCGACTCGATGGACATGAGTTTGGGTAAGCTCCGGGAATTGCTGATGGACAGGAAAGCCTGGCATGCTGCAGTCCAAGGGGTCTCAAAGAGTTGGACACGACTGAACGACTGAATTGAACTGAACTGAACTGACACAGAATTCGCTGAAATATGTTCCATGGCTGTATATTTATATCCATAAAATTATGGTTATTTTTGAGTACTAAACACAAATGATGAAAAGAATCTCAGGTTCCCTTCCTGAGGTTCATGGGAACACAGACATTGCCAGAACCACTGACAGGGGGGCAGACTAGGTCTGGGAACGGATCTGAAAGTCCAGCACAGAGAATGAAGCATTTGTTCATTTCTCAGTAGTCAAATTTATATACATGTAGCAGTAGGCTGCAGTCCATGGGGTCGCTAAGAGTTGGACACGACTGAGCGACTTCACTTTCACTTTCCACTTTCATGCATTGGAGAAGGAAATGGCAACCCACTCCAGTGTTCTTGCCTGGAGAATCCCATAGACGGAGAAGCCTGGTAGGCTGCAGTCCATGGGGTCGCACCGGACATGACTGAAGCGACTTAGCACCAGCAGCAGCAGTAGGCAGGATATTAGAGGGAAATAGTGAAAAGGGAAGAAAGTCAGCACTTAGCAAACAGGGATTCAGATCCTAGTCTTAGTCTGGAGCATCTGTAATTGAGGAAACAATAGTTCAGCTGTCTAAACAACTGGTGCGAGTGAAGGTGCTTTTCTTCTCTGGTGAAGGTGCTTTTCAGACTTTAAGGGCTAAAACAGACCTTGGTTATTATTATTGTTATATTACATCCCTAATACTTCAGGTCATTGGGAAAGATCCTGATGCTGGAAAAGATGGAAGGCAAAAGGAGAAGAGGGTGGCAGAGGATGAGATGGTTAGATAGCATCACTGACTCAATGGACATGAATTTGAGCAACAGATGGTTAGATACCATCACTGTCTCAATGCATATGAATTTGAGCAAACTCCAGGAGATAATGAAGGGCAAGGAAGCCTGGCGTGCTGCAATCCACGGGGTCGCAGAGTCAGAGTCGGATACAATTTAGCGACTGAACAACACTTCAGGGCCTTCCGTGGAATTCCTCCTTCCTCTCCTACCCTGTTTCTTTAATCCAGGCACCAAAACCTGCCTTTCAGTTCAGTTCAGTCGCTCAATCGTGTCCGACTTTTTGCGACCCCATGAATTGCAGCACGCCAGGCCTCCCTGTCCATCACCAACTCCCAGAGTTCACTCAAACTCATGTCAATCGAGTCAGTGATGCCATCCAGCCATCTCATTCTCTGTCGTCCCCTTCTCCTCCTGCTCCCAATCCCTTTGCCAGTAGCCAATTCTAGGCCAAAGCAACGGCGGGAACCTGAGTTCTAATTGTCTTTGCCATCTAACTGCATTACCCAGACCCTAATGTCTTCACTGGTATTAATGAAGGTAAACACAGACAAGGGAGGCTGTGTGTGTGTGTAAGAGAGAGAGAAAAAGATCGAAGGCTCTGTAAACTGCAAGGTACAATACTCATTAGGTAGCTAGAGCTGAGATTAAATCCAAAATTCGAGCCGCCCCGCCCGGTGCCCCCCAAGCGGCTCCCACCCGGGACTCTTAGCCAGTCCCAAGGATGCTGCAGCTAGAGACCACTGGCTGGACTCCCTGCGGCCTACGCGCGTGGAAGGCATGCCAGCGCGAGTTACTGGATTGGGTAACTCCGCACGGGGCGGGGCCTCTGGGAGGCGGGGCTTCCGGTCATCCCCGCCGCTGTTGCCAGGGGTGACAGCCGCAGGGAGGCGGAAAGAGCCGAGAACCAGCCAGAGCTGCGTAGGTAAGCGAGAGCCTTGGCGGCCATGGCGGTCTCGGAGCCTGGGTACCGGAGCTGGTCCTTGTGGCCCGAGGTGCCATCCGCCACCTTCTTCACCGCGCTGCTCTCGCTGCTGGTATCCGGGCCCCGTCTATTCCTGCTGCAGCAGCCCCTGGCGCCCTCGGGTCTCTCGCTGCGGTCCGAGGCCCTGCGCAACTGGCAAGGTGAGCAGGGCGGGGCCGGGTCCCGGGTGCCAGTCCTTTTTCCTCCGACCTCGCCAGGCCCTGGGCTCCGGCCTCCCAGCACCCACGCCACCCCATCTCCGTCCGCATCATTCTCCCCACCTGGAGGACCAGCCCCATATTCCACGTCTTTGTGCAGAGCCCCATCTTGATCATCCCTTGTAACCCTTCCCTACCCAGATTTGTTCCCGTCCCTGTCGTCATCGTACTGGTCAAGGCTCGCATATCCATTCGTAGCAATTAGGTTTCATTCACCCCTGCTTGCTCGCCGAGGAGGATTTTTCTCTCCCTTGTCACATTCACACCTACGTCTGCTTTAGGGCCCAACCCCCTACTGGAAAAAAAAAAATTTTTTTCCCCCTCCTTCTCAAGACACTTGAGCTGTATCTGTGGCCACCTCTGTAAGCATCCTGGCCTCCTGGGGTTTAGAATTTCTTCTGCATCTTCGTTTTTATCTTAATCCTGACTCCGATTCCCAGCTTATAGCGGAAGCCGGGTGTCTCGTACCTTTGGGAGAGGTGTTGGTTTTCTTGGGGAGATGGAGATATTTTGCAGACCAATTAATTATAAATATCAGTTCATAAAAGATGTTCTTAGTCTCCTATTTCTTCCCCATTCTTTTCTGGGGAGGAAAATGGGAGATTTGTATAACTTTTGTTGTTTTGCAAAGCACTTTCACATGCATTAACCTCTTTTAATTCTCATGGTGATCCCATGACGTATTATTACTGTAGGCATTATTGCCCATGGGCTTTATTGTTGTCCATTCTTTAAATGAAACTGAGGCTTAATGCGAAGACTCACAGAGCTTTTGAGTCATACAACTGACACAGGAACCCAGATTGTTCTTTGCATCTTGTGACATTTTTGAACTGGAACCTTGGGGGCTTTCTAATCCCCAAATTATATAGAATTGCTTCTAGAATCTTCACATGTACCTTTGGGATTTCAGTGTTGGAAGTGCTCAACAAGTAATGACGATACTCTTCAGATAACGAAGCCTTACAGAGATGTTCTGACTGAGGTATATGGTTCTTAGCCTGCCTCCCTGCTCAAATCTAAAAGTGGTCCCCCTCACCCTCACCCTGGATACACACAGCATGTCTGTCTTCAGAGACAGATGCAAAATGCCAGCCTAAACTGAGCTCCCTTTTTTTTTTTTTCCCTTTACTTTGCGGCTTGTCTTGAGTGTGGGATTCATGGACAATGTGAGTATTAGACACGTAAGAGACCTTTGAGGGCCTCGAGTGTATCCATTTTATTTTATAGTAAGAACACTGAAGCCGACAGGGCCCTGTGTCTGGGCTGAACTCAGCCAGTCTAGGCGTGACAGAGCCAAGATTGCTTTAGACTTCCAAATCCAATGTTACTGCCACTTCACTGATCACCCCCCTCCTTCAGTTTAGTGTTTTGGCCTGCAGGGACATAAAAATACAGAAGCAAGGACTGCTTTTAGAAAAATAAAAGATTCTTTACCGTCTTATTGCATATTGAGCATCACTCTACCTCTAAGACTGGATAAGCACTTGCAAGAAAGACTTCTGAGTTCTGTATCTACATTCTTAGTGATAGTTTTCTCATCTTTACAGGTGCACAATAATTCATGGTCCCTTTTTTCTTCCTCTGAACAGCCACTATGGAAGGAGAGGTCAGGATTACAGCCGAGGAGACGGGCACAAAGAGTGTTAAGTGACACCCACTCAATCCACCTGAAGCTGTTACAATTAATTAACCCTCAAACTGCCCGGTGAGATAGGTCAGTATTAAAGCCTCAAAGAGGATTATAAAGCACATTACAAATTATAAAAGACCATCCCATGCTAAAAAGTGTCATTTTTTTTTTCCCCCACGTGGAAGCCAGTCACAGATAAGACTTGCTCCAGGTCTGGGAAAGAGCAAAGATTAGACATCCCTGCCTCTACTTTGAGTCCTGGGTCCTTCGCTGTTGCTCCCCTCTGCTTATCCCACTGGCTCCGGGCTGATTTTCCCTGGCAACGAGAGCCAGCTACTCCCTGTTTTCCTAGGTGGGTTGTAACCTGGCTTTTCCCTTCTGGGAGCAAGCCACCATCAGGCCTCTAACTCGGTTCCCTCTGCAGTTTACAGGCTGGTGACCTACATCTTTGTCTACGAGAATCCCGTCTCCTTGCTCTGCGGTGCCATCGTCATCTGGCGCTTTGCTGGCAATTTTGAGAGAACCGTGGGCACCGTCCGCCACTGCTTCTTCACCGTGGTCTTCACCGTCATCTGCGCCATCATCTTCCTGTCGTTTGAAGCTGTGTCATCGCTGTCAAAGCTCGGGGAGGTGGAGGACGCCCGCGGTTTCACCCCCGTGGCTTTCGCCATGCTGGGAGTCAACTGCGTCCGCTCTCGGATGAGGCGGGCCCTGGTGTTCGGCGTGGTGGTGCCCTCCCTGCTGGTGCCGTGGCTCCTGCTCTGTGCCTCCTGGCTCATTCCGCAGACCTCTTTCCTCAGTAACGTCTGTGGCCTGGGAATCGGGCTAGCATGTATCCTTGCTAGAGGGCCGTTGTAGTAACAGCGACACGCCAAAGGATGAACCACACTGGAGGTCCTGGGGGTCGGGCAGGGCGTTCAGGCAGGTAGAGCTCACATGTAGGTATTCCGTGTGCCAGCTTCAGATTCGGAACCATGTGGCCTCAGGCAGGTCACTTCCTTTCTTTATGCCAGAGTTTTCTTTTCTGGAAGAGATCCCCCAGGCTCTTTCCATACAATGGCTCAGCACTGCCAGTTACTGAAATACTTTGATTTGTTTTTTTCCAAGGTGTAAACCCAGTTGACTAATTTTTTTTTACTGGAAGATCCTGAAATAACCATGAGCTAGAGATGTTCCATGAAAGGTATTCCCGGGACACAGGTTTCTTTGTTTTTGTTTGGCTTAGTCTTAGTCTTTTTCTCAGAAGAAGAAGAAAAGAATTTTTTTAAGGTAGGCTTTGACCATATGCGTGGTTAAAAACTTAGAATAAGCCTTATATTCCTTGCATAAATATTCTGGCAATTAGGCTGACTCTTTTGGCCGTCTCGGCAGTGACGGGCTGATACAGGTCGGATGACCAGGGTGCCCTCACCTCTCTGGGAGCTGGTGACGGTGTGGGGGGCGGGCTGCCACAGAGGCCCACGGGAAGCTCACTTGGTCACATCGAGGCAAGGCTCCTTCTACCTGGGACAAAGGACAAGATGTCAGACCTCCCAGAGGGTATTAGACTAGCCGCCTGCTTCATCCCACTTAGAGAGACAGAGGCGCATGCTGGCTTCTGACGGTCATTACAGGGGCTCGAGAGGCCCAGGAGAAAGGATGGGCAAGGTGTCAGCACTTGTCTGCCTATCGTTGCTGCCTTGTGTTCCCTCTGAGGAACGGAGGCTAGAAACTCCCAACTCCTGGTTTCCCCTGAGCTTGAAACTGCAGTCCAGAGATGATGGTGGAATAAGCCCAGGCCCCGTGTGGAGCCAGAGTGGCTCCTGTGTCCTGGGGGCAGTGTCCAGCCCCTCCCTTCAGCGCTCTCTGCTTCTCCTTAACACGCCGACCCCAGACGGCCTCACCTACTGCTTCTCCTTTGACGTCCCAGAGCAAGTCGCCGTGAAGCTCGACCAGAAGTTCCCCTTCAGCCTGATGAGGAGGATTTCCATGTTCAAGTACATCTCCGGCTCTTCAGCTGAAAGGAGGGCAGCCCAAAGCCGGAAGTAAGTTACAGAAGGCCGTGCTTGCTTTATTCCTGCAGCTGCAGGGCCTATAAAGGCGCAGTCCCCAGCCTTTTTGGCACCAGGGACCAGTTTCGTGGAGGACAGTTTTTCCATGAACCAGGAGTGGGATTGGGGGTGGGGGGGAATGGTGATTCTGCTCTCAGATCCACCTCAGATCATCAGATCCCAGAGGTTGGGGACCCCTACTGTAGAGGCTGCAACTGGTTTTCGGTGTCCTGGGGAATAGGGAAGAGGGTGTGGGTTGCCCAGGCCTACCCAGCAAAACCTGTCCACAGATTTCTCCCGAGCATCCTGGATTCTGCCCAGCTGCTTCCAAAGTGGGGTCCAAGCAGGAAGGGCATTCAATAGGAGGCATTCAAAGCCCTTGCACGTAATCCCGAGGGACTTGCGGCCCCATCAGTGGCGTCGCCAGCCCTCAGCACTGACAAGCACTCTGTGGGGCTGGGATTGGGCTCCAGCAGGTGATGCTGGCAAGAAGCGCGATCCACCTGACTGACTGGGAGGCTTAGGAGGTGGCATGGCCTGAACCTCAGGGTGTTCTTGGCCACCTGGTGGGAGAAGACGAAGTTTATTTACCGTTTTCCAGTCCAGATACGTTAACTCTCAATGGAGTGCTCACGTAGCCTCACTCCCTCCTGTCAGAGAGGAGGCCCAAAGGGGACAAACGTCTTTCTCCAGGTAACACAGAGTCAGAAGCACCCAGTCGAGAGCCAAGGGCTCCTGCTTCCGGGTCCTGCTCACTTCCTGTCCCTCCCGCACACACGCTGCCAGCCTCGGATGGCCTTCACTGGTTTTTGTCGATGCTGAGAGTTCACGATGGAGGAGGTTTCCCTCCCAGAGAAGGGGTTCACCGCCAAGTCAAAGTGCTTTGTCCGTGGCCCGTTTCTGCCTTGGGACAGCTATGGAGTCCATCTTGTCCCCCACGCTGGCCTGGAGCCAGGATCTTGGTTGAATCAGAAGCTGTTGCTTATAGTTTATTTTAGGAGGTGGACTCTCAGCCTTCAGTGGCTCAGAGCCCTCTGACCATTTTCTTTTCTTTTCTCTTTTTTTTGGCCATGCTGTGTGGCTTGTTGGATCTTAACCCCCCTTCCCCAACCAAGGACCAAACTCAGGGCCCCCTCAGTGAGAGTGCCAAGTCCTAACCACTGGACATTGCCGGGGAAGTCCCAGCTCTGACCATTTCTTAAAGGCAGGGACGGGTAGTGGGAAAAATAGAAATGCACATTCACTCATTTTATTTCAGGCAAGTAATTCCTGGAGTCTCAGTGGGTGGGAGGTGTTGATGTTTAGAATTAGCTGTATTTTAGCTTTTTGGAAGGCCCCTGATGCTGGGAAAGATCGAGGGCAGGAGGAAAAGGAGACGACAGATCGTAAGATGGTTGGATGGTGTTCCCGACTCAATGGACATGAGTTTGAGCAAGCTCTGGGAAGTGGTGAAGGACAGGGAGGCCTGGTGTGCTGCAGTGCATGGGGTCGCAAAGAGTCGGACACGACTGAGCAACTGAACAGCAAAAACAACGGGTGGGAGGTGTTTACATTTAGAATTAGCTGTATTGTATAGCTTTTTGGTTCTTAATTGCTGTTCTCACAGAATCTAGAGAGAACTTAGTTCTAAGCTCAGTTCAGAGAACTTAGGGGTCCTCATTTGCAAACTCCTCAGCCGCGCTCCATGAAGGAAGCCCCTCTAAAACAGCTGACCATGTTGACCCCTGGCGGCTGGGGCCTCGCTCTACAAGGCAGCCCCCAGTGAGGACAGTCTTGCATGCTGGATCACACTCACTTCTCTGTAACTGTGACACCCGTGGTGCCCAGTGATCCTGCTTCCCCATAACGTGCAGACCTGGCTGGGGATATGGTGACCCACATGGCATAGTGTTCCACCCCATATCATCCTGGCCTGTTGCAGGCACCCAGAACAGAACATGATGTTTCTGATCACCCAACAACAGGACACGGGCAGCGTTGACACACATGTTGGTTTTGGCATCAGTCCTGGCAGCCTGGACAGCTTTGTTTCCCTTGGAGGCTCTTATCAGGCTTCTTATAGGCCAGAGCCTCTGCATTTTTAAAATTCCGAAAATGCTGCTAAGTGTCATGTGTCTGTACTTCAGTTGATTTATAAGCCTAGGTTTGGACTGAAATGTATCAAAGTTTAATTGTTACCTAACACAGGTAATGGCACCCCACTCCAGTACTCTTGCCTGGAAAATCCCATGGATGGAGGAGCCTGGTGGGCTGCAGTCCATGGGGTCGTTAAGAGCCAGACACGACTGAGCGGTTTCACTTTCACTTTTCACTTTCATGCATCGGAGAAGGAAATGACAACCCACTCCAGTGTTCTTGCCTGGAGAATCCCAGGAACGGGGGAGCCTGGTGGGCTGCTGTCTCAGGGGTCGCACAGAGTCGGACACGACTGAAGCGGCTTAGCGGCGGCAGCAGCAGCAACACAGGTGTCAGTGGTGTTGACATTTGTTCTTCGTATTGAGAAATCTCTGCAAAAGTTCACAGGCTAAATCCCTTAGAATGTGTCCTCCTTTGTAGTCCCAGCCACCTGTGTCTGTGGTGGGGTTTTTGACCTCTGCACAGACAGCTCCCCGCATCTGTCATGTCCATTCCCTGCCTGCCGGGACTTTGAGCTATAAGCCTTCTTTCCTGCCATCACTGGTAGACCATCTGCCAGTAGACGAGGCCTGGGCCCGAGCCCTGTGTTACCATGTTGGAGCCCTGCCCTCCGACCTCCCACAGAAGTGGACCTGTTCTCTTTGGTTGAATCGCTAGGCCAGCCATGGAAGACACTTAACTACCGTGATCCCATCCCCAACTCCATCCAACTTGCAGACTGCCCTTATACCTCAAGGGGTCTCAGGCATGGGCCCGATCGCCCCTCTTCCTGCTGGCTTACTGCAGGGCCGTGAGTGGTCCCTGCCCGCTCTGGGCATCTGTTTTCTGTTCAGTTGATATGACTCTTTCTCCCCATGTGGCACTTTTACAGCTGGTTACAGGAAATGCCCGTCCACAGCATGTTGTAATAGAAGGCAGTGCAGCGAGCCCAAGCCTTTCTCCTGTGGATCAACAGTTCAGGGTGCTGTGTTCCTGGCATGACTAGCTCAGTGCCCATCTTCTCTCTTGTTCCTTTCCAGGCCGAACCCTGTGCCCGGCTCCTACCCCACGCAGAGCGGCCACTCTCACCTGACCCCAAACCACCCTGCCGCCCAGATGCAGCATGCCAGTGGCCAGAAACTGGCGGCCTGGCCATCGTGTGCTCCTGGGCACATGCCCAGCCTGCCTCCGTACCAGCCTGCCTCCGGCTTGTGCTACGTGCAGAATCATTTTGGCACAACCCCCAACTCCTCGGGTGTCTACCCAGCTTCCGCGGGTGCCTCCCTAGGAGTCCAGCCCCCCGCCCCCCTCAACTGCCCCGGCACCGTGTATTCCGGGGCCCTGGCCACTCCAGCAGCCACAGGCTCCAAGGAGTGCTCAAGGGTCCTGATGCCCTGAGAAAGTTTCCAGGGACACGATCTCCCTTCCTGGCCTTCTCAAAAAGGGCCTCTCTGAGCTGAGATTTTCTTGACACGAAGTTATTTATTGGACATCTCTATGTGCCATGCTCTGTGTTGAGTATTTTGATATGTGTCCCTGTTCATCTCCTTTATCCTTGTGACAGCTTCTTGAAGTACAGTGGTCCCCACTTCCCAGATGCAGAAAGCAGGGCGCCCGGTCAGGACTCGTGGCTCTCGTGGCACAGCTGGGGTGCTTGGCTTCAGGCCCAGGCCCCTCCCACCCACTTCCCTGCCCCGAAGAAACCTCGGGGCAGGGGGTTCGGTTGTCAGCGGCTCATCCCAGCTCTCTGTTCCTTCCTGGCCTTGTGCGTAGCGCTCTTGGTTACCCAGTGTCCGTGTGTCCGTGCGTGCCCTTCGGGGGCTCCCTGCTGGTGTGCTCGCCAGTCCCCAGGCCTGTGCAGTGTTCCTCCCCTGCAGTGACACCCCTACCACCCAGACTTCTGCCCCAGGGGTGGTGAGACGGACCTGCGTGTGCCCCAGCAGTATGCTGACGGGTCCGTTGCGTTGGTTACGTTTGTATAAAGAAACTGCCTCCGACCTGCTCCTGGCGTGCTGTGTCTTTATGATCGGGGAATACAGAGGGCAGCAAAGGGAACCGCACCCAGGTCCAGTCGGGCAGACGACGCCCCAGTGGGGATGTGAAGTGAGGTGGGAGGTACGAGGCTCCCTGGAGAGCTGAAAGGGCAAACGGAAAGGTTTGGCGACCCTGAAATGGGTGGACAGCAGGGAGCCACCGTGGTGGTCCCTGCACTCCAGGCTGGGTCACTGAGAAGGGCTGTCTGGCAGACCTTACACAAAGGAGAGACGCGGGTACTGGCGGCGACGCTGTCAGAAGCAAAAGGTGGGGAGGAGAGCCCTGGCCTCTCTGCCTGTCTCCTGATCTCCCAGCAGGAGATCCTGTGGGCTAAATTAACCAGGAAGCTGTTGGCAAGTGAGCCCAAACCACATGGTTTGCAGGGATCAGCTCCCTACCGCCCCCACTCTTCGAGGCAGGGCAGGAGAGGACATGAAGGTGACTGAGCCAACGGGCACCTGATCAGGCCCGGGGGAGCTCACAGCTTCTGATCAGCTGTCGGCGGGACTCCTTCAGGTGGGCTTGCGTTGAAGAAATGCCTGGTGCAGGCGTCCGGACAAACACCGTAACACGTGGCCTTTGTGTATTCCCGGAGCTGGATAGCCACCTTGGGCTGGCTTTTTGGAGAGGCCTGGGAATTAGAGACGGATAAGACACGCCCACAGATCTGCAGCAGTGGTCAGGGCGGTAAATGGCCTGCACTGGCCGGGGAGGGGGGACAAAGCCTAGAGGGTGGCTCCCGAGCAGGACTCTGAACAGGATTCACCACCCAAGGAGTCCAGACTGCACCTGAGACTTGGCTGCGGTCCCAAGAGCCTGGCATGTCCCACCACGCTGGCACCTTTCCCAAAGGGTCACTCGGTGAGGGCAGGCTGCTGTGTGTCCCCTAGTCATCGTCCCTCCACTGCAGACTCCAGTCCCAGGCCTGTGCCCAGAAGCAGGGGAGGAGGCCGCCTACCTTTCAGCGTGCTACCGTCACCTCCTTCGTATCTGGCCCTCCCGGTTGGACCGGCCAGAGCTGTGGAGGCCAGAGGCCTGCCTCATGGATGGCCAAGCTCAAGGACCCTCATTCGACCCCGAGTAGCAGGGCTGTGAGGGTCATCTGAGGTCATTCAGTCCCATCGTCTCCTCTGCCACTGGTTTCCTTGACCAGCTTCCCGGGAGGCGGGGTGGGTCTGGCAGAGCAGCCGACAGCAGCCCGTCCTCTCCTGCGACCGCTGCTCTGAAATTGGCTCTTCGCCTGTTCCCCTGGGCTTTGCTTGGGCCACAGCAAGCAGCCTGGACCAGAGTGCGGGCACTCGTACAGGGGATCCCAAGGCCCTCCCGCACTTGCCTGTTGACTCATCCACATGCACCCGCTTCCATGCGTGTGTGCCAAGCTCGGGCTGGACCTAAAGACAAGACAGAGGTGAGCTCCACAAGGGTGGAAAACCCCCAGCACCGGGCTGACACAGTGAAGATCTGTTGACCAAGTAAATGGACTGGGATGCCCTACTCCTGGGGATCTCAATCTGGGAGTGGGGGAGAGTAGACAATTGAAAAATTGTAATTCAGTGATGCTGATCAGGCATCAGAAGAGGCCCCCAGACCAGCCTGGAGATCTGGGGGTCAGTCGGGTACCGACCACACATCCTTCCACGGGGGTGGGGTGGCTCTGGAAGGAGGGAAAGGGGAAAGCCCTAACTAGGTCCTCTGGCTATTGTTAGGTGCATGAAGAACACAGACCACCAGGCAAAGGGAAGGCCATTGTTCCCCCGCATGATAGAAACCACTCTCCTGTCCCCAGGCTAGGACAGACCCACTGATAGCCAGAGAAGCATCCAGACGTCCTCCAATTCCCCCTCTTCATCAGCAGGGGGCAGGAGAGAAGCAGCCCCTTGGCCACCTCTGAAATCTTTCCCTGGGGCTGGTGCTGGGACTATAGGAGGGAGAGGGTGTGCATCAGTCCTCGGAGGAGCCCCCTCTGGGGTGGGGCTGGGGATGCTGCTCTGTGCATAAATGTGACCAAAGATAAGGTCTGGAAGAGAGGCATGGACGCCCAGCTCTGAGAGGCCCGGCTCCTTCAGATGCCTGCTGGTTCGTTCCTTCATTTAACAAGTGCTTTGCAGGCAACTGGTGGCTCAGACGGTAAAAGTGTCTGTCTGCAATGCAGGAGACCCGGGTTCGATCCCTGGGTTGGGAAGATCCCCTGGAGAAGGAAATGGCAGTCCACTCCAGTATTCTTGCCTGGAAAATTCCATGGACAGCGGATCCTGGTAGGCTACCGTCCGTGGGGTTGCAAAGAGTCGGACACGACTGAGCAACTTCACTTCACTTCACTTGTGGGCAACTAGAGCTCCTGGCCTGTGCTTGGCTCTGGGGACACGAAGAAGGAAAAGGATGAGCCCAGGCTTCACTGTGCCCAGTCTATCGCGGGAGACGTGCTCTGTGGCATGGGAGAAGAGCCAGGTACAGAGGTGAGGCATGCCCACCTGGCCGGGACAGGGTGAGGCGGGGGAGGGCAGTGGAGGGGAGTTAACCAGGCAGGACGCAGGGCAACAGTGTGAGCAGAGACGGGAAGGGAGGTAGGCAGGGCAGAGGCTGTGTGCAGCTAGGAAAGAGCTGGAAGTGGTGAGTGCCCAGCCTGAGGCCCTGGCTGAGGGGTGGGACAGACAGAAATGGAGCCTAGAAGGCAAAGTGACTTTCTGGGTCACAGCAAGTGAGTGGCCAAGCGTGTGCACATAGCTCTCCCACCTGGAGTCCAGTGTTCTTGCCCTGCCGGAAGGCGTCTGACAGCCCGCAGGTGGCAGGGTGGGGGAGGGCCCAGGATTGGGTTGGAAAGTCCTGTAGGATGAGGTTCCCCCAAGTGAGGAATGAGGGGATGGAGGAGGATGGAGTTGGCTCCTGAGACCTGCAGGGGCCCCTCCCCGGGCCTGCATCCCAGGGTGCCCACAGGGCTCTACTCAGAGCATCTCTGCCTGGATAACTGCCCGCAGCCAGAGGCAGCAAGTCCCCCACCTGGACTCGAAGCTCCGCACCGCCACACCATCAGGATCTTGCTCGTTTTGAGCCTGTAGCTCCTCCCCCATGAAAGGCGGCCTGTCCAAGTCTGCTTAAACACCCCAAGGCTACTTCCTTGAGGGACTCCTCCTCCTGGGGGCCTGGCTACAGCATCAGAGGAGACACTGGGACAGGGCTCGGAGCGGTTGGGACACAAAGCACACACAGACACACAAACACACACACACACACACATGCAGACACACACACAGACACAGACACACACACACACACGCAGACACACACACCCACGCAGACACACACCCACGCAGACACACACACATGCAGACACACACACACAGAGACACACGCAGACACACACACAGACATACACACACATACAGACACAGACACACACACCCAACACAGGCATGTAAAAACATAGACACGACATTCTGAACTCACAAATCTGGGCCCTTACCCAAGGGCCTTCCACGCCAACCTGCACTCTCTGTAGTCAGGGTTGTGGGTTCCGTTGGTGAAGGAAAGCTACATGGCTCAAAATAGCCTGGAGTTAAAGCTCCCCTCCAGGCCCTCCCCACCATTCTATACAGAATAAAGAACTTTCTCCCCCGAAGAAAGGAACGGACATTAAGATTGATTACGTTCAGCTCCCAGCTGATCCCAGTCTCCAGCCGGTCTCAGGAATTCCTTGCCCCAGTTGTTGAAAGCTAACTAATCAAAAATAATCTTGAGGAGAAACAGACCCCTCAAAACAATGTATCTCCATATATATGTTTTCCATATATACCTGCTCTCCTCAGCGCAGCAGCCCACTAACCTGACTGCTGCCCCTTCTCGCTTCATTAAAGGTGATCTATTCCTGTAAAGTGCCTGTCTCATTCTTTCTCTGAATTTCACCTTCTCTAATTCCCTTACCCTATAGTTGCTGCTGCTGCTAAGTCACTTCTGTCGTGTCCGACTCTGTGCGACCCCAGGGACGGCAGCCCACCAGGCTCCCCCGTCCCTGGGGTTCTCCAGGTACGAACACTGGAGTGGGTTGCCATTTCCTTCTCCAGTGCATGAAAATGAAAAGTGAAAGTGAAGTCGCTGAGTCGTGTCAGACTCCTAGCAACCCCATGGACCGCAGCCTACCAGGCTCCTCTGTCCATGGGATTTGCGGGTTCCCTCAAATATGTTGAAGGCCTAACCGTAGCCCCCACTTGTACCTGTGAATATGACGTGATGAGGTCATATGGGATTCATGTGGGGCCTAAACTCAACAGCTGGCTTCCCCATAAAGACGAAGCTACACAGAGACCCCACAGGGAGGAAACGGCCGTGTGATGACGGAGGCAGAGTCTGGGTCGACGTGTCTCCCAGCCACGGGTACCAAAGACTGCTAGGAACCACTGGAAGCTGAAAAGAGGGAAGAAAGTGTTCCTCCCTAGAACTCTCAAGGGCAGCACGGGCCCCTGGATGCCTTGATTTCAGACTTCCGGCCTCCAGGACTGTGAAAGAATAAACGTCTGGGGGTTTTTTTGTTTGTTTTTAAGTCTTTATTGAATTGGTTACAATTTTGTTCTGTCTTATGTTTTGGTTTTTTGGCCATGAGGCATGTGGAATCTTAGCTTCCAGACCAGAGATCGAACCTGTACCCCCTACATTGGAAAGCAACCTCTTAATTACCGGACTGCCAGGGAAGTCTCCATGTCTGTTGTTTGAAGCCACCCAGTTTGGGGTGGATTGTTACAGCCACCCTGGAAAACAGGCAAGGTCATCTACCTAGATGGCTACATTCAGTGCATCACCACCCCCACACAGAATCTGGGGAGCTCCCCACAGCCGGCTCCTCTACCCGCATCTGGGGCCCCCCACCCCCGTCTCTCCTCCAGCAATGTGGTCAGTTCCATGGCATCCTGTACTCATGCGGTGGGAAGGAAAAGTGGGAGGGAAGCAGAAGAGAAATGACATTTTGAACTCTCCCTGCTAGAGACAGTAGCTGGAAGAGGGAGGTGGTCTGCGGGCAGGGGCTTGGGGGATATGCCGCGTAGGGCACAGTGATTCTGTGGCCACGAGGTCACAAGGCAGAGATGGCCTGAGGCCTTGGAAAGACATGGTGCTAGAACCCAGACCATGGAGGGTAGAGACCTCACCCCCTACCTGGTTCCCCAGGCCAGCGGGGAGAGAAGGGAGAGCTGGAATGAGTAGCCCCAGGAAGGAGCTCTGATCAGAAGGCAGAGGGGGCCCTCAAGGCTCCAGCAGCCTCTCCTGGCTACCAGGCCTTGGGCAAGCCACTGACACCAGAGGGAGAATTACATAGGTAATATAGCTACTGCTGTTTAGCCGCTAAGGCATATCCGACTCTGCAATCCCGTGGACTGTAGGCAGCCAGGGTCCTCTGTCCATGTAATTTTCCAGGCAAGAATACTGGAGTGGGTTGCCAATTCCTTCTCCAGGGGATCTTCCCAATCCATGGATGGAACCCAAGTCTACTGCATTGGCAGGCGGATTCTTTACCACTGAGCCACCTGAAAAGCCTCAGGTAATAAAGACAGAGGGATTATAAACATGTTTGACCGGAGGGCAAAGCACACAGCCTCACCTGAGCTTCCTTCCCTCACCTGTCAAATGCAAAGAGCCATCCCTTCCTTCAGGGATGTCAGTAAAGGACAGAGGCCCCTGTCATGATGTGACTGTAGCTTCCGTGGATGGGGAAAAGGCTTCTATTAACGGTGGCAAATTGCACCAATGCGGTGGCCTTCTCCAAGCAGGTGCCTGTCTATTGCACCTTGAGCCTTGTGAAAAGGGGGACTGTCTGGCTTGTGTTCATTCATTCACTGAACATCTACTGAACACCCACTTTATGCGAGGCCCTATTCCAGTTATGGGAATGCAGCAGAGAGCAAGGTGGCCAAATGCCTACATTTAAAGAGCCTTACAATCTGTGTGTCAGAGACAGGGAGGAAGAGAAAGACAATTACCAAACAGATGAATAAATGAAAAATAGGGGCTAGTGATAGCACGGTGCAGAGCATTAAAGTGAAATGAAAGAAAGTGAAAGTGAAGTCGGTCAGTTGTGTCCGACTCTTTGCAACCCTACGGACTGTAGCCTACCAGGCTCTTCCTCCATCCATGGGATTTTCCAGGCAAGGATACTGTAGCCTGCCAGGTTCCTCCATCCATGGGATTTTCTGGGCAAGAAAACTCGAGTGGGTTGCCAATTTCTTCTCCAGGGGATCTTTCCGACCCAGGGATCAAACTCAGGTCTCCCACATTGCAGGCAGACTCTTTACCCTCTGAGCCACCAGGGAATCCCAAGAATACTGAAGTGGGTAGCCTATCCCTTTTCCAGCAGATCTTCCCAACCCAGGAATCAATCCAGGATCTCCTGCATTGCAGGCAGATTCTTTACCAACTGAGCTATCAGGGAAGCCCTTACAGAGCATTAAGACAAGACAATGAGGCATAGAGAGGGGAGAACCTTAAGTCATGGAAGGCCTCCTGGAGGAGGTGACTTTTCTGCAGAGATCTGATGAAATCCAAGGAACAGCCATAAGAGGATGTGGGTGAAGAGCATTCTGGGTGGAGAGAAGGACAGAGAAAGGGCCAGATGGGAAGGGCCGAGCATGAGGGAGAATGGCCTGGGGTGATGCACACAGTAGGTGCTCAATGAATGCTTGTTCCCCTGGGAATCTGTATGTGGGCAGCCTGGGTTTGGGAGGCCACACCCATGCTCATGGCTTGGTGCTCTGAGCCCCAATGACCTAACCACCTGGCCCACAGGGAGTTCACGGTCAAGGGTCAGAGATCCTGGGAGCCCGAGTCCTCACACTGCCCGCCCTCGTTCACTCACTCATTTCCTCATCAAAGAGTTACTGAGCATTTGCTACATTTAGGCCCCATCCAAGGGGCTGCTGGGCCACAAAGATGACCAAGGCCCGCTCTCATTGAAGTCTGGTGAGGGAGGAAGAAAGCTCCCTGGGAGACCCCAGCTCTGGGAGAGACCCCTGCTCACTCCTGCAGACCCCAGGCAAGGGAGCAGCCAGCCCTGCGGGACCCAGGGAAGGTGTCCCAGAGGAGGCAATCCCCGAACCTGGCCTGGAAGGCTGAGCAGGCCTCTCCAGAATAGAATGTGGAAAAGGGCATTCCAGAAGGAGAGGGCAGCCCAGATCAAGATGCCCAGCCAGCCCGGAAAGTGTGCTGTAGAAGGGCCAACGGGGCCAGCACCGAGGGATGGATGCGGAGAGGCCATGGCAGCCAGGGCAGGAAGGGCCCTCATGGCCAGTCTAAGGAGCCTGGACTGGACCCTGGGGGTGGTGGAGACCACTGTGGGTTTCCCTGTTCAGGAACCTGGGGTCTGGAGGGAGCCTCACAAATTCACGCAGTTGAAGCCAGGCTTCTCCCCTGAGGCTGCCCTGGCCCAGGGCCCTCGGGGCTGGAGGAGGACAAGGTAGAGCTGGTTCTTCCATGTACCCAAGCTCTGTGCCTAAGGGTGAGCCGGCTCTCTGGGTCTCTGTGTGATAGGCGGGTTCCCCACCCCACCCCCGCCACCCCCCGCAGAGCCATCAGGAACATTCCTGTGGTTGGCAGAGAAGAAATCTAAAACCCCTGAGCCTCCTGTTTGTTCTTTGTTGTGCTCCGCTCCCAGGTGTGGCCCCTCTTCTGTGAACTCTCAGGACTCCAGATGCACAGAAGGGTTACTTGGCAGGACCGGGGAAGCGGGGCAGAGCCAAACTCCCAGAATGGAAGGTTGGAACCCAGGTGTCCCAGCCCCCAGATCCCACCTGCCCTGAGTTCTTCCCTTCTGAGGAAGTGGGAGGTGGGGAAAAGGAGGGTATTTCAGCTCTCCCTTCCTGAGGGCTCTACCGGTGGGGATGGGTGGGGGGCCACCATCTTGGCCATGGCTGCCGGGACAATCCTGAGCCTGCGTCTCCCTGGCCTCCAGATGGAAGAGAAATCAGCTGGCTTTAAGTTCAGCTGTCAGATCCTGTCCATCTGGTATCCCTTATCTGAGTTGTGAGGAGGGACGGGAGACACCTGAACCTCCTCTGGGCCTGAGCGGTGGGGCAGTAGGTCCCAGTAATGTCATCCCCCTCCCCTCTTCCTCCCCGGAGGAACCCAGGGATGAATGGAGGAGAAGCTGAGAATGTGTATGAGTACGGGGGCTCAGGGAGGTTACGGGCCAGTGCATCGCTCTGTGTGTTCAACGTGGGAGCAAGGGGGATCAGCTTGAAGGTGCGGGCGGCGCTGCCTATTAGATACTCTCCAGTGGGAAAGGTCCTTCCCCAGCCTGGTTCAGCCTCAGAGCTCCGATGACCGTGCTGAAAAGATCCTTAGACCCTCTGGTCCTGAGAGGAAAGAAGTCTTTCCTGAGGCTGCACAGGGAGTGGACACAAACCCCACATGCCAGCCTCCCATTTGCCCCCAGAGACTGTCTCCCACGAGAAGACTGCCCGGGCCCTGTCCTGTCCTGCCCTGCCCTGCGTCGGCCTCCACCCAGGCCTCTCCAGCCGTGTGGCTCAGTCAGTCCCTCTTGGTGTCCAGCCAGCCCCTCTGGAATGTTTGGGGTGGGTGAAACTCTCTGCTTGGAGTCTAGCCTTAAGCCTTCATGCTGCAGTCCCAAGTCCTGATGAAAGAACCCGAATCTCCTTGCAGGCCCTGGAACTCTCCCTTCCCAAGGGTGCCAGGCCCTGCTGGTGGCTTCTGCACCTGGGACAGTGTCAGTTTTCCTGAGAACCAAGGTCTGGCCGGGTCAGGTTCTGGCTCACCCTGGGAGGCTCTGGGTGGCATTAGGTAATAGTTCCAGCTCTCTCCAGTCTTCAGGAGCCAGGCCCATCCCCCTTCACCTGTTCTGAAAGGTGGAGCTAGGCTGGAGTGAGGGCAGAGGATGTGAGACCTGGCTTCTTTTTTCCCCATTGCCCCGCAGGGTCTCTGAGCCTGTCACCTCACCCTGGGAGGCCAGGACTCATCCCATTTTATGGATGAACATATTGGGGCTCTGGGAAGAAAGCAACTTAGCCAGTGAAAGCAGAGTCTTACTGAGCACCCAGGTCTTCAGCCCACTGATCCCGACCTGCTCACAGCCAGGTCAGGGGGTTGCAGAGAGGGTGGCCAAAATGCCTACTGGAGGTGGCGGAATGGACCTGGGTCCTCTCAGAGCTCTCACACATATGCAGGCATGTATGTGCATGTACACACGTGTGTTTCTGTGTGCATGCATGTGAGTGGGGTGGGGGGCCAGTTTCCTTCATGAGCCCCTCTCTTGCATGGAGCCCACTCTCCCCCTCCCTCTCCAAGAGCTCCCCTCCCCTTTACCGCCTCGGGAGCCCCTCCTTCTCATCCAACCCGTCCCCAACATATATGTTAAGTTCCATGAAGGAATTCCCTGGCTCCCTAGTGATTAGGACTCTGCGCTTTCACCACCAAGACTGTGGGTTCAATCCCTGGCTGGGAAACTAAGATCCCAAAGGCTGCATGGCCTGGCCAAAAATATATATATATATATTAAGTTCCATGAGATCAGAGCCTTGGTTCTATCCACAGTGTTATCCCTCGCTTGTGCCTAGGACAGTTCTGGTTCTCCCTGTCCAAGCACCTAGCAGGCAGGCACTCAACAAATATTTGCCGGATATATATAGTAACTCATTTAATTATTGTCAGTCAGTCAGTTCAGTCGCTCAGTCGTGTCCGACTCTTTGTGACCCAATGAATCGCAGCACGCCAGGCCTCCCTGTCCATCATCAACTCCCAGAGTTTACCCAAACTTATGTCCATCAAGTTGGTGATGCCATCCAGCCATCTCATCCTCTGTCGTCCCCTTTTCCTCCTGCCCCGAATCCCTCCCAGCATCAGAGTCTTTTCCAGTGAGTCAACTCTTCGCATGAGGTGGCCAAAGTACTGGAGTTTCAGCTTTAGCATCAGTCCTTCCAATGAACACCCAGGACTGATCTCCTTTAGGATGGACTGGTTGGATCTCCTTGCAGTCCAACACCACAATTCAAAAGCATCAATTCTTCAGTGCTCAGCTTTCTTCACAGTCCAACTCTCACATCCATACATGACCACTGGAAAAACCATAGCCTTGACTAGACGAACCTTTGTTGGCAAAGTAATGTCTCTGATTTTGAATATGCTATGTAGGTTGGTCATAACTTTCCTTCCAAGGAGTAAGCATCTTTTAATTTCATGGCTGCAGTCACCATCTGCAGTGATTTTGAAGCCCCCCAAAATAAAGTCTGACACTGTTTCCACTGTTTCCCCATCTATTTCCCATGAAGTGATGGGACCGGATGCCATGATCTTAGTTTTCTGAATGTTGAGCTTTAAGCCAACTTTTTTACTCTACTCTTTCACCCCTCGGGAAGGAAAGTTATGAGCAACCTAGACAGCATATTAAAAAGCAGAGACATTACTTTGCCAACAAAGGTACATCTAATCAAGGTTATGGTTTTTCCAGTGGTCATGTATGGATGTGAGAGTTGGACTATAAAGAAAGCTAAGCGCAGAAGAATTGATGCTTTTGAACTGTGGTGTTGGAGAAGACTCTTGAGAGTCCCTTGGACTGCAAGGAGATCCAACCAGTCCATCCTAAAGCAGATTAGTCCTGGGTGTCCATTGGAGGAACTGATGCTGAAGCTGAAACTCCAATACTTTGGCCACCTGATGCAGAGAGCAGACTCATTTGAAAAGACCCTGATGCTGGGAAAGATTGAGGGCAGGAGGAGAAGGGGACGACAGAGGATGAGATGGTTGGATGGCATCACCGACACAATGGACATGGGTTTGGGTGAACTCCGGGAGTTGGTGATGGACAGGGAGGCCTGGCGTACTGCGGTTCATGGGGTCACAAAGAGTCGGACATGACTGAGCGACTGAACTGAACTGAACTAAACAATCTTATGATGTAGGAATGACTATCAGTCCTGTTGCCTAGAAGCAGTACAGTTAGGAAGCGAGGTTTGAGCCCAGAGGCAGATACCAAGGCTCTGGGTTTTGACCTCTATGCCAGCCTGCTGGGTACCTCCAGGGTCCACTCCCTACAGCATTGGCAGGGGACACGAGGCATGTCGTCATCAGCCAGGGACACAACTCCTGGGCCCACATGCAGGCCTGGCCTGACTGGTGTCCAACCTGCTGAGCCTCTCAAGGTGGTCCACGGGCCCCTCCTGGTCTCACACGTCCTCTGCAGAGACAGCCCAGCTCTGCTCCCCCTGAGAGCAGATGGGGCTGCACCCAGAGAGGGACAGAGAAAAACAAAAGAAATCCGGGGGGAAAGTCCAGAAGGTTCCTTACAAGACAGTGGAAGGCAAAGGGCCAGCTTCCAGTACAGGACAGTATAGAACCAGAAAGATATGCCAGGGTGTCTGTTCCTGCAGACAGACCTTGGTGCTGGAAGAGTGTGTGTGTGTGTGTGTGTGTGCGCGCATGTGTGTGTGTCTTCTGCTGGGAGAGGAGGAGGAGGGGACTGTCTAGGCAGGGCTGAGCCCCAGAGAGGGAAGGACCACAGGGGAGCTGCCCGCTCCCTGGTGTGAAAGAAGGGGCAGCTGCATGGGCATCAGGAGACCTGCTTTACTGTGTGAACTTGGCCTCCAGTTCAGGTTACTCAACTGCAAAACGAAGGTCATACTGCCCAATGCAGAGGTTGCTCCGGTTGCTGGTACGGTGGGGGCGAGGCCCATCTGAGGATGAGCAGGCTGCTTTGGAAAGTGGTCCTGTTACCAAGGTGAGCAGATGAGGGATGCTGTGGAGGCTGAATGTGATGAAGACCACTAACTCTGAGAATTTGGGCAGAATGGGGGCAGATCACAGTCAACCTGGGCCTCATCCATATAATGGGCATTTCTCCCCAGTGCTTGATGTCCTACTGTGAGAACCACACCTGGAGTCAAGTTGTCTCTCCTCTTCCCTCACCGCCCTGCACCCAAGCCTCATCCTTTTCAGGGGGCTGTACCTCCCTGGGGGCACTGGGAGGGTGGGGTGAAGGGGGCAGAGGTGTGAGCAGACCTTACCTCTCCAGGGGTCTGGATCCCTGCTCAGAAGTAAACACGGCTACCAGACATCACCCTTCTCCAGGCTCTGGTCCCTTGTTCAGGGAATTGCTGGGTCTCTGAGGATGTTCCTGCCAACGGCGGGAGGGTGAGTTGCATTCTGGACCAGGCACAGCAGTGGCAGAGCTATGTCCGCAGAAAGAAGGCTCACTCAAAAACCGTGCTGGCGCTCTCTTTGCCACCTTTGCCCCTAGTTGGCTGGGTAGAAGGTGGCTGGGTGTTGGCACCTTCTTCCTGCAAGGAAGAAGCCAGGTGTCCAGAGATGAGACACACGAGGTGGGAATCACAGGAAGATCCCCCAGACAAGGAAA
The DNA here is from genome assembly GCF_019923935.1 of Bubalus bubalis. Classification (NCBI taxonomy): domain Eukaryota; kingdom Metazoa; phylum Chordata; class Mammalia; order Artiodactyla; family Bovidae; genus Bubalus; species Bubalus bubalis. The sequence continues at coordinate 8,151,030 of NC_059180.1, read as the reverse complement.
TGGCAACCCAGTATTCTTGCCTGGAAAATCCCATGGAGAGAGGAGCCTGGCGGGCTACAGTCCATCAGTTCAGTTCAGTCGCTCAGTCGTGTCCGACTCTTTGCAGTCCCATAGACTGCAGCACACCAGGCTTCCCTGTCCCTCACCAACTCCCAGAGCGTGCTCAAACTCATGTCCATCGAGTCCGTGATGCCATCTAACCATCTCGTCCTCTGTCGTCCCCTTTTCCTCCTGCCTTCAATCTTTCCCAGCATCAGGGTCTTTTCTAATGAGTCAGTTCTTTGCATCAGGAGGCCACAGTATTGGAGTTTCAGCTTCAGCATCAGTCCTTCCAATGAACACTAAGGACTGATCTCCTTTAGGATGAACTGGTTTGATCTCCTTGCAGTCCAAGGGACTCTCAAGAGTCTTCTCCAACACCACAGTTCAAAAGCATCAATTCTTTGGCGCTCAGTCCATAGTGTCGCACAGAGTCAGAGACAACTTGCACACATGCAGAATGCAGAGGCTGGAATCTCTCGATTTCTTTTTACTTCATTGGGGGCCCACCTGGAATAGTCTGGGGTCCTCAGAGGCAGAATCAGAGACCTGAAAGCCTCCTATCTGGTCTCCCCTCTCCAGCCTGCTGGTGCCTCATCCCCCACTCTTTCCCGCCCCTTCTGATCAGGAACCAACAGAGTGACCAGAATACAAGGCAACAAGCCACGGCTCTTCCCAGGTCACACCCCTTTGGTGCCTCCCCTCCCCACCCCTCCCCCATCACACATGTTGCCCTTTGTTCATCAGCTCGCTCCACAGATGTTCATGAAGGGTCTGCTAAGTGCCAGGCGCGGTGCACAGGATCAGCTTACAGGCTGGCGGAGAGAAAGCTAGTAATCACACAGCCACACAAATGATAGAATATCCAATGACCAACCACACAAATGCTCGGGGGGAAAGGAACATGGTTGAGTTGCGAGGAGGTCCGTTCACAGAAGACCCTGGCTGGCCAGGTAGAGGAGCAGGAGTTCACTAAGGACCCTGAGCAGGAGCCGAGGAAGGGAGTGTCAGGGAGTCCATTAGCTGCAGAAGGCAAGAGAAGAAAGGGGGACAAAGAGGCCAAATGCCACTGAGATGTCAAGTAAGGTGTTGGTGTTGTTTTGTCACTAAGTCATGTCCTACTCTTTGCAACCCCATGGATTGTAGCCTTCCAGATTCCTCTGTCCATGAGATTTCCCAGACAAGAATACTGGAGCAGGTTGCCATTTTCTCCTCCAGGGGATCTTCCCGACCCGGGGATGGAACCGGCACTGGCAGGTGGATTCTTTGTCACTGAGTCACCTAGGAAGCCCTTGAGTAAAATGAGAGAAAAATGTTCTCAGGGTAAAGCACAGACTTCTTAGCTTGGTCCTCAAGGCCCTTCAGGCTGGCCTTATTTGTATCTCGATCCACCCCCAGGCCATAGCAATCACCATGCCTACCATGCTCTTGCGTGCGTGCGTTTTCCTTCCTGCCTGGAATTTCCTTCTCATCCTGGTGAATTCCCAAAGACTCCACAAGCCTCAGCTCAAAAGCTGCCTCCTCCATGAAGCCTTTCCTGACCGCTACCCCTCTAGCAGAACATGTCACTACCTCCTTGGGTATTCCTATAGCCCTTTGTATAAACCTCTGTTTGGCGCATACGGCAGAATAGTAAGAGTGAGGCTGGTGAGAATAACAGCCAATGGGATATATGGAGATGTTGAGAACGATAGGTCAGACTTTCCAGAAGGGCAGTGCTGAGACCAGGCCCTTTGGGTCCACTGACAGAGGGCAGCAAGTAGCCCTCCCCGCACTGGCCTGTGGCTTGGTGTTGGATTCCCCCTGCTTCTCCCACTCCAGAGCCTCGTACAAGCCACAGCACCTCCTGTCCTGCTTGGCAAGCTGCCAGGTGTCTGCCTGTCTCCCTGTGGATGCACAAATCCCTTGAGGGTTCTTTCTTCATGGTCCCTGACCCACCTGCTGCAGCATAAAGGGCTCTGGAATGGAAAGTGGAACTCGAGGCCAAGGCAAGGGATGCTCTGCCAATTTCCTTCAGCCCCAACTAAGGATGTTTCTGGGCTCCCTCCCTGATTCCTTCATTGCACACGCACTTCTCAAACGATGGAACCAGCCGCTTAGTCCCTGGCCTCAAGCACTTCCTAGGCCTGGACCTGAAAGGAGAGGAAGCTGGGTTCCTTGAAATGTTAGTCACTCACTCATGTCCGACTCTTTGCGACCCCATGGACTGTAGCCCTCCAGGTCCCTCTGGTTCTCCAGGCAAGAATACTGGAGTGGGTTGCCATTTCTTTCTCCAGGGGATCTTCCCAATCCAGGGATCAAACCTGAGTCTCCCTCCTTGCAGGCAGATTCTTTACCATCTGAGCTACCAGGGAAGAATTACTTAATAATATACGGGGTGCCATCTGACCCAGGCTGGCCTTCCAAGATCATTGTGAATGCCAGGGGCACCACTAATAGATCTACCTACCTGGAGAGGTCCTGGGAGGCTGGGGCAGCAGCCCCCTGCATGGGCCCCTGGGCTGGGCTCTCCCGGCTTTGCATTTGGCCAGTCAGGCCCTAGGCTATGCTGAGAGTTCTAAGAGTTCTGAGTCTCAGTTTTTATTCAGAGACCTTACTGAGGACTATAGCCTGGGAAACAGTCTCTCAATAGCTCCGAGGGTACTACTCTGAAGAGGTTCCAGCATAGAGAAGACAGGATATATGTATATATGATTTTGGCTGCGGAATACAGGCAATCCAGTGTCTCTCTCAGTAGAAGGTCACTGCTAGATACAAGGTACAGATATCTCAGTTAAAGATTTTAGTGTTTTTGTTTTTTTTCTATGTATGGGAAAGTGCAAGAATCTGGGTCTATTATAATTCTTCCTGAGATATAGCTAACTGTTTAAGGGGCCTGTTTTTTCAAAGCACAGAGTGCTTTGTCCTGGTCTTGGTCTTAAATTCCTTTCAGGGTATATAGGTCAGTAACTGTAGCGGCTAATGACTTGATTCTTATAGAACTGGGTGGTGAGCAGCATTCTTTGATGGACATCAGGTGGGATGTGGATCCACTCAGAGCCTGGTTCTGGTCCAGGCTTGCCACTGACAAGCTATATAATCTTCAGCAAGTCACACCAACTCATGGGGCCTCTGTTTCTCCCTCTGTAAAATGGGATGATAACCACCTCTTGGGGTTGGTTGCAACAGTGAAAAGTTTCCTTATGTAAAAACACTCTGTAAGTTATAAAGAGAGGTGGATGACGGCATGGGCCATGTGGGCTGGGGGGCATCCCTCCCAGTGATAATAATTTTCCCCCACTCTAGGAAGGATAGGTACAAAAATAAGATCTTGATGATCTAGGTCTCAGTATTATCTATAGCTGTATAGCAAACTACTCCCAGATCTAGCAGCTTAAAATAACAAATATTTATCATCTCACAGGTTTTGTGGGTCAGAAATTTGGGAGCAACTTCATGGGGTGGTCCTGCTCAAGGCTTCTCTATTTTTTTTTTTTCTTTGGTCACATGGCATGCGGGATCTTAGTTCCTCAACCAGGGATCAAAAGCCCCCTGCAGTGGAAGCAGAATCTTAACTAATGGACCACCAGAGGAGTCCCTCAAAGCTTCTGTTGAAGTTACAACCAAGGCATCATCTGAAGGCTTGACTGGGACCGGAAGATCTGTTTCCATGGTTACCCACTGACATGGCTGTTGGTAGGAGAGCCCAGTGCCTTGCTGGCTGTTGACAGAAGGCCCCCTCCTCTAGCACATAGGTCTCTTCATGAGGCTACTTGAATGTACCCAATGTGCCAGCTGGCTGGCTTTCCCCCACAGCTGGTGATGCAAGAGAGAGTAAGGCAGAAGTTACAAAGGCTTTTGATCCAGTTTTGGGGAGTCACATATCATCCTTTCTGCCTATGCTAGAAGTCATGTTGGTCAGTCTCCTGATACAGTGTGAAAGGGGACTACACGTGGCCTGACTATCAGGGCACAGGATCGTTGGGGGCTGTCCTGGAGACTGGCTACCACAGTTGTCTCCTCCAAGCCTTATACGATCACCCCTCCTCCTCACATACCAGGAATCCAGCCATCACATTTCCCTCCCCTTCCACTCTCACTCTCCCTCAGTCACCAAGGCCCAAGGTTGGGCTTCTAGAATGCCTCTTTTACCAGTTACCCCATTTCACCCTCCTGTCCCCACCCAGGCAAGATCTTGGTCATGTCTCTCCTGAACACCCAGGCTCTTCTAATCCAAGATGTACATTATTGCATGAAACTTTCATTGGCTCCCCAGCATACACAGACTCCTGTGTATGCTCCTGGGAACAACTCCTGGGTGAGGTGTTCAGTCTCTGCTCACCACTCTCAAATGGGCCTAATTTGAGCCTCACTGATGTTCTCTAAGCAAAGTTATACCCCTTCATTGACCTTGTTAGCTCCACCTGGAAGACATTCTTTTCATCTGTTTGTAAAACTCCTAGGCATCCTTCAAAACCCATCTCCCAGAACCCTTCTCTTACTGCCCAGGACAGTCAGTTTGTCCCTCTCCAGATACTCTCAGCCTCTGCTCGCAACCTTGTAACCATCTAATTACCTGCCAGCCCCTCTTCACAACTATGAGCTTCTCCAGGGCAAGCACAGAGCCCGGCTCATCTTGGGGTCCTCAGAACAAAACCCAGAGCTGGGTGCATCTGCAGGTAGGACCTGGAGAGAAGATCAGGCCGGATACATTTAGCTGTGAGTGGGAAAGAAAACCCCAAACCAAACTGGCTTAACAAAAGAGGACCTTCATTATCTCACATGGAAAGAATTTCAGAAGCAGGTGGGCAATTGGCATGGTGTGACCAGCGGTTCAGGAACCATTATTGGCTTCGTTCTCTGGCCAGTTCTCCTCGTGGCTTCATGAGGGCTACCAGAGTGCCCAGGTCACCAGTGGGCATGACAACATCCAGAGTCATAGAGGCACCATGTCCTCTGAGATCTTTCTCTTGGGAGCCCCCTCTGTGCAGCCCCTCAGAAGACCTCCCCTCCTTGTTTCCTTGACCAGAACCAGGTCATGGGTCACTCCTAAGCCAGGTACCGTGGGGGAGACTGTCTGGGCACAGAGGCTGTTGGGAGGCCACCTTCCAGACTGGAAGGGAGTCACAGCCTGATCGTGAGAGCACGTGGGACATATTTACAGATGGAGCTGGGAAATGAGAGAGACTCTGGAATGTATAGAGCAAGCAAGGTGAGATGTGAGGAAATAAGGTTTCTAAGGATGGGTTTCCAGACCCCTTGCCTACTGTAGTCATCTTTCCATTCATTCATTCATTCATTCAAATAGTGATTGAATAGCTTACGCGCTAGGTTCTGCATCAATCCTATGAAGTACGTATTATTATTTACATCTCAGAGTGAACAAACCGGGCCGCAGGTGGAATAACTTGTTCAAGCTCCCAGAGTAGGTGGGAACAGTCATATCTGTGTGGCTCACGGTGCAAAGTTCTGAGTCACCCCAAGAGAGGACCATAGGGTACAAGGGGAGGTTGCATGTCCCGAACTGGCCTCACTCGCCTGGGCCCTGAGCAGCCTCACAGGAAGGCTAGGCTTGGCTGGATGGGGCATCTGTGCTGTTTTGTAAGGGATGAGGGTCTTGGCCAAGGCACAAACCATTCTGGAACCAGCTCTGATTCCAGCACCTGGCAGGAACACTCAGGGTGGGGATGTTTTTCAGATATAGGTACCCTGGGCTCCACCCCTAATCCCTCATACCACACCATAAAAGGCCACCATGGGTCTCAAGCCCTGGGAAGGCAGGACAGTGCCTCAGCCGAGGAGCTGCCCTAGCCGGTTGGCCCTGTCCAGGGCATCCACACCAGCAGCTGCCCAGGTGGGTGTCTTCTCAGCATGTGGCAGGGCAGGAGGAAGGGGGAGGGGGCCAGAGGCTAAGCACTGGAGGTGGCAGCCTTGGTGCCCCACCCTTCTTCGGCCCTCCTGGGAAGCCATGTTCAGGGCAAGGAGGACAGAGAGCAGGCTGCCTGTACCTGGCAGGTCAACCAGAACCGAGACTGAGGGTAGCTAAAGGCAGGGTGGCTGAAACCAAGCCTCGATGAGGAGGTGGAGTGGCTGGCTGGGGTCTGTCCTGTCCCAGACTGGGTGGGGGTTGGAGGGGCGGTGTGAGAAGGGAAGGGAAGAGGAAGGAGCTGGTGTGGGACTTGTCCCCAGCCTGTGCCCAGGCCTGGTGGTACAGCAGGGAAAGTCCTGGATAGGGCCGCTGAAGCAAGGGCTCTAGTCCCGTCCCTGCCATTCATTTACTGTGTGACGTTGGACAAGTGCTGCGACCCCTCTGGTCTGTGTTTTCTCACCTGTACAATAGGGAGGTAGCCTGGGATGATCTTAAAGACTCCTCAGGGCGGACCGTCTCAGCTTTTGGTTTGTGGTGGGCCTGGATGTGGGTGCCCCACCCTCTTCCACCTTCCATCCCACCTGCTCTCACCTTCATCCCCTCCCGCAGCCACTTCTGACTTCCAGCCTTGGGGCCCCAAGCCAAGGACTGGCGACTTTGGATAAATTTTTAGGGCCTGGTGGGGGCCCAGGTCTTCATGGTCATCTTCCTTCTTCCCTAGGGCATCCTGGGCAGGCATTTTTATTAGAGAGGATGCAGATGCCCTTGTGCCTGGGGAGGTGCAGGACAGAACTGTGAAGGGTGTGGTGCTGAGTCCCTGGGGAACCAGCTCTAATTTCTCTAGCTCTGTGCTTCTGGGACCCCCTGCCTCAGAGTGATAATGTGTGCGCTTGCCTGACCCCTGGCCTCCTGAAGGGGCCTCTTTGGCATGCATGTTGCCCAGGGATTCCTCTGCCTAAGGGTTTCTAGAGCAGAAGACCCAGGAAGGGGCAGGGGATGAGAATAAGCTTCTTTTGCAAGCAGCACTACAGAGATGGATGGGGTTCCGCTTGCAGCCTGGGAAGCTCCTGAACTCTCAGGGGGGCAGGCATCAGCAGCTTCTGCAACGGGGGACCCCCCAGGTACCCAGCTTAGGCCAGGAGCTGAGGTGTCCTCTGGAGACCTTCTAAAAAGGGGAGGAGCCAGGATGGGGAACACATGTATACCTGTGGCGGATTCATGTTGATATATGGCAAAACCAATACAATATTGTAAAGTTAAAAAATAAAATTAAATAAAAAATAAAAAGGGGAGGAGGAGGACTCCCTTGGTAGTTCGGTGGTTAAGACTTCACCTCCCAGTGTGAAGGGGGTGCAGGTTCGATTCCTGATCAGGGAACGAAGATCCCACAAGCAGGTGCGCTCATATATGTTCAGCAGCTGTTGTGCCTGACTCCCTGTGACCCCAGGGACTGCAGACCGACAGGCTCTTCTTCTGTCCATTGGATTTCCTAGGCAAGAATACTGGACTGGGTTGCCATGCCCTCCTCCAGGGGATCTTCTCAACCCAGGGATCGAATCCATAACTCCTGCATTGGCAGGCAGGTTCTTTACCATCGAGCCACCTGGATTCCACATGCCCTGAGCCAAAAAACCAAAACGTAAAACAAGCAACACTGTAACAAATTCAATAAAGGCTTAAAAAAATGGTCCACATCAAAAAATATTAAAATAAATACATAAAAAATAAAAAGGGAGAGGAGAAGGAGACACCCTCTGCAAAACAGGGTTGGCGGTCAAGGTACTGCAGGCTGGCTGGGCAGCCCAAGGCAAGGCAGGAGTTTCTAGCGCTCCTTCCTTCTCCTGCTAAACCCTCATCCCTCTTGAAAAAGACGTTCTGGGGAATGAAACCAGAGTTTTTTTAATTTCCTGAGCTACCACAGCCTTTTCTCTCGGCAGAGCCAGAGTTGCCAAAACGATTAAGATTAAAATAATCCTGTTATCGTCCTTATGGATCAGCACAAGCATTTCCTTTCTGGTAGGAAGAGAGCTAGTTCCCTGAATTTACTGGTTCTACTGGTTTGGTCCTGGAGCTCCAGTTGAGGCCTCCCCAGGGCAGAATGCTAATCTGGGTTGCCCATCTGGTCCTCTTCCTGCAATGGGAATAATCAACCAGCTTCCCTCATGCCCAGGCTGCAAGCATTCATCTTTAGAAATCAGAGGACACACTAACATCTCAGCTGATGGTTTCACCTTCCTTTAGCTCATTTCTCAAACCAACTTTGGATGAGGGATAGGATGAGAAAATGAGGCCCAGAGTCAGAGGCAGATTTCCACAGAACTCCAGTCACTTAAGCTTCAAGATTCCCATTTGCTGAAACAATGTATGTGAAAACGATGACTGAAGACACGCTAAGTTTTACCTTTTCTGTCATTACAAACCATCCATCTGTGACTGTATTCAACAAAATGAAACAAGTTCTGGGAAATCATATTTGCAATACTGTGCTCTTTTTCTTGAAGGGGGCTTCTGTGAAAACTGCTGCGGTCCTGCCAGTGTCTCTTGGGCAAGAAGTGGTAAGACGGAGCATCCAAGTCAGGGACCTTTCCCTCCACCGCCTCGGATCCTTCTGCCTGTTCCTTTCTGCTCCCACCTCATCTTGTTGTTCTTACTGTTTTCAAGGTAAAGGGTTGATATCATCTACCTGCTTTGTTTAATCTGCAAATGTGAGTGGTAGGTTTATGGGAAATAGTTGGCATGGATTGTCTTACTTTTAAAATAAGCCTGTAATCTCTGTTACGGGGGATTAGACTAACTCATATTGTAAAAGGTGGATATTTCACAGGGATGGATGTCAGCTCATTTAAAGGGAAACTTAACCCCGTCAGAGATCTCATAGGTGGATGGGTTCCCTGAAAAGGCAGGAAGCGCCCAGTCACGGGATGTGGGCAAAGAGAAGCTAAAGGCCATTGGTTGCCAAAGAGGCGTTTCCAACTTTGGGGAGAGAATGGATGTTCAGGCAGATGCAGTGTAAGAGGGGACCCTGAGAGCCTGAGGGGGCAAAAGCGTGGAAAGAGACCAACCAAGTATGCAGGTGAGTGAACACAGGAGAGGAGGCCTCAGGATTGGGGGTCCAGCTTATATGCCTAAATGATCTCGGCTATGAGGGCAGCAGGGTATTATGTCAGTTCGGTGTCCCCACGTTTGGGGCGGGTGGTTATCACCAGGCCTGCTGTTGCTCTTTCTGACCCCATTCCCAGCTCTTCTTCCCCCTGTTGTGATTTCCCATTTCCACTTGAGTTGTCACTTGGCCCTGACCCTGCTGGACAGAGAATAAGGTACCCCTTTGTTTCTCCAGCCAGGATCCAGGAAAAAGAATACCTGCTACCTTACCTTATCACAGGTGTTGCAGAGGTAGAATTTGACACTGGAAGGGATCCGAGAACCCAACCCCTTCACAAGCTGTCAGCTAGTCTGCACACAGAGAAGGGCAGAGCCTCTGTTCTTTCATCTATGACGTGGGAACAATAGTTCCCAGTTCTTGGGATGGGGTGAGGTTTTAATTAGATCTACGGTTCTCAAACTCCAGCCTCCATCACCATCACGGGGAAGGGGCTTTTGTTAAAACCCAGATTTCAGGACCCCCTCTACCCACCCTAGTAGACCTTGAAAGAAGCCTGAAAGGTGGCATTTCAAACCAATTCAAAGGTAACGGGAAAGCTCCTGGTTTGAGGGCCAACACTTTGAGAGTCACTGAACTAGACCAAGAGGTTCTATATCTTGGCCAGGAGACCACCAGCCCCTCAAAGTCAGGGACCAGCTCTAAATCAATCCCATTTCTGCTTAGTGACTGCTCAGCACAGGTACAAGGCAGATGCTCTCAGCAAGAGCTGTCCAAACTGAATGTTAATACAAACCAAGCAGGCTCCTCCTCAGAGGCTCTTTTTCAATGGCCGGCACTGGGTTCTGGTTGCCATGGTGACAGCTGGAGCGGAAGCCAGGAGATAACGTAAACACCCGGCTTTTTGCAATATTGAGGAGAGAGGCAAAGGTCTTGTCCCAGCTGCACGTGGACAAAAACGTGGAAGGAGGTAGGGAAGATGGGACTTTCGAAATCTCACGTTACAGAGACACCCTCCCATCTGCTCGGCAGCTGGCCCCAAACCGGGAAGGATTTAAACTTTGGTTGCATAACAGAGAAAGGAACAAAGGGAAGGGGGCTGGGAGGGAGTCTGTCTGTAGGAAACCGGAAAGAGGAGGGCATCCTGGTCCCTGAGAACCAATATATACACTCAGCGACTTAATCCATTAGCCCATTTCGTCCTCACCCAAACCCAAGCAGCCGCCTTTACAAGGATCCACAGAAGCCGTCCAAGGTCACACAGCCGTCTGGGCCTTGGTGTTAATCCAGATTGGAAAAATGATCTGCTGTTGCCAAAGGCCAAGTTTGTTGTTTGATTTCAGGGTTGCCTTTTTGCTGAACTTTGGACGTGGTTTAGAGAACCTAGGAGTGTGGGGGTGGCAGGGAGGCTGTGAGAAAGGTTTGGGGAGATTTTAACACCCCAGGGAGCCAGGCCAGTCATCATCCTGGCTTCTCCCTTCAAAACAACTGTCCCTTCCTCCTTTATCTGCTTTTGTGTTTGGATCTACCCGAGCTGTGCTGTGCGATGGACACGCTATCCCCATGCTGTTCTGGTCACGTTAACCCCATAAGGCAGTGGTTCTCATATTCCAATGCGGAAAAAAGTGAAGCTTATTTAAAATGTCAATTTCTGCCTGGCCTCCAGAGATTCTGATCTGATGGCTGCGGGTGGGGCCGCCTTAGGAACTTGCAGTTTTAATAGGCCCATGACGATTCTGATGTAGGGGACTGGTACCCTTTGAGACATCCAGCCAGGGCCTCCGCTGTCTCCTGTACCTACACGATCCATCTGGAGCCCCCAGTTTCAGTGCCTTCTCATTCTAGCTCCCTGGCTGCCTCTGCGCTCCTCTCCTCCTAGCTGTTTTCCCAGAACAATTCACGTTGTTGCCAAACTCTGGCTTCAGACTGCATGTCCACAGTTGCCTCCAGCTGGTCAGCTCACCCTGCAGCCAGCAGGCCCCCACACAACCAACTGGCTTAGTAAACCCCACAGCCGAAGCCTCCGATCTATTTTCTAAAGATCTGGCTCCTGAGCAGCCAGAGAGCCTTTGGTCAGGCTGAGCCAGCTGCCCCTGACATCAGAAGAAACTACGATGTCTGCCCTTTGTAAAAAGAGGTTTGGGCAGAGGATCATCCCGTTGACAAGGGAAAGATCAGATTTTGGGGATGAACCAATCAGACAGGGCTGCTTCATTTCCCTGCCTTAGTTTTCCCATCTGTAAAATGGGGGCAAGACCAACTGCTCATCAAAGACTTTCAGAAAGTTCAGAGTCCCCCCAGGCCAGAGGTCAGGCAGGAGGTTTGGCCAGGGGCTTAACCTGAAGAATTGGGGCTTCATGCTCCTTCTCCTGTTCCTCTTTGATGACAGGGCTCACCTGTGTCCTTGCCTTCTGCCCTGTCACAGAGCCATCCTTTGAGCATCATAACAAACCTCAGAACACCTGGGAAAAGGGGGCGGGACAGGGTTTTTCCTCCCCATCTTGTTCAGAAGGAAACTGATTTCTTATCTAAAGAGGCCAGGCATCTGGTGAGCAGCCGAAGCAGAACTTGGCTTCTAATCTCGGGGTGGAGGGTCTGTGTGTGTGTGTGCGTGTGTGTGCTTAGTCGTTCAGTTGTGTTCAACTCTGCGACCCCATGGACTGCAGCCCGCCAGGCTCCTCTGTCCATGGGGGTTCTCCAGACAAGAGTACTGGAGTGGGTTGCATGCCCTCCTCCAGGGAATCTTCCCAACCCAGGGATTGAACCTGCATCTCCTGCATTGCAGGCAGATTCTTTACTGCTGAGCCACCAGGAAAGCCTGTATGTCTGTGCTTTGGTGACCGCCTTATCCCTGGCCCTGTAGGTAGACAGGGCAGCTCCTTTGAATGTGCCTGGCATGAGTTCCTGCTCAAGAAACTCCTTTCCTTCCTGTAAAGCAGGAACTTGGAGCTAGTCTAAGACTGCGCCCATGAAGGAGGAAGCTGGAGTAGGAGAGAGCAGGGAGGAGTCAGGCCGCTGAACCCTCCAAGGCAGGCACTGCCTTGGGAGAGGATGAGGGGAGCCGCACCAGTGTGGAAATGGTACCACTCTGAAGTGAGAGTGGCACAGAGCTCCTCTCGCCCAGCCCCCACCAGGCTGGGAGAGTTTTCCCTGGGGAAGGGTGACTCCCAGGGTTGGGGTGAAGCTGGGTGGATTTAGATGTGCTTGACACACTCACTAGGAGAAGGCAATGGCACCCTACTCCAGTACTCTTGCCTGGAAAATCCCATGGACGGAGGAGCCTGGTAGGCTGCAGACCATGGGGTCGCGAAGAGTCGGACACGACTGAGCGACTTCACTTTCACTTTTCCCTTTCATGCATTGGAGAAGGAAATGGCAACCCACTCCAGTGTTCTTGCCTGGAGAATCCCAGGGATGGGGGAGCCTGGTGGGCCGCCGTCTATGGGGTCGCACAGAGTCGGACACGACTGAAGCGACTTAGCAGCAGCAGCAGCAGCAGACACACTCACTGGGGCTTCCCCAGTGGCTCAGCAGTAAAGAATCTGCCTGCAATGCAGGAGACGCAGGTTTCATCCCTGGGTCGGGAAGATCCCCTGGAGGAGGGCATGGCAACCCATGCCCTGTCCAGTATTCTCGCCTGGAGAATCCCATGGACAGAGGAGCCTGGCGGGCTACAGTCCGTGGGGTCCCAAAGAGTCAGACACAACTGAAGCGACTGAGCATGTACGCATGCACACACGCACGTACGATACACTCATTGGTGGAAACAAGGCCCAGGTCACTTACTAGTTGTGGGAGCCTGGGGAGCTTGGGATAGTTCTTTCACCTCTCTGAGCCTCTGTTTACTCATCTGTCCAGTGGGGATCATAGTGGACACTTGAGATTTGTGGTAACAGCGCTTAGGATCTAGGTGGTACTCAGTAAATAGGAATTAGCTCCTCCTTCCATCTCGTAGCAAGTGGGAGCCCACTGCAAGGGCTCAGCAAACGTTTGGGTCTGTAGAGCAAGGAAAGGCTTTAAGGGATCAGACTGATCAGAAGGTACGAATACGAGGTACAGCCCTTGGCTTTGTGGGATGTAAAAGTTTCTGTTGCAAGGACTTCCCTGGTGGTCCAGTGGCTAAGGCTCTGTGCTCCCAATGCTGGGGGCCTGGGTTCAATCCCTGATCAGGGAAATAGATCCCCATGCTGCAACTAAGACCCGGCACAACCAAATAAATATATTTTTTTAAATGCTTCTGCTGCAAAGAGAAGCTTTGCTTTAAGGGCCAGTTTCTGCCCCCTCCCCCAGCCCCTAGGCTGGCTGTCTATTGCAGGTGCCCGGAGTTTTCAGGCTGTTCACATTCAGAAGAACCTTGGGTTGCAGAGTGTGGGACAGCACTGCCCACAGCAGAGAAAGGCCCACTATACTAACGGTCCCTGTCTCTCCCTTAGACTAAGATCACACCTTCCTGATGATTCCTTGATGCGGTGGTACCCGCACCTTCACCTGGACAAATCTCCTGTTCTCTTCAGGGGACACAGCCCTTCCAAAACCAACAGAGCAGCTGTCAGGACAGGTCACAAAATCCTTGTCCTGCCCTGACCTCTGTCCAGTCCCCTGTCTCCCCCTCGCCCCAGCCTTGGCTCTGGCTCCCATCCCTCACTCTAGTTCATCCAAGTCCAAGCTCCTTAACTCCAGGCTGCCTATCCTGAATCCTCTAAGGCTCATCCTGCAAATGCCTCCATGCTGCTTTCATTTGGCAGAATCTGGGGAAGGGGAGGGCTTCCCATGTGGCTCAGTGGTAAAGAATCTGCCTGTAATGCAGGAGACCTGAGTTCGATCCCTGGGTTGGGAAGATGCCCTGGAAGAGGGCATGGCAACCCACTCCAGTCTTTCCTGGATAATCCCATGGACAGAGGAGCCTGGCGGGCTACAGTCCATGGGGTTGCACAGAGTTGGACACAACAGAGTGGCTGAACATACACGCTCGCACGCACGGGGTTGGGGAGGCAGAGAGAGGAGGCTTCTGAGACAGATCTGCCCTGGAGGGACTCCAGACTGATGAGGGACAGATCCTCTGAAGATATGATTTAAAGTAGGAAATACTCTGGGCCTTGGAGTGCTGGATAGTAGTGGGGAGCCATCACTTCTGAAGGGATCAGAGCACCTTCCAGAGGTGGGAGCTTTGGTAGGAGATGGACATATTACATAAACATGGAAGAGAAAAACATTCCTAGTGGCTCAACAGAATAATAAAAATGCACAGCATGTACAAAACTGGATGCACCCAGTTTTGCTCCAGTGTAGAATTTGTGGAAGAAAATTTGTAAAGATCAAGCAGGAAAGGTAAGTTAGGGCCAGGTTTTGAACTCTCCTCTCGCATTCCAGACTAAGGCCATCCATCCATTCCACAAACTGTCATGCCCCTTTGTGGGAACTAAAACACAGATAGGAACTCAGTCTCATCCTTTACAGTAATCAACCTGGGATGGGGGTTGGGGGTGCCCAGGAATCGTGGCGGGAGTCTCAGGAAAAATCTGGATCTACCAGATCCATGGAGAGACTGAGAATCTGTTTCTTTTAAATCATGTTGGCAGAGGCGAAATGTACTTTCAGGAAGAGGACACACAGAAAGAGCCCTGTAATCATAAGGGTGGTTGGTTTTCAGCTATGCAGCCTGGCTGAATGCAAGGACACTGCTAAGGCTGCTTGATGACTTGACTTTTAGCCTCAAGGGACAAACAAAGCAAAGAACATGTTATGTAGAAGGCAAGTGCTGTCAAGCTTAGTAATGAAAATGTCGAGGTTCAGACAGCTGAAGTGGGGAGGCAGAGGCAAGGGGTTCAGAGGAAAGGGGAGGACCCGATGCTGATTGCTTGGCTGTATGGTGTGAAAAGATATCGCTTGCAGTGGAAGACTCAAGAAATAAAGGTCCCAGGCTATTACTTCAGTTATAAAAATGATTAATAGAGGATGTAAAACATGTACACAAATAATTATTTTGACATGTGGGCAGGGGAGGCTGGCTGTGGTTTTAATAACCTGACTCATCATTAGCAGGACTCTAGAGGTAAGACCTAAAATTTCAGACAACAGCCAGCCACAAAAACATTTATTTACCAGCATGGAAATAAGGACCAGAAGCAAGTCCAAAATGAGGTAAGGAGCTGATTCTTTCTGGGCAGTGAAGATGAGGTGAAACAGGAGAGTTGGCAGGAATCTGTCGTTCGCAACCCCACACTTTCTTCTTTCTTTTTTTTGGAGGGGGGGGCATGCAGTTGGGCTTACAGGATCTTAATTCTTTGCCCAGGGACTGAACCCATGCCCCCTGTGGTGAAAGTGAGGAGTCTTAACCACTGGACCACCAGGGAAGTCCCTCTTCACACATGTTTAATTTTGATTTAAGAAAAATGAAGTGTATAGTCACTATTCTTTACATATTGGGAGCCAGTAAAAGAGTTGGTTCCTTGGCTGGTGACGAGGCTGTCTGGGTAATCAGTATTCATGTATGACTTAGAATAAATAAAACATGGATAATGCACAAAGTGTGAAAGATACAAAGGGTGTACAATGACGCTTCCTCTGCTCCTGGTCCTAGCTCTCTAGAGACAACCAATGCTAGCTCTTTTTTTTCTTTCCAGAGAGCTCATACATACACATCCAAATACAGATACACAGTATGTACATTTTTTCCCCCTCCACTTTCTCTCACAGAATAGTTTTTAAAACACAGATGAAAACCTTCTCTACCCACCGGCCATCACCTTGAATTTCCCTTTTGTCAACTGATCTGAGATTGTTCCCTATCAGCAACGAGCTTCCTTGTTTGTCTTCTTTACGGTTGGATGGTATTCATGTTTGGATGTGGTAACAATGAATGATCGTGTCTATTTCCACTCAGTTCCACCAACCCCATGAGTCATCAAACTTTCAGATTTTGTTGTCATTGTAGGTGAAAACTGGGATCTCGGTCAATTTTTAATTTTCATTTCTTCTCTTCATATGGTTAAGAGCCATCTGTTTGGTTTTTTTTTTCCTGTGAACTGATGGTTCCTATCTTTTGCCCATTTATATGAATCAGTCCTTTTCTTATTAATTAGTAGGGACTGTTTATTAGGGAAAGTAGTCCTTTGATTATTGATTATTAACAATTACAAATATTTATTCCTAGTTTGTCCTTTGCCTTTGGACTTTGCCTGTAGGTCTTTGTCACACATCATGTTTTGATATTTATGTAGGTAGTTTTTTCAGTCATTTATGGCTTCAGGGGTTTGTGTTCTATTAATAATTCAGAAAGGTCTCTTGGAGATTAACACAAATTCTCCCATGGTTTCTTGCAGGACTTTTCCTTTCTTTTCTTTCACTGGGATTAGTGGCCCAGAGAATCTTTTTTTTTTTTTTTTCCCATTCATTCATTTATTTATTTTTGGCTGTGCTGGGTCTTCATTGCTGCATGCAGTCTTTCTCTAGTTGTGGTGAGTGGGGGCTACTCTTTAGTTATGGTGCTTGGGCTTCTCATTGTGGTGGCTTCTTTGGTTTCGGTCCATGGCCTCAGTTGCCCCTCGGCGTGGGGAATCTTTCCTGACCAAAGGGATCAAAACCATGTTCCCCACATTGGTAGGCAGATTCTTAACCAGTGGAACACCCCAGAAGTCCCTCCTTTTTCTTCTTTTTAGAAATTGTTCAAATCTTTTATCTACTGGAAGTTTTTATTAGTGTAAAGTGTGAAGTGTGTATCCAACTTACATTTTTCCCCAGCTGGCTAGTGAGAGTGTGTTTTGAGAAGGAAAAGATAAGGGACAGGAAGGTAGGGCAGTGAGCAGAGCAGTAGAAGAGGAGGTTTCCCTGGCAGCAAGTGGAGAAGAAACTGGAGGTGGCACGAGAGACAGGAACTGTTGAGATCATCCTGGGGGAAAGGGAAGCCCAGGTGTGCCTAAACTAGGGCAGGGACAGCAGGAAAGATGAGAAGATGGGGAGGGTGGTCCTGGACAAGAAATCTACAGGACTCAGTTACAGACTCAACCAGAAACAGCAAAAGATGTCTATCTCTGGCCCCAGGCAGGCCATCAGCAGAGAGAAAGAGAACTGAGTGTTCAGTGTTTTGGCTTCACATAAGCAGAGTGCAAAGGATTCATGGAAGCCTCTTTGGGAAACGCGGGGGAGGTGTTCAACAAAGTGGTGGAAAGGTGAGACAGAGTATCAGAGGTCTGGGGGATGAATTTCCCTCTTGCTCTCTTGAGGGTCCAGAAGATCCCCTGGAGAAGGAAACGGCAACCCACTTCAGTATTCTTGCCTGGGAAATCCCGTGGACAGAGGAGCCTGGCGGGCTATAGTCCATGGGGTCGGACTATAGCCGGACACGACTTAGCGACTGAAACAAGGAGGGCCTAGTATTAAGAGTTACACATTCAGTCCGTAAGTTAGACATGGATGTGCCCCACCCTGAAGGCTCTGGCATTTACGCAACCTGTAGGCGGGACTGGTTTAATGAGGTGAATCAGACTTGTTCCCGACAAACTGGAAGGTAGGAAACCTAAAACTGGGGCCACGGGAAGGATCCTCTCTTTATACACCCTTTTACAATTTTCAAAGTATTCATACTTGGTTGTCGTTGGTGGGTCCCATTTTTAAAGATGGAGAACTGGTTCTGAACAAGTGAGTTGCCCCCCTGCACTGTTCCCAGAGGAATCAGTAGCAGAGCCTGAAATTAATAATAATAGGGACTTCCCTGGCGGTCCAATGGTTAAGACTCCAGCTTCCAAAGCACGGGCCACATGGTAACAATAATAGTAATAATAATGACTTACATTTCTAGAGCACTATCGCACCAAGCTAAACTATTTAGGAACAAGAGTTACATCACTTAATCCTCATAACCCTGTAACATAGTAACCAAGCAGGAGGCTTAGGTGGGCTTCTTACCCCTCAACCAAGGAAGCCAGACTTTCCAAACCAGAGGTGCCCTCTGCCCCCTCCCAGCTCTTTGGTCCAGTCGTCGCCCCCGGCTTGCTCACCTCCTGCCCTCCCACCCAAAAAGCAGGTCAGCATTCCAATCCTAGGCTGGACTGACCCCGACACTCGCCTCGCCATTTTCGAAGGCGAGGGAACTGAGGACCGTGGATGAGAAAAGGCCGCGAACACAGGCGATCGGCGGTCGGCAGGAGGCCAGGCGGCGAAGCTCACTGGCCACCGACCCTGCGGAAGCGTCGTGGGCCGCGGGCGCCGTCTGCCCGGGCACTGCAGCCCAGGCCGTAACAGAGCGCCTGGTTCCCAAGGCCTCTAGGAGAAGCCGGGAGGCTAAGGGGGCGTGGCCTCTAGGGCCGTACCAAGAGTGCGGATTCTCAGGGGGGAGGCCTGGCCCCTAGAAGCGAGCGCATGGCCGGGTTGGGGAGGAGCGGCGCCGTCGCTGGCCACGCCTCCACCCCCGCGACCGGCGCGGGCGGTGGTAGCGCCTCAGTGGTGTGGGCCTGCGTCCTGCTCAGATGTCTCGAGTGCAGCCGGCCGCCTGTGGTGAGTGCGTTCGTTTGCTGGGGTGGGATTGGTGGGGTCCGGGCCCCAGGGTTCCGGGTGCCGAGGCTCCGGGGCCCGACGCCTTCTGGCTGCCTCGGCCGCCGGGGTCCCGGCGCGGGGGCGGGCTCTCAGGCTGGGTCGGCTGCCTGTTTCGCCCGCCGTTCCCGCGGAAAGCGCGGCCCCCATCTCGGACCTTCTTGGGGGTGGCCCTTCCCCCCGCCGACCCCAAGCTGACCTCTTGCGGATGCTTGAGGGTCGTCGTTTCCACGGCCGAGGGCGCACTACGGGCCCCGTCGACGGAGAATTGGGTCTCGGCGTGAGAAAACTCGGGCTCCAGCCCTCCACGCCTTCACCCTCGGGCTGAACCACTTTTCCTCTCCGAGCCTCAGTTTTTCAGTCTGTACAGTGGGCCTCAGGAGGCGGCCCGTTCTTGGGTTCAGTCACGTAGGACGCGCTTGAGTGTGGGTGGGACCCCAGCCTGGCCGCGCAGCATCAGGTGGACTCAGGGGAGCCCGCAAGGCCGGCCTCTCCTGGGAAACGTTCTTGGTGCCGTCGGCATCCCCGGGAGACAGTGCTCCTCGCGGGCAGGGGCTTGCCGGGCTCTGCTGGGCAGCCATGACCTTCTTCGCTCTTGGGAGCAATTGGGTAAAAGGGCGAGGTCTCCTGGGCGGCGGGGGCACTTGACCTCGACTTTTTTGCTTTTTCACATCTTCACGAGAGTCACCGTTGTGTGAGCCGGTGACCACACTGAGAAATTCGGGGCCACTTCAAAGAACGTGGCTACCTCCTCTCTTAAGACCAACAAACTACAGCCTTCCCTCTGAGCTTGGCGGGAGTGGAGAATAGTGCTAAGACCAAGGGAGATGGGGCTGGAATGGGTAGTCCTGGGTCTGACACCTTGGCCTCTTGGCAGGACCACAGGTTTTTACAGTCTCTGTTAGGCCCCCCCCCACCAGGTTGAAATTCAAGAGAGGGTCTTGAAGAGTGACTTTGAGAACTGTGACATTCCACCCAAGTGAGCGTTTAACTAACCTCTGTGATCCAGTATCTTCACTGTGTGTTCCTGTAGTTCACAGGCCGGCCTGTTTGGGGAGAAGACATTGATTCATTAACCACTCACAAGTTCTATCTACACAAATCCCTTTTGAGTGGTTATGGGGTTGTCTTGATCAGGAAAAAGTCCAAAAGTCTAAGTTAATAAAGCAGTGAACCCAGAAGAAATCACTTTCTTTTCTTTGTGTCCCTCTAAGGAATTTTCATTTTCTTTTTGAAGAGTGGTCAGTTCTTGAGCCTCTCATGATTTTAATAATACCTAGTTTAATCATGTCTAAAAAAAATAGGTCTGCATTTCAGAGAATGGAATATTGGCTTCCAACTGGGTTGTAGTGTTGACAGCTTCACAGTGATGATAACTCTTCCCAAATCCTTCCTGTCTAGCACTTGAAAATGTAATAGGTAGGTCTGAGGTGAAAGGAGCCCCAGGGATGTACTTCAGCACCTGGAAATAGCAGCTTTGACCAAAGCCAGCATGAGTGAGGCAGCTGAAACTCCTGAGTGATAGGGGTTTGTAAACAATTCATGAGATGTTTCAGATGTTTGTTTTTGGACAAGCCAGAAATTTTAGGACCTGCTGGCCACTCTGAATTGATCCCTTATCTCTTTGAAAAATCAGAATCTGAGTTAAATAAAGTTCATGTGTACTTAGGAGAGAGACCATTTGAAATCAGAACTGCTTGGCAAATTGAGCACATTTACTTGCAAACTTTTCAAGTTCATTAAAAGTGTGGCTCTTAAGCAATCCTTTTTTTTTTTTTTTTTTTTTTTAGTTTCTCTTCCTTTGGGAGGCTTCTTTAATTGCAGAGCTTTTCATGGTTCCAGAGAGCCCAACTGCCATTGCAACATCTCTTCTTCCTCACACTTTGGAAGGGGCCGAGCCCTGGATGGAGTGGTGTGGGCTGGGAGTATCAGGGAACCTGAGTCGCAGCTCAGGCACGAGCACTGTGTGCCGTTCACCGAACCACCCCAAGCCCAGGGGCCTCAATTTAGTGCTACGGGATTTAACTTAGGTGTCAGATTGATTTAACAATTAACATCAGAATAAAAGTGAAATAGAGAAATGATGGTTTTTATAAAAATATATTTTATTCTGTTTATGGAAATGCTAAGTGGTCATTATTTTTAAAAATACTATTATAGAAATACTCAACATGATAGTGATATAACAGTGAACATCCTTCATAGCCTTACACTGAGACAAAAAAGTTATTGCTAGTCATGTAATATATATTCTCCAGATTTTTTCCTTATATATAAAAACACTTATTACCTAGATTTTGTTCTTTTACTTAAAACAGCAGGAATTTTCTACTATTGAAATTTAAGACAGAGAATTAAGATGAAACTAGTCATGCTGTGTGAGTCTTACTTTTTATTACTTAACATGATGTCTTTCTATAACACGACGTAAATAGCTACCTCATTTGTGTTTTAAAACCTCATTCCTTTTAAAAATGACAGTAGCCCAGTAACCAATATGATTGAAAAAAATTTTTTGTCTGCAGCCTTTTACTGTTATGAATTCTGCTACAGGGATTAGCCTTGTTTTTTATCTCTTGGCAATTGGACAAATATTTTTATATAATGAATTCTTAGAAGTGGAAGAGCTAGAATATTTATGAGCTTTAAAAGTATTCATTTAACAGGTAGTGACTACCTCCAATATACAGATGCTGTTTGAGGTGTCGTGCCTATAGCAGTGGAGAAAATAGACAGGTCCTCTGTGGATCTGACACATGGCTTGTCAAATGATGATGTAATTTCAGACTTAACTTTTAATTATATGTCAGTTTCATTTGAAAAAATCAGAAAAAAAGTGAAGTGGAGAAATGACTTTTTTCTAGGAGTGTATTTTTTCTGTTTACAAAAATATTCAGTACTCGTTATGAAAAGACTGTTATTATAGGAAATTCCCTGCTAGCCCAGTGGTTAGGACTCCTCAGTTTCACTCCGGAGGACATGTGTTAACAATTCTTTGTCCTGCAAGCTGAGTGACACAGCCAGAAAAGAAAAAAAGACAATTACAGAAATGTGCAATATAGACAGAGAACATTCTTCATAGCCTTACACTGAGACATTTTCCATATGGAAAAAAATAGTACAAAGGAGTATGTGTGTTTGTTAAAAAAAAAAAAATATGACTTTAATAAATGTCAGTAGATATTGCCAAACTTCCCTCCAAAAATCTTAATCTTACATTCCCACCAACAGAGATGCGTCATTTTTTAATTCCTAATTCTAAGGCCAGTCGCTAGCCACTAACAGCAGCCATGCTTTTATTTCAGGAAAAGTAGGTGCAAGACACTTTGTGCTGTTTGTATTAGGTATACATGTTTTTCTCTTTCTTTCAAGTTCTTCTGATGATCCCAAAGCCTGGTGTTTCCATGCCCACTTCACCCCCGGGAAGGCTGTCTCAGAGGTGAAATCACTTGCTCAAGTCCATGATGGTAAAACTAAGGCCTCACGCAGGGCCGTTTGCCTTCAGAGCCCTCCCTGCTCTCTTTGTGCACTGTTACCTCCTTTTCTGACTGTAGAGGACATTCTTTTGTGGGGGGAGTGGAAGGAAATCTCCTAATACATGGTATTACTGAGTAATATGATTGTTCTTCCTCGATTCTGTTACTGCAGTGTGCAAGTGTGTGCATCTCGTATGTCTCACCATGCATCTCATTATAGTGTAAGAAACATGAGAGTATCTCATGCAGAGATAGATGAAGCCAGTTCTTTTATGATCATCATCATTATCATCATCACCATCATCATCATCATTATACAAACTATAGGCCAAACCTTGTGTTCCCGGAAAAGCTCCTGGGTTGGAGGCAGCACTTCAGTTTCTGTTTAATAGGCACCAGCTTATACAGGCCCACACCTGGCCTTACTTTCTTCATCCATGAAGCAGAGGAAAGAGTCCCTGCCCTACTGCCTCCTGGAACAGCCCAAGGGGTGTTTATTTTTGGCAGTGAATTCTCTGTGTTCTTGGATACGTTTCCATCCCTGAGGAGGGACACTTGAAAGACACATATTTGGCCTCTAGGGTCTAAACTACTGTGTGTAGGGTCTGGTTCAGCCCTGGCGAAGGATCTGGTTCAGCCCTGGCAAACGCTGAGGGGGAGGGGACCAAACAGAAGTAAACAACGATGGCAGAATGTGTTGAGCTCCTTCTGGATTTAAGGTGTGCGAGGCATTTCCTCTTGGTGTTGAGCCCACTTTGCCCTGGGGAGTGCTCGGAAGAGCTCTCTTTCAGAGAATTTCTTGTTTTTTTTTTTTGCCTGTCCTGGGTCAGTATTGCAGCACGCGGACTTTCTCTAGTTGCCCATTGGCGTTTGGATCTTAATTCCCCAACCGGGGATCGAACCTGTGTTCGAAGGCAGACTCTCAACCACTGGACCACCAGGGAAGTCCCTGGGACAAGCTTTCTTTATGTGGGGTATCCTGCAAGGCTCAGCATAAGAGTGGGTGTCTGAGTTGGATCTTGGAGGTTAGATAGGAATTCCCTGAGCCCACCAGGGCACACCAGCTCTGGGGCATGTAAGGGTGTAGGTTGCCTGAGGCTTGGAAGTGATTGGGGCTTATCTGAAGGGGTCTTGTGAACCATGCTACGTGATAGGAAGGCTTTTAAATAGGTCAGGGATGTGGCTAGCACAGAACACTGTATTCTTGTCTTACTTCCCTCTGGGTGAATCCATCATTTAGGAAGCTGACTCTGCCTAAATCTGTATCATACCATTTTAGAGCTCTACATCCTCAAAAGTGTTTTTTCTTCCCCTTCCCCCTCCCCAAGTGAGGTGTTTACGATAGCTGTGCACCTGCGGGTGTGTGCGTGTGTAATGGTGGCAGAGGAGTGCCATTGTGCAAACCATGGCTCTTTGAAGGCTGGTGGCTGCTGTTGGTTGGGTCCTTTGGAGCCAAATTCATCCACCTCTGTTATGCCTGATGCTGGTTGGCATGGCAACATGCTCAGGAATGTTGTGAACAAAGCAGCTGGGGGACCTAGTCCTTTTTCTGGGTGGCTTGTGGAGAAAGCCACTGACATGGGGGGTTATTTATTTCACTTATAAAGAGGGGCTCCGGTGGGGGTGAACATCTAAGAATTATCCTTTCTTTGGACTGCTAGAGGGTGAGGCATTCTGATCTGTACAGAGCTCAGAGAATTGTACACGTGCTTCCCCAAAATTAATCTGTTTCAAGGCTAAACTAGAACAAAATGATGGGCGAAACTGTGGTGCCCTCAGCCAAAGACTGTTTTTCAGAGAACTGGATTCTTTGGGAGGTGACCTGTTGTAGAATAGAATGGAAAAAAGCAGACTCTTGTCCCCTGGTTATAATCAGAGAGGAAGACAGACTGTAAGGGTACTCTGATGTGGGGTTATGTAATTTGCTTCTAAGTGAAAGTCACGAATGATGTTTAGTCATTTTTTTAAAAAATCTCCCCAAGTTCTTATCTCCAGTGCCTTCTCCCGTGGCCCTGTCCACCCCATTCCTTTTGCCTGAGCTTAGCCTTTCATATCACCTTGGAGCACCTTGGTCAGGTAAGAGCGCCTTAAGAGCACCTTGACCTCAAGAAACTTTCATCCTCGAAGCATACACCGTGTCCTCGAGCCTGGTGGGCCGGGTCTGTACAAAGGTTTGAGGGCTGGGTAGGAACACATGAACTTGTGCTCACCTCTGAACCCCGTGTGCTGACTCTCTATTTGTAGGTTGCTGGAGGTCAGCTTTCAGCACTGTAAACAGGGGTGGCGGTTCTTAAAAACCCAGGACAGTGGATCAGCCAATTGTGCCCGGCTTCTTTCAGGGGTGGGGTTTAGGGAGGTATGCATTCCAGTCACGGGAGAGTGTCCCACTAGGAATTGGTGGTGTTGTGAAGAAGGGCATTTGTCGGTTTCAGTTAGGGTTGCAGAACCTTTGTGATTATGAAACCACACGGCGTTACCTGGACACATTGGACACAGTCACTTATGTAATGTGATTTGCAAACTCTGAAAGGTCATTGAGCATGACAGCAGAAATGGGCAAGCCTGTCCCTTCTGAAACCCTCACCAGTGAGGTCTCTGGCCCTGCTAGTGACCTCACCATCCCCTGGTCCCTGAAGCTCTAAGGACAGAGGACATTTCCACTTTCCCCTCATATTCACTCTGGGTTGCCACCAGCACTTAGTCCCGACAGTTTTTAGTCTTTGAATCCCCTTCCGATGCTGCGGTCTTTCTGTGGCCCCTGTCATTTCCTGCCTCGCCAGCCCTTGAATTGGCCTCCCCGCATCCATAATTCTCCCTCCCGCTCCTCCCGATCACGTCTCATGATCTGTCCATGGTACCATTGCTCATTATCACTCTTCCTTTGCTCAAGAATACAGTCTCACTGTCTTAATGTTTTCTGTTTATTTTTCCTCTTTCTTCATCTGCTTCCAACAAGAATATGGAAGTGTTCAATCGCTTTAGTCGAGTCTGACTCTCTGCGACCCCATGGACTGTAGCCCACCAGGCTCCTCCATCCATGGGATTCTCCAGGAAAGAATACTGGAGTGGGTTGCCATTCCCTTCTCCAGGGTGTCTTCCCGACCCAGGGATCATACCCACATCTCCTGCATTACAGGTAGATTCTTTTCCTACCTAGGAAGCCCGAATTCTTTAACATCTTGAACCACCTGGGAAGCCTGAATATGGAAGTAACTTATAATAAGGAGTCTCATTCTCCCTCTCCCTAATGGCAGTGTGGTTGGAATAGAAGGTGATTTGTCGGGGACAGAGAAATCCCCACCATTTCCGCACATGTCAGCCAGCACATGGAACAGTGCCAGGTGTGCTGTAGGCCCTCAGAAACACTAATGGGATGAGTGGAGGGTGAGTGCCTATGGTTTCTCTCTGCCAAGTGTCTTGCCAAACTTTCTGCTGCATATTGACTGAGATGCCAGTATTGGGTCTGATCTGTATTTTTTAAAGATTATTCTAAGACACAATACGAATTTTTGGTACAATTTTAGTTTTCCATCTAGTTGTGACGTTTTAAATGTTTCAAATTCCTCCTGCCTTTGGTAGTTGATTCAGTAATTGTTTTTTAATTGAAGAAGGGAAAGAACTTCTGTACTGCCCCTCCATAATATTAATAGCATTTTAAGCTTTGCCTTGTCCTGAAAAGGTGGTGAAGGGCATCCAAGTGGATAATCAAGTGGCTCTGATGCCATTTGGTCTAGGTTTAAATCCTGGTTCTACCGCTTATCAGTTCGCTGACTTTAGACAAGGTACTCTGATCACCGTGCTAGTTATAGCTCCTATACCTCAGAGCATTGGTGTGAGGAGGAACATAAATAGTGGAAAGTCCCAATGTATGTGCTTCATAACCTGGTACCTGTTGTTACGGCTAGTATTTATTGAGGAAAATAAAGTAGGTGAGGTAAATAGAAAATGATGAGACATAGGGATAAGGCTAGTGTATGGCTGCTGGAGGCTGTTTGGCCTTGTCTTGAATTTCCTGATGTCTGGAACAAAGAGGGGAAGATGCACCAGGAGGTGGGAGTGCCTGCTGATGGGTACAGCTTTCCTTTGTTGGGGGAAAGGGGTGATGAAAATGTCCTGGAGGTCGTTAGTGGTGCTGCTTGCAGAGCAGGTGATCATACTGAAAACCACAGAATCGTACACTTTGGGAATTTGGGAGTGTGTGAATTATATCTTGATTTTTATATCAGGACTTCCCAGGTGGCACAGTGGATAAGAATCTGCCTGCCAGTGCAGGGAACATGGGTTCAGTCCCTGGTCCAGGAAGATTCCACATGCCTTGGAGCATCTAAGCCCATGTGCTCCAACTACTGAGCCCCCTTGCTTCAGCTGCTGAAGCCTGCACACTGAGAGCCCGTGCTCCTCAACAAGGGAAGCCACCGTGATGAGAAGCCTGTGCACCACAACTCGAGAGCAGCCCCTACTCGCCTCGACTGGAGAAAGCCCGCCCATAGCAACGAAGACCCAGCCCAGCCATAAATAAATAAATAAAATCTTAGAAAGAAAATATTAATACTATTTGCTTTAAAAAAATCAGACCAATAAGCTGAGTTTTTCTTCCTCCTATTAAGAGAACACGGTCAGGCAGTCCTAGGCTCAGCAGCTCGTGGTTTAGTGCAGGTGGTATAATAATCATGGACAATTTTACAGACACCATGAGACAATCCTCTATCCCCACAGGGTCTGATTCTTCCCGACTCGTTCATGCTGTTCTGTTGTGAATTTCGGATAACCCATCTGCCCAAACCCTGCTACCTGAAAGCGTGATATGACTCGGCAGGCAAAGATCATGGAAATGACCTTCAGTTGTGCTCATACAACTTGATTGACAACAGGCCTTTAATGGGCGGCAGTGGCCTAATGTCAAGGCAAAATACAGGCAGAGCCAGGGATCAAAACAATGCCATCTGAGGCCCGAGCCTGACCTCATGATAAAAGCTGGCCCCTGGAAAGCGCACGGCCACGTCTCTGAATGCTGGCCTCCGTCAGCGCCTCCATCACTGGGTGCGGAGCCGCTGCCCGGAGTGGCCTTGTGTGGCTGCCTGGTCCTCACTGCCGCGGCAGAGAGTCGGTCTTTGAACCAAAAGGCACCATCTGCTGCCGGCCGAACCTGGGGTGACCAGCCAGCCTGGGAACCACCTGGGAGGATGGTGCACCAGGATTGGGCTGCCCCCTTGCTCATCTGTGGGCAGCCAGTGATGGCTAGAGCAGTGACAGGGTCTCACACGGCCATTAAATCTCCCCCTTTGAGTTACTGGCTGTGGGACCTTAAGTAATTTGCTGGTTCCTTGGGTCTTCAGGTTTGTATCTGTGAAATGGGTGAAATATTTACCTAAAGAGGCTAATCATAAGCACCAAAGAGCTTGTGTGAAGTGCCTAGCCTGGTGCTTGGCCCACAGCGCCCTTTGGGTGGGTGCTGTCTCTAGGCCTGCCCTCTGCCTACTGAGCAGGCAGGCAGCGCACGAGGTGCTGATGAGGACCCTGCAACCTTTCTGTCCCCTGTGGTGCTCAGGGCTGGCTTTTTGAGGATCGAGGTATTAACTCTTGCTGCTCAGCGATTATGAGGAATCCTGGTTGTCAGATTCTTGAGACTGGCTGGAGAAGTCCAAAAATGATGAGTAAAACATAATGAGAGCTTCAGGAGCTTGTAATCTGGTGAGAGAAGCAGATATGGAGGTAACTATAACCTGAGGCAGAGGCTGCCACGTGCCAGAGTTGTGTGTGGCCATGAAACCAGGAGCCAAGGTTTTTTGGAGAAAGTGGCACTTGTGAAGGGACAGCTTTGATGGCTACAGAAAGAAAAGGAAGACCATCCTCCGGGGGGAAGGCAGTGAAGCAGAAACAGGCAGCAGTGTAGCAGGTGTGTTTTGGGGGGCTGATAGGAAGGCCTCACAGTAAAGATGCTACTGGATTTTTTTTTTAAAGTTTTTAACCAATTTTCGACTTACAGAAAATTGCAAAAATGGTTGCAAGTTTTCTTATATTCCTCACCCAGCTTCCCCTGTTGTTAGCATCTTAAAAAATTATAATAAAATTAGCAAGAACAGGCAATTAAGATCAGCACGGTATCATGAACTGTAAACCAGGGGTCTACAAACTTTTTCTATAAAGGATCAGATAGTGAACACTTGAGGCTTCATGGGCCAGAGGTCTCTGTCCCAGCTACCGAGTCTGTTGCTTTAGCGAGAAAGCAGCCATAGATCATCTGTAAATGAACAAACATGACCATGTTCCAGTAAAACTTTGTCTTCAAAAGTAGTCAGCTAGTTGGGCATGGCCTGAAGACCGTAGTTTGCCAGTCCTTGAATGAAGCTCCACCCCTCATGAGAATTTCACTTGTCTTTCCACTCATCTTCTCTCTACTCCAGGCTCTCACCCAGGATCCCACAGTGCCTCGACTTGTCAGGTGTCCTGATTCTCCTCCAGTCACTAACAATTCTCCTTTCATAACCTTGATGCTTTAGGAGAGGGCCAGACCCTTGTTTTGTAGAATGCCCCTCAGTTTGGGTTTGACCAGCGCTTTCTTGTGATCGGTGTGAGGTTATGCATTTGTGGCAAGAGCATAACAAAACCGGTGCTGTGCCCTTCTCAGTGTCCTGTCTCAGGGGTCCATTACTGATGATGCCTACCTTGACCTCTTGATTAGGTTGGTGTCTGTGGCAGTTTTCCATTGTGAAGTTTTTATTTTTTCCATTTGCAGTTTTTTAGGTATCTTGGAGGAGATGACTTTGAGACTATGTAAATCCTGTCCTCCCCACCCAGCCCTGCCTCGGAACTTTTTGCCCACTGATTTTAACACATCCATTGGTGGATCTACCTGCAGTAGTTCTTACTGTGGTGATTCTCTGATGGTAGTCCTGTCTCTTCCTCTTTCCTTCTCATACGTTTATTAGTTGGAACTCCACTGTGAGGAAGGCTTCTTCTTTCCCTTCCATTTTTATATCTGGACTCATGGAATGTTTATTTGTCCTATGGTTAAAACTCCATTAGCAGCAAGCACTCCAAAGAGGAAATTAAGAAAATCATTTATAGTAGCATCAAAAAGAACAAAATACTTAGGAATGAATTTAAACAAGGAGATGCCAGACTTTTGCACTAAAAACTGCAAAACGTTGCTGAAAGGAAATGAAGAAGACTTAAATGGAAAGATATTTCTCTTCATGGATTGGAAGACTTAATTTTAAAGTGGCATTATCCTCACTCTGCTCCAAGCAGTGTACAGGTTCAGTGCAGTCTCTATCAAAATCCCAATGGCTTCTTATGCAGAAATGGAAAAGCCGATTCTGAAATTACTACAGAATTTCAAGGAACCCTGAAGAGTCAAAACAATATTGGAAAAGATCACACTTGGAAGATGCATACATACTCATTGCAAAACTTACTTCACAGCTGCAATAATTAAGACAGTGTGGTCCTGTTCTAAGGATAGATAATGGATAGATCAATGGAATAGAACTGAGCCTCCAGAACTTAACACATTTGTGTATGATTAATTGATTTTTTTTCTTTTTGACAAAGATGTCAGGGCCATGCAATAGGGAAAAAATAGTGCTGGGACAACCAGATATCCACATGTGAAAGAAAGAAGCTGAACCCTTGCCTCACACCATATTCAGAAGTCAACTCAAGATGGATCAAAGATCTTAATGTCAAAGCCAAACTGAAGATCTTAGAAGAAAGCAGGGGTTAATCTTCATGATCTTGGATTTTGCAGTGGTTTCTTAGATATGACACCAAATCACAAACAACCAAAGGAAAAACAAAAACAAAAAACAGATAAATCTGTCTGTTATGGACTAAATTTTTGTGTCCCCATAAAATTCAGTGTTGAAATCCTGACCCTGGAAATGATGAACTGATGCTTCTCTGCTCTCTGCCGTGTGAGAGAGCAGCTGTCTACAGAACACACAGGGGACTCTGGCCAGACATGGAGTCTGCTCATGCTCTGATGCCAAGATCTTCCCCCCCTGCAGAATTAATGAGAAATAAATACTTGTTGTTTTAAGTCTGCAGTATTCATAACAACAGCCCCAAGCTGAGACATGGACTCTCTGTTTCTGTAGCCAAATAGCTTAGATTTTATTCATCAGTCTGCTGAAGCGTTCCTCTGTCAGAAACAATAGATGCCATCCAAAAATGTGTCTGATATCCTTGCTTTTTAACTGTTGGGGCTCGCTGAATCGAAGCAGCTGAATTTGACGCACTTCCACTGCCACCTCCTTCAGGAATTAGCTCATCTCCCTGGGCTTGACATAGCGAACAGGCAACATCTGGCCACATCCAAACCTTGTAGAGTTATCTTTTGCCCAAGAAATTTTGGATTTTGACAAGAGAGCAAGTCTCCTGAGTGATCGCATAGATGGGGAAATGAGCATACAGAGATCTGATCTTGTAACGGAAGCCCAGTGCAACACCCTTGATCTTGTTCTGTGTGTGACTACAGATAATGCCAGTGATAGCCAGGTCCTTCCTGTCCCCCCACCATTCATCACCCCGGAGCCTCTTTTCCTTTTCGAGGAGGCCGAGTTCTACATTAAAGTGATTGAAGACCGTCTGCAGGGTGGCCTGGGGGCCCTTCACAATCATTGTGCATCCCTTCAGAGAGAGTGATGTCAGCCTTTTCTGGAATCTTGATGATCTGATTGCTGAGAATGGGCTTCCTCCCCACGGTAGATGCAGCAGAAAGGATGCCCCATCCCGCACCCCGTGCCACTCCTCTTGTGGGATCTTAGTTCCCAGCCAAGGATTGAACCTGGGCCTTGGGAGTGAGAGCATGGAGTCCTAAGTACTGAACCACCAGGGAGTTCCCGATGCGGTTTATTTTTAATCTGCTTCTGCCCTGAAGAAGTGATCCACCGACCTTCTTTGGGTGCCTACCAGGTGTTCTCTGCAGCTTTACCCATATTATCCTCCCAGCAGCCCTTTTGGAATTATTAATAATGATGATTCTCCATTTTAGATGGGCAGGCAGCTGAGGGAAGTCAAGTTTTGTGCACAGTCATAGAACGATAAGTGGCAGAGCAATTTTTAACTCATTTTATTTAGAGCTATGACCCCATTTTACCTGCAGGTCCTTCTGGCTGCTCTTCACTCACCCCCTCCCCGATTCCTCCATCTCTGAGGTTTTGCACCCTCTCCCATCAGGAAGCCATCCTAGGCAGCCTCTGCCCAACCGCGAACCGCGCGGGCCAGAACCTGTGCTGCTTGTTTTGGAGGGGAAGTAACTGTGTGTCCCATCTCTTGCCATAAAAAGAAGGACATCTGACCTAGTTTGTCTTCTCCTGTTTAGTTAGTATGGTGCTGGGTACCTGGGCATGGAGGACCCACTCTTGATATGAGTGCAGTGGTTTCTCCTCAGGGTAGTTTCCCTCTGGACAGTTGTCTTCAAATCAGCATCACCATCAGTATTTCTGTGATTCTTTGCAATGTTGCCACAGGCATCATTTATGTAAAAGCCAAACAAGGGTTAAAAAACCACCTGGTTGGCTGAGAAGTGACTGAGGCTGGCGGTGGTAAAACCAGTCTGCAGGTTTGGTTCACTAAACTCCTGCCAAGTCCCATGCACTTTCACTCTGTCCCTCTGCCCCAGTTTTTCTGTTTTATAAAGCAGTGGACTAGAGAGAAATCAAAGGAAAGATGGGGCTATTTCACTCACCTCTGTGTTATAGCCCCTTCTCTGTGAAACCACTCCTAGTGAGAAAAGTCACAATTTTTAGTTGCAATTCAAATATTCCTTTTGGAAAGTAGTCTTGGTTTCCTTTGATGTGACTGAAGTGTAGGGATTCAAGAGTCACCAGATGATGAAAAAGTAGTTACTCACTTTGTCTAGAGAAAAGTAGAATGGGGGCATTTGGAAATTTGACGTAATACTATAAATATTAACATATAAATAAAACAAAGTAAACAAAAACCTACCCACGGTTCTTAACACTGTGAAAGAATAAATAAAGGTGGGTAGGTTGCTCTTTACTTTGTTTTGTCTTTCTGGTAAGATGGTTTGGAACAAGGACAGGCTACTCCTCACGCCAGAGCGGACAGGTGAGCTTGGATAGATGTGCCATTGTCTTTCCATTCCAACCGATGGAGGTTGACAGAGACCTCACTGACCTTGTCTGCTTATGGTAGAAAAGTGCAGACAGAGGACCACCAGGGTTTGGCAGGGGTTCCGACTCCTACCTGTGTGTTCTTAAAGCCCAGAAGAGCTGTTGCGGCACCTCTTTGAGTCATTTCAAATCTTCCGAGCTCTGCTCTGGGTCTGCCCTCCTTGGGTCCCAGACTTGTCTCCTGTCTCCTTGCGGGAGCTTCTGGGGCCTGTGTGCACACCCACCTTCCGTCCCCATGGAAGTTAAGGTTTTCATGTCGGAAATCAAGGCAAGCCTATCAAGGATGGCTGAAAGACTGCCCTTCTTGGGTGCCAGTGTCCTGGTCTCCCTGGAGTCCTTCTGGATTCTTATCAGTCGGGTTTTTTGTTTTTGTTTTTTTTTTAACCCTGTTTCCTTCCCACATTGATGAGGATGCAGTGTTTTGTGGAGTTACTCCCTCCTCCCCAGGTTAGAATGCAAAGGGAAAGCTGCAGAGAAATGCTGAAAAGAAATTGCTTTGTGGAAAATAATTTGAAAGTGATTCAAGGGTCCTAAAAATCTTTATTCCCTTTGATTCAGAATGTTTCTAAGATATATTTGGAAACCCTATTTTAAACAAATAATCAGAGGTGCACAAAGTTTTATCTTGAAAAGATGTCAGTCATCATGTTTATCATGGTGGTATTTGTAATAGTGAAGATACCCAGTAAGCTACTGTGTAGTCGTAGGCTGGAAGAACGTTTGAGATTTTTATAATGTTCAGAATTTAACAAATGAAAAAAGCAGGACAAAATTATTTGTAGTATAAAACCAATGATGTTAAAAATAAATATATTTTATAGTACACACGTAAAAAAATGGGTGGGACAGACCAAAGCATTTGGGTTGTGTTTTCTTTATGTTTTTTAATGTAATACATTTTCTTCAATAAGCTTGTATTTATTTTAACTTATTTTTATTTTGAAATAGTTTCAGATTTACAGAGAAGTCGCACAAATAGTGCAAAGAATTTTTGAGTACTCTTTACAGAGATTCCCCAGATATTAACATTTTACTTTATTATTTTCTCTCTTTCTCTCTCCCTTTTACTGTTAATATTTTACTCTTTGGCTGCCCCATGAGGCAGGCGGGATCTTAGTTCCCTGACCAGGGATCTGACCCTCATCCCCTGCGGTGGAAGTGCAGAGTCTCAATCACTGGACAGCCAGAGAAGTCCCTCTCTTTCTCTTTGAAACTGAAGTGTAATCCCCTGTGTCTCTGTGTTAGTGCCAGGCGCGCAACACAGCGCGCAGTATTCCTGTGCGTCTCAAGACGGTCCCATAGCCAGTCTGGTAACCGTCTGTCACCATGCAAAGACGTTAGAGTTATTGGTTCTATTCCCCATGCTGTTCACTTCATCCACATCCTCTCTGGCATTCAGGGAACCAGTTTGTTCTCTGAATCTATTTCTGTTTTGTTTTTTAGGACTCCACAGATAAATGAAATATATGGTATTTGTTTCTCCATCTGATTTATTTCACTTGGTATAATACCCTCTAGATCCATCTGTGTTGTCACAAATGGCAAGATTTCATTCGTTCTTATGGCTGAGTAAATTTCAGTGTTATACATATACCATATCTTCTTTATCCATTCATCTATGGATGGGCACTTAGGTTTCTTGCATATATTGGCTATTGTAAAGAATGCTTAGGGGTGCACTATGTTTTGTAAAATTCGTGTGTTTATTTTCTTTGGGGAACTACCCAGAAGTAGAATTGCTGGGTCATAGGATGGTTTTATTTCTGATTTTTTGAGGCGCCTCCATAGCATTTTCCATAGTGGCTGCAGCAAGTTACCTTCCTGCTAACACTGCACAAGGATTCTCGTTGCTACATTCACACCAACACTTGTCTCTCTCACTGTCATGTTTTTTCTTGATCTTTTTGAGAATAAGTTTTACATATGGACATATAAAGTACCCCTAAGTACTTCAGTGTTTCTTTTCTGAGATCCAAGGGCATTTTCTTACATAGCCATGGTTTAATAATATAAGGAAATTAACACTGATAGTCTGTGTTCATTGTCTAATCATAGAATTTTTTTCAAACTTACCACTAATGTCTTTTATAGCAAAAAGAAAAAAAAAATTTTTATTTTTTCTTGGTCCAAGATTGCACTGAACTGTAACCGCCCACTCTTTACTTTCCTTTGATCTGAAGCAGTTCCTCAGTCTTTCTTTATCTTTTGTGACCTTGACATTTTTCAAAAAGTCAGGCCATCTCTTTATGGAATGTCCCTCAGTGTGGATTTGTCTGTTTCCTCCTGATATGATTCAGATGTGTTTGTGGAATGTCACAGAAACAGCCTTTTGTCCTTAAAGCCCTGCATCAGGTGCTTTCACTTCGTCCCAGTATTGAACTCTGATCTCTTGATCATGGTGGCGTCAGCCACGTTCTCCACCTTTTATTTCAGTATTGACTCTTGCGTTATTCTTTTATCCAGTGGGTTCTAATCTGTTGCTAGCGGTATTTATCTTGCTGGTCAAGTTGTCCCAGATTTCCCAGTGGGAACCCCTTCGGGTGCACTCCTGCCTTCTTTAGACACGTCCCTGTCGTTCTTCAAGCCCTCCCTTGCTCTAGCACAGCAAAGTGATCCAGGTTCATCCGCTGCTTTTCCTGCCCTTGTTCCCGAGTCAGCCATCTCTCCAAGGAGCCTGAGTTTCTTTGGTTGGAGAATGGTGTTGAGAAGCCAAGATTTGGATGCTAAATGGCTTCTTGCTCCTAGGATATCTTTATTTCCTCTCAGCAGACAAAAGTAGGAAATACACACAAACACATACGCATTTCCATGTTCATCTTCATATATGAAGGAACCATTGTGTACGCTGATATCTCTAGTTTCAGTCCAACCCCACAGCATTCATTCCCTGATCTCTCTCCCCATATTTGTACCTCCCTCCTTCAGCAGTAAGAAATCCAGCTCCTGTGAATCTAATATCGTAAGTAACACAGTCATCTCCTTATAAAGAATAGACAAAGCAAAGGTCCTTTTAGACACCCGCCCACCACCATCATATTCTAGATGTTTCCTAGAGGAAATCACTATTGTATATATCCTCCTGGATCATTTTTCTGGAGAACTACCTAATTTTTATTTTATTTCACTAGTGGTTTCATAATGAGACTGTCGCTGCCTTCTGTGTTATGTATATATAATGACAGTATTTCAGTGAGAATACCATTAGTTCCACATAACTTTTTTTTTTTAACTATTGTATAGCATCCCATTACTTAGAATGGAAAACGTAAGCACCCACTTCAGGGGCTGGTACAGGCAGTGCTGAGCTCAGTGAGAGACACCGTCAAGGAAGAAAGTCACCAGACCCAAAGGTCTGGGTATATTTTTTTTTCTTTTTCCACAAGAAAAAAGCTTTAAAAGTATTTTTCCAGTTAGGTAAATAGCACATACTCATTATTTTTAAAGAAGCAAGTCATACATTAAAAATAAAGTGGGGAAAAAAATCTCCCCCCCAAGATAATATTTTGGTGCTCCGTTCACATATGCATGCTATGCTATGCTAAGTCGCTTCAGTCGTGTCCGACTCTGTGCAACCCCATAGACGGCAGCCCACCAGGCTCCCCCGTCCCTGGGATTCTCCAGGAAAGAACACTGGAGTGGGTTGCCATTTCCTTCTCCAATGCATGAAAGTGAAAAGTGAAAGGGAAGTCGCTCACTCGTGTCCGACTGTTAGCGACCCCATAGATTGCAGCCTAACAGGCTGCTCCGTCCATGGGGTTTTCCAGGCAAGAGTACTGGAGTGGGGTGCCATTGCCTTCTCCGCACATATGCATATGGAGACATAAATACTTTACATCCTAGAATACATGTGCTGTTTTGTGGGTACTTTTTTTTTCAGTGTAACTTCAGTCTTTTAATACTCAGCTTGATGCATTTTTACATAAACTTCCCAGGAACTACTGCTCCAGATGAGATACTGGCCATTGCCCAGTATGCCAGAAGGTTCCCTTGTGCCTCCTTCTCCACTGATGACCCTTGACCTAAAGGTAACTGCTATTCTGTCTTCTGTCACCATTGACTGCTCTTGCCTCTTCTTGAAGTTCAGCCATAAATGGAATCCTTTAATAAGTCCTCTCCTGAGTTTGGCTTCCCTCGTTCAGCATTACGTCCTTGAGATTCAACTGTGTTTCTGTTGGTAGCAGCAGTTCATTCTTTATCATGGTCATGGGTGCTTTTGTTGTTTACTTCTTTATCATTAAGACTTTTCATAGTAGTCACAGCTACATTTATGACAGCTTATAACCCTGTGCTAGGCACTGTTCTAAATCCTTGACAATTTCAGCTTGTTTCAGTTCAGTTCAGTCGCTCAGTCAGGGCCAAATCTTTTCGGCCTCATGGACTGCAGCACACCAGTTTGCTCAAACTCATGTCCATCAAGTCCATGATGCCGTCCAACTGTCTCATCCTCTGTCATCCCCTTCTCTTCCTGCCTTCAATCTTTCCCAGCATCAGGGTCTTTTCCAATGAGTCAGTTCTTCACATCAGGTGGCCAAATTATTGGAGCTTCTGCTTTAGCATCAGTCTTTCCAGTGACTATTCAGGACTGATTTCCTTTAGGATTGACTGGTTTGATCTTCTTGCTGTCCAGGAGACTCTCAAGAGTCTTCTCCCACACCACAGTTCAAAAGCATCAATTCTTTGGCGCTTGTTTAATCCTCAGAATAACCCAATGAAGTAGGTACTACTATTAATATTATTGTAATAACATGTCCTTGTCTCTGTATCAGGTTGAAGAATCTCCCTATCACTCCCAGTGTACCGAATTTTTTCATCATGAATGGATGTTGCATTTTGTCAGATGCTATTTCTCATCCACTGGTGACCACACGAGGTTTTTTAAAGAAGCCTATTGATAGAGTGAATCACATTGATGTTTGGATATTGAACTAACCTTGATTCCTGGAGAAAACTCCATTTGATCATGATGTAGTATCCTTTTTACATTTTGTGTTATTTGATTGGCTAATATTTTAGATTTTTGCATCTGTGTTCATGAGGCATGTTTGTCTGTGGTCTTCTTTTTTGTACTATCTCTGTCTGGTTTTGGTATCAGCATAGTACAGGCATAAAAGAGTTGGGAAGCCTTCTATTTTCTGTAAGAATTTGTACAGAATTGGTCTAATTTCTTCCTTAAATGTTTGACGTAATTAATCAGTGAAGCTGTCTGCTTCTGGAGTTCACTTTTGGTGATGATTTTAACTAGTAATTTGAATTCTTTTAGAGAACTCTTCAGCTGATCTATTTTTCTGGAGTGAGCTCTGACAGTTTATGTCTAAGGAATTTGTCCATTTCATCTAAGTTATCAAATGTTGACATAAAGTTGTTCATAATTTCCCATGTTACCCTTTTAATGTCTAAAGAATCTGCTGATGTCCTCTTTTTCATTCCCTATATTGGTGATTTAT
Organism: Bubalus bubalis; assembly: GCF_019923935.1. NCBI lineage: Eukaryota > Metazoa > Chordata > Mammalia > Artiodactyla > Bovidae > Bubalus > Bubalus bubalis. The sequence goes on along the minus strand of NC_059180.1, from coordinate 8,113,456 downwards.
ATCTTCTTTTTCTCCTGGTCATTCTGCCTGAGGTTGATCTATTTGAGAACAATGTATATATCATGAGTTCTAAAAATTCTAGTTTAGTTGAGAATTTAAGGATTTTTTTTTAAGAGAAAACTTTTTGTTGAAAAATATTTTTTTCTTATTATTATTCAGGGAGGGAATCAGAAGGGACCTTAGTAATGGACACACATTTTATTTACTTATGAAAATATTTATTTATTTTGGCTATGCTGAGTCTTAGTTGCAGCATGTGGGATACAGTTCTCTGAGCAGGGATTGAATCCATGCCTTCCAGAATTGGGAGCACAGAGTCTTAACCACTGGACCGCCAGGGAAGTCCCTAGATACATGTTTTAATTCAAGCTGCACCCCTCATCAGCTGTGTGACTTCAAGGGGCTGAAAGTCTCTTCAACCCCCTGGGATGCCCCTCTTCGCAGCGGAAAGCCCAGCTCCGTGGGAAGCATGGACTGATCCTGGGACTGGTGATCTTGATTAATCAAGAGGGTTAGTATTTGCTCCCCTTTCCTGCCTTTTTCAGAGTCTGCCCTGCGCCTCCCAGTCTCTTCCCGTTGCCCGAGTCCTGAGGCCGTGCGGCGGATGTATCACTGCGTCATTGTCTGCTTTCACTTTCCACAGCTCTTCTTTAATGAGAACTAGACGCATGTGTGTATGTCTGTGTGTGTGTTTCAAAGCCTTTGAAAGAAGGGAAAGAAGGTCAGGAATCCATATTGAAGTGTTGACTCAGGTCAGAGACGAGGGTTTTCTTCCTGGTATCGTCACCAGTTAGCTGGTTTGGTTTTATGATCATGAACTTGGCGGGTCTGTGTCTCAGGCCCCTGGTGTGGCAGGCAGTCTGTCATTAAGTGCAGATTACCTAGCCTTGTGTTGACCCACGTCCACTGATGGGAGTGGGGCACGCCTCACCACGGTTCATTTTCTTTCTGTGCATCTTTGTCAGAAAGTTCTTCCTGGAGAGTATGGGAACCTCCGTCCCTCCGTTACCACTTCTGCAGTCCAGGGCCGCCGCCACCTCTGTTTCCTGACCACCCAAAGCAGGGATCAGCTGCCTCTCAATCTCTTAGGGTAAACTTCTCCGGTTCCTTTCCAGCTTCTCATGTGTCATGTTTTGGGGACCACGCCATCCTGGGGGTCCTTTTCTGACTGTGTTCTGGTTTGTCTCTGATGCTCCCTGTCAGTGGGCCCTTAGTGCCGGTCCACTCTGGGAAGGCCCCGTGTGCTCTGGCCCATCCCATTCCCATTTCTTGGAAAGGGAGGCATAGGATCTGTTTTGCAGCCTTGCTATGTGGACATTTCCAGTGAATGGTGGCATGCCCTGCTGGGGATGGGGGGGTTCTGATTGCCCTTTGGCATTTCTCATCACACCAACACCCCTTATTCCCAATGAGGCACTAGAGGCAGAAGCCGACCTCATCTGCCCAGACCTTGAGTAAAGCAGGGCAAGCCTGCAGCTCTGTGCCTCTCTTTTCCGTCTTTGTATTCACAGTCAGTGAAGGCGACGGGGTGGTCAGGAGGGTGGCGACTTAAAAATGTGCATGAGAGCTATGAGATAGGTTTTATTGGGGGCAAAATGAGGACTGCAGCCTGGGAGACAGCACCTCAGCTCCGAGAAACTGCTCCAGAGAGACGGGGTGGGGGGAGGACAGTATGCATGTGATTTTGGTAAAGGGGGAATACATGCAATCAGGCACAGATTTTTCCAGAAGGTTTCTGCTCATCTCGTGAAGCTTTCTGCTAGCCATGAGGAGCAGTTGTTACCGTGAAGGATTTTAGTGCTTTCCTGGGTATGAGAAGATATAAGAATTGGGCTCAGAAAAATCAGTTCCTGAAAATATCTGTTTGAAGACCTGTCCTGCCAGTTTTCCCCTGAGCACAGATGCCTCATTTCTGCTCTCTACTCTGAGCTCCTTTCATGGGGTGTTGAAGGTCAGCAGCTGCAGTAGCCCATGACTTAATCCTCGTAGGGGTAGATGACAAGTGCCGATTTGTAGTTGAGGGGGTGAGCCATATGAACTTGGCTTAGAGAAGCCCAGCCCTTCCTTCTGGGTCTCTCCTTCACCTCTCATGCCAGATTTGGGGGGGCCTCCCCCACCAAGCACAGCAACTGGGTACCCTGCAGTTTAACTCCATGTTGATTCTGTCTACCTGGAGATAGAGTCAGATCCCATAGGGTAAGGGTTCAGTCCCTCAAGACTGCTGCCCCCTTAAAGGCCCCCACTGCAGATGCTGGTCCCAAGTCCAGGTTGTCATCTGTGCCTCTGACTGATGGACTCTGCATTTCGGGTCCCACAGCCCCCTTCTCAGGTTTGATTAATTTGCTGGAGCCACTGACAGAACTCAGGAGAACACATTTACCAGTATATTAAAGGATCTGATGAAGGATACAGGTGAGCAGGCAGACGAAGAGACACATAGGGTGAGGTCTGGGAGGATCCTGAACCCAGGAGTTTCTGTCCCTGTAGACTTAGGGTCACCCTCCCAGCACGTGACTCTGCTCACCAATCTGGAAGCTCCCTGAGCCCCGTGCTTCTGGGATTTGAGGGAGGCCTCCTCCTGTAGGGATGATCAGTTATTCAGTCCGTTTCCAGCCCCTCTCCCCTCTCTGGAGAAGGCGTTGCAGGTAGGGACTGAAAATTCCAAGCTTATCCCCTGGAGAAGGAAGTGGCAACCCACTCCAGTATCCTTGCCTGGAGAATCCCGTGGACAGAGGAGCCTGGTGGGCTACAGTCCATAGGGTCGCAAACGGCCGGACACGACGGAGCAACTAAATAACAACAACAAATTCATCGCTTGGTCGTCCTGGTAACCAGCCCCCATGCAGGAGCCCACTCACAGTTGCATTCAAACAGAAGATGCTCCTGGTGCTCTTATCACTTTAGGAAATTCCAAGAATTTTAGGATAGAAATTCTGTGCCAGGAACAGGGGGCAGAGGCCCCTGTATGTATGTATATATTTTCTATTACCTCACAGCTCTCGTGTGAAGTTTCTTGTACCATAAATTGCCCTTGCTAACGTTTAGTAGTGTCAACTAAGTTACAGCCTCAGATGCCCCAGAGTTTATTGCCAAGGGCTTAGGGGATGTGTGGGTTCACAATGCTTTTGGTTCAGGCCAGGTGGCTGAGGCCCCAGAGAGGCCGAAAGAAGAAACAAGCGCACGTGGCCGTCCACGACCGGCCGCAGTTCCGGTGGTCAGTGGCCATGGGGCTTTGTCAGCTCCGTTTAGGCTGAGTGATGCTAGCTCGCTCTTCTGCCTGCTTCTTGCCAAGTCATGCTTTCACAGATCCAGCTTCCCTGGCTGCCTTCCTCTTTCACATCCTTGCATCAGACACAGTGCCCGTCACGTGTCTCCACATCCCACCCATAAGCCCTGTTAATCGGGGGAAAAGTCATCAGCCGGGGCATCTGGGCGTCTGTGGGGAACATGGGCCTGCATGAGTTCTAGTCTAGGCTGCCTTGGTCATGGCTCCACGTCTGCACTGATCCTGTGGGTGCAGCCACTGTTTGGGGTTACCACCCTGCCACCTGGTTCTAACCGTGCCACACCCTCACCCTGTCATCACTGCCACCCAGAGCTCAAAGGCCTTAGGCACGCAGAACACTCCTTCACACACTGGTCTTAAATCTCCTTTTAAAGGCCAGCCTCTTACTCATCACCCTTATACTCGCACATGCAAACGCATCTTGTCCTAACAGTCTTGAGTCACACTAGATTCTGTAACTGCTGCTCTTTCATCATTTGTATCAGTGGTTACAAGTGAGTAACTACTGCTCGTTTATCAGGAGGCACATGCTTCCTCCAGCTGGAACTTTTCCCTCCTTTACCTGACTGGTGGACCCTGGTCATTTTTCATGCCCCAGCTCAGAGGTTGGTCCCTGGGCGACCCATCTTTGACTGTTTGGACCATCTTCCCTTCTTCTTCCTCAGAGTTCCGTTTTCCCCTATGTGTGGCCCCTCCGTGGTTTGAAACCACTGGAATATGCCGACCAGCGTTGGGACAGAGAAGGCCTGACAAAAGAGAGGACTTAAATAAGATTTAGAGTGTTATAATACCCAAAATGCTTAGGATCCAATTTAAAAAAATCACTCACCATCCTAAGAACTAGGAAAGATCTCAACTTGAATGAGAAAAAGCAGTCATACAAAAGATAAAGAAGAGCTGAACAGACATCTTAGAACTGAAAGATACCATAGCAAAAAGAAAAGACCAAAATTCCACGGATGGCACCACGACAGAATTGGCAGAGGAGACCACCGGTGAACTTAGGAGAATGGAAATGACCCAATCTGAGCCAGGAGAGAAGCGAGGTGATAAAACTGAGCATGGCCACAGGGACTTGGGGACAGCCATACACATAGGCCAGCGTGGCCCCGGGAGGGAAAGAGAAAGAGGGTGGGGCTGAGAAAGAACTTGGAGACAAAATAGCTGATAAGTTCCCAACCTGCAGATGTAAGAAGCTGAGTGAATGGCAAACAGGATGAACCCAAAGAAAGCCTCGCCGGCCTTGTGTGGGTTTAAAAGGTCAGCGAGGCGGACACTGTACCCAGAGGGGAGTGTGTTCCAGCTGCTCTTTTGAGCAGTGCTCTCAGCAGGCTGCCTTGGGGAGGCCCTTTCCCCTGAGTTATCGCTCAGGCTCTGGAGGATTAGCTGTTAGGCAAGAGGAGGCTTGGTTTCCCTGAGGATTCTCTCTCTCATCTTGAAGAACCTTGGCAGAGGTTTGTGACCCTGAACAGACCCTACTCGCGCTGCAGCAGGGGTGGGGGGTGGGGAGGTGGTCCTGGCTCCTTGGAGGCGACGGTGCCTGCGTGCCTGGGTGACGTGCACACTAAAGGGGCGGCGCGTACACCGCTCGCTGGCTTCCTTCCTTCCTTCCTTCCTGTTGCTGCATTCATGCCAACTCACTGTGATGTCAGCGCCAGCTTAGTCGATCGGTTACCGACGAGAAGTTAACGTACAGTGACGGCAAAGCTGCAGATGCTTTCCAGAGGACGATCTGAGACGTCAGGTGCTGTCGACAGTTGGGTGGAGAAAGAGCCCTTCTCTTTTTGCCACATGTGTCCCTTCAAAGCTGACTTCGCTCCCGCCATGCCCTTGGCCCCGGGTGGCCAGCGATTTGTTCACCCCGCTCTGCAGGGTGTCGGGCTGCCCCGGGGACTGCTGCTCAGTTGCCTCTGACTCTGTGCTACCCCACAGACTGTAGCCCTTCAGGCTCCTCTGTCCATGGGATTCTCCAGGCAAGAATACTGGAGTGGGTTGCCATTTCCTACTCCAGGGGATCTTTCCAACCCAGGGATTGAACCCACATCTCTTACATCTCCTGCATTGGCAGGTGGGTTCTTTACCACTAGCACCACCTGGGAAGCTCTGGCATTGCTGCCTTTGACCTTCAGCATCAGTGGGAACTGGCTAATTGGTGCAGTTCAAAAGGAGGAATAGCACCTGTCTGTCTGTTTATGTCCGTTTCTATATGTACACTGTCTTTATGATAAAAGTGAAAAAACGTAGGTACAGACCTAATATGTAATAAAAGATTGAATCAGACCTGCTCTGTTTGGGGTGGGGGAGACTTACTTGGCTGGTCTTTGATGAATCCCATTTTTTCTGTGTCTAATTTTTACATGTAAGAATATGAAAGCCTCCTTCCTGCCAGTAAGGGATTTGCCTAGCTGGTGACAGGCCTGTGGCAAGAGCCTGGTCTGGTTAAGAACTTCCTGTATTTTCCCACACCCTTTTTATTTTCTTCTGTTGTTGACAGATGTTGCTTTTGGACCCGTGAGCTCTGTACTGTTTGGTTTTCCTGCTTCCCACTAAGTGCAAAAGAATGAATGATTGAAAGGTAAATTGCACAGGGCTCCCAGAGTCTCCCTCGAGGGCCTGTGGGGACCTCAGACTATCTCACGGTCAGCCCATCTCACGGTCAGCCCCCCGACACTTGAAATGGAGACCACCCACCAGGCAGGATGGTCAAATTTCTTCCATCTGAATATTTCACACTCAGAGTAGAGTGATTTTATGCAGCAGGGCCTTGATTCCCTGACCTTGCTGAGGTGCCTCGGGGCATCATTGCTGGCACCCAGAGGTGCTCAGAGAGACTCCACATCTGTGCCCCTGAGAGCAGCTTGGGGGTGTTTCTCAGTATCAGTGTGAGATCTGCATTCCCTTTGACACTCTGTGTGTCTTTGCAGAGCTGGGTTTTTGGAAGTTGTTGGGATCCAACTACTCCTAAATGGAACTCTTTGGTATGTCTCTTGGCCTAGGGATACCATTTACTCAGATTCCAGGGGCTTCACAAGCCGAGAAGGTCGGGAGACCTGTGTCCTGGAGGATCACTGCATGGGCATGCTCCCAGCCCCTAAGTTCTTTTGGGTCTGTAGGCTTCATGTCAGTGGTTCATGCAGTTGATACATCCTGTGTGTTTCAGTGAATTCATTGACTTTTTTCATTCTGTGAGAACTTTTTTCCGGCCCTAGGTGATGTGCTAAGCACTGTGCTGGGAAAGTGTGACACACACCCCCACCCAGGAAGTGACAGTTGAGCTAAGGTCTGAGGACCGAGTGGGGAGCAGGTAGAAGGAGAGCATCCCAGGCCTGGGTCAAGGCCCTGGGGGCAGGGACACAGGCTGGAGAGGAGGGCAGGTGCGTTCATGTACACCTCCGTGGGACGTTGGTGGTTTAACATTTTGTTCTTGGCTTCAGCCCCCAGGCACATGGCTCTGATCCTAGTTGGGAAGCATGAGGTGAAGGTTTTTCCTGACTTCCTCCTTGCCAGCCTGCCAACCCTTCCTTCTCACCACGAGCCAGATACCCAGGTGTCTTGGGGGGACTGTTCGTCCCTCGGGAACTGGGGACAGAACAGAGAGACGTGTCCACTCTGTTCTCCGGCTTGGGTGAGTGGCGAGTAAACCTCGCCCCTGGAGCCTCCCGGCCTCTGGTGGAAATAGATGCTCTCCGGGGTCCTTTGCACCGCCCTCTGCAGCTCTGGTCTGTCTGACATCTTACGTCTCAGAGCTGTGGAGACCCCAGTCTGAGTGCTGCGGTTGACTTGCGCGTGTGGCAAGAAGCAGTTGTTTAGTTTTGTGGGTGTCAGTCCCCCCTTGGTAAGTAAGGGGGCCGGGCAGCCTGAGTCAGCAAGGTGGTGGGACAGGGAGCTGGCAGTCGTCGCGGGGGGCTCTCCTGGGTCAGCACGTCAGCCCTGGTGGGAGCCCCAGGCGGGCTCCAAAACCATGAGGACAGGTCCCCTCCACAGCAGAAGTCTCGTGGGCGCACCAGACACCACTGCTGGGGCGGGTAGAGAGACGTGACTAACCCTGAGTAAACATTCAGTGTGTTTATAAGGCAATTCTTTAAACAGTATTCTCTGGGTACTCGAGTTAAGATTGTCTTTTCACATCAGATATCAGAAAGGGTGAGCTGAGGTGATCTCGGGAACTCAGCCTCTGAAACCAGCCCCTCAGATTAGTGACCAAGCTGAGAAGCAGGCTGAGGGCCGCCCTGAAGGGCCCGCTCCCGGCCCTCAGCTGCCCCGGGGCCCCCGCTGTGGTTCCCCAAAGGCAGTGACAGCTAATGGAAGTCACGTGTGAAGTAATCTCGCACTGCCCTCCTCGCCGAGCTGTGACTCAGGCATTTCTGACTGAGCCTGGAGCTGTGGTTGCACTGAGAGCCAGCCACTGGGTAGGAGCAGTGATTGCAAAAGGGCACAATGAGATTGCAGAGCCAGCCCGGCCTTGGTGACAAGAGGCAGAAATGCACTGCGGGAGTGTCTGGGCCTCTGTTGACTCATCTGTACATACCTGCCAGGTTTCAGTGGTGGAAGGACCAGTCGAGCACCTTTCAAGGGGACTAAATAGGTTGGTGTGGTGGGGGTTCCCAAGAACACCATCTGGGAACTAAGCCAATCGGTGTGTGTGGGGGGGTGGGTTCCCCCAAGACCACCGTCTGGCTCAGTGATGCAGCAGGACTCACAGAACTTGGCAAAGCTGCTTTACTCCCAGTCATAGTTGATTACGGCCGAGGGAGACAGCCTGAAAGCAGCAGAGGGAGACGCGAAAGGACAGTCCAGCAGGAGCCGGCAGAAGCTTCCAGGTGTGCTCTGCCCGCGGGCGGGCTGTCCTCCGGGGTAGTCACACCATGTGCTCCACCGGCAGCCACGTGTGGCCACGTGCCTTAGGTGCTGCCAGCCGGCGAGGCCCCCTCTAGCCGTGGCGTCCAGGGTTCTTACTGAGAATCAGTCTTGAAGGCCCGGGGCGCCCCCATGTCTGAGCTCACCGCTTGAGTCTCCAGCGCCCCAGAGGTCCCAGCAGTACGATGTGACTCAGAGCCCCAGGTGTTCCCCTAAGCTGCAGCATTAGCATAAACTGGGTGAGACATTCTTATCAGGCGGCACATTCCAAGGGCTCAGAGGTTATTTCCATGGAGCTGTCCAAGGGCCAGTCCCTGAAGACCTGTGGAGCGTGCTGGTTCGGGGCATCCCGGGCCTGCCGGGGAAAGGGAAGCTGCGCCCCGCTGTGTCCTTGTGGGGCTGAAGCAGGCTGGTGTGGGGAACACGTGGTTCCTCCTCAGGTCACCGGAGGCCGGGTCCTGGTTCCAGCCTGTGCCCAGGTGCACCCGGGGCTGAGCAGGCACCACGCGGCCCGCATGCTCGCTTGGTTCTGGTCCTGGGGCTCTGCCTGTTGCTGCAGCCCTTGGGGTGTGCAGCCCAGACCGAAGCCTTCAGGGGGCCCCCCAGCAGGCCCCAGGCAGCCCCTGCTGACTTCTGTCGTTCTTTGTCTGGACAGATTCCTGATGAACATGGCAGATTCCAACATGGATGCCGGCACCACCACGTCTGAGATGGTGGCTGAAGAAGTGTCCCTTTTCAGCACGACGGACATGATCCTGTTTTCTCTCATCGTGGGTGTCATGACATACTGGTTCCTCTTCAGGAAGAAAAAAGAAGAAGTCCCCGAGTTCACCAAGATTCAGACCACGTAAGTGACAACACTCAGGGTCCCCCCCGGAGCACGTCTCTGCTGTCTTCCCGGCAGTGCTCAGGCAGGAGCAAGCCGGCTGAGAGGGGCAGGGCCCCTCGTAGCGTCTTGGGTTTTGCCTGATTGGTGGGCTCTGCTTCTGGTCTAGCTTCATAAGCGCTTCTGTTTGCGCTGCCCCTCACATCGGTCAAGGCCCTTTGATGCCTGTCTCGTATTCAGGCGTCACAGGAACCAGTCAGAGCAGAAGTTGCCGTGTGCCGACAGGCAGCCTGATGCTCTGGCACGCCGGGACCTCAGCACAAGGCTCCCAGTTAATGCCTCACTCCAGGCCCTGACCGTGCCTTTCGTAAACACACGGGCTCACCGAGGCACGCTCCTCAGGGCCAGGGCACAAGGTAACCGGTCCTTTCGGGATTCCCTCGAATCCTTTTCATTGTCGACAAGGAGAGAGTTGCAGTTTGACGCTGCCTTAACATATCCTTATTGCCTAACAGCTGCTCATTTCTCTTTTTATTTTATTTAAAAAATTTATTTATTTTAATTGGAAGATAATTTCCTTTCTCTTTTTAAATGAAGAGAGGAGCCTGGAGCTTAGAGATTGGTTGCGGTCAGGGGTTGGTGACAAAGTAAGAGAAAAGCTATTTTTTCCTCCTCTACCGTCAGTGCTCAGACTGAACGCTCCTTTGAGCAAGCAGTTCTCCAGCTCTCTGGATCCCAGCTGGGTGTGACACTGTCTCCTGAAGTTAGCATCAGCTCCCCCAGGTTACGGGTTAAGCCCCAGAGGCCTGCCCCCTGCCCCCCTCAGACAATGATCAACAAGTCCGAGTGCCAGCAACTACCTGGGTCAGAGGTTCCCATAACCCCCTGCTCGGGTTTGATTAATTCGCTAGAGGGGTTCACAGAACTCAGGAAAACACCTTTCTTACTAGATCACCTGCTTAGTGTGATTTAGTAAGAATAAAAGAAATAGCCAGATGGAAGAGAGGCATAGGGCAAGGTGTGGGGAAGGGGCCCGGGGCTCCCCTGCCTCTCTGGGCTGCCACCTGCCCAATCCTGTGTCGTCAGCAGCTCCAGGACTGTCCAAATCCCATCCTTTTGGGTTTTTGTAGAGGTTTCGTTGTGTGTACATATTGATTAAATCATTGACTGTTGGGCATTAATGCAGCCTCCAGGCCCGCTCCCCTCTCCGGACGTCACTAACCCTAAACGCAGTGACCCCGCCCTCACAGAGCTCTTGTGGGTGACGTCTGTAACATCAACTAGCTCTAGTCCTGCCACTCGGCAGCTGCTTAGGTGTTTGTGTCCCAAAGTGTTTTGTACCAAGCGCTGCGCTGGACGCTGCAGGTATGCAAGAATGGCCTCTATGTTAAAGAAGCTAACAAGTCAGGACTTGGAAAGGTACTTTAAAAAATGGTTTCTGAAACACTTTCAGCTCAACAGAGTGGGTGGCCTCATCGCTCATGATGGAGGGAGAGGTGAGCAGGCGGGAGATACAGGCTCTGTGGTCTCTACTGAGGCATCCCCTCTTGGAGAGGTCAGAATGGTGTGCTGCAGGAAGGGGGCCACATTCCAAGACTTCAAGGGCTTTGCCAGCAGAAGGCCAGAGTGGGGCGGGGAGGCTGGCAGGCGAGCGGAGGCCAGCCTGTACCCCTGGAACTGGATAGGTACATTCGTGGTGTGGCAGAGTATTCTTGGTGAAAAGGTATGGCACTCAAGAGGACCAGTGCCTAGGTCCCAGTTTAAAGGGGCCCTGCGTCTGCTCATCTGTAAGATGCAGGCATATCCCAACCCCTACCCCCGAGGGAGGCTATGCCATGAGAGAGCCTGGAGCCGCCATTCTCGCGTTACCAGGGTCCCTGGGCTCACTAGATGGACTTGAAACAGAAGTCCTAGACTTTACAGATTCACAGATTCAAATGGTTTCTCTTTGCCAGAGTGCTGAAACTCTATTTCCCTCTTTATAATCCTAAAATTTTCACCCTCCATGTTTCAGTCCCCTTCTCGTCCCTCATGGTATCACGCTGAATACCTTGTGGCCAGGGTCCTGCGTGTACACTGTAAGAGAAGCTGTTGTCGAGCAGTGGTTAGGGTCTGGGCCGTGATGGTTACAAAGGTTTGAGTCCTGACCCCACCCCACCCTGTATTAGTCTTGTGACATTTGCCCTCACTTAATCTTTTGAAGTTTGTGTCTTCAATTATAAATCGGAGATAACAGTAGAACTGACCTCATAGGGCTGTAAAAATTAACTGACATGCTCCATCATAGAGCTCTTTGCCCAGCTCCTGGTGCTTGAAGAGCCCTCATCATTAATACTATCTCCAGTCTTACAGGAACCTTCCAGAACACCATGATTACCCTGTTTGGCAGAGAAGGAAGCGGAGGTGTTAGTGACTGAGTGTGCCTGAGGTCACCTAACTTACAAGCAGAGCTGTTTTTTTTTTGAACCTGGATCTACAGACTCCACAGCCCCCAGTTTTCCCCGCTTTGCCAGGCTGCCTCTGTCTCTTAAGATGTGGGTAATATCCCAGTTTAAAGGTGAGAGAGCTGAGACTCAGAGAGGCCGCTTTGCTGATGCGCCTGGGCCACAAAGCTGGCCCCATGCAAATCCCTCCATGCTGCCCCTGCTCTCTCGTGCTTCCGGTGACCGCAGGCGGCTCCAGCCACAACGCGGCACCTCCCTCACCACCAGGCCCGCAGAGAGCCAGCGGTGTGGGGACTGTCTGCAGTCCACGGCTGGATCCAGAGTCCTCACTGATTCCCAGTGGCTTCCAGTTGGTCTTTTAAGGCCTTTTCAGGCCTTCACCACCCAGGATAGTGAGTCCAGACCTTTGGGCATGGATATTTTTTAAAAACCAAGCCAGTGGGAGCGGCTGTGTCTGACAGCAAGCACAGGATGCACGTCCGCAGCCCCCTGACCCCAGACTTCGGGGTGCACGTGATCCCCAAGGAGCCCCCATGTCCGCAGGTGAATCTCCCAGGCGTGCTGGCCTCGGGGGGAGCCCTCATCACAAGGCTGGATTGGGCTTCAGAACCTCAGGTGCCCAGGGAGGGCTTCAAAGAAAGGTCAGTTCTAGAAGGCCTCCGTGGTATTTTTCATAAGCTGTTTATTGAAATGCATAACATGCAGACATAAAAGTACACAGATCTTAAGCACATGGTTTGATCATTTTTCACAAAAGGGGCATAATCATGTAAGAAACTTCCCCCACTAGTCTCACCACCCCCAGGTCGCCCACTCTCCTGACTTCTCGTGACAAGTGTCGTCTGTGTCTCGGGATGTGTAGCGTTTGGCCATTTTTCCTGAGGTTTCTCCACATCATGTGTAGTGATAGTTCTTTCGTTATCATTACATGGCGTTCAGTTGTGGGATAAACCATGATTTATTCACTCCCGTCACGAAGGCCCTTTAGATTGCTTCAAGCCTTAGGCATTGTTACCAGTGGCTCTGCAGGGAACACCTGTACAAGTGGACATGGTTCCCGTGTGGACGTAGCTCTGCTGGGTGTGTGGTGGACGTGGAGGTGGGGTCAGAGGGAAGGCTCACGTGTGTCTCTGTTAGATACAGCCAGTTTCCCAGCCTGCAAGTACCAGCTTCCAGCCCTGCCCCCAGCAGGCAGGGGTTCAGTTGCTGCCCATCCTCACCAACACTTACTTTCATCAGTTAAAAAATTGTAGCCTTTCTAGGGAGTTCCCTGGCGGTCCAGTTTTTAGGACCTGTTGCTTTCACTATCAGTGCCTGGGTTTGATCCCTGGTCAGCGAACTAAGGGGTTTCTGGCTTGGATTGTGAAGCATCTGCCTGCAATGCAGGAGACCCAAGTTTGATCCCTGGGTCAGGAAGGTCCCCTGGAGAAGGAAATGGCAACCCACTGCAGTATCCTTGGAGAACCCCGTGGACAGAGGAGCCTGGTGGGCTACGGTCCATGGGGTCACAAAGTGTCGACACGCCTGGGCCACTAAACCACCACCACCACCGCCACAGTGAACCAAGACCCCGCAAGCTGCACAGTATGGGCAAAAACAATTTTTTAATGAAAAAAAAAAACCAATAAAATTTTAGCCATTCTAATGGGCATGTGGTGGTACCTGTTTTAATCACATTTCAGTGATTTTTCATGTTTACTGGCCACTGACGTATCTTTTGTGAAGGTCATTCAAGACTTTGGCCATTTTTTTCTTGCCAGGTTATTGACCTTCTTCATTTGTCACAGTTCTTCATGTATTCTAGATTCGAGTCCTTTGTTAGATATCTACATATCGTCAGTATCTTTTTGTAACTTGCCTTTTAACTCTTTTAATAGTATCTGTCTTTTTGTGATCAGAAGTTCTTAAACGGGTCCAATTTGTGAACTTTTGGTTGGCCTTCACATTTATGGCTAATGCTCTGGCGTCCAGTTTAAGAAGCCTTATTTTATGGTCATGGAGCTTATCTTTTGTATTTTCTTCTGAAAGCTTCACTCTTGTAGTTTTTATCTTAGATCTGCCATCCAGCTAAAATTGATTGGGTATCAGCCAATTGTCAGGGCCCTTTGAGATTCATTTTTTCCTTTATGGATATCCATGTGTTCAGTTCAGCACCATTTATTACAATAGAAAAGGTCATTCTTTTCTCACTGCACTAAAGTGTCATCACTGGGATGTGAATCGGGGGGCCAGAGAGATGGGGGTGGACTTCTAGACCCCTTGTTCCATTGGTCTGTTTTCTGTCCTCTCCCCGGTACCACACTGTTCTGTTTTCTGTGATTTTATAGTAACTGTTGACTTGGTATCTGGTAGTCCAAGTCCTCCAGCTTTGTTCTTTTAAGATTCTGTTGGCTTTTGGGGGCCCTTGGCATTTCCAAATAACTTTTTTTTTTAAACTTGGCCAAAGCTCAGCTTGTGGGATCTTAGTTCCCCAACCGGGCATCAGACCCGGACCCCAGCAATGAAAGCACAGAGTCCCAACCACTGGACTTGCAGGGACTCGCCTCCATGTAACTTTCAGAGTCAGTTTGTCAATGTCTGCTGCTGCTGCTGCTGCTGCTAAGTCGCTTCAGTCGTGTCCGACTCTGTGCGACCGCATAGACGGCAGCCCACCAGGCCCCTCCGTCCCTGGGATTCTCCAGGCAAGAACACTGGAGTGGGTTGCCATTGCCTTCTCCAATGCATGAAAGTGAAAAGTGAAAGTGAAGTCGCTCAGTCGTGTCCGACTCTTAGCGACCCCATGGACTGCAGCCCACCAGGCTCCTCCGTCCATGGGATTTTCCAGGCAAGAGTACTAACAAATGAAAAAAAAAAAAAAACCTGCTGGGATTGGATGGAATCTCTCAATTAATTGGCATCTTCCAGTATTGAGCTTTGAGCCTTCTAATCCGGAAACATGGTTTTATCCCCCTGGGGAGGTGTTTCGAACAGTTTACGATAGCAATTAAAGACTTGTAATAGAGAGCAGTTACAAGCAGCGCATCCTCATAGTAATAATCCCTCTTTCATCTGCACTCCCTCTTACTCCTCCCCCTTGGCTCAGCTTGTACCTCTGGGCGGAGCGCGTGGGGCCAGGGCAACTCCCAGTGTGGGGGACCCCAGGGTGGGGTCTGGAGCTCAGGGCCCCTCTGTGCCCACATGCACTTTGCTTGCACGTATAATACAGCCCCCTTCCTATTGGGTGGGAATTTGTTTCTTTCCTCCTTCCATGGTGCAGAGATAGTGTCCTGTTCCCATCCCATCCTTTGTCTGGGTCTCCAGCCCAGCCCACGGCCTGTCAAAGTGAAGATACTCAGAGAAAGGCCGTTGACTTAGTAAATGCTAAAATCTGCACGTGTGTCTGCCTCTCAAGCAAACTGGCTCACAGGCTGGGTGTGGCTTACGTTACATTTTTTTTTTTTTTTTTAATTTACAACATTGAAAGCCCTAGCAGTTTCACTTAAAACTCACTTCTATATAACCTTTTTTGAAAAAGGGAGAAAAAAAAAAGCATCCCAGAGGACTCGGCCAAGCTGTGAGCCCACCGTGACCGTGGCCAGCAGGGGCTGGGGCTGAGCAGGGCCGCCGGTGTCGAGGGGGTCCGCACGGCAGCCTGCGCCCCCAGCCAGCCCCGGCCGTGCTCCCCCTCGGCTCTGCTCACAGCCTTGGGAAGCCCTCACCCCTGCAGCCTGCTCCTCTTGTGGTGCTTTTAGGAGAAACAAAGCTGCTTCTTACAGAATGTTGCAAGCAAACACTGAAGCATGGGGGGAGCCCAGGCCCCCGTCACCATTTCAGCTCGCCGCTCCGGGCCATTCCCACTCTTGCCAGATTACCTTAAAGCTGGCGTATGATTTCACCATTAGTCCTGTAACTCATATGAATGATGAATAAAGAATCACATGCTTTCATAGGAAACTGGAAATATCTCCTGTGAAACTAGACGGAAACCTGCACTAGCAGAATATTCCAGTTCTCTCACATTCGAGGACTTCCCCTTTCTAAACCTAACACACCACTTCCCTCCCACCCCTTCAAGTCCGCAATACGTGTCAGTATCAGTGGATACTCGGCTGGCATTGTTCATAGTTCCTTGAGTGACCAAGCCATTTTGTTTAAACCTTTTTTTTTTTTAAAGATTCAGGATCTAAAGCCATACATCACAATTGATTACTCAATCTTCTCAACCTCTCTTTTGGAGGGGTCAGGTCTACATGCAGTAAAAGTCTCCTTTTTTTTTTCTTTTTTTTTTTTTTAATATATTTCATTTATTTTATTTGGTTGCATTGAGTCTTAGTTACAGCGTGTGGGATCTAGTTCCCTGACCATGGATCGAACCCAGGCCCCCTCCATTGGGAGCACAGAGTCTTAGCCACTGGACCACCCGGGAAACCCCCCAAATTCTCCTTTTTTAAAAAATTATTTTGAATTGGAGGATAGTTGCTTTGCACTATCATGCTGGTTTCTGCCATGCACATTCCCCTTTGTGAAGCGCACAGTTTGATGAGTCCTGACAGGTGTGTGCAGTGGCGTAACCAGTGTTACAGTCTAGATAACCAAGGACATTCCGCACCCAGGAGGCACCCCCACAGGCCCCTTCACAGCTGGCACTCCCCAGCCCCCACCCCTGGCACCTGCTGGTCTTACTTCTGTCCCGCACTTTCGCCGTTTCTGGCAAGTCATGCTCACTGGGGCTGTGGCCTCTCGTGCCTGGCTGCTTCCCCATCACACAGTGACAGATCTCTTTCGGTCCGAAGGCTTCATTCCACCCCTGTGACTCCCTCACAGCATTTTTTGTTGAAGAAACCAGATCATTTGTTTCCCCAAGTTTCCCATGGTCTAGATTTTACTGACTGCATCCCACTGGGGGTTGCTTCTGAAAAGCCACAAAAAAGCTCATTTTCCTCCATGACCTTTGTTTGACGGCTCGCTCTCAGCAGAAGGGCCAGGAAGACTAGGAGTCGAGGCCTCCAGCACCATCTCTGACCATTCTCTGTCTCCCGAGTGCTGTCCTGGTGCTGGTTCTTTGCACACCCAGCTCAGGGCCACCTTTCCTAGACAGGGGTCCTTGGCTCTGACAGTGGAAACGCAAACGGATTTTACAAAGAGCAAAACACGAGGAAAGGCCATGGAGGGTGGACCGTGCCCGAAACCGCCTGCATCTGTGGTGGACACGGCGAGGACGTGGGCTCAGGACATTCATGCTACCCTATACTCGGAGCTGGGGGTTTTCTGCTGCCACCTGACCACAAGGGACCGCTCCTGTCCCTTGATGGGATTGGGGAGGTTTTGCCATTCTAGCCAGTGCCCCAAAGCTCAGACGTGGCCTGTCTGGGAAGCGATGCAGGGCCGAGTGTCAGTGGCCCTTCTGACCTCACTGGGCATCCTCTGGGCTCTCGGTGCCAGTGGCTTCATCTCTGGGGGCCAGGGGCCAGGGCGTAGGGACACAGGGCATCCTCAGGGCCTCATGTGCAGGTGGGACGCACGAGGGTGGTACAGTGGACAAGGCTCAGACAGCCTGAGGTGCCACTGGCGGGATGTCAGGAGGGAGGTACCCCCCAGGCTGAGTCTGGAGGCTGAGTAGGAAGCTGGGAGAGGGCCGCGTGTGCTGACACTGGGACCAGGAGAACAGGGCCTGCTCTGGGGAAGGTGTATCCTGGCAGAGCCTGGGTGTAAGTCACCAAGGGAGTCAGGGGTCGTGAAGGGAGCCGAGATAGGAGAGCTTAGGCTGGGGAGGTACCCGCAGGGTCTTGGGGTTTTTGTCTGACCCTCGTGGGGAGCCAAGGGGAGGGCTGGTGCCAGGGCAGCCCCAAGAGCTACGGTTTGCGTCTGGGCCCCACACAGATTGGCGGATGGTCATCAGGAGGTGTCCTGCTGACCAGGGCCCATAGTGTCCACCAGGGGAACATCACTCCCCCCGAGGCTCAGAGTACCCTCAGTGACAGGGAGGAATCCCTGGGAAGGGCAGTGAAGTGTTCACGGGGACCGCCGTGTCCTGTGTCCTGACCGACGGGGTGACCAGGGAGATGCAGCCTTGCTCTGCTGGGGGCGGGTGGGGAGCAGACCCTCAGCCTGCCCTGCTGGGGAGTGGGAGGGTGCCTCTGGGCTTTCCTGGAGCTGAAGTTACTGCTTCAGCCCCAAGCTTCACTTCCCTCCAAAGTCAAATGGGGCAGAATCCTTTCCACCTTCCCGGTGGGGGTGGGCGGGGCAATTACCTGAAGTAGAAAAGGAAGTGAACAGGAGCGCTCTGTACGCAGGGGTCCCCCCGTTTCTTGTCTCTGACCCCTGGCCTCCCACACTGCTGCATGCTCCCACCTGCCTCGCCGCTTTCTGCCCATGGCAGTTCCCACTCTGGGCCTGGGTGGTAGAGAAAGCTGCTGTTTCTCAAGCTCCAGGGAGCCACTTTGTTTTCACCCCAGGCAGCTTTTCCCAACCACTAGCCACAAGGTTTCTGCCACGAGGCTCCGGTGCGTCTTCCCCCTTCCACCACCTGCTCTACCATCATCAATGTGACCCAGCTCTCGGCCCTTTTCCCGGCCTGCCGCCCTGGGGCCTGGAGAACTTGTCGCCACCCACAAGGCTCTGAAGGGAGCCACTCAAAAGCAGCTGCCCCACGTGTTGCCGGGAGCAAGGGAAAGTCTCAGAAGAAGTCAGTTCCGCTTTGCTGAAAATTAAATTTTACAAACCCTTCTGAGCGTGGCCTGGGACTGGAAACAGAATGAATCACGCCAGCCCTTGTGGTTTGTCTCGGTCCAAGTGACTCAGTGTTCTTGTCCACCCTCCTTTGGGCCGATCCAGTCCCCCCCACCACCCCCACTGTAGTTGACCTCAGAAACCAGAGGCACTTCTGCTCCCAGTTTGGGGGTGGGGAACCTAATTGGAACCGTTTGTACTCTGGAGCCGTGTGGTCTCAGCTCCGCGCCTGGGCCAGCCGTGGCCTCTCCTGATGGCTGTTTACTTGGGTGCCTTCAAAGGGGGGCTCCCCACATGGAACCATCTCAGCCCACCCTGCTGGGCGTTCCCCGCACTGTAGTGAGGGGCCAAGATGTGCTAGTTTCACGGACCCTCTACCCCAGGAGACTGGACCCAGCGTAGTAGGCTCTGTCCCCCGCAGTTCTTTTGTAGGGAGGGAGATGGGAGCCAGATCTAATTTAACGGGACCCGGCAGCAGGCTCCTTTATAGGGATGCAGCCCTGCCATAGCAACCTGCCCCACCGCCTCCCAGGGTCCAGAGGAGCTTTGTTCAGCCTGCACGACTTCATTTTTTTTTTTTTCCTTAAAGTGGAAAAGGGGGAGGCTGTGGGGAGAAAGGGCTTTGCTATAAACAGTTACCAAGGAGACTCCAGCTGGGGCTGGGGAGGTTGCCTCCTTCCCTCGGTCCATACAGGAGGAGGAGGGGTGTGTGCCAGACGCAGGGGCTCATGGGAGGCTCCAGCCGGGAGTCCCGGTTCCTCCCCACTGGGCCCGCCAGATGCGGCTGCTCTCCCAGGCACCGGGGTCAGAGGCAGGCAGGGGCTCTGCGGGGCTCCCAAGAGGACAGAGCGTCCGGGAGGATGTGCGGCGTCCATGGGCCGGGCTGCCCACCTCCAGCGCCAGTAGAGAATGGACGGAACCCGACCTGCTAGCTGCTGGCCCCCTGCACGCTTCCCGGGGTGCAGCATTCTGCCTGGTCCCCGCAGTCCAGAGCAGCTGGGCATGAGAAGCCATGGGGTGCACCTACTCAGCTCATCAGGACGAGCCCATCCTGAGGTCAGTTCCAGACAGCGTCCAGGGAGACGGTGTGGATGCCCACAGGCACCCCCACTGGGGTGTGGAGGGAACTTGCTCCTGGGCAGGGACGTCTGGAGGCACAAGGAGGGCATGGCCTCAAGAGCAGCCCCCCGGGGCTCGCCGGGGCACGGCCACCCTGGCCCCCGCGGTCCTGGTTTGCAGGCTGCATATCTCTGCTTCCTGAAGAAAGGGGTTTAGACCAGAAACCAGAAGGGCCACAGTCGCCCTACCCATCCCTCACCCTGGAAAAGATTGGGTTCCGAGTGCGAATCCCAGTGCACAGCGGTCAGGAGCGGGGAAGCCAGGCAAGGGCACTCAGGGGTGGCCCTGTCAGGGCCTGGCAGCCAGGCATCAGCAGTGGGAGCATGAGGAGCCTGCCCCGTGTCGGGCAGTGACTGGAGGCGTGGACGGAGTCTCCCCCTCCTCCTCGGGTTTCCTGTCCCGCTTGTGGCTCTGTGGGTGTGATCTTTCCCCAGGGGCTGAAGCTAAGGACAGTGCTGGCCTTCAGAAGTGCACGCCTTTCTCAGGAGCACCCTGTTCCTGGGGGTGGGGGGGTCTTAGCACCTTGTGCCTGCCCTCTGACACCCCCAACCAGACCTGCATAGAGGGCCCCCTTTCCCCTTCCTGCCAGCCTGGAACACCCCCTCCATGCAGCTGCATAGGGAGCCTCCCCTCCCTGGCCCTCCTCCCCAGAGCTCATCCCCACCGGCTGCCTGGGCCTCATCCAGGAGCCCCTCAGCTGCCGCGGCTTTCCCTCGCGGGAGCCATTTCCTCCCTGAGACTAGAGCCCAGCTCTTCCTCGAGGCTTTTCCTGTCTCTCTGGGCGCAGTGCCTGCTCCTTCTGGAGCCTGTGGCCTGCGGATGCCCCATCAATTTGGTCTTCTCACACCTCACCCTGCTGAAATCACAGAGCCACCCAAACACTTTCCCCTTCCCTCTTTATCCCTAAGAGTTAGACGAGTTCCCGGTGTGGAGCACCCCACTGGGGCAGCTGCAAAGGTGGAGATGCAGGGTTTTCAATCAAGGAGTCCGAGGCTTCGAGAGGCTTGACTTATCTAGTCGGGGGCCTATTTAGTAGAAGAAGCAGGTTTTGACCCTGAACCTCTCTGCTCCTGAGGTGTGGCCCCTCCTCTTCCTCTTTGATTTTCCGAGCCTGGTGACAGGCCCTGGGAAGGTAGGGGCCACCTTATGTAGTCTCATGCCCGCCCCACCTTGGCTGGCCCACATCACCTGGAGGTGGAGGACAGGCAGCCGGGTGCTCAGTGGGTGGTGGGTGTGCCCTAGTCCCTGTCTTCAGTGAGGACTCAAGTCGACTTGGCTGAAGCTTGTATGGAAGCCTCTGTCCTTTGAGAGAGGAGAGCTTTTCCACTGATGTCAGACCCTCAGGTGGGTCGGGGAGCCTCCAAAGGCCTCTGAGGCCACCTCAGCCAACCTCCTGCTGGGCAAGGACTCAGGACCGACCATCCCAGAAGCTGATAAGGCTTCATGTGCCAAGTGCAATCGTGCTCATGCTGATTGCAAAGAGATACACAGGCAGCTCCCCCAAGTTGTGACACCCAGCCCTCAGGTTGAGCAAGAACACACTGAAGGGTTTGGACGGAGGCGTGAAGACGCATTGAAGGTGGTAATGGACAGCCTCATGTCAGTGGCAGGGAAAGTGCTCTGGAGAGGAGCTTAGGCCTCGTGTTTTCGGAATAAGCAGGAGTCTGTGGGGAAAGGGTTAAAGGAAGGCGCTCTAGGCCAAGGCGGCAGTGGGTCCAAGGGCAGGGAGGAACTAGGAGATGCCCAGCTGGTCATTGTGGCCGATCATTTAGACAGTGGAGGAGGGTGGATTCTGAATCGAAGGGCCCTTTTTCTTTCTTTAGAATGGCTTCTCTGGTGTGGGTCTCTCCCAGGGTATGTCTTCAGCCATCCTGATGTCCAGACACAAGGCGGTGGAGTTGACAGGATCCTAGGGACCATCACGGAGGGGTGGCCTCGGGAGGGGGCTGGCAGGCAAGGCCAGGGCAGATCCTGAAGGGACTTGTGTACCTCTGGCCTGTGGATCATGGGAGCCACGGAAGGTTTTAGAGTGCAGCAGTAGCGTGGTCAGAATCTTATGTGGGAGGCTCCTGGTTGCCTTGAGAGGTGGAAATTGGAGGTGAGACAAAGCCATGGGGACCATGGGCTGGTAAGGGCCCAGGGAGTGAACTTGACCTTTCATTCTCATGCTCTCCTGTACCCAGCGGGTCAGCCCTGGTCCCGTGAGGCTTTAGATTTGGGTTTACCAGGTCCGGGAGCCTGGGTCCTCCCTCTTCCAGCCTGGCACTGGACTGGAGGCAGCTAATGGCGTGGGCACCACGGTGTCTCCCATGCCCATCAGACACTTTTATTTTTCAGGACCTCCTCTGTCAAAGACAGAAGCTTCGTGGAGAAGATGAAGAAGACGGTGAGTTCTCTCTCTGTCTGTGTTCGGCCCTGGTGGGCGGGTGGAGATGGCCAGCAGAAGGCCAGCTTCGCTTGACGGGAGGAGAGAGGGCAGGTGGGAACGGACTCCGCTCCCACGCGTGTACATTCCAGTCTAACCAGAGCCTTGAGGTTGCTCTGCCGTTGCTGGGACAGTTTACTCTGTTTGTTGAATGTTTACTTCTTGAACAAACCAAACTCTAGGAACAGACCCTCCCTCTGTCTCAGATGCCGCCCGGCTCCTTCCTCCCAGACCAGGCTGTGTCCACAAGCAGATGTCCACCTCACATGGCTGTGGTCCTAGCGCAGCTACAGTTCTCGCTCTTTGTTTTTGTTTATTTAAGTATCAAATTTTATGACACAGTACTTCATACATGTGGTTAAATCCAAAACACAAACTATTCAGGTGGAAAGCTCCTCTCCTGTCTCTGTCACCCATCACTGTTCTGAAAACTTCTTTCTGTGCGTGTAATGAAAACAAATAAACTTTTATTTTTAATTTTTAAACACAAAAAGTGGCATATTACATACACTGCTATAGACCTTTTTTTTCTCTCACTTAATGTCTTGGAGATTGCCTCACAGCAATTCAGAGCCCCCTCCCTCATCCTTTGTCATAATTGCATATTGATTCCACTCGTGGCCACAAGCACTGTAATTTCCTTCAACACTGCCTTGTTGACGGGCGTTTGGAATATTGCTTATCTTTAGCTCTTCCTTTGTGACTTCCCTTGTGCTTCCCTTGTGGCTCAGCTGGTAAAGAATCCACCCGCAATGCGGGAGACTTGGTTCAATCCCTGGGTTGGGAAGATCCCCTGGAGAAGGGAAAGGCTACCCTCTCCAGTATTTGGGCCTGGAGAATTCCATGGACGGTATAGTCCATGGGGTCACCAAGAGTCGGACACGACAGAATGACTTTCATTTAGCTCTTACAGAGAGAGCCACTGTGACCATGTAGATCAGTTTGCATATTTGCAAATACAGTACAGTCCCGGATGTGGAATTGTTGAATCAAAAGGTACACGTGTTTGTGATAGAAGCTGTCACATTGCACCCCACCCCACAGGGTTCACACCAGGGCAGTCACTAGCAGGTGTGAGAAAGTCTGTTCCCCCACAGCTTTGCCAACAGAGTCCACTACCAGAGTTTGGGGTGTTGCCCATTTTCTAGGTTAAAAAAAAGATTTATCTCTGTAGTTCTAATTTGCATTTTTTCTATGAATTAAAGCAAATTCTCATGTTATGGGATGGCTTTTCTTTTTTCTTTTTTAATTCTCTGTTCAGCTCCTTTGCCCACTTTTCTGTTGGGTTTGATCTTTCTCAAGAAATTCCTTAAAATTATTAGGGAAGTTAACGCCTTGTCTGTGATACGACTTAAAAATATTTTTCCCAGTTGATAGTTTGTGTGTCACTCAGCTTATTGTGTGTTTGTTTTAAAAATTCCATAGTCCTTTTTACTTTTCTTTCTATGACTACTGGACTTTGAGTCATCGTGTGAAAGGCTTCCCCACTCTAAAGAGATAAAACAGTTCTTCCATGTTTTCTCTTGTATCTTTATGATTTCTGTTTTCCATATTTAAAATTCAATCTGTTGGGAATTTATCCTGGTGTAAGATGTAAGGTTTGGGTCCAACATGTTTTTACTCAGCTGTCTAAATTCCATGTAATGAAGTCCATCTTTTCCCCGCTAGTTTGGTCATAAATTTAATTTTCATTGGTATTTGAGTCTATTTGTACATTTTCCTATTCTGATGCTTTGATCCAGCTGTCTGTATATAAACAATATCATACTGTTAATTATTATAACTTGTTTTAACATCTGTAGCACTAAGCACTTCCTCCCTCTCCCCATCACTCTTATTTTTCACTTTTCCTAGCTTTTACTTCATGTATATTCACTTATTTTGGATAACAGTTTTATTGGGATTTAATTCATATCCCATACAGTTCTCCAATTTAAAGCTTACACACCAGGGGTTTTTTAGTGTATTCTCAGTTGCGCAAACCATCACCACAGTCAATTTCAGAACATTTTCATCTTACCCAAAAGAAACACTGTACTATTAGCAGTCGCTCGGGTTTCCCCACCCTGAGCCCTAGGCGACGTTCATGCGCTGTCTCTGCAGAGCTGCCTGTGCTGGAGCTTTCACGTGATGGAGGCACTGCGTACCTGGCCCTCGGTGGCCTCTTCCACTGAGCAGTGTCTTCAGGGGTCGCCTGCGCTGCCGCAAGTGCCAGCACTTCTTTCCTTTCTGCTGCCAAATGTGTTCCAGCAATGGGTTCATACTTAACTTTTCTACAAGATTTTTAGGATCATGTTGATGAAAAAAAGAGCTGTTGCAGTTTTTATTAGGATCGCGTTATTTCTGTATCGTGGGTGGAGGCCCAGCATCCTGCTGTCGAATCTCTGTGAGAAGCAGAGGTCTTTCCGTTCGGCAGGGCCCTCCGTCACTCAGTTGTTGATGTTGCTGTTCAGTCGCTAAGTCATACCTGACTCGTCTGCGACCCCCTGGACTGTAGCCCAGCAAGCTGTCTGTCCATGGGATTTCCCAGGCAAGAATACTGGAGTGGGTAGAAATTCCCTTCTCCAGGGGATCCTCCCAATCCAGGGATCACAGCTGAGCCTCCTGCAGCTTCTGCATTGGCAGGCGGATTCTTTGCCACTGAGCCGCCTGGGAAGCCCCTTGTCACTCGGTGGCTTCTTACATGTTTCTTGTTTGGCTTATTTCTAGGTTCTTTATATATTTTGATGCTACCATAACTACCATAACTACTGTTTTATATCATGTTTACCTTCCTTTCCTTGATATCATAAGCATCATTTTAAAATACATTTTTAAATGATTTTGAAATGATTTGTAAGAAAATTCAGGAAATGAAAAAGGTATGAGAACACTTCACAGCAGTCGTAACCCCTGCATTTTATTTTTGTGACCTGCACCTGTCAGTCAGGGCTCGATGCCAGACCAGAGACCCCTCTAGGCAGTTTGGCCGCTGGAAGGCCTGCTGCTGAGGTCTGCAGAAAGGGACCGACCGGAAGGTGGCCTGTGCCTCGCTTCCACCTTCTGGACCTTGCAGAGCGCACCCATTGGCTGGGCCAGTTTGCTACATCCCTGCCTTTGGGGAGTCTGGGGGATGGGTTGGGGCTTTTCCAGAGCTGCTGCGGAGGGCGCTGTGGGAGGAGGGCGGAGTCAGAGCCTGTGGGCCAGTCTAGATGGGGTACCTCCCCCCGCTGTCTAGGTTTTTATAAAGCATGTGTGATTACTTTTGCAAACATCCAGGAAAACTCACCCATATTTTCCCACTTAGAGACTCTTGGTATATTTCATGCTGTTCTTTTTCCTTTCTGCATGAATGTGTATAAACTGTGCACACACATGTCGGGTGGATATGTAACAAAATTGGATTATGCTATACATAGTCTTTGGTCACTATAAGTTTATTTTTTCTTGTTTTTTACTGAACGTTATTTCTGCTATTTTCAAGTGTTATTTAAAGATCTGTCTACAGTGTGACTTTGAGCAGCTGCGTGTGTTGGATTACCTTGGTGGCTTCAGCTGGAGCCGGCTGGGTGGCCTCTGACCCCACCCGCCGCAGTGTCTGTGGTAGTGAGATGCTGGTCCAAGGTGACTTAGAAAGGACCTGAAGGAGGAAAGAAAGAGGGTGTCCTTAGGGACCTGCCTGCCCCTGTGGTCACCTTGAGTCTCCGGTGAAGCCTGTGGCTCTTGGCCCCTCACTGACCCCGTGTGTCTGGCCATCCCTAGGGCAGGAACATCATCGTGTTCTACGGCTCCCAGACGGGGACTGCTGAGGAGTTTGCCAACCGCCTGTCCAAGGACGCCCACCGCTATGGGATGCGGGGCATGGCAGCTGACCCCGAGGAGTATGACCTGGTGAGTGCCCGCCACGCCCCGGCCCCTTCCTCCCGCACAGTGCGGTCCAGGGTGTTAAGGCAGGCGTATCTGGATCGTGGAGACACGAAGGCAGAGTTAGGCAAAGGGACAGGCGGGATTGGGCACCTCTTGTCATTTGTCCCAGCAGCCAGGCGGCCTCCGGACATAAAGAACCCCTGGCGCAGGTGTGTGCCATGTGCGCTGCCTGCCCGGCTTTCCACAGTGCAGGCTCTATGAGCGCTGGGCAGGTGCCCACAGAAGGGACCCGGGCACCTCGTGCATTGGGTGTGGCTTAAAAGATGACAGGGTCTCAGCAGGTCAAGAGAGGAACTGTCTCTCGTGTTCCCTCAACCCCCCTCTCCTGGACTGCAGTGTCAGGGGAGCCGGACTCAGGAGCCGGGGGGGCGGGTTCTGGACTCTAACCCTGCTCCCCCGACTGCCTGGGGGACCTGGCCCAGCCCCTCACTGGGGGGCCTCGTCTACAGGGAAGGGATGAGGGTATTGGACCAGCCATCTCTACGAACCCTGCAGCTCAGCTTTGCATGGAGGCTGTAAACTCATGTGTCTGGGCTTGGGGAGGGCCCAGGAGAGCCCGGGGATTGAGGGGAAAGCCCCCATTTGGGGCTATAGGATCCCCCCTCCCCCATCTCCTCCTTCAGCTGTCCTCGGCACGTGGCTCCTTTGGACCCACACAGCGCTGTCTGCAGGACTCAGTCCCCACCTCCTGGCCCCAGCCACACCCAGCCTGCCTCTGAGGCCGTGGGGGCCATCTCACCCTGCTCACGCTCCTCCCAGCACTGGCTCCTTCCCCGGTCATAGCTCTCCAGACTGCAGGAAACATCCAGCAGTCTGCTCACTGGGATGGCCAGGCCGGCGGCCCCAGGGGACACGGTGGGCAGAGAAGAGGGAGTGGTCCTTAGGCCCCAGGAGAGGCGGGGCTGACAAAGCAGCTAGTCCTGGGAAGACACCCCAGGGAGCGCCTTCCTGCTTCTCCCCGCAGGGTCATTGCCAGTCATCACGTGGGCTCCAACGTGATGAATGAACTTCTCCTGAGAAGCCCTGTCTTCTGAGTGCCAGCTGCTTCCCACCTGTGCCCCTCCTTCACCCTAACCAAACCAGCCCCCGTCTACTCCACACACACGCCCCCTTCGGTCTTGGGGATGGCACCACTATCCCTCTGTCTTAGGACCTGGGTTTCGAGTTGACAGACAGTTGGTTAGGAATCACATGAACTCAGGCCCCCCGGGACTCCATAGGGTGCTGAGGTGCCCCAGAGGTGGCAACGTGTTCCACTTGCCCACTCTTGGCCCGGAACCCAGCTGCTGCTATCCACACCCAGGCCCTCACCGTGCTCTTCTGGGCCTGCTGTCTCTTCGCTCTTGAGATGCACTCCGTCCACCTGAGCCCAGGACTCACCCGTCTGCACTTGGGAGCCAGCTTAGTCATGGTCACTTGGCCTGGCCCTGCCTTTGTCCCCCCAGGCCGACCTGAGCAGCCTACCAGAGATTGAGAAAGCCCTGGCCGTATTCTGCATGGCCACCTACGGCGAGGGAGACCCCACCGACAATGCCCAGGACTTCTACGACTGGCTCCAGGAGACGGACGTGGACCTCTCTGGGGTCAAGTACGCGGTGAGTCACCCGTGTGGGCTCGTGCGACCTCCAGAAGCTCGTGTCCAAGAGGACACCTCCAGTTCTCACCTCGATCTGCAGAGCCCGGACCTGGCAGGGAGCTTGTAGGCGGGAATCCCGGGAAGGGCTCACACGGTGACCCTCTTCCGCCCAGCCCGGCACTAAGAGCCCCCTTCCCGTGTCCCAGCCCCACCGTGCCCAAGGGCATTAGCTTCTAGAGACAAAAGGCAAGAAAGGAGGAGTGGGCTGACCAGGATTCGGCCGGGCAAGGGATCGGGTGGGGTGAACACCCTGCAGCTGGCAGGGTCCAGGCCAAGGTGGTCATGGGGGAGCCTGAGCTGTGGGTCCATGAAACAAATCCGCTCCGGGGCCTCCCCGTACGAGGTGTCTGGCCGGACCCGCTGACCCTGGCCCCTCATCCACACAGGTGTTTGCCCTTGGGAACAAGACATACGAGCATTTCAACGCCATGGGCAAGTACGTGGACAAGCGGCTGGAACAGCTCGGGGCCCAGCGAATCTTTGATCTGGGGCTGGGCGACGATGACGGGAAGTGAGTGCCCCCCACCCCGAACCCTACCCTCAACCCCCACCCAGGCTGTCAAGTGTCAGGAGCCCCAGATTCAGGCTGGTCGGGGCCCAGGAGGGCAGGGCAGAGCCTTAGTGTCTGCGCATCCCTGTGACCTGCCTCACCATGGGGAGGGAAGGCCAGCCCCCAGCACCAGGCCCGCCTTCTTTGCTTGTCCACACCCTCCCAGCTCACCCAGCTCAGACAGGGCTGCCCGTGGTTGCTGCAGAACCTCTGGACGCTTCCTGCTGCCCTGGGTTACATCACTGGGCGGGCTGGTGTGAAATGAACCCTCGAGCTTGGAGGGTAGCCAGGGGACAGAGGGTCTAAGCCTGGCCTGGCAGCCCCATCTGGCCCCGGGTTCACCCCCTCTGGTCCACAGCCTGGAGGAGGACTTCATCACGTGGCGAGAGCAGTTCTGGCCGGCCGTGTGCGAGCACTTCGGGGTGGAAGCCACCGGAGAGGAGTCCAGGTGAGTGCGTGCAGCTGGGGCTGTGGGTGGGGAACCGGCCCAATGGGCGCAGTGGGGCTGGGGGAGGCTCAGTCAGGGTATGGAAGGGGCCCCACAGGCAAGAGTCAGGGTGGGCTTCCCGGCCTCCTCGGGCCTACTGGCCCGGCTGCCCCACCTCTCCTGCCTGCCCCACACTCACACGTCTCCTTCCTCGTGGGTCACGCCTGGCCCCGCATCCCTCAGGCATGCCCCATGGTCTCACAGCCTCACTCCCTCCTGGGGACCCTTCCAGCCCTCAGCTTCACCCTGGGTCTCCCCCTTCCAGCATTCGCCAGTACGAACTCATGGTTCACACAGACATGGACATGGCCAAGGTGTACACGGGCGAGATGGGCCGCCTGAAGAGCTATGAGAACCAGAAACCGTGAGTCGAGAGCGTGGCTGGGGCCCAGACGGCTGGCCATCTTGTATGTCTCCATAAGGCCTTTCCTGC
Source organism: Bubalus bubalis (assembly GCF_019923935.1). Taxonomy (NCBI): domain Eukaryota; kingdom Metazoa; phylum Chordata; class Mammalia; order Artiodactyla; family Bovidae; genus Bubalus; species Bubalus bubalis. The sequence continues at coordinate 8,084,779 of NC_059180.1, read as the reverse complement.
TGGGCCCCGTCCCATGGACTTCCTCATTCCCTCCATTGGGAAGGGGCCTGGCCAGGGCCACACACATGTCCATATCCGCCCCAGAGGAGGGCACAAGGCCCGGAGCAGAGAGATGGGAGGCTGCTCTGAGCCCAGGGCCCTGGGGACCCCTCCCCTCTTGGTGGTCCTTTGGTCCAGAGCGTGGCCTCGGGGAGACTGGCACCTGCTCAGTTTGTACTTCATTTGCCTGTTAAATATCCGGGGGGGTGGTGACCATCACTTTCTGGACCAGGACGTAGCAAGTTAGCTCTGACTCTAGGCTGAACCTTGGCCAAAGGGCTCATTTCCTTCAAATCTGCCTCCATATTTGGACTTTTTTGTCCTAAGTGCTCCTCTCTGGGGCCCCTTACTTGCACCTGGGCCCCACCCAGACACCTTGAGCCGCTCAGGAAGGTCCTCCTTGACCCTCCAGCAGCCCCACTCTAGACAGCCACTGCGGTTGCGGCCGACAGCCCATTTCAGTGACTTCCCGGTGGGAAAGCCTGTCTTGTGCAGCCCTGGGCAGTCGCTCAGGACCCAGGCCCTTCCTCCGTCTTACGGAACCACCTTCTTGGGCCAGGCCCTCCTGTGCTCTGCCCACCAGTGGGTACCAGGTGCGGAGGGTCCCCCAGGTTTCAGACCAGCCTCAGTTTCTGTGTCTGCAGACGGGGACGCTGATAACCCAGCTCTGCCCCCTTGCGGGTGCCGGGAACACCACTTTGGTGGGGACTGGGAAAGCCCTTTACCTCATTGGAGAGGTTTTCTCATGACCCAGGAGGCTGGCTTTGAGGCTCCCCGCGTGCTGTGTGGTCGGGAGGGTCCGTGTGGGTGTGGAGATCCAGACCAGAGGCCTGGCCAGTCATTGCACTGCTCACCCCCCAGCCCCTTCGACGCCAAGAACCCGTTCCTGGCTGTAGTCACCACCAACCGGAAGCTGAACCAGGGAACCGAGCGACACCTCATGCACCTGGAATTAGACATCTCAGACTCCAAAATCAGGTACCAGCTGCCGCCACGCCCCTCCCCAAAGCTTTCACCCAGGCCTCCTGTTCCCGCACAGAGCTGCCCTCCACCCTCCCCCTGAGCCTCGCATCACCCCCAGGTATGAGTCTGGGGACCATGTGGCTGTTTATCCGGCTAATGACTCTGCCCTGGTGAACCAGCTTGGCGAGATCCTGGGTGCTGACCTGGACGTCATCATGTCCCTGAACAACCTTGATGGTGAGTCCTGGGTCCCAGGCCTCCCCCCTACCTGGGCCTGAGGGCGCTGGTGGGAATGGGCCCCCTGACAAGGCCCAGAGGTTGAGTTTCTGCTTAGACCTAAAGCCTGGTATCCTGGAAGCCCTCATACCCAAGACCCGAGGGGCAAGTTGCAGAGCAAACCAGGAGGCAAGGGGAGAAGGCAGCTGTAGGGTCTGGCAGGCTCCCTTATGGGGCTCCTCATCCCCTCGCTGCCATACCCCCTGGAGGGAATGGGGCCTGAAGACAGAGCCAGGCCCAGCTGTCCATGCAGCCCCATGTCCCGTGGGGAAGAGCACCACAGTCGGCCACCGCAGGCCCCTCCAGCTCCAGGGTCTCCTCACCTGTGCACAGGGGTCCGAGGCAGCAATCCTGACAGCCTCTAGGTGCACTGAGGGTGCTCACCCTGCACCCCCGGCCCGAGCCTCTGACTGTGACCCCCCAGCGCCCCGCACCACCCACCAACCTGGGGCCCCCCTCGGCCTGGCCCTGTCCCACTCGCCCACCTGTGTCCTTGGTGACCCGAGCCTGGGCTGCTCCTCCTCACCTCTCAAGGCTCCAGAGTCGGCCTTGAGAGGACAGGAAAGGGGGCTGGTCTGCAGCGGAATTCCTCTTGCTGGCAGGGGACCTGCTGGCCCGTGGGCCATGGACTGGTCTTCTTCCTCTCACTGGTGGGGGCGGGGGAGGCCTTGTGCTGTCTGAAGCAGCACCTTTCTGGCGGTGGGGGTGTTGTCGGGGCTCACCCTCTCCCAGGAGTGCCTGAGCCTCCATGGTGGGGGCCCTTCTCTGCCAGGGGCTGCTCTGAGAGGGGGCTGCAGAGGCTCAGAACGCGAGGCAGAAGTGGGACTTCAGAGGGCGCGCCCACACCTGCCCCGTGGTGTGAGGCCTGAGCCCCCGTTCCTGAGCCCACACAAGAGGGTGCCTGGGTGCGGGGAACACCTGCTGCTTGATGTGGGTGCTGGGTACACAATGGCGTTCAGTTCGCGAAAATCCATCAAGCTCTGCTCATGTGACTTGTACACCGTATGTAGGTCGTGCTTCAGTAAGGAGTTCAACCCTTCCCCCAAAGCTAGGCCCTCAGCCCTCAAGGCTGAGCCGTCCTGGGCCAGGCCCTCTCCTCTCTGGGTGGCTTGGCAGCCTTGTGCTTCTCTGGGGCTCGCTGGTGCACAGGAGTCAACGCCCCTGCGGTTGTGCCTCTAGGAGGTGGAGTCACCCCTGGGTCCAGCCCTGCTCCGGCCTGGCCGTGGGGAGGCGTCAGTAAAGCCGGCCTGTTGACTGTGGCAGTGAAAGCCCCTCGGCAAGGGCTGGCGGAGCGCCTGAGTGTACAAGATGCCACCCCAGAAGTTTGGCATGTGGGTGTGGCGTGCACCAGCTTCTGCTTGTGTCCAAGAATAAAACCTGAGCTGGAGGGGGCCTGTCATCACAGCCGAAGGCCCGGTATTGGCATCTCACCGTCAAAGCCTGGAGCCCCCACGGTGGATCAGGTCCAGCCCGCAGGCAGGCAGGCCCCACCGGGGGGCTCCCCCTTGGCCGCCCTCTCTGAGCAGTGACCGTCCTGGATGGGGACAGTGACAGGCCGCCCCCAGCAGCGTCCTGCCTCTGATGAGACTGGCTGTCCAGCAGCCAGGCGCCTCAGGCCTTGCCCCAAACCCAAGGAAGACCCCAAGAGAGCTGGCCTTGGTTCCCGCCCACTGAGCCTTGGCCCACCCCTTCCCTGTAGCACCCCACCAGCCCTGGGGTGGCCCCTCACCCCGAACCCTGCTGCGCTCTCCTTGCAGAGGAGTCCAACAAGAAGCACCCCTTCCCCTGCCCCACCTCCTACCGCACGGCCCTCACCTACTACCTGGACATCACCAACCCGCCACGCACCAACGTGCTCTACGAGCTGGCACAGTACGCCTCGGAGCCCGCCGAGCACGAGCAGCTGCGCAAGATGGCCTCCTCGTCGGGCGAGGGCAAGGTGGGCCTGCCCCCGGCGCCCAAGCACCCAGAGTGCCAGCCCCCCGGCCCGGCCATCCCCCAAGCTGCCCGGGCCCCTGGGCCGCTCGCCGTCTTACCCACGTTTGTGTCCCCAGGAGCTATACCTGAGGTGGGTGCTGGAGGCTCGGCGGCACATCCTGGCCATCCTGCAGGACTACCCGTCCCTGCGGCCCCCCATCGACCACCTGTGCGAGCTGCTGCCTCGTCTCCAGGCCCGCTACTACTCCATCGCCTCGTCCTCCAAGGTGGGGGCTCCGGGCCCACCCCCGTAGAGTAGACAATGTTGGCTCCTCAGAGAGCCCCAGGTCTCTGGGCCACAGCCCCAGCCCTGCCCCACGTCCACGGGCACTTTGCTCAAGACTGCTGGGCTGTGTATCCAGAAGGCTGGACCGTAAGATCGCACCCTGCCCTCCAGCCCTGGTGCCAAGAGCCAGTCAGGCTGGCCGCCAGGAAGGGGCCCTGAGCAGGGACCCCGTGACGGGGTGGGTGGCAGGAGGGAAGGACCCCGGGCACCGCCACGCTCACCCCTGCACACCCCCAGGTCCACCCCAACTCCGTGCACATCTGTGCCGTGGCCGTGGAGTACGAAACCAAGACGGGCCGCATCAACAAGGGCGTGGCCACCAGCTGGTTGCGGGCCAAGGAGCCAGCCGGGGAGAACGGCGGCCGGGCCCTGGTGCCCATGTACGTGCGCAAGTCCCAGTTCCGCTTGCCCTTCAAGGCCACCACACCCGTCATCATGGTGGGCCCCGGCACCGGGGTTGCCCCCTTCATAGGCTTCATCCAGGAGCGGGCGTGGCTGAGGCAGCAGGGTGAGTGTGTGGCCCGGGCGGGCTCCGGGCAGGGGGCCGGGCCTGGGTCCCTCGCTCACCCGGCCACCCTCGCCCCAGGCAAGGAGGTGGGCGAGACGCTGCTCTACTACGGGTGCCGGCGCTCTGACGAGGACTACCTGTACCGCGAGGAGCTGGCCGGCTTCCACAAGGACGGCGCCCTCACCCAGCTCAACGTGGCCTTCTCTCGGGAGCAGCCCCAGAAGGTGAGGCCGGGGGCAGGCCTGGGGTGGGGGGGTGCAGGGGGCGACCGGCCTCCCTCACAGGCACCCCCACCCCCAGGTCTACGTGCAGCACTTACTCAAGAAGGACAAGGAGCACCTGTGGAAACTCATCCACGAGGGGGGCGCCCACATCTACGTGTGTGGGTGAGTGGGGGGGTGAGGGGGGCAGGAGGGGTGAGTGGGGTAGAGGGAGTGAGTGGGGCAGATCGGGGGGGGGGAGTGGGGTGGATGGGGGGTGAGGGGAGCAGAGGAGGAGGTGGGGGAGCAGGAGGGGTGAGTGGGGCAGAGGAGGGGGTGAGTGGGGGGGATGAGGGGGGCAGGGGGTGAGGGGGCAGAGAAGGGGGTGAGGGGGGCAGGAGGGGGTGGGGGGCAGAGACGGGGGGTGAGGGAGGCAGGGGGGTGAGGAGGGCAGAGGAGGGGTGAGGGGGGCAGAGATGGGGAGTGAGGGGGGAGTGGGGGGTGTGAGTGGGGCGGGGCGTGGGTGGAGCAGACGAGGGGTGGTGCATGCAGCAGAGGCCGGGGTGGGGGGCTGGCCTGCCTGTGGAGGGCCCTCCCCCAGTGCCGCCTCCCTTCTGCGTGCAGGGACGCTCGGAACATGGCGAGGGATGTGCAGAACACCTTCTACGACATCGTGGCCGAGCAGGGGGCCATGGAGCACGCCCAGGCTGTGGACTACGTCAAGAAACTGATGACCAAGGGCCGCTACTCCCTGGACGTGTGGAGCTAGGCCGCCCCCCTGCTCCGCCGCTCACGCCCTACAGACTTTTCTCCCCATCATGTAATCTCGCACCTCACTCCCTTCTGCTGGGTCTCCTGGGTGGCTCTGCTGGGTGCGGCCCCAGAGGCAGGCCCAGGACAGAGGCTGCTCCCAGCCCAAGCCGTGCCCTCCAGTCAGCCCAGGGGGTGCGGCCGAGGGTCACAGGCCGAGGTGTGTGAGCGCCTCGGGACCCTCAGCGGCTGAACACAGGGGTCCGCCTCTCAGCGGATGAGGCCTGGCCCCTCCCTGTGATTTTCGATGAGTGTAAATAATTTTAAATAATCTCTGGCCCTTGGAATAAAGTTCTGTTTTCTGTATTTGCCTGGCAGTGCTTGCACAGATCTGAGGCCTCCACCTGGGTCTCCTTAGCTCAGACCCCAGAGACACCTCGGGGGCCCCCAGGTCCCGAGCGATGGCGGCACAGGCCCTCCAAGCCCGTCTCACCCACAGGAGCACACACACAGAGGCTCTCGGAGCTGTCTTCCTTTATTCAGGCCACTGGCGCCCAGCTCCCAGGGGGCAGGGACACAGGCCCAGGTCCTCCTCTCCAGCAACGCCTTCAGGGCCCACAGAGCCCACAAAACCCAGGGGAGGGCAGATGAGACCTTCCCAGACACGGGGAGCCCCCACCCCCTCCACACAGAGGTTCAGAAGCCCCTTTCGGGCCAGGGGTGCCGTTGGACAGGGAGGGCCCAGCCTCATTCTTTCTTGCTCCCGTGCAGCTGGTTGTGGAATTTCTGGTGCACGACCCGCAGGGTGGTGAAGAAATTGCCAAGGAAGAGGAGGAGGAAGGGGAAGCCGCACATGAGCACCTGGGAGAGCAACTGGGGTCAGGACGGGAGCCGGGCCGGCCCTTCCCGCGTCCTCCCCATGCGGGGACCCGGCTCACCTGCCACTCCTTGCACTCGGGGTCCCGGGCCAGGTTGAACAACGTCAGCGCGTTAAAAAGCTGCCAGAACTGGGAGGGAGGGGGCTCTTACACACAGTCCCTGCTCGAGACAGCCAGGTAGACGGGGGCTCGGGTACAACTTACGTGTCCGAAGAAGAGGAAGGGCAGCAGGAAGGTGAGGCCTCGCCACATCCAGGACTGGAAGCCCTCTGCAGGGGCACAGTGGGGCAGAGAGGACCCGTCACTCAGAGCCCGGGCCAGAGGCAAGGACGGCAGGGCAGGGCAGCCTCGTCCGACTCACCCACAGTGAGGTCCATGGTGTGCCGCTCGCCCAGGGCGCGCAGGCGGTACAGACAGCCGCTCTGGTAGTAATACTGGAGGAACTGCACGAAACCTGGCGAGGAGGGGCGGGGGCATCAGGACTGGGCCAGAGCCCCAAGCCCGAGCCCGCCCTTCCCAGGGGGCGAGTCCTAAGCAGAGCTGGGACCTCGGAGACACTCACTCTGGTACATGGAGAAGGACAGAAACTGGTTCCGGAACTTCTGGTACATGAGGCCGTCGGGCCTGAGAGCAGAGAGCAGAGGGCAGGGTGGGGACTCAGGGACACCCCCCTTCTCCCTGCCCCTCGCTCCCCCGAGGCCCTGGGACCGAGCCGACCCACTCACCATGTCAGCATGACTCCCGACAGGAACGTGGACACGTAGTGATGGAAGACCCACCAGCCTTTGATCCTGTGTCAGGGAGCCGCCGTCACCCCTGCCCCCTCAGCCCCAGGATCAGGGCTCGGGGGGCAGGAAGCGGGGCTGCAGTGGGAAGGAGCCAGTACCCCCTGCTTCTCAGCCATGGCTCCCCCACTGCCCCCCACTTTGCAGGGCAGCTCCAGGGGCGTCCCCCCCACCCTGGGGGCTGGGCCCCGCCCTCGCCCACCGGGAGCCGTTGTTGATGAGGATGCTCTCGCGGATGGTCAGGGTGCAGTAATACCAGACCAGCAGGAAGTTGAAGGCAGCGTCTGTCACCCTGTGGGCAGGGGTGCAGAGGGTGGGTGCTGGCGCCTGGAGAGGGTCCGGGAGGCCAGCACCCCCCTCCACAGGACACCCACCTGGAGTTGAGGAGGAAGCGGCAGGTGAAGGAGATGAGAATGAGGATGATGGTGAGGTAGAGCTTGAACTTCTCGTACTCGTCTTTGTAGGCAAACCTGGGGGGACACACTCGTGGGACAGGCTGGGGTGCTGGCGGGGCCCAGCCAGGCCTCCCGACGGGCTGCCTGGGGTGCCATCAGGCAGCGGCCCCCGAGCCCCAGGCTCAGCCAGGGAGGCTGGGGCAGGCTGGAAGGGGCCCCGGGGTGGGAGGTTGCAGGGGGGCGACCACAAATTACTTAGCCTGCTTGCTCAGGAGTGTCACGTTGACGTTGCCCAGAACCAGGCTCAGATACAACCTGGGGAAGGACAGTAGCCTTCAGCCCCAAGCCCACTGCAGCCACCCACACCCGCGGCCCCACCGCAACCTCCTGCCAACCCCGAAGAGTGCCATCACCCACTCCATCCAAGCTCCTCTCGTCTGAGAGTCACAGCCGTGTACCAAGCAGCAGCACCATCGTATGGGCTCCTGTTCACACGCAAGCCCGAGGCCCGGGCTCACGGTGGTTCAGGGACCAGCCTGAGGCCGTGGAGAGGTTACAGGGCACAGCAGGGGCTGGGACTGGAGGCCAGGCTGCCTCTCTGCCTCGCTGCCAGCTCCTCCCTCTCCCATTCCCAGCGGCGCCCCGGCCAACCCTCCCCCAAACCCTCCACCCTGTCACCTTCAGGCAGGTGACATCATCTCTGCTGCCTCCCCACCCTCCTCTCTGGATGCCCCTCCTCCCAGACCACCGCTTCCCACCGCCCCAGGTTCCCTCCAGTGCACACTGCACCCCTCCTGGGTCTCACCCTCTGCAGGCCCCACCTCTGAGCAGGTAGAGATGCTCAAGCCCTTCCTGTGTACAAACTCACACACCCAAACAGAAGGACCCCTCAACCCTCACGATGAGCTCTAGTTACTGGTTTCCAGGCACTGGTTTCTCCTTCCACTCACCTCCAAGCTTCGCAAGCGTGGCCTGAACCTGGCTGTCTCCTCGGCTCTCTGTCATCCCCAATATCACCTTTCCAGCCCCACCCTCCTGGAAGCGGTTCTCTCCAAGGTCACCCGGACTTCCAGGAAACATTCCCCTTCAGTGTTACCTCTGGCCGGCCCCCACCATGCCCCCGGCGGGTCCATCTGATCTCAAGCTGCGGGCCACTCCCTCCCCTGCCTTCTGGGACAGCCTTTCTCCCCGCGGTCTCTCTGCTGGACTGTTTTCCCCGAGCCCCGGTTCTGCCGTGTCCTCTGCTGTGACGGCGGCTGATGTAAGTGCATAACTGAGCTGTTGCTCTCTCCTGCCCACTGGGCCAGAGGGGAGCGCCGCAGGCTGGCTCCTGAGCTGGTCTCTCTGCAACCTTTCACCTCCTACCCTGTGCTCTGGACATGACACCTGCTGTTTGCACCTCTCCAGGTCTGGCCGGCTCCCTCCTCTATCCTTCATGACGCAGCCCAGGGGTCACCCACCCCAAGAGGCGTTCTGCGGCCTCCCAGGCGGTGAGGCGCCCCTGTCTGTGCTCTCCCCGACTCCTCCCAGGCGGTGAGGCGCCCCTGTCTGTGCTCTCCCCGACTCTCTGTGTCCCGCACAAAGCGCCCAGCATCCCAGTGACCTGTCACTCTCACTGAGGCTGTCCCTGAGGGACGACCGGGTCTGACGGCCCCCTTGGGTCCAGGAAACCAAGCAGAGGGAGACGGGGCTGTGAGCCGAGCTTGGGGGAGGGGTGGCTCACCCATTCTTCTTGGGCAAGTAGGCCTCCATATCGAAAAAGAGGCCCTGTCGCTCCTTGATCTGGTTTTCCAACTCCTGCGCGGCTTCCTCGGCCTCTGACGGGAGGGAGGGTTTGGATCTGCAGGTGGGGCCGCAGAAGCCAGTCAGAACACCCGACCCCTGGGGGGCAGGGGAGCAGACGCAGCCCAGAGAGGGGAGAAGCCGTGCCCAGGGGCACCTCGGAGTCAGCGCCAGCTCCCTACCCCATCAGGCCCAACACCCACCCCCGGTCCACAGCCAGGGGTATGAGAAGGGAGGGCGGGGAGCATGTAGGGGGACAGGTCCTAACTTCCTCAGGATAAGGGCCAGCTCCTGGAGCCTCTTCTTCTGCCGAGTGATGGAGCTAGTACAGCTGTTCTGCAGCTTGGTCAGCTCCTCCAGCTTCAGGCGGTACAGCCGGTGGGTCTCCTGGGGACCAGGGAGGGGGAAGGCTCAGGCTGGCTAGGGGACCCCCGAGCCAGAGCCTGCTGGGAAGGGGGTGGGGCACGGATTCGCCCAGGGCTTCCCCGGGAGGGTCTCAGCAGGAAAGGAGGCAGCCAGCTGAGCCAGCCTCAGGAATGCCCCGAGGGTCCTCTCTCTCCAAGGCAGGCAAGGAGACGGGGCTCTTCCGGCAAACCCAGGAGCCCCCCAGCACCTAGCCCCCAGAAACAGACACGTTCTCGGAAGGTTTTCTTAGTCTCAGCCCATCTACTAGTTGCTCGCACCCCTCTCTGCCCATCCTGAGTCTGCATTCTAAGCCCACACGGGTCCACAGTCTGGACCAAGCAGGCAGCCTAAAGCCATCCATGGCCTTCTCAGAGCCTCCCGTCCAGACGGCCTGCAAGGGAGAGGGAAGCTGAGGTTGTCCACGATGGCTGCTGCTCTGGGACTCCCAGCATCTTCCTCCCGGGTTAAAGGTCACCAGGCTTCAGCCCTTGGGCCTCTTGCTGTTAGACCATTCCTCTACCCTTCCCCCCAGCACCTTTGGCCCAGGGCTTCCCAGAGCACTTTGCCCCCTGGGGTGAGTCTCGAGAAGGAGCAGCCTGGAGATGGGGGGCAAGGGGCAGTGTGAGGAAGGTCAGGCAGGGGCTGAGGCCAGGACGGTGGTGCCCAGGCTCGGGAGCCTGGGTCTGCCCTGCTCAGGGCCCTGGGGAGACGCACGAATGATAGCGGCTTGGCCAGGACAGGCCAGGGGGCAGTCAGGCTTAATATGGACAGGAAAAGGCTGGCACCAGTCCAAAAGAGGCACAGGCCTGATCAAGTGCCCAGCTGGCCTGGGCTCTACCCTGGCTAGGGTTTGTTTCTCACGCTCAAGGAGGGGCCACCTCGGCCTACCCCCAGCCACCACACTCCCCTGTCCGCCTGTCCACAGAACAGCACAGCGGCCCATAGCAGCCAGATCCAGACACCCCCGCTATGCCAGGCTTCCACTGGTCTCAGAGAGACTCCCACCCCTGTCAGGCCCATGAGTCTCTTGGCAGGGCCCCGCCCACCCACTTTCCCCTCACTCTCTGCAGCAGCCACGTGGTCCTGTGTGGTTGGAAGCTGTCCTGCACCCAGGACCGGCCTCGCCCCCATCAAGGGACTTCACCTAAATCCCACTTCTCCGGACCGAGGCCACGCGGCCTCCCGTCCTGCTCCCCAGCCACATTCAGCCCAGACCGCCCGGCCCGAGGGACGGGAAGGCCGGCCCGGCCAGCGCCCACGGCGCGTTTGCTCAGCGATTGACCCAAGACTGGCCCTGGTTAGCTCGGACTCTCCTGGGAGGGGACTAGGTCGGAGTCGGGGCCTCTTTCCGAGATCTTCACGAGAGACCGGAGGTCTGCCCTGGTCAGTAGGGTCACTCCGGTGTCGCGGCGGCTGCGCGGGCCAAAGATACCACCGCCGGACATTGATCTGAGGCCGAAAGGAGGGTCCAACCGGGGACACCGGGACCCAGGGCCTCGCCGCCGTCAGGAGCAACACCAGGGTCCCCCACCCTGACCCCGAGCTTTCCGCAGCCTGACCCGGGACTACCCGACCCTTGACTCCGAGCCAGACAGACATGGCTCGGAACCAATGGGAGCCCGCCTTGGCGCTCACCTGGATGCCGTGGAAGTCCTGCTGCAGTTCCTCCCAGTCCCGCAGGCAGTCGCCCAGCGGGCCCGGAGGCGGGGGATGCATTGCGGCCGGGCCGCGGGCCGGAGGAGCCAAGAGTCGAGGACAGCACCGCAACCCCGGCCGGCCCGAGGCACCTCCGCCTCCGCCGCCTCCGCCCCCGCCCGCTTCCGGGCTCGAGCCGCCGCTACCACCAATGGGGAAAAGCCTGGGGCCGCGAGCCCGCTGGCCCCGCCCCCCGCCAGAGCCAATCCGGGGCCGGGCTGGGGCTGGGGCGGGGCCACAGGGTCCGAGAGCCGCTGGCCTGGCCGCTCGAGCGTGGAGGGCGGCTCTACGCGGGATGCCAATTGCGTGGTCCTGCCAGCACTGTCCCTGCCGGTCACTCTGGGAGTAAACCAAGGCCCAGGGAGGGGGCATCCTGCCTCAAACACTTTCGCCTGGGGAAGCTGCTCTTTGGCAGGGAGGCAATTCCGAGCCTCTTCTCTTGCTTGGATTTTTACGAGGACCTCTTTATGTCTCCCTGTCTCCAAGTTCACCGCTACTGCCCCTTCACACAGACACCAGGCTACCCTGACTAAAACCAATCCCTATCGTGTCCCTGCTGAAAACTTGCCGGTGTCTCTGCCCTGCTTACCAGGAGGTGCCTAAGCCACAGATCTGCAGCCATCCCAGGCTCCGCTCCAGTTCAAGTGCTCACTAAAGCCTATACTGCCTGAAAAGCCCTTCAGTTCAGTTCAGTCGCTCAGTCGTGTCCGACTCTTCGCGACCCCATGAATCGCAGCACGCCAGGCCTCCCTGTCCATCACCAACTCCCGGAGTTCACTCAGACTCATGTCCATCGAGTCAGTGATGCCATCCAGCCATCTCATCCTCTGTCGGCCCCTTCTCCTCCTGCCCCCAATCCCTCCCAGGATTACAGTCTTTTCCAATGAGTCAACTCTTCGCATGAGGTGGCCAAAGTACTGGAGTTTCAGCTTCAGCATCATTCCTTCCAAAGAAATCCCAGGGCTGATCTCCTTCAGAATGGACTGGTTGGATCTCCTTGCAGTCCAAGGGACTCTCAAGAGTCTTCTCCAACACCACAGTTCAAAAGCATCAACTCTTCGGCGCTCAGCCCTCTTCACAGTCCAACTCTCACATCCATACATGACCACTGGAAAAACCATAGCCTTGACTAGATGGACCTTTGTTGGCAAAGTAATGTCTCTGCTTTTCCATATGCTATCTAGGTTGGTCATAACTTTCCTTCCAAGGAGTGTCTTTTAATTTCATGGCTGCAGTCACCATCTGCAGTGATTTTGGAGCCCAGAAAAATAAAGTCTGACACTGTTTCCGCTATTTCCCCATCTATTTCCCATGAAGTGATGGGACCAGATGCCATGATCTTCGTTTTCTGAATGTTGAGCTTTAAGCCAACTTTCTCACTCTCCACTTTTCACCTTCATCAAGAGGCTTTTTAGTTCCTCTTCACTTTCTGCCATAAGGGTGGTGTCATCTGCATATCTGAGGTTATTGATATTTCTCCCGGCAATCTTGATTCCAGCTTGTGCTTCTTCCAGCCCAGCATTTCTCATGATGTACTCTGCATATAAGTTAAATAAGCAGGGTGACAATATACAGCCTTGACATACTCCTTTTCCTATTTGGAACCAGTCTGCTGTTCCATGTCCAGTTCTAACTGTTGCTTCCTGACTTGCATACAGATTTCTCAAGAAGCAGGTCAGGTGGTCTGGTACTCCCATCTCTTTCAGAATTTTCATAGTTTATTGTGATCCACACAGTCAAAGGCTTTGGCATAGTCAATAAAGCAGAAATAGATGTTTCTCTGGAACTCTCTTGCTTTTTCCATGATCCAGCGGATGTTGGCAATTTGATCTCTGGTTCCTCTGCCTTTTCTAAAACCAGCTTGAACATCAGGAAGTTCATGGTTCACGTATTGCTGAAGCCTGGCTTGGAGAATTTTGAGCATTACTTTACTAGCATGTGAGTTACCCCTGGGCAAAAAGCCACTGCTTGAGGGCATAGGCTTCTGTTGGGGTGGAGGGGGGAGGGGGTGCGGGGGCACTCCTCCAACCCTCTGTAGAGTCCTAGCAGGCAACATGGCGTTCACCTGTATGCCTCGACCCTGTCCAGGTGGTGGAAACATTTGCTGAACGAACGTGGACAGACATGTTAAAATTCTCCATCAGTCCCCTTGTCCCTTGACTCCAGGCTTTTTTGGTGGGTGCTGCTGCCCTCACTTAGAAGCACATTTCTGAGGAAAACTCCCTTTAAGACCTGAGGAATTTCTAGAAACCCTGGCATGGGGTTGGAATGGAAACAGTGAGAGACTTTATTTTGGGGGGCTTCAAAATCACTGCAGATGGTGACTGCAGCTATGAAATTAAAAGACGCTTGCTCCTTGGAAGAAAAGCTATGACCAACCTAGATAGCATATTAAAAAGCAGAGAGATTACTTTGCCAACAAAGGTCCATCTAGTCAAAGCTATGGTTTTTCCAATAGTCATGTATGGATGTGAGAGTTGGACTATAAAGAAAGCTGAGCACAAAACTGATGCTTTTGAACTGTGGTGTTGGAGAAAACTCTTGAGAGTCCCTTGGCCTACAGGGAGATCCAACCAGTCAATCCTAAAGGAAATCAGTCCTGAATATTCACTGGAATGACTGATGCTGAAGCTGAAGTTCTAATATTTTGGCCACCTGATGCGAAGAACTGACTCATTTGAAAAGACCCTGTTGCTGGGAAAGATTGAAGGCAGGAGGAGAAGGGAACAACAGAGGATGAGATGGTTGGATGGCCTTACCGACTCAATGGTCAGGAGTTTGAACAAGCTCTGGGAGTTGGTGATGGACAGAGAAAGCTGGCGTGTTGCAGTCCACAGAGTCGCAAAGAGTTGGACAGGACAGAGCGACTGAACTGAACTGGCATGGGGGATGGGAGGGTGGGAATCTCTTCGTGGTAAACACAGCCAGGCAAAAATGAGTGGGGAGCAACAAAAGGAAAGATCCAGCCCACAAGCAATGGACCAGTGGGAGCACCGAGGAGCACTGGAGATGAGGCAAGGAGATGCCCTTGTTCCATGAGTCTCTCAAAGCTATGAAGCCTAGCACCTGAGCCAAGGCTGGGCTTGGCATCTCTGGGGCTGGGGATCTCCGCCAGTGGGTGGGCATTTTGACACCCCCTGTGGAGCAACACGAGGCTGGAGGAAGACTTGGAGCTCCCCCGGGGCAGCCTCCCAAGGGACCACATTATAGGAGACAGGCGGGGCGGCTGCTCTGGCAGCCAGATGCTCCTCCCAAGGCAGCCTCGGGAGTGCAGTGGGCGTGATCTGGACGCCCAAGGGATGGGTTCTTGATGAGTCTGAACACCTGCTATGTCGCACCAATGAGGAACCCCGGAAGAACCACGGCAGGAGGCTGGCACGAGGCTCCAGGCAGCAAAGGCCTTCTTATTCCTCGGTTACACACCCTGGCCCACTACCCACAAAAAGCCCCCAAGTCAGGTTCTTCTGGCCCCATAGCTGGACCACAGAATCAGTAGGGTGGATTCTGGATGTCCGTGACGATGTCTCCGAGGACAACCTTCTCCCACTCTGACAGCTGAGCCACCAAAGCGCGATTTGGACGCATGTTGTTTTTACACTTCTTGAGGTAGGCCCAGGACCTCTGTGAACCAAGGAGAGAAAAGCAGACTTCAGGGTTGGACCTGGGCCCCTTCCACTTTGAAGAGAGCCAGCTCAGGGGGGACAAGAGACACTTGCCCAGGTGCCAGCAGCAGAGCTTAAGGGCAGGACAAAGAAACAGCAGCAGCCTGCAGTTAACAGACTAGGGTGAAGGAGTCAAAGAGCTGGCTCCGCCTTGGGCAAGCCCCTCTGCACCTCTGCTACTGAACACAGAGACAGAAGTCACTCTTCTGTCAGATGGCTCCTGTGAAGGCTGAGAAAACATGGGAAACCTACTGTGGACAAGGAAGCACCATGCCCATGCCTGCCACTCAGCACTGCCTCAAAAAGATTTGCACTGGATTTCCCTGGTGGTCCAGTAGTTAAGAATCCTCCTGCCAAGGCAGGGTCATGGGTTTGACCTCTGGTCCCAGAAGATTCCACATGCCTCAAAGCAACAAAGCCAGCGCACCACGGCTCCTGAAGCCTGTGTGCCCCAGAGCCCAACTGCAGTGACATAAGAAGCCTCCGCAGTGAGAAGCCCACCCATGCACCACAACCAAGAGTGAGCCCCACTCGCCACATGTAGAGAAGGCCCTCAGGTAGCAACAAAGATCCAGCACGGCCAGAAAGAATCAGATCAGATCAGTCACTCAGTCGTGTCTGACTCTTTGCAACCCCATGAATCGCAGTACGCCAGGCCTCCCTGTCCATCACCAACTCCCGGAGTTCACTCAGACTCATGTCCATCGAGTCAGTGATGCCATCCAGCCATCTCATCCTCTGTCGGCCCCTTCTCCTCCTGCCCCCAATCCCTCCCAGCATCACAGTCTTTTCCAATGAGTCAGCTCTTCGCATGAGGTGGCCAAAGTACTGGAGTTTCAGCTTTAGCATCATTCCTTCCAAAGAAATCCCAGGGCTGATCTCCTTCAGAATGGACTGGTTGGATCTCCTTGCAGTCCAAGGGACTCTCAAGAGTCTTCTCCAACACCACGGTTCAAAAGCATCAATTCTTCGGCGCTCAGCCTTCTTCACAGTCCAACTCTCACATCCATACATGACCACTGGAAAAACCATAGCCTTGACTAGACGAACCTTTGTTGGCAAAGTAATGTCTCTGCTTTTCCATATGCTATCTAGGTTGGTCATAACTTTCCTTCCAAGGAGTGAGCGTCTTTTAATTTCATGGCTGCAGTCACCATCTGCAGTGATTTTGGAGCCCAGAAAAATAAAGTCTGACACTGTTTCCGCTATTTCCCCATCTATTTCCCATGAAGTGATGGGACCAGATGCCATGATCTTCGTTTTCTGAATGTTGAGCTTTAAGCCAACTTTCTCACTCTCCACTTTCACCTTCATCAAGAGGCTTTTAGTTCCTCTTCACTTTCTGCCATAAGGGTGGTGTCATCTGCATATCTGAAGTTATTGATATTTCTCCTGGCAATCTTGATTCCAGATTGTGCTTCTTCCAGTCCAGCATTTCTCATGATGTACCCTGCATAGAAGTTAAACAAACAGGGTGACAACATATAGCCTTGACATACTCCTTTTCCTATTTGGAACCAGTCTGCTGTTCCATGTCCAGTTCTAACTGTTGCTTCCTGACCTGCATACAAATTTCTCAAGAGGCAGGTCAGGCGGTCTGGTATTCCCATCTCTTTCAGAATTTCCCACAGTTTATTGTGATCCACACAGTCAAAGGCTTTGGCATAGTCAATAAAGCAGAAATAGATGTTTCTCTGGAACTCTCTTGCTTTTTCCATGATCCAGCGGATGTTGGCAATTTGATCTCTGGTTCCTATGCCTTTTCTAAAACCAGCTTGAACATCAGGAATTTCACGGTTCACATATTGCTGAAGCCTGGCTTGGAGAATTTTGAGCATTACTTTACTAGCGTGTGAGATGAGTGCAATTGTGCGGTAGTTTGAGCATCCTTTGGCATTGCCTTTCTTTGGGATCGGAATGAAAACTGACCTTTTCCAGTCCTGTGGCCACTGCTGAGTTTTCCAAATTTGCTGGCATATTGAGTGCAGTACTTTCACAGCATCATCTTTCAGGATTTGGAATAGCTCAACTGGAATTCTATCACCTCCACTAGCTTTGTTCGTAGTGATGCTTTCTAAGGCCCACTTGACTTCACAGTCCAGGATGTCTGGCTCTAGGTCAGTGATCACACCATAGTGATTATCTGGGTCGTGAAGATCTTATTTGTACAGTTCTTCTGTGTATTCTTGCCATCTCTTCTTAATATCTTCTGCTTCTGTTAGGTCCACACCATTTCTATCCTTTATTGAGCCCATCTTTGCATGAAATGTTCCTTTGGTATCTCTGATTTTCTTGAAGAGATCTCTAGTCTTTCCCATTCTGTTGTTTTCCTCTATTTCTTTGCATTGATTGCTGAAGAAGGCTTTCTTATCTTTTCTTGCTATTTTTTGGAACTTTGCATTCAGATGTTTATATCTTTCCTTTTCTCCTTTGCTTTTCGCAGAGAGAATATAAATAAATAAAAACAAAGGTTTGCATCGGAAGTGGGTAAATGAATGGAAAGAGGAAGAGAACTTGGGCAAATTCTCTGAAGAAGGAAAACTGAAGCTGCCTTCATTCACGTGCCCATCCCCAAATACAGGAAAGGTTATCACATGAAGGAAGGTCATCAGCTCGTCTCCATCTGATGGGGGAAAAAGGAAAAAGCGGTGCCTCAGCAGACTGTGGAACAGAAGGAAACTATCTCAACATAACAAAGGTCACATATTAAACAGTTCACATCATACTCAGTGGTCAAAGACTGAAAGCTTTTCCTGTGAGACTAAGGGGAACAAGGCAAGGATGCCCACTTCCACCACTTCTATTCAACATTGTACTGGAAGTCCTCGCTGGGGCAATTAGGAAAAAAGAAAAGAAAAGGCATCCAAATTGGAAAATATGAAGTTTTGCAGCTGTTTGCAGCTGATATGAACTTAAGGATCTCATATGTAGAAAACCTTAAAGAGTAAATACAAAAAAAAAAAAAAAAAAAACTACAACTGTTAGGATGTAACAAAGTCGCAGGATACAAAATCAGTTGTGTATCTAACAATGAACAATCTGAAAAGGAAGTTAGGAAAATTTCACTTATGCTAGCATCAAAAGAATAAAATTCTTAGGAACAGGGACCAAAATGAGCAGGGGGTGGAAGAAAGGAAGAAGCTTCCAGAAGGTTGGGTAGTGGGGAGTCAGTGAGTGAGTGGGCTTCAAAGCAGAGTGGAAGGCTTTGTGGCAGAAGTTACTACGGGGAAATGTTGAGAAAATATGAGGAAGGTGGGAGAAAACAGAATAAGGTGTTCTCATCACAAGTAGAGAGATGAGTGCTGTTCTGGTATGAAGTGCAGACTTGGGGAAGTGGAATCCCTAATCTGCCACAGGGCCAAAATTAACCTTTTAGAAGCCAGATGGCCCAGGGCAAAGTTGTACAAATAGTAACCATGTGTTAACATATCTGGAGAACCTGGAAATAAAAAGCATGTTCACACAGTTTGCATTTGCCTCTTAAAAAAAAAAAAAACTCTCAAAAATGTGTGTATCAAGGGGATGTACCTCAACATAATAAAGACCACACATGACAAGCTGACAGCTAACATCATACTCAACAGTGAAAAGCTGAAAGCTTTTCTCTAAGATCAGAAACAAGACAAGGATGCCTACTCTTACCACGTTTATTCAACATAGTTTTGCAAGTCCTAGACAGAGTAAGAAAAAGACATCTAAATTGGAAAGGAAGAAGCAAAACTGTCTCTCTTGGCATACAACATATTATATATAAAAACCCCAAAGACTTCACAAAGACACTGTTAGAATGAATAAACAAAGCAGCAAAGTTATAGGATACAAAATCAATATATAAAAATCAGCTATGTTTCAACATGCTGATAAAAAACTATCAGAAAGAGAAATTAAGAAAATACTTCCAGTTGTGTCAAAAGGGTAAAATACCTAGAAATAAATTTAACCAAGGAGATGAACAACTTGCACACTAAAAACTATGACAATGATGAAAGAAATTAAAGACACCAGTAAACAGAAAGATATCCCACGCTCATGGATTGGAGGAATACTGTTAGAATGCCCATACCCCCAAAGCAATCTACAAACTGAACACAAACCCTATCAAAATCCCAATGGTATCTTTCAGAGAAATAGAACAAACAATCCTAAAATTTGTATGGAACAAGACTTCAAATAGCCAGGGCAATCTTGAGGAAGAAGAACAAAGCTGGAGGCATCATACGTCCTGGTTTCAAACTATATTGCAAAGCTATAGTAATAAAAACAGTATGGTATTGGCATAAAATATAGACACATATATCAGTGGATCAGAAGAGAAACCCCAGAAATAAGCCCATACATATATGGTCAATTTAGGATAAAGAAGCTAATAATATACAATGATGAAAGAATGGTCTCTTCAATAAGTAGTGCTGGAAAACTGGACAGCCACATGCAAAAGAATGAAACTGATGGGAATTCCCTTGCAGTCCAGTGGTTAGGACTCTTTGCTTCCATTGCCGGGGGCCCAAATTCAATCCCTGGTCAGGGAACTAAGATCCTGCAAGACATGCAGCCAAAGGAAAAAAAAAAAAAGAATGAAATGGGACGATTATCTTACACCATACACAAAAGTCAATTCAAAGTGGATTAAAGGCTCGAATAGAAGACCTGAAACCATTAAACTCCTAGAAGAAAACATAGGCAGTAAACTCCTTGACATCAGTTTGGTGGTGACTTTTAGGAATTGACACCCAAAGCAAACAAAAGCAAAAATAAACAAGTGGGACTACATCAAACTAAAAAGCTTCTGCACAGCAAAGAAAACCATCAACAAATTAAAAAGGCAATCTGGACTTCCTTAGTGGTCCAGTGGTTAAGGCTCCACACTTTCATTGCAGGTAGGCACAGGTTCAATCCCTGGTTGGGGAACTGAGATCCTGCATGCCGTGCAGTGCAGTCAGAAAAAAAAAAAAAGATTACAAAGAAGCCTGTATATTGTCACCTTGCTTATTTAACTTATATGCAGAGTACATCATGAGAAATGCTGGACTGGATGAAGCACAAGCTGGAATCAAGATTGCAGGGAGAAATATCAATAACATCAGATATGCAGATGACACCACCCTTATGGCAGAAAGCAAAGAGGAACTAAAGAGCTTCTTAATGAAAGTGAAACAGGAGAGTGAAAAACTGGCTTAAAACTCAACATTCAAACAACTAAGATCATGGCATCCAGTCCCATCACTTCATGGCAAATAGATGGGGAAACAATGGAAGCAGTGACAGACTTTATTTGGGGGGCTCCCAAATCACTGCAGATGGTGACTGCAGCTATGAAATTAAAAGATGCTTGCTCCTTGGAAGAAAACTTATGACCAACCTAGACAGCATATTAAAAAGCAGAGACATTACTTTACTGACAAAGATCTGTCTAGTCAAAGTTATGGTTTTTCCAGTAGTCACATGTGGATGTGAGAATTGGACCATAAAGAAAGTTGAGCACCAAAGAATTGATGCTTTTGAACTGTGGTGTTGGAGAAAACTCTTGAGAGTCCCTTGGACTGCAAGGAGATCCAACCAGTCCATCCCAAAGGAAATCAGTCTTGAAAATTCATTGGAATGACTGATGCTGAAGTTAAGTTCTAATACTTTGGCCACCTGATGCGAAGAACTGACTCATTTGAAAAGACCCTGATGCTGGGAAAGGTTGAAGGCAGGAGGAAAAGGGGACAACAGAGGATGAGATGATTGGATGGCATCACTGACTCGATGGACATGAGTTTGAGCAAGCTCCGGGAGTTGGTGATGGACAGGGAGGCCTGGTGTGCTGTGGTTCGTGGGGTCTCAAAGAGTCAGACACGACTGAGTGACTGAACTGAACAGAGAAGGAAAAGGCAACCTAAGAAGTGGGAGAAAATATTTGCAAATCATATAACTGATAATGGGTTAATACTCAAAGTACATAAAGAAGTCATACAACTCAACAGCAAAAAAAAAAAAAAAAAAAAGAAAGAAAGAAAGAAACTAACAAAAAAAGTCCAAAGAATCTGATTTTTAAAAAGGCTAAGATTCTGAATAGATATTTTTCCAAAGAAGACATACAGATGGCCAATAGATACATTGCAGCAGCCAAAACACACCTCCCTTGGAGAGCCCTGAGCAAACACTAGCAGAGAGCTGGGCAGCACTGGGGGCCGTGCAGGTGGTCCTGATGGCCACAGCCCTGCCCAGCCTGTATCCCAGGCCTGCCCCAGGTGCCCAGCCTCAGGCCTCTAGCCCAGATCTTGGCACCCTGTCCTTGGGTGTGGTATGTTAGGTAAAGCCCTTGGCCCTTCCCTCTCAACTCCTCACCGTCAGGTAAGGTCCCGAGGCAGTGTTGGGGAGCCATTCCTTTGAGGTGCAGTTCTGACCTCACCTCCTGGACCAGGGAATACGTACCTTCAGGGTCTGCCCATTCCAATGCATAAGGTAGGCCAGGATGGCTGCACAGCTGCGGCTGATGCCCAAGGTGGAAAAGACTAGGATGACGGAGTTGAGCTCCAGGTGAATATCTGGAGAGAGAAGGAAAGGTGGAAGGCTGTGCGTGGCTTCCTTCCCTGAGGATCCAGAAGACGCCTGGCCTCAGTGGATCCAAGAGGAGGTTCAGAACCAGCACACCATGGTTTAGGCAGGTCACGTGACAGCTCTCGGATACTGTTTCATTGCCTGGCAAATGATGTGTTTAGCATCATCATAGAAAGGCCTTCTCTGAGCTATCCGTGCTTCCTTCCCAGGAAGGTCGGCCACTGGCTGACTTCCCCAGGTGGGGATGGAGGGACCATACCCCTCAGGCACCTGGGTGCTGACAGAGGCTGTGTAGCCTGATGTGAACCACAACCAGTGAGCGCTGGCTGTGGGGCTTGGGCACGCAAAGCCACCGTTTCCTCATCTGGAACATGTGCTAGCGGTACACTGCCTGCCTCATGAGGTCTTGCACCATGCTTAGCCCTGCCCCTTTTCTCCTGCGAGCTGGGAGTCACCGTCAGTAATAGGTACAAGGTGCCATGGCCCCCTCTGCTCCCTAGGCACAGGCCAGTTGGGGCCTGGTTGAAGAATGCCCCTTACCAATGAAGTGACAGAGGTGGCGTAAAAAGGGTGTAATGTTTGCTTCCAGGGAATCTTCTATCTGGATGTGCAGAAGCTTGTCGGCGTCACCTACAAAACTAAACAGAAGAAAAGCATGTAATCGGGCAGACTTGCCCAGAGCCTGGCTGTAGTGTCCTTCATCCACAGCAACAGGACCATAAGGGGAGGATGCTGAGCAGGGAGATGGGGGTAGATAAATGATCCCCTCTCAGAAGAAGAGCACCTGCCTCAGAGGGGTGTTGTGTAGATTAAATCAACTCATCTATGTACGGCATTTAGCGATCTGCCTGGCACATGACAGTACTCAATAAATGGGATATTATTATTATCAACCAAACCTGGTGCTTTCCTGGAACACAGTGCAGACGGTGAGGATGGAAATATGTAATGAGTCTGCTATGTTAAATGGAGGAAGCAAGATTGACAGAGAGTCAATTGACAAGACTGACAGAGAGTGAAGGGGCTCCTGTTTTAGATAGGGTGGTCAGGGAAGGCTTTCCTGAGGAGGTGATATTGGGAAGAGGTTTAAAGGAGGTGACGGGACAAGCCAGGCGGTTATCTGAGCAAAGAGTGTTCCAGGTAGAGGGGAATCCAAATGCAAAGGCTCCAAGGGCCAGGATATTTAGTATGCTTGAGAAACATCAGGGAGATCAGAGTGGCTAAAGCTTTATGAACAAGGGAGAGAGAAGAGGGAGATGAGGCATGAGGCACATTCCATGAGAAGATGCCTGCACGGAGCTTGGCACAATGCCCGGTGTGCAGTGAGCACTTGGTAAATGTTATTTATGAAGAATACAGCCTGCTGGGCATTCGCCGTGACATGCAGAAAGGTGCAGTAGATTCAAGAATGAAAATATTCTGGTTTAGTTTCTTCATGAGCATTTGCTGTGACAAATACAAGCACGATTCACCATGCATGCATGCATTCATTCATTCTGTCCCTCCATCCTTCCCTTCCCCTTCCTCTCTCGCTCCCTCCCCACCCGACCACCCACCCACCATCCACTCATCCATCTATCCCCAATCATCCATTCTTTCCCCAGACACTCGCTCAATGCCTATAGTGTACCAGACCTTGAGCTGGACCCTAGTGGACACAAGATGAATCAAATAGGGCCTCTCCCGGCTTCAAGGAGCTCTCACCCTGATGGGAGAGGTATACACACAAACACATGGCTAATCCAATCGGCTAGGCTTTAGGATAAAGACCTACACATGCTGCTGAAGAGGAGGGGCAGGGAGCTGGGGAAAGCCTAACATGGAGGAGACATCTGGATGGAGGAGGTTGAAGGATACAAGGTTAACATATAAAAATCAACTGGATTTCCATATACTAGCAACAATCAGAAATTTAAATGTTACTTATTTATTTGGCTGCACCGTGTAGCCTGCGAGATAGTTCCCTCACCAGGGACTGAGCCCAGGCCCTAGGAATGAAAGTGCCCCGTCCTACCCGCTGGGCCACCGGGAAATTCACATGACTGTTGGCAGGATTCAGTTTCTCACGGGCTCTTGGACTGAGGGCCTCGGCTCATCACTAGCTCTTGGCTGAAAGCCATCAGGCCCTTGCCATGCAGACCTGTCTCCAGAGGACAGCTGGTGGCATGGTAGCTGACTCCCTTCAGGGTGAGCGAGCACAATGCGGTAAGACAGACGCCACGGTCTTTCTGTGACCCGATTTCAGAAGTGCCAGCCCATCACTTTTGCTTTAGTCCATCCATTAGTGCACCTCAGTAAGTCCAGCCCAAATGCTGTGAACGGTAGGTGGTGGGGGGATCACCAGGAAGACTGCAAAGACATATTCCATATTCCCCTTTCGTTGATTTCTGTTGAGTCAGTCATCAGTCTGATTACTGTTCCTTTGAAAGTCATGTCTTACTTATCTGCTTCTTTTCACTTCTCTCTCTCTCTTGTTCTCAGCAGTCTCATTAAGTACCTTGATGTGATTTTCTTTAGATTTATTGATTTTCATATAGTAATTTTTATTACCAGATGCCTCACCGAATTCTTGTGTTATATAAATTCCCTCTGAGCTGAATTTTATTAGCTTTTGATTAGGAACTAGGGGAAGTAGAGGCCTTGGTGATCATGACTGGACATAGCTGGGAAAACACAGGCTGACAAGCAAGGCTGTAAAGAACTTTCCTGCTCCATGAACAATGGTGAGTGTGTGTGTGTCCGTGTGTGTCCCTAGCACCGGGAAAATCTGACGCATAACAGTTGCTGTATCCAATGTTTGTGTCTTCCCAAAATTTATATGTTGAACCCTGCCCTTGTAAAAGGGACCCCTAGAGAGCTTTGCCCCTTCTGCCAGGTGAGGACACAGCAAGAAGAGTCCATCTGTGAACCAACAGCAAGCCTTTGTCAGACACGGAATCTGCCAGTGCCTCCATCTTGGACTTCCCAGCCTCCATACCATGAGAAATCCCGTTGTTCATAAGCCACTGGTCTGCAGTATTCTGTTACAGCAGCCCAGATGGACTAAGGGAGGGGTCACTTCTCAGAGGGCCTGAGACAAGAAAAGCAGGGTAAAACAGGATTATTTTGCATCAGAATGTCAAAGCACCAAAAAAGCATTACTTTTGGTGAGATTTAAGTATGGGGTGTGGGGCAAGTGTAGGGTCTCAGTCTGGGGCAGAGGATGCTATGCGCATGCCGGGAAGTCAAGAGCAGGCTAGGAATAGATGAAAACAATGCAGATCCCATTCCAGTGTGTACTGGCTTCTAAAAGCCCTTTCAATCCTATCAGTGCATGACACTAGAAGGCTGATATAAATAAATAATACTAATATAAAAAAATCAGTGGTATTTCTACTTACAATGGCCCTGTCTCCATGGAGATGTTGACATGTGCGTTGATTTTCAAATCCTTTTGAATTTTAGGGTCGCAGGCTTGCTTGAAATTTCCCAGGTAGATCCTGCCTGGCATTATCTCAATAGGGTATGGCTGGAAGGCATCCAGTTCCTGAGGAGGGGATGGAGAAAAGTCTGCTGTGATAATAATCCCCAGAGAAGAAGCTGTTTTTGTTTTGTCTCTTGAGATGCAGCTCAGCAAACAAGCTTAGAAAGGCAAACTGGGATAGTGAATGAGACTAACCAAATGTTCATTGCAGCCCTATTTACATAGCCAGGACGTGGAAGCAACCTAACCGTCCAATATCAGGGGAATGGATAAAGAAGATGTGGTACATATATACAATGGAATGTTACTCAGCCATACAAAAGAATGAAGTAACGCTGTTTGCAGCAACAATGGATGGACCTAGAAATTATTATAACTAAGTGAAATAAGTCAGACAGAGACAGACAGACACTGTATGGTATCATTTATATGTGGGATCTTAAAAATATGATACAAAAAAAACACAAAAGAAAAAAGAAAACACACACACAAAAAAACATATGATACAAATGAACTTACTTACAAGACAAAAACAGACCCACAGACTTTGAAAACAAACTTATGGTTATCAAAAGGGAAAGATGTAGGGGGAGGGATAAATTAGGAGTTTGGGATTAACATACACACACTACAATATATAAAATAGATCATCAACAAGGACCTACTGAATAGCACAGGGAACTCTACTCAGTATTCTATAATAACCTATACGGGAAAGACTCTGAAAACGAGTGGATCTATGTATACACACAGCTGAGCCACTTTGCTGTACCCCTTTAACTAACACCACATTGTAAAGCAACTATATCCCAATATAAAATAAAATTTAATTTTAAAAAATTATGTCAAAAAAATTAAAAACAAAACTACCATTTGATCCAGCAATCCCACTTTTGGTATATATCTGAAGGAAATGAAATGACCATTTTGAAGATATATCTGCATCCCACATGATCATTTGAGCATTATTCACAAAAGATACAGAAATGACCTAGAAGTCCATCAATGGATGAATGGATAAAGAAAATATGGCATGTATATACAATGGAATGCTGTTCAGCCATAAAAAAAAAAGGAAATCTTGTCATTTGTGACCACATGAATGGAATTTGAGGGCACTATCCTGAGTGAATAACTAAAAAAAAAAAAAACATTGCATGATCTCATTCACATGTGAAACTCTGAAAAAGCAAATCTCATGGTATTTCCAGGGGCTGAGTGAGTGGGGAAAATGGGGAGACATTCAGTCAGTTCAGTTCAGTCGCTCAGTTGTATCCGACTCTTTGCGACCCCATAAATCACAGCATACCAGGCCTCCCTGTCCATCACCAACTCCCGGAGTTCACTCAGACTCACGCCCATCGAGTCAGTGATCTCATCCTCTGTCGTCCCCTTCTCCTCCTGCCCCCAATCTCTCCCAGCATCACAGTCTTTTCCAATGAGTCAACTCTTCGCATGAGGTGGCCAAAGTACTGGAGTTTCAGCTTTAGCATCATTCCTTCCAAAGAAATCCCAGGGCTGATCTCCTTCAGAATGGACTGGTTGGATCTCCTTGCAGTCCAAGGGACTCTCAAGAGTCTTCTCCAACACCACAGTTCAAAAGCAGCAATTCTTCGGTGCTCAGCCTTCTTCACAGTCCAACTCTCACATCCATACATGACCACTGGAAAAACCATAGCCTTGACTAGACAAACCTTTGTTGGCAAAGTAATGTCTCTGCTTTTCCATATGCTATCTAGGTTGGTCATAACTTTCCTTCCAAGGAGTGAGCGTCTTTTAATTTCATGGCTGCAGTCACCATCTGCAGTGATTTTGGAGCCCAGAAAAATAAAGTCTGACACTGTTTCCGCTGTTTCCCCATCTATTTCCCATGAAGTGGTAGGACCAGATGCCATGTTCTTCATTTTCTGAATGTTGAGCTTTAAGCCAACTTTCTCACTCTCCACTTTCACCTTCATCAAGAGGCTTTTTAGTTCCTCTTCACTTTCTGCCATAAGGGTGGTGTCATCTGCATATCTGAGGTTATTGATATTTCTCCCGGCAATCTTGATTCCAGCTTGTGTTTCTTCCAGTCCAGCATTTCTCATTATGTACCCTGCATAGAAGTTAAATAAGCAGGGTGACAATATACAGCCTTGACATACTCCTTTTCCTATTTGGAACCAGTCTGTTGTTCCATGTCCAGTTCTAACTGTTGCTTCCTGACCTGCACACAAATTTCTCAAGAGGCAGGTCAGGCGGTCTGGTATTCCCATCTCTTTCAGAATTTCCCACAGTTTATTGTGATCCACACAGTCAAAGGCTTTGGCATAGTCAATAAAGCAGAAATAGATGTTTCTCTGGAACTCTCTTGCTTTTTCCATGATCCAGAGGATGTTGGCAATTTGATCTCTGGTTCCTATGCCTTTTCTAAAACCAGCTTGAACATCAGGAAGTTCACGGTTCACATACTGCTGAAGCCTGGCTTGGAGAATTTTGAGCATTACTTTACTAGCGTGTGAGATGAGTGCAATTGTGCAGTAGTTTGAGCATTCTTTGGCATTGCCTTTCTTTGGGATCGGAATGAAAACTGACCTTTTCCAGTCCTGTGGCCACTGCTGAGTTTTCCAAATTTGCTGGCATATTGAGTGCAGCACTTTCATAGCATCATCTTTTAGGATTTGAAATAGCTCCACTGGAATTCCATAACCTCCACTAGCTTTCGTAGAGATGCTTTCTAAGGCCCACTTGACTTCACATTCCAGGATATCTGGCTCTAGGTGAGTGATCACACCATCGTGATTATCTGGGTCGTGAAGATCTTTTTTGTACAGTTCTGTGTATTCCTGCCACCTCTTCTTAATATCTTCTGCTTCTGTTAGGTCCATACCATTTCTGTCCTTTATCGAGCCCATCTTTGCATGAAATGTTCCCTTGGTATCTCTAATTTTCTTGAAGAAATCTCTAGTCTTTCCCATTCTGTTGTTTTCCTCTATTTCTTTGCATTGATCACTGAGGAAGGCTTTCTTATCTCTTCTTGCTTTTCTTTGGAACTCAGCATTCAGATGCTTATATCTTTCCTTTTCTCCTTTGCTTTTCGCTTCTCTTCTTTTCACAGCTATTTGTAAGGCCTCCCCAGACAGCCATTTTGCTTTTTTGCATTTCTTTCCCATGGGGATGGTCTTGATCCCTGTCTCCTGTACAATGTCACGAACCTCATTCCATAGTTCATCAGGCACTCTATCCATCAGATCTAGTCCCTTAAATCTATTTCTCACTTCCACTGTATAATCATAAGGGATTTGATTTAGGTCATACCTGAATGGTCTAGTGGTTTTCCCTACTTTCTTCAATTTAATTCTGAATTTGACAATAAGGAGTTCATGGTCTGAGCCACAGTCAGCTCCCAGTCTTGTTTTTGCTGACTGTATAGAGCTTCTCCATCTTTGGCTGCAAAGCATATAATCAATCTGATTTTGGTGTTGACCATCTGGTGATGTCCATGTGTAGAGTCTTCTCTTGTGTTGTTGGAAGAGGGTGTTTGCTATGACCAGTGCATTTTCCTGGCAAAACTCTATTAGTCTTTGCCCTGCTTCATTCCGTATTCCAAGGCCAAATTTGCCTGTTACTCCAGGTGTTTCTTGACTTCCTACTTTTGCATTCCAGTCCCCTATAATGAAAAGGACATCTTTTTTGGGTGTTAGTTCTAAAAGGTCTTGTAGGTCTTCATAGAACTGTTCAACTGCAGCTTCTTCAGCATTACTGGTTAGGGCATAGACTTGGATTACTGTGATATTGAATGGTTTGCCTTGGAAACAAACAGAGATCATTCTGTCGTTTTTGAGATTTCATCCAAGTACTGCATTTTGAACTCTTGTTGACCATGATGGCTACTCCATTTCTTCTGAGGGATTCCTGCCTGCAATGGTAGATATAATGGTCATCTGAGTTAAATTCACCCATTCCAGTCCATTTTAGTTCGCTGATTCCTAGAATGTCGAAGTTCACTCTCACCATCTCTTGTGGATGTGACTGGTGATAGAAGCAAGGTCCGATGCTGTTCTGGGGATCTAATGTACAGCATGGCGACTACAGTTAACAACACAGCATTATATACTTGAAATTTTAAGAAAATTTCTGGAAAGTACATCTTAAATGTTCTCATCGCTCACACACACATAAATGGTAATTGTGTGAGGTGATGGATGTGATCATTTTACTATGGTAATCATCTTGCAACATATGAAGTGAAAGTGTTAGTTGCTCAGTCCTGTCTGACTCTGTGGGACCCCATGGACTGCAGCCCTCCAGGCTCCTTTGTCCATGGGATTCTCCAGGCAAGAATACTGGAGTGGGTAGCCATTCTCTTCTCCAGGAGATCTCCCCGACCCAGAGATCAAACCCGGGTATCCTGCATGTCAGGCAGATTCTTTACCATCTGAGCCACCAGGGAAGCGGCAACATATATGCGTATCAAATCATGTTGTATGCCTTAAACTTACACAGTCTTATATGTCAATTATACCTCAATAAAGCTGGGGGGTTGGATCACAAAATTTGAGTGTTTCCAAGGAAAGATTATTAGAGCACCCATCAGGTGATTAGAAACAATTATTAATAAAAATAATTATTAAACAATTGTTAATGAGACTTATAAACAAGCCAGAGAAGCACACCAGTCCAAGATTGTTCTCAAAGCATGCCTCCAGAACTAATGAAAATTCCCCTAATGGTTCCTTGGGTGACCTCTTGTAGTTCAGATGTCTGTAATAAAACAGTGGATACTTGTTTATTGTTGGCATAGACTGAAAATTTACTTGTTATATTTAGTAATATAAAACCTAGGCATAATCTCACAAGAAAAAAAGAAAAAGAAATCCACTAGCATTGAATAAATTGATGTTTATTGAATATGATCTGGTGGTGGTGGTGGTTGTTCAGTCGCTGAATTGTGTCTGACTCTTTTCGACCCCATAGACTGTATGTAGCATGCCAGGCTTCCCTGTCCTTCACTGTCTCCCAGAGTTTGCTCAGACTCATGTCCATTGAGTCAGTGATGCTATCTAGCCATCTCATCCTCAGCTGCCCTCTTCTCCTTTTGCCTTCAATCTTTCTCAGCATCAGGGTATTTTCCAATGAGTTGGCTTTTTGCATCATTGGCCAAAGTTATTGGAGCTTCTGCTTCAGCATCAAATTTGGAAAACTCAGCTGTGGCCACAGGACTGAAAAAAGGTCAGTTTTCATTCCAATCCCAAAGCAGGGCAATGCCAAAGAATGTTCAAACTATCTAGAAACCCCCTTTTTTTCACCAGTTTTCCATAGTAAATGCTAACCAATATAATGTTAAAGGTTAAACCAGTTCTAAACCACCTGTGGCTCCAAGTTGGACTCAGAAACAACATCTTAAGACCTCAAGCTAGTGTGCAGTCCACCTGTGCCTTTCAGAGCCTTCTGGCTTCAGCACACCTCCCCTTCCAGTGACCCCACCACCAGCCCACATTCCTCCGAAACGTCAACCTCAAAAGCTTTTTTATCAATGAGCAGACACCACTCCGAGTCAACCCCTAAGTCTGTGAGACACTCGGCCCTTCCACATGTGGGCAGGCAGGCCCACCACCTGCAAATGTGACCCAAAGCGCTCCCCAGGGTTCAGGGTGACCACCCCCTCAGGACGCTCGCTCTCTGGGGCCAAGTGGACTCCTCCTGGTTTCACGTGGAAAATCTCACTCAGTCTCACCACAAATCTGTCAAGGATCTTCCTGATGCTTTCGAACCAGCCTACGTTCCCAGTAGTTTTAAGGGCCGTGGGGGAGCGGGTGTGACATGGATAAAAAAATGCTCTGCTCTAAACAGCCACTGCCTGTTAATTCTAGAGGACACAGTTTTGACAACCACGTCAACAAATGTAAGAGAAACCAGTATCACAAACTAACGTGTCCAAATTGAGCCCACTGCCTTCCCCCAACACAGCTATAGTCCATGGGGTCACAAATAGTCGGACATGACTTAGTGACTAGACAACAACATATAAAACAGGAAATTAGAAGTCACTCTGTGTAAAGTAGAGGGGCCATCTCAGAGTCTAAACTCCGTGCCTCCATCCCCCTGGTAGGAGTTCCCTGGGGAGCAGCAGAGACACGTCTGCTTCACAATGTGTCAAAACACATAACAGGAAGGGAGTGGGGCTTTCGTTCTTGCCCCTGAATTAGTAACAAAAGTCCTGAAGTAGGGAGAAGCCAATCTAGGAAGGTACATCCTACGAGGGCCTCGAACAAGCAGCATAGAACTCACCTGTCCAGGCCCTGCTAGATACCACCCCCATCCCTCTTCCCAAACTACCTAAGAAGACTGGGGCAAGGACCAGTCTCAGCGGTATACACGTCAGAACTGATCGAACTGTACATTCTAAATATGTGCTGTTTTAACCTACGCCAATTCCACCTTCCTAAAGCTTTAAAAGAAAATAAAGGGGCTTTCCTGGTGATCCAGTGGTTAAGAATCTGCCTGCCAATGGCAAGGACAAGGGTTTGATCCCTGATCTGGGAAGATCCCACGTGCCACAGGGTAACTAAGCCCATGCACTGCAACTACTGAAGCCCGTGCTCCGCAAAAAGAGAAGCCCCTGCAACGAGAGGCCCGAGCACCGCAACAAGAGCAGCCCCTGCTCTCCGCCCATGCACAGCAGCAAAGACCACTGCAGCCAAAAGTGAATATTAAAAAAAAGAAAAAGAAAGAAGGTGAGTTATGAGCATGTCATGTTTGCAGACAAGAAAGGCCCTCTCTTTTCCCTGCAAAGCCAGTAAGGACGCTCCTCTGGGAGAAAAGAGGGGTGCCTGGGGGGGCCCGGGAAGACTGGCTGCACAGCTGCTGAGCTAAGAATCACAGCTCAGTGGAAGGTGAGGAAGTGCCCTGGAGAGCGTCACACGCATACCCTGCGTTTGGGAACAGGTATGACCCCAGGCGTGGGTCCCCGCCTTTTCACACGGGTTGGCTGGAGCAGCCAGGCTGGCTGGAACAGCTGCACCAGCAAGGCCAGGAGCAGCCTCATTCCCATCATCACACCCTCCGGGGGCTCATTCTGGGCTTCAGGTGAAGGAATGTGGATGGGGTGGGAGGTCGTGAGCTGCCAAGGGAAGGGAAGGGACCTGGGGGCATTCCTGTCAGGAATTCTCAGCTGGCTCTCTCTGAAGGATCCTAGGTAACAGATGGAAAGGAAACCAGTCTCAAAGGCCATCATCCGTGGCACACAGAACCAGGCGGGGCAAAATGAGAAGAAAGCATGTCCCCACCACTGATATGCAGCCAGTCACACAAGACAGGGCCCACCCGGACCCCCAGCACCAAAGGGACCAGGACCGGAAGAGGGGAAGTAAGGAGGTATCCCTGAAGCTACCATAACTCCTCCCCATTCCCAGTCCCCAGCCCACAGACAATGGAAGGCTGCCCAGCTCCGGGAAGGGAGAAGAAAGAAGACCTGGGTTGAGGCTAAACTAGTCTAGCCTGTACTGGACTATTTTATTCCCTTTTAAAAAATTATTTCAAAAGTAGAGAGAATAATGTAACAAACCCCTGGATCTCTCACCCTTCAGCAAACATTCATTATCAACTAATGGCCCATTTCGTTTCATATGTACCTCCAACTTCCCGACCCTCCCCAGATTATTTTGAAGGACATTCTAGACATCATGTTATTTTAATTATAAATATCTCATTATGTATCTCTAAAAGATAGAGACTCCCGTTTTCAGAAACATAGCCATAATAATGTCATCACAACCTAAAAAAATATATAACAATAATTCCTTGTTGTTCAGTCGCTCAGTCGTGTCCGACTCTTTGTGACCCCATGGACTGCAGCACACCAGGCTCCCCTGTCCATCACCAACTCCCAGAGCTTGCTCAGACTCATGTCCATCGAGTCGGTGATGCCATCCAACCCTCTCATCCTCTGTCGTCCCCTTCTCCTCTTGCCCTTAATCTTTCCCAGCATCAGGGTCTTTTCCAATGAGTCAGCTCTTCGCATCAGGTGGAACTCCTTACTATCACCAAATTCCAGTTCCTAGGCACACTTCTCCAGTTGTTTTATAATATGATGAAACTGAAATTTTTCATAACCGAGAGTGGTTTGAAAGTATGGTATCGGCCCACGGTGAGTGAGAGCACGGCTGAAGTAATCGCTAGAAAGAATGAGACCCCTGCAGGTCCACATTCCACTTCACTCCTGACTCTTCAAGAAACCGGATGCTATGAAATCCCCCCAGGGAGCGCCCCTGTCTGCCTGTCACTGCCCCCCAGTGCTCACCTTATTCACCCTGTGGTTTGGCTCCGGACACCTTGTGTTAACACCTGGGCCACACCTTGTCACAACCCTGGTCTCCCCCACTAGACAAAGGAATCCTTGTAGGCAGGGGCTGCTCTCTCACCCTTTCGTTGTATCTTCTGGACCCAGCCAGGGTTCATGAGGCCACACGGCTAAGGATGGCCCCGCCTGTGTGGCTTTGACCACGGCCCATCACCCAGAACCCCCGCCGCGGATCCCTGCTCTCTAAACCGGCCTCATCGATGAAACGCCACACTGGCTCTGCCTCCATCTGGCACTTATAAATTCATCACCCTGGACTGGACTGGACCTCCTGGCTGCCTGAGTTCATTCCCAAGTCACCGTCAACACCTCTTCCACCTTTTCCATGTCGTCTGCCTCCTGCTTCTCCAGCCCTGCTCTCGACCCCTTCGGCCCCCAGGGAAAGGCCCCGCTCCCGCCCGAGCCTGGTGTGCTCAGTGCGCAGCTTGCCTGAGGCATCCAGATGATCTTCTGTGTCCGGAAGAAGTGATACATGGCCGAGAAGAGCTTGTAGCCTCCTCTCAGGATAAGGATGGGGTGGCGCGTGAGGTGGGTCAGGGCTCTGCCACACTCAACAGCCGCTCCAAGCACTAGTCCTAAGAGCAGAGACCAAAGAGATGACTGTCCCCTCTGTGCTCACCGTGTGCCTAGAGGCCCAGTGGGCAGGCACTCCACTCTGGAAAAAATTATCGAAGAAACTGAAGCGAATATAAATAGAGATGAGAGTTACAATTAAAATTTAAAAAGCGATTCACCACCAAGTAAGCTGATCTTTGTCTGTAAACTCCAAGATTTCCTTTTCGTTTCCATATTGTTGCAGGAAGGACGATCCAACACAAGTGAAATGTGCACGTGCCTATGTGAGTGACAGTCGCTCGGTCGAGTCCGACTCTGTGACCGCACGGACTATACACCTCATGGAATTCTCCAGGCCAACACACCGGTGTGGGCAGCCTTTCCCTTCTCCGGGGGATCTTCCCAACCCAGGGATCAAACCCAGGTCTCCCACATTTCAGGTGGATTCTTTACCAGCTGAGCCACGTATGTGTATATACAATACCATAAATGATATACCACACAATTCATCCATTTAAAGTATATAAGTTAATGTTTTTAATGTATTCCCAGTTGTGTAACCATCGCTGCAGTCAATTTCAGAGCATTTTAATCACCTCCAAAAGAAACCATGTACCATTTAGGGGGTTTCATTTCTCACTTCCCTGCAAACACTCAGCTCTAAGCAACCACTAACCTAATTTCTTGCGGCTTGACCTATTTTGGACATTTTATAGAAATGGAACTGAATAAATGTGGCGCTCTGTGTCTGGTTTCTTTCGCTGGGCACGATGTTGTCAAAGTTCATCTACGTTGCAGAGAGTGTCAGCACCCCATCCTTTTTCACAGCTGAATAATATTCCTCTGTGTGGCTCTCCATCTCTGGCTTATCCACTGATCTGTTGATGAATATTTCAGGTGTTCCCATTTTGTGGCTATTATCAGACTGCCAGGAACACCCATGTACAAGGTTTTGTGTGCACCTGTTTAACTTCTCTCTAGTATATACTGTGGACAAAGAATGTTGCTCGCCATATCAGTAAACAAAGAACACTGTGGCCGTCAAGCCACTGGCCACTGCACTTGTCCCTGACTGCGCAAGCTTCCCCGAGTAAGCAAATCATCAGTGTGTGGTTTTGGGTTTTGTTGTTCTGTGATTGTGATTTCTTACTGAGTAAGGATGGCGACTGCATAGTGCTAAAGTGAGGTCAGGTACAGAGTGTAGAGGGGATTGTTTTCACTGACCACCATTTCCTAGGACTTCGACAATCCTAGGATAGCAGACCAGGGATGAGTGTAGCGAAGAGGGGACAATTTCCTGGCTAAGGGCCTCCTGGGAAAACTGGAGTTATTACAGGCGGAAGCCTAACGCCACCCAGTGGCCACTGGTATGAGTGCCCAGCTCATGGAACTCATCCACCCCTATCGGTCACTGAGCCGGCAAGCAGCAGCAACGCGTGGTCGGCCCAAAGCAGGGGCTGAATGGAGAATGCAACGGAGCCTCAGTGAAGCAGACTGGAACTGGCCGAGGTCCGGCTCGAGGATGAAGTGACTGTTCTCCAGGATCACCATTCAAGCCGTGGGAGACCAGACAGAGCCAGACTGCCCAGGTTTGAATCCTGGCCCCACCACTTACTAGGTGTGGTGGTTTAAAAACTCTTCCCACAAACGCTTTCAAATGCTTCCCTTTAGTTTAATTCCCCTCTTCTGTAGGGGTTGGAGAAGGAAATGGCAACCCGCTCCAGTGTTCTTGCCTGGAGAATCCCAGGGACAGGGGAGCTTGGTGGGCTGCCAGCTATGGGGTCACACAGAGTCGGACACGACTGAAGCAACTTAGCAGCAGCAGCAGCAGCCTGTAGGGGTGGGCTGTACTCAGTGATTTGCTTCTAATGAACAGAATGTGACCTAGTATTTCCATCTCAAGACCAGGTCACAAATAGGCGCGTGCCTGTCCCCTTCTCTCCCTCTGTCTTGGCCCATTCCCTCTGGGGAAACCAGCTGTCCTGTCGTGAGGCCGTCTAAGCAGCCCTCTGCATAAGTTCGTGCAATGAGGAACAGAGGACTCCTGGCTATTCCCACGGGAGTGACCATCTCGGAGGCATGTCATCCTGACCCCATCTCACCTCGGGACAGCAGCCTGGCTGACGTCATGTCTACAGCCTCAGGATAGGCAAGGACCTCCCAGCTAAGTACTCCCGAATGCCACAGAAACAGACAGACAACTAACGATTATGGTATTAAACTACTGAGTTTGGGGTTAATTTGTTACACAGCAGTAGAAATCCACGGTCCCAAACATGGGGAACGAGTTATTTCACCTTCCTGGACTCCAATTTCCTCCTCTATAAAACAGAGACGTTACTTACTAGGAGACAACTCTCCACGGCCTTTCGTGTTTCTACGTGTCCTCTGAACAAAGGCGCTGGCTTTTCAAGGATATCTGTGTAATAAACAGCCTTGGATGATAGAGACAGTTCCTCCCTCCAGAGTCAAGGGCAGGCAGGCTTTCTGCATGTTTGTTAGAAAAGATCTAGGCCCCCTAAGCTCAGAGCTCTCTAACACCACCACCCACTGCCTTCTGGCTTTTATTGCTCTGAGAAATAAAGTCTTTTATCTCTGAGCCAGGAGCCTCAGGTCTTGCGCCAGCATCCATGAAACCACAGCAGGCTTGCCTGTCACCTTGCAAAGAAGGAAGCATCCCAGACCCTCCCCAGGTTCTGACACTGCCATGCCCACAGGGCTGCCCTGTAGAGGTGGCCCAGGCGGAGCTCCCGGCATGTGGCAAAGGTGCTCAGTAGCTAAGTCTCCTTCCTGTGGCCCTGGTAAAAAGGCGCTCAGTAGCTAAGTCTCCTTCCTGCTGCTGGTAAAGACTCACTGTGCTTGCGGTCGTCAGCGCTGCCGTCATCCCTGCTGTCGTCTTCCAGCATTAGCTCCAGGGAGATGGTGCTGCTATCGTATACCACACAGTATTCCACACACTCCAGATCCACAGACTCCGGGATTAGATATTTGCCTGCCCTCTAAAGAAACCACCGGAGAAGCCTGTTGGCAGGTGGTGGGTTAGGCTGAGCCCACATGCCCTGCACACCAGCACTGGGAGAAGCCCAGGTGAGACAGCTCCCCCTTCCTTGACTACACACAGGCCCGGAAGCCCTGAGAGTGGACCAGAGAGGCTGCCACGTTCCAAGAGTCTTCCACACCCATGGTCCCTCCTGGGAGAAGCTGTCCACGGCTGATTGGACCAGAGATGATAGCCTGGCCAAAGAACAATGGTCTAGTGACCAGCCCACAGCCGATTAGGAGCCCTGGCACAGGGGCTGAGAGAGCAGCTGCGGCCACTGGAACTACTGACATCCTCTGGAGAAGGGTGTGGGCGATGGAGACCAAATCCAAAATCTGCCGTGAAGAGGGAAGTAAGCAGACAGGCTTGAATGGACACAAGTCACAACCCCAGGGTCCGTAACATTGCCTGGCACATCAAAGAATTAAATAAACATTTGCTTAATGAAGCTGTTGACCATGGGGGACAGGGAGAGGCCTCAGGGAGTATGTGACAGTGTCAGAGACCCTTGTGGTGGACACACGGGGTCCTGCCCCTGCCTCCCACAGTGTCCAGTAGGAGGTGCCCCCTCCTGGACCTCGGATAAAATCTCCCATTCTTCCGGCCCTCCAGTAAGGTAGCCCATGCGCCCCACATTTGGACTCTTGTCAGTATACCTTCTTCACAAGGAGTGCTGTAATCACGTGGCTTTCATCATACTCCCGTTTGGACCGCACATCTGAAAAGGAAAAGCCTCGAATGAGTAACTGCTTTTGCAAAAGAACACGTGACCAATGAGAGCACTAAAATACAACGTTAAAGTAAAACAATGAGCCAGAAACAGAGATAATAGCTCTAATACAAATAACTAACAAAATCTTGTATCCAGAATTTGTAAAGAACTTAGAAATCAATGGGGGAAAAAAACTACACCTGAAGACATCTTTACCTTCAGAAACAGCTCAAGAGTACCTCCAAGGCTGACTCCAGCCCTTGTGAAGTGTCTGCCTGAGGACACTCAAGGCCGCCAAAGAACTTACTGCTTGCTCCAGCTGGCACCTGAAGACAGGGCCCCTGTCCCCCGCCTCTGAGGAGGGTAGAGCCTAACTTCGATAAGCACCAGTTAGCAAGCCCCCTTGGGTCTCATATGGTCCAACTCCCACCCAGTTTGTAGTTTTCACTTCCCTGACTCTGAGCCCCACGTTCCCCTTCTCTACTCCCTCATTCTCCATCGCAAAGGCCTCTGTGCAAACTGGAGTCCTGTTCACTCTGGGCTCCTCCCTTTTGCAATAGTACACTACCAATTAAATTAGATCATTAAATCAGAATTTAATGATCTAATAACAAAAATGAACTAATTACACTCTAGCTCCATGCAACAACATAAGTGAATCTTCATCGCATAGTCTTGAGCAAAGGTCAGAGACATGGTCTATCTGGCTTAAAAACAAGTGAAACTGGGATTTCCCTGGTGGTCCAGTGGTTAAGAAGCCCTCTTCCAAAGCAAGGGGTGCAGGTTCAATCCCTAAGATTCCACATGCTGTGGAACCACTAAGCCCACACACTACAACTAGAGAGTCTGCCCACCACAACGGAAGATCCCACCTGCCACAGCTAAGACCTACACACCCATAAATAAAGTACTTACCCAATAAACAGAGGTAGTTGGGTTCAGTTAATCTGGATAGTTTTGTGACTTGATTCAAGATGTTATAAAGCTCTGTTGGTTCACACAAAACCAAACCGGTCATCCTACAGGAAAGAATCGATAACGTATTAATAAAAGCTCAGTGAAGTGAAAGTCACTCAGTTGTGTCCAACTCTTTGTGACCCCATGGACTATTCAGTCTATGGAATTCTCCAGGCCAGAATATTATTGAGTGGGTAGCCTTTCCCTTCCCCAGGGGATATTCCCAACCCAGGGATCGAACCCAGGTCTCCTGCATTTCAGGTGGATTCTTTAGCAGCTGAGCCACAAGGGAAGCCCAAGAATACTGGTGTGGGTAGCCTATTTCTTCTCCAAGGGATCTTCCCAACCCAGGAATCGAACCATGGTCTCCTGCATTTCAGGCAAATTCTTTACCAACTGAGCTATCAGGGAAGCCCAAAAGCTTAGTACATCTTTCTATTTTAGATGAATGACTACCAAGTAAGATAATTAAACTTTCTTAACATGTGTTCAAACAAAGGTGAAAATAAGCTCCAAAGTGATCAAGGAAACTTCAAAAACTTAAAGTGAAATGTGTGTAGGGGAGATAAACATTGCACACAACATATCTGAATAAAATAGGTTGTAAAACAGTCACCAATTCATTTCTTCTTTCAGTAAATCATCACTGAACACCTACTACATGCCAGGCACTGGAAATAACTGTGGTTAACTACACCCACCCTCATGAAGATTACAGTCTAGCGTGGAATGCAGACATTGGACCGAAAAATACTTCGTTAAGCAGGGAAAGCATTATAAAAGGGTCAGCATCCAGTGTCACAGGAGGTGCCAACAGGAGGGCCTCACCTGGTCAGGGGATGGGTGGTCAGAGAAGGGCTGTCTGAGATGTGATTGCTGAGACAGGAGGTTAGGCAAGACTTAGGCAGGTGGAGGAGGGAGAGAGGATGAAGGAGGTGGGGACACTCCTGAGAGCAGGAGGGAACTT
Organism: Bubalus bubalis; assembly: GCF_019923935.1. Lineage (NCBI taxonomy): Eukaryota > Metazoa > Chordata > Mammalia > Artiodactyla > Bovidae > Bubalus > Bubalus bubalis. Next base: position 8,045,600 of record NC_059180.1, on the reverse strand, counting down.
AGCACCTGAGGTTTCCAAAGGAGCCTGGGGTGACGACAGTGGGAAGAGAGTGATGATGAAGACCCTGGGGAGGCTGGTGCAGGTCCCTTGTGAGGGGCCTTGTGGGCTTATTGTAAAGATCGTGGTGCTTCGTGGAAGGTGGCGCATCGCTCACTGGCACTGACAGAACTGCCCGGCCAGCCTGGGCTGTGGCTCCTGCTCACAGGGCTGCTCTTGGTTCCTGGGCACGACGGTCTCTGCTGCCCCCTGGACACTGAGAGGGGAAGGCCTGTGCAGAAGCTTCCTGCAAGGAGGTTACCTTTTAGCCGGGGTGGGAGCAACCAGGAGCAGCCAGCAGACCTCTGCAGGCCAGTCAAGTCCAGGGACAGTCTTGCTCAAGTGGACAGTTAGGGTCCACTTCAGAATTATCAATACGATGCTCCCCAGAAAGGCTAACCGCTCGTCTTGGGCCCTGGAACCTTCTCGCCTCCTCCAGCACCTCAGTTCTCAGCCTCCCCTCCAACATCATCAGTTTCGGTCTCCATGTAGGTCATTGCCAGTGGCTCGCCAGCATCCTCCGTGCCTATCTCTGTTCCCTTTGTCAGCTGAGACCTTTCAAAAGGGATATGTCTACACAGCCTCCACTTCCTCACCTCTGAACTCTAGTCTGAACCCCTGTTGTGCCACTTATTCTTGGCTGCCTGACCTCAGGGAATAATTAGCCTTTTTGTGCCTCAGTTTCTGCCTCTGTTAAATGGGGGTAAAAATAATATTGCCATTTCTGTAGAACAAGGATAATAGTACTTGTTGTGTGTGGATCAATGAAATTACACACGGAAGACATTCTGAGCAGGGAGGAAGGGCTTGGTAACTGTTAGCTATTGGTACAAATTTCTCCCCTGGAACTTCTAACCCCAAACCACAGAAACTGCTCTTATCAAGGTCATCACAAATACTACTCCTGCCTAATCCATTTAGTCATTCCTCTGTAACCCACTTGAATGCCTCCTTCCACAAACACTCTCCGCTCCCAGGACCCACCACTCTCTAGGCTTCCCGCTTCCCTCTCAGATGGCTCCAACTCTTCCCACGAGCACACCCTCAGACACAGTCATCTCCTCTCTTCTCTACCTACACTCTCACTCTGGGACAGAGCTTCTCGGCCTTGGCACCACTGACATGTGAGGCCAGGTAATTCTTGGTGGTGGGGCTGACCTGTGCACCACGGGATGTTTAGCAGGATCCCCAGCCCCTTCCAGGAGAAGCAAGTACCAACTCCCACCCTCCAATTACAAGTGTTTCCAGACGTCACCAAATGTCCCCTGCAAGAAGGGCAAAGTCACCGTTAGTTGACAACCACCACTCCCCTAGAGTCTAGGGGATTCATCCAGTCCCTGGAATACCCCCTGTATACCAATGACTCCCAAATCATAGCCTCTACTTGACCTCTCCACTGAGCTCCAGGCTCCATGTGGATGCCTGATAGGTAGCTCAAGTATAATGTAGCCAGAAAAGAAGGTTTAAATTACACAAGCCCACATCTCCAATATCTTCTTGTCTTTTAGTCTTCCCTGTCTCAATAAACAGCACCATTATCCACCAAGTTACTCGAGGTCACATGTCTAATCCCTCATTTCCCTCCCATTAGCTCCCATCTATTAGCTCTACAACCTTAATATATTGGGCTTCCCAGGTGGCTTCGTAGTAAAGAATCTGCCTGCCAATGTAGGAGACGCAGGTTTGAGCCCTGGGTCGGGAAGATCCCCTGGCGAAGGAAATGCCAAGCCACTCCAGTATTCTTGCCTGGAAAAGCCATGGACAGAGGAGCCTGGTGGGTTATGGTCCATGGGGTCCCAAAAGAGTCGGACATGACTTACTGACTAAGCAACAACACCTAAATATATATATTCCAAGCCCATCTCCAGGGGGCTAGCAAAGTACTAGCATTCTAGGCCAAAGTACTAGCATCTCTCTCCCAAGGACGCAGTACATGCCAATTGGGCTTCTTGCTTCTGCTTTCTCCCTATAGTCTAAACTTCACATGGCAGTCAGGGTAATCTTTGTGAAGTATGAGTTCATTGTCTTCACCTGTACTCACTCATTTGCTTATTTTTATCATCAGTCTCCTCATAGTGGAACGTATGGCTCATAAGAGTGGGGACCTTGCCCTTCTGGTTCACTGCAGTATCCCCACACGGTGCCCAGGATTTCTGATGCAGACCAATGCTCAGTCAGCATGTGTTTAACCAATACATTATTACTAGTCACCATTCCTGCCTTCACCACTGGGCCCATCCTGACCTAATGCCATACACCTAGATGCCACACACAGATCCCTCCTAAAGGACCTCCCAACTCATCCCCCCAGGTCCTCCGCCTCTGAAAGTCCTGATCTCAGGCCATTTTGGAGGTGGTGAGCATCAGGGAAAGGGGATGGACTCTGTGTCCAGTCCCCAAACTTTACGAAGCCAACCTAAAAGCGGGCTCCTAACATACCTGGTTGATCACTCAGAGTCCACCCTCACCCTCCTACCTGCTTCTCCCCACGACAACCTCCATCTCTTCATTCATTAGCTAACAGACTGTCTCTGGGCTTTCAGGTAAAAGCCTAGTCTAGCCCCAGGAGTCAACTCCTTCTGACAACTCTCCTTCCCAAAGGGTGCACTCCCACTTGTCAGGCAAGATCTGCCTCACCTGCTGGCAGACCTCAGGAGGGTGTGCACCGTCCTGCCCCTAACAGCACACTCCTGGGGGAAGACGAAGCCCTGTGAGCCACAGTGAGGAGCGCCACTGGACTGGGCAGGCAGAGGACTGGACACAGCTAACAGCCCTTCCAGCGCAACTCCACACTTGTTTTTGTTTCTTTTTTTTGGCTACACTGAGCGTCAGGAGGCATCGTAGGTCCCTGACTCAGGATCAAACCTGTGCCCCCGCCAGTGGAAACATGGAGTCCTAGTCACTGGACCACCAAGGAATTCCTGCTCCAAACTCTGAAGGGTATGAGAGGTTCTTGGCTCCACCATTTAGGTCCTAAGAATAATTTGATATCAAACTTTGATATAGAACCATAAAACAAATACTGATGAGGTGCTGTGCTCAGCCAGGCTTGTGCCCCACCTTCTGCTCCTGACATTGGTTCCTGGATATGCCCAAGCTCTGGACCCAGCTTTGTTTTCATTTCCCTGACCTCTGCAGCCAGAGGGGGACTGGAGCCTTTTTTCCCAACTCAGAACTGCCACCATCAGCATCTCAGCTCTTGGGAGCTCCTGGCCAGCAGCTTTAGGCTGCCTCTGCAGTCACCAGTCCACCACCTCCTAGCTGCTCTGCTGGCATGTAACTTGGAAAGCCAAGTCCTTTGATGCCCAGCAGGGATGGGCCACAACTGAAAATTAAGCTATATAAACATAGTTCTGTTTTAAAATGTATGTCCCCAATTTCCAATATTCCAGGGTCCCTAGAAGAAAATAAAACTCTCATACAGGTTGGACAATAAACATCTTTCTAATTCTTCATTTTAGCTCCAAGGATATGAAAGATTTAAAATACTTCACTTGAGTAAAATACTTCACTTGTGGTACAATTTTAGGGTTGAAGAGAAGATAAGTTAGCACAGAATATGTGCACCTAAGAGCAAAACTTTGATAGCTCATGACTGTGGTCCAAAGCCTATTGCAAGGAACAAAATGGTCAGTATACGTGCATATGCGTGGCTCGTGTGTGGGTGCAGCAAGGAGGGTATCAGTGTGTTTCCTACATTGTGCATAAAGATATACAATGAAGAACTAGAAAAATTAATCCATAGTGATAGAAATCAGGAAGTCAGGTATTTCTATTTTCTGGGGGACTGGGACATAAGGGAACTGTCTGGAATAAAGAAAATGTTCCTATAGCTTGCTTTGGGTGGTGGTTACAAGACTACAAACTGTCAAAACTATCAAACTGCACACTTAAGATCTGGACACTGTATCGTATGTAAACTATATGGCAATTTTTGTAATCCCCTGAAATATGAGGACACTTCTCTACTTTGGGTGGGGATGGCCCGATAGAGAATTTGGGAGGTAGGGGTTCCCTGCCCTGGAGATGCTGACAGGAGCTGACTGACTTGGCAGGGATGGGGAGAAGTCCCACCCCCAGATGTAGCAGTGAACATGAGACTCTGACTCAAGTTCCTCTCCTGCGGCCTCAACTCTCCCCTCTACAGGGACAACTTCAGCCCTGGCCTCTCTCAGGGGTTTCAATCCCGTACTTCCTCTTGGAGTAATCCCCCAAGTGTCCACTGATATTTTTATGTGGACAATTCATCACCACTTCCAATTCAGCCCATCTAAAATAGAGTTCTTTTTCTCCACACAGCTCTCCTTCCACACAACTTTTCTCAGGCTGAGTTCTCACAGCACTTTTATTTAAATCCAGATAGGCACAAACAATTCTTATCAATTCTTTCCTCTCCCTCATTGGCCCCACTTCCCCATTTCTAAAACTACCATCAAAACTCAGATTATTTATCATCTCCTAAGACTCTTGCTGGAGAAGGCAATTGCACCCCACTCCAGTACTCTTGCCTGGAAAATCCCATGGATGGAGGAGCCTGGTGGGCTGCAGTCCATGAGGTCGCTAGGAGTCGGACACGACTGAGCAACTTCACTTTCACTTTTCACTTTCATGAATTGGAGAAGGAAATGGCAACCCACTCCAGTGTTCTTGCCTGGAGAATCCCAGGGATGGGGGAGCCTGGTGGGCTGCCGTCTCTGGGGTCGCACAGAGTTGGACATGACTGAAGACTCTTGCAGCACAGAAGCTGCAAGAAGAACAAGGTTAGTCTCTCAAAATACTATGGAAGATAAGCCTCCTGAACAACCTCCCTACCTTGCACATTTTCCCCTTGGAATCTTTGACATACCAAGGTCAGTCTAATCTTCCTCAAACACAGTTCTGGTGGCATCACAAAAGCCTCTGATAAACACTTGCTTCCCAAGGAATAAAACACAAACTTCTCAGCTAACATGCGTAAACCCTGCACAATCTGGGGTTTCCAGTCTTGTATCTAAAACCACTTGACTCTCCCCAAATTCAGAAACCCACTCTCAACCTGGTCAGGTGCTGGACAATAAAGAGATAAAAGTACCTGACTGCATGATGCTTTCAGTTCCAGTGGTAAGATACAGGGGTAAACAATTAACAAGAGAACACAGTCAGTGATACAATAAAGGACACTGTTCTCATGTCCCAACTCCCAGCAGAAATGATCTGTTCACTGTCCCCTCCTCCAGGTTTTCCTTTGGGCTCTTTTCCCTTTCTTTCTCATCTGAACACTTTCTATTGTTAAATGCCCAACTCCCAGTGCCCCTCCTTTGGGAACTCCAAAGCCCATGAGCAAGGATCTCTCCCTCCTGTGGTGCTGAATGGTCTAACTCTTGTTCTTCCTTTACATCTCAGCTTAGATGTTTCATCCTCCAAAGTCCTCTCTCACATGGCCCCCACCTCCACCCCAAATCTGAGTTAGATAGACCTCCTTTTTGAAGGAAAGCTACAGGGCTCAAAATAGCCTGGAGTTAAAACTCCCCTCCAATGGTGGGGTCTCCCCCACCATTCTATACAGAACAAAGAACTCCCCGACCCCCCCTCGCCCCCCGAAGGAAGGAATGGACATTAAGATTGATTACGTCCAGCTCCCAGCCAGTCCCAGTCTCCAGCCAGTCGCAGGAATTCCTTGCCCTTGTTGTTAAAAGTTAACTAATCCAAACAATCTTGAAGAAAAACAGCCCCCTCGAGACAATGTATTTCTGCATCTATGTTGCCTATATATACCTCCTCTTTTCTCCACTTAGGGCAGCAGCTCACTCATCTGACTGCTGCCCCTTCTCACCTCATTAAAGGTGATCTGTTCCTGTAGAACCTCACTTTCTCTGACTCCCTTAACGTACACTTTGTGTTCCCACAGCCCCTCATAATTCTCTAGTGTAGCCCGTATCATGCTGCTTGCAATGTACCTGTCTCACTAGACTGTGAGCTCCTTAAAGGCAGAAAATGTGTGGATCCTTGCTCATCTGTGAAGCAAGTGATCTTAGTAGCTCAATGAACAAATGGAAAGGAGGCAGGCAAGAGTAAGCCGGTCATCACGCGCACCCTCCTACTTGTATGTTCGTCAGTACTTGGGCTAACTGTTCTTTTTCACCCCCTGCTTCCCCATTCCCAGGTAGGCTGTCATCGGTTCCCCCTCACTGGGTTTGCACACTTCTCCAAGGTAACAACCTGCAACACACCGATCTGCCCCACTTGACCCTGAACTTTTGAAGGGCAAGGAGGTCTCTGCACCCCCAGAAAATAACAGCAGGACAAATGAGCTTCTAAGTATACTGATACATTTGAATGGTAAGCTTCCAGTGAGCAAAAACCATGTCTTCACTTTCTCTGTGGTGGACTCTGAACAAACCCACTTTAACTCTGCTCAACATGGTTTCTTGGCTCCTAAAGCTGAAACGATGTGGCCAGGTTGACAGCATTGCTGGGCCGACCAGAGGTGAAGGGACGGCGTGACTTTGCAAGTTTTATCACCTGGATATCTGTTACCGCATCTATAAACTCTAGCGATGAGTCAGTGCTCAGGGTCTGTCATTCTCGGGAGTGGTGTCCCTAAAGCTTTGTAAACTTAATAGAAGGTACTGGGCATCAGGAGGAACGACAAGTGGACGGACTGTGTGTGATCAGGGGTGGTGCACAGGACTGACAGATTAGAGGAGCCCCCATCCTCCACCTCAATCCCGGGGCTCTCTGCCTCCCCTCCCCCATTTCCTTTCCAGAGTTTTCCAGAGCTCGGAACCCCTCCAGTCCCCAGGGACAACAAGATGGGTGGGTTTGGCAGAGCTGGCGGAGGGGAAGAGCGGCTCCGATCGCACCCATTCCGTCGGGCCTCCGACCTGACCTCGGCCGGTCGCCCTGTCAGAGCCTCTGTCTGGGGCCCCACCTGCAAAATGGCTCCTCTAAGGCTCTCCAAGCCTACAGCCCGTCTTCTTCCACCTCTCGAGTGCGGACTCTCCCTCCCACTCTGGCCGCGTCTCCCTCACAGGCCGCACGCAACACGACCAGCGCTATGACCCAGCCCAGGACTGCGCTCCGGGAAGCACCCTTCTACGGGCCTCCTAGAAAGCCCGGATGTGCCGAGATACCGCGAGAGCTGGGACGTGGGGGCGCCGGAAGCAGCGCCGCTCTCGCGAGACAAGGCGGAGCAGAGCCGGGAGGTCTTGTGCAGTGTGGAGGTCGTTGGAGTCACTTGTCTGGTGACAGCTCCTTTGCCCGCCTGTCCGCGCCCCGCCCGTCCCAGCCATGCTTTCCGCCCTCGCCCGGCCTGCCGGCGCCGCTCTCCGCCGCAGCTTCAGCACCTCGGCCCAGGTAGGCCCCGCGAGGGGCGGCCTGCAGGTGGAGGCTCCCCGGCCTAGGCCACGTGTGTTCCTGGCTCGCGAGCAGCCTTGTCCCCGGGTCAGTCGGCTTGGACCGCAGGGCCGCCTGGTGCAGACCCGCAGTTGTGTCGGCTGGGTCGGCCCTGATACTGGGCGGGAGGTGCGCGGGAGAAAGTCCCGGAATCAGGGAGGTGGGAAATAGTCCAGCTCCAGTACCGGGGCGCTTCTCCGAGCCTGCCAGTTCACCCCCAGAGTCTGCTCTTGACCTGTGCTCCTTCAAGCTTGAGAAGCCAGGGCTGTAGGGCTTAAAGTAACTTACCTTCCGTAGTATTTTGAGAGACTAACCTTGTTGTTGCAGCTTCCGTACAAGCATTGTGTAATTTTTAACTTGATAGTGCAGACGGAGCTACCCAGGGTAGAACACTGGTCCAAGGTTACACAGTCGTTTGGCCAGAGGATTAAAATTCCCCTCTCCTGACCACTGTGATTTTTTTCTTTTCGAATCACCAAGCCTTCCCTCTAAGAACCCGAAGACTCTGCTTCCTCTTAAGGATCTTTTGAAGGCTGCTGCCTGCCGTGGGCCGCCTGGGACTTGGCCTGGGACTGCTTAAGCCTAAGCTATTTTTAGCCGTCTCGGGCAGCGATTCCTAAACTCGAGTGTGTATCAGAATCACCAGAATACTGATAAAGATCAGAGACAGAGAGTCAGTGAAGGAGGTAGGACCTGCTGGGCCTCTGTTTTTACCAAGTGCCCCAGGTGATTCTAATACACCCCAAGTAAGAGAACCCTGGAATGCCCACATCGCCTCTTAAGTACCTTGCCCTAAAAGGGAGGTGATTGTTAAATGAGGTTCTGCATTTCTTAGCCTCCACCTTTCAGACCCGTCTCCTGTGTGTTCAGTTCATTTGGAAAATAAATACACACATAAGTACCTTTGAGTATCTACTTGTCCAGAACTGTGTTGGGTGCTGCAGGTGATACTGGGATGAGTGAGAAGCAGCACTTACGCCAAAAGTGAGTAAGCTTAGGACCCTAGGACCTGAGGGGGTGTTGAAGAGTGACACTGAGGAGTGGGGGAAGGGACCTAACTGAAGATAAGACCCATATTTGCTGCTATGATTTCATGAGGGGTATTGAGAGAAGAAGGAACATGGAGAAAACCAAGGCTTTGGATTTTGCAGTTGAGTTGCTAAGGTAGGAAAAACTGCTCGGAAAGAGTGATGGGAGTTGGGGGTGGTATTGATATCGGGAGCTCAGGTTTGGATATGCTGAGTTTAAAATTCCTACTGGACATACAGACAGAGTCGTTGAGAAGGCAGGTGTAGAAGTCAGAAAGATGAGCTTGAGCCAGATGGTGCATTGGCCTAGAGACTTTAGATCCCGTGTCATTAACCGGAAAAATGGAGTGAGCATTCAACCTGCGTGTATTTATGTCTCTGTATGTACTAATGTTCTAATATATAAACACAAGAAATAAATTTAAAAACAAGCTGTTAAATAAAGTTTGTTATACAGACTTTAAAAAGCAAACTTGTGAAGGAAGTGTTACTATATATCCATTTTCAATGCCCATTGCTAAACAGTGTGCCAAACACTGGGAAAGGATGTGAAATCTGGCAACAGCTTGTCAGGAAGAGATCAAGCGCTGTCCTGCAATACCAGAGATTCATCTCACTGTAAAGATTCCACCATTTACAAGTTATGTTTTTATAAATATTAGCCGAGCTGATGAAACCTTATACAAAAAGTAACATGGCCTCATTCCACTGAGAGTGTGTTGCATTCATCTTGTTTGTCACACGGGACTGATTGATCCAAGGACCCTAGTTGAGGACACCAGGTCTGTCTGTTTCTTGGTAGATATGAATTTTTTAACTGTTAGATAAAAATGAAGACATAATCTTTGACATTTCATCCCGCACACCAAGGGGACTGTGTTGTGCTCCCCGTGTCGGAACCCTGGTCAGTCGTGGGAGCCAGGCTGAGAAATCTGGGCATGAGGAACTTGAAAGGATTTTTGAGCAAGGCAATGATGAAACCTTTGAATTTGGGGGAGGATGGTCGAGAGGTAGAGCTGAGGACCTAAGTTAGACAGTGGAATCACAATGGAAATCAGGGGCAGGTTAGGAAGATGTTTGAGATACCAGCTCCTTCTTGTCTTAACTGGGTGTCTCCAGTAAGGAAAGAGGCAGAAGATAGGAATAAAGGTTTGAATGTGGATGAACACAGGTGCCATTTGGGGACAGGGATGGGAGAGGTAGCGAGGATAAATTTATTTACACATCTGGGTTAGTGGGACCAGTGGAATGCCTAACAGAACTGGAGATGTGGAGTTGGAATCTGGGAGTCCCTGGGATTCAGGACAAGGTGTGAGGGTGATCATTGAAGCTCCAGAGGTGGGTGAGATTCCAGACTTGAGGTTCTGGGTGGTTGGTCCAGCTACTTTTCTGTGAAGTCAGGGGTACAACTTTAAAAAAAAACACGTGAATTTGAATCTAACTTGTAGTATATCCCCTTTCGAGTTTTAATTTCTTCAAGCAGATCACACTGTGTGTGAGGTGGTTTTTTGAGGGCTTTTTTTTGGTTTGGTTTGTTGGGTTTGCTTTTGTTGACAGAAGTCCGGTATTGTGGCTTCGGTTGCTAAGGAACACGACGTGCAGCCTTAGTGTAGACGCTGCCCTCCAGGACTGTGTACTGGCCTTCGAACTCCTGCGGAGGCTCTTTTCTCAGTTTGTCTTCTTCCTGGCCTGCTTGCCAGGATAGGCTCCCCTTCTCGTTTGTGAGTTTAGGCTGGAAGCAGCCTCCCTGAGGATGGCTGGGGTTTGGGTTAGGCCCTGCGTGAGACCTAGAGGGGAGAGTGCCTCTTGTGTAAGGGGAGTGAGCTTTAGGGCAGGACTTCGCTTCAGGACAGTTCTTTGCCCTCAGCTCCTGGGCATCTCACTGCCTGGCTACTCGGGAGCTGGCCAAGGTCTGTTTCACTCCTACAGCCCCCAGGTCCAAGCACTGGCCCATTGGTAGGATTTCAGAAATATTTGTTTATAGTTTTTAAAACTGCACGTTGCAGGCGAGGCTTCTGTTAGCAGTCCAGCAGCCGCGTGAGTAGTCTGCTTGTCTCTCGAGGGCACGGGAGAAGTGTGCCCTGACGCTCACAGCACCTGAAGGCACAGGTTGTCCCCCGTTTTCCTGAGGCATGCCTCTGAACTTCCGGAAAGAAACAGGGCTTTGGGGTGGTAGGAATACCTTCGCCTCTTCGTTTGGGACCACTGCAGTAAAAGAGGCCAGGGGCCGTAGTCTGCAGTTTTTAACGTGTGAATCCTTTTAATGCTGATTCCGTCTTCAGAGTCCTCTCTCTGTGCCTTTTTCTAGAACAATGCTAAAGTAGCCGTGCTGGGGGCCTCCGGAGGAATTGGGCAGCCACTTTCGCTTCTTCTGAAGAACAGCCCGTTGGTGAGCCGCCTGACCCTCTACGATATCGCTCACACGCCCGGAGTGGCCGCCGACCTGAGCCACATCGAGACCAGAGCGACCGTGAAAGGTACTGGGCCCGCTGACCCCACAGACCTTTCATCTCTTCTCTCCAGGAGACCAGGATCCAGGTTTAGAGGGAGATTCTTGGGTGGAACTAGGTGTTCAGAGACTTGGGATTTCCGTGTCCATTTTAGAATTAACTTTTATGAATTATTGCAGCTTTTTGCACTTGTCTCTAAAAATGTAACTAGTGTCTTTCAGAAAAACAACAGTGGCCTGATCTTCCCATTTAAAATTTTTTATGATTTAAAATAATAGGAGGGTAGGGGTAGGGGGAGCCTCCTGCAGGGACGTGGGGGCAGTAAGCGGTGCTGCCCCTGGTGTGCTGCCGGTGCCTTCCGGGCTGGGCCATCCCTCCACCCCAGGGTTTCCTCCGCCAGCTTCTTCAAAGCACGGCCGCCTTAGGGAAATCTGAAATGAATATAGGTATATTATCCAAGAAGTCATTCATAATCACGTACAGTTATGTATAGCCTGCTCATTATAGCAGCGTTTATCCACGTCACCAAATTCTTGGTAAAATCATTTTTAAAGAGGTATTGTAAGTTACAGTTTATTTATTGTTATACCCATGCTGTTGGCCATTGAGCTGTTGTGTTGCGCTGTGCTATAAATATTTATGTAAGCATAAGCGTCTTGTTATCTTTACATTTTGTTTAGGATCGTAAAAGTAGAATGAGTAAGTACGGCTGCTTTACAGCTTTTACCGTAGAATGTCAGATTGCTGTGCAGGAACCTCGTACTGCTTCCTGTCTCCACTGATGGTGTGAGGCTGCCGATGGTGTTTGCACGTGTCTTCAGTGGGTGTAGACAGTACAGAAGGTTGACTTGTCAGGTCACATGCTTGTGTGCCTTCCAAGGTCCCTGTGCATTAGTTGGCTTACTTTCTCTTGGGCTGTATATTTTAGAGTTTCCAGAAGCTCACACAATAGGGACAAGTCAAATCAAAGCAGATTTTGGTCTTTGGAGCCAATTCCCCTGAGATGTTTGAAAGTGAACCTTCTTCTCCTCAGGTGATAGGAGTAAACAAAGCCGGTGCTAATGTGTAGAGTCCCTGTGTGTCGTGGATTCTCTCTCCTGGCCTCCAGTGCACCTTCTGGTCTCACCCCAAAGTCGAGCTTTTGTTAGGATGACCGTGATATGGAATAAGCAGCTCTTAGCAGGAGCTGAGCAGGACTCCGAGGTGCTGGCAAGTCGCGTCAGATAAGGCCAAGTGGCTGAGTTGGATGGTTATGCCGTTCTGTAGGGGGGCTGGGCCATAGAGGCTCTGGAAAGTGGAGTGAAAGGGACTGTCCTGCCAGCCGGAGTCGTCCAGACCATGGCGGTAGTTCTCAAGGAGAGGAACCCCTTCACAGATAGCCCTTCCATCCTGTCTTGAGGCCTGTGGTCAGATTTGGACCTGGGTGGGGCTGTCCTCCTGGGCTCTGTCTCTGTAGATGTGCTGGCCTTTGCGGGTCGAAAACTGTGAAATTGCTCACTTGCGTGTTTTTTTTTTCCAGGCTATCTCGGACCTGAGCAGCTGCCAGACTGCCTGAAGGGCTGCGATGTGGTGGTCATTCCGGCGGGAGTCCCAAGAAAACCAGGTGTGTGTTGAAAGCCTTGCCTAGTGTCTCCCTGAAAGTCAGCTAAGGATGTGGTTTTCCATGAAAAGCGGAGCTGGTTTTTTCTCTGCTGCAGAAAAGATTCCAGGCTCCCAGATGCCTGTGGGGTGCAGACAGAGCCCTGCACGGGTCACTGGGTCCCCTTGCCCAGTCTCTTGGGTTTTCTGCACGGAACGCCCTTTCTCCACGCATCTCTGCCTTGGAAGGCTTACTGATCCTCCTCGGGTATAACCCCCTATCTCCCGTCCCTACACTCGATCCACACCGACCTCTGTCTTGGCACTTGTCACACTGGGCCGTTTTCCCTACAAGACGGATTTACTTGACAGGGACCCTGTGTCACTCACATTTGAACTTCTTTAACAACAAGCACACAGCACTTGGCGCGTGTTTGGAAATTCGTCCTGTGCTCTGTGAACAATATTGAATTGGATCATTCTCAGGTATGACCCGAGATGACTTGTTCAATACCAACGCCACGATCGTGGCCACCCTGACCGCTGCCTGTGCCCAGCACTGCCCGGAAGCCATGATCTGCATCATCTCAAATCCGGTAAGTGCCTGCCGCTGGCAGGTGGGCGGCCGCAAGTGCCGCCTGAAAGCTCAATGTGCGGCTGTGCTTAGAGTGGAGAATGAGCAGGTTGATGTGCTGAAGTGGATAAAGGGGATGCATGCTAAGAGGCCTTAAATTTATTTCCTAAGGATTCTTTCTGGCCTACACCATGTGAGTGGTAACCTGAATTTCCCATCAAGCATGTGCCTTTGGGCAGGTCACTTCCCCTCTCGGTGTCTTAGTCCTTCCACCCGGAAGGCAGGTCCGCTCCTCAGGCTGCCCGTAGCCGAGATTGCAAGAGCCTGTCAGCTCCTTTCACTGTGCTCCACTCAGGCTCTGCAGTTCCCGCCACTCCGGCCTCTCCCTCCTCACACTCACACCTGATCACGTACACGGCCACCCCCACTTGCCCCTCCCCAGGCCCTGCTCGCTGGTTTTTGCAGGAAGATTGTTCCTCAGTTCAGAAACTCCGGGTCGGGAGCTGTGTCCCCCTGAGAAGTCAGCTAGGGCGCGCATGCCCACCCCAGCAGGGCCCCTGGTTGCATTTGACAGCAGCCTCCTCCGTCCCTCCCTCCTGATTGAATCTGGACTCTGGTCTCCGAGTACGAGAAGGACCCGGGTGAAGGGTGGGGACAGTGCTGTTGACTGAGGGACATGGCCACAGGTGAACACCCCGAGCTTGAGGCCAGGGCCTTTTAGAAGGGGGTCCTGCCCTTTCCAAGCAGCTCCCCTTTCCTCAGGGGCCACTGGTCAGAAGTTGTTGGGGAGCTGATTAACCGGTACCTGATATAAATCTTGCTGGTTTTGTCTTATTTCTTTCCATGTACCAGGTAATATGTTAAGCATTTGCCGTACATTAAGATACTTAACCTTCATAGTAACCTCATGAGGTCGTTGTCTTCCATCTTTACAGACAAAGAAACTGAGTCCCAGGGAGTTGATGTAATTTGCCCAGAGTTAAGATGCAGAGTGCCAGAGCTGGAACTTGGCCCTGGGCCATCTGAGCTTGAAGCCCTGTACTAGGCTGGTTTTTTTTTTTTAAGAATGGTCTTTAGGGCCTAAGGCCCAGCTGGAGCAGAACCTGGCCTGCGGAGCCTTCGTTACATTTTTAAGTTGACTGTTGAAGGGTCACGTGCATATGTGAACTTTGGGGTCGGAGGTCACCAAGGGGAAGAGTGCCCGCAGCAGTGAAGGGCTTCTTCTTTCACATGGCAGGGTGGGGGGCGAGGGCACGAAACAGTCTTTTAGAGTAGGGGGCCTTCCATGGTGAGGCTCAGTTACCAGACAGGGCAACTTAATGTGACACCTTCGGGCTTGCTAATAGTCGGATGAGATTTTTCTTTTTGTCGCATGGCTCTGCTCTCAAAATGCAGGTGAATTCTGCCTTTCTCTTGGATTTACTAGGTTAACTCCACCATCCCAATCACAGCAGAAGTTTTCAAGAAACATGGAGTGTACAACCCCAATAAAATCTTCGGGGTGACAACCCTGGACATTGTCCGAGCCAACGCTTTCGTTGCAGAGCTGAAGGTAAGAGCTGCATCGGGCGTCTTTCATGTGGCCTTTCTGATCCTCCATGTCCATCCTTGGCTCACTGATGGGCGTGGAAGACACCAGGGCCCCGATAGGCCACGTGTAACCGGAGGGTAGTGTTAAATGTCTTCAAAGCTCACCGCCTTCATGGGCGGCAGCTCTCACGTTTTCGTGGGGAATGCAGATGGGCGCCTGCGGGCTGAGACTGGCCAGCGCCTGCGTTGACCAGCTCGGTCTCCTCCCCGCGGCATCCAGGGTGCAGGCTTTCCCGGGGTCTCTGGCTGACTGTAGCGGGTTGTGCTCCTGGTACTCTCCGCCTCTGATAACTGGCCTTTGCAAGATTGACCTGCTCATCATTAGGCAAATGATAAGATCAGCAAACAGGATGGGCTTGGGCAAGCTCCTGAGATAGTGTCAGCGTTGTTACCCCAGTCTGTGTCCTGATTCGCTTCTCCTCGGGAACACTGGTGACTTAGACTCCCCTCTGCTCTCGCCAGCTGCTGGCTTCTTCCTGAGCTGCCTTTGTCCTGGGCTGGGTGTGGCACCGGCGCCAGGTCCGGAGTCCTCAGTGTGTTTCACAACTCACTGTCTAAAGTCCCTGGTTGTGGACCCTGCAGAACCACTCCTCCCTCCCTAGTAAACATCCCTCCTGAGCTTAAGGCCGTTTTTTGTGACTCCGCAGAGGAGGTTTCCCATCCTACCTCCCGCCAATTAGGAATAATTGCCGTGCACATGGCTTGGAGAGTCGGGCAGGCACAGGATTTGACCTCCACCTTCCGCCCCTGCACTCAGCACCTCTCTCCACTGCCATTCTTGCTGTGGCGTGTTCCTCAGCCTCTCTTCTCCATGGGGCAGATCCTGAGACGTGGCCCCAGGGCCTGGGAGCTCTGTGGAGTGAAGTGGAAAGAAACGCTTTAATTCCAGAGACAGTGAGTTTGAGCAAACTCTGGGAGATAGTGAAGGACAGGGGAGCCTGGCAGTCTGCAGTCCATGGAGTCGCAAAGAGCTGGACATGATTGAACCATAACAATTCCGGAGACAGTTGGATTGAATAACCAGTTCAGCACATGTGTGTTTGGAGTGGGATTGTTGGTGCCATGTCCCAGGTGCCCAGCCTGGCACCCTATGCAAGCTCCTTGCTCCGTTAGCCCTCTGCTGCTGAGCCTGCCCACCCTTGTGACTGGGCTCCCCTTGCTGGGTGAAGCGGGTTCCTGACTCTGGGCATCTCTCTTTAGGAGCTGCAGCATTTGGGGACTGCTAACCCCTCTCCCCACTCCAGTACTCTTGCCTGGAAAATCCCATGGATGGAGGAGCCTGGTGGGCTGCAGTCCATGGGGTCGCTGAGGGTCAGACACAACTGAGCGACCTCACTTTCACTTTTCACTTTCATGCATTGGAGAAGGAAATGGCAACCCACTCCAGTGTTCTTGCCTGGAGAGTCCCAGGGACGGGGGAGCCTGGTGGGCTGCCGTCTATGGGGTTGCACAGAGTCGGACACGACTGAAGCGACGCAGCAGCAGCAGCAACCCCTCTCCCATAACTCCCACCAGTGTCTTTTTCTGTGATAAGAAATATCTGATTCGCAGATTCTCGGCGGGAGGTGGGAGGCGGGCAATCATGCCTCAGGTTTAACAAGTGAATCAGCCGTCGCAACAAGCCCCGCTTAACCAACTGTGGCGTTGTGACCCCTTTCCACATGGTTCCCTCCTTTTGGTTCCAATCACTGAGCTGACAGACTTCTCAGCCCTGGCTTTTCTAGAATCTCGCTCTCGTGTGAGGGAAAGAGAATCTGCTTTGTTCACGGTGAACACTGTGGGCACATGAGTCTGGGCTGACGCGGGCGTGACGGCAGGTGTGGGAAGGAGGGCTGCCGTCCTCTGGTCCCAGGAAGCTGTCAGGCTGAGGGGGACCAGCTGGGACCCTCCAGGGAGGCAGTTTCCAGCCCGTTGTGAAGGGAGAACCTTACATGTCCTCACCAGACGCCGAGGTACTCCTCGCTGCACGTGTTCAAGCTGATGTCAGAGCATGCGGGCGCGGGGGCTGGTGGGAGAGGTGAGCGTGGCCAGAGCCGCCCGCGGCCTCTTTCCCGGCTCCTTTGTTTTGTTCTTGAGTTCTGTGGATTTTCCCAATGTTGGTGCTTTAGGTGCGTATGACGTGTTTGACACTCAAAGTGCTTGTTTAAAAATTAATCAGACTTCACGCTTTTCCTGACCAGGATTTGGACCCAGCCCGAGTCAACGTCCCCGTCATCGGTGGCCACGCTGGGAAAACCATCATCCCCTTGATCTCCCAGGTGCGTGTCATGGGTGTGTGTCTCCTCGCCCGGAGGCCCCCAGCCCACAAGCGCCCTTCAGTGGCTGACGGTGGGGCCCTGGGGCAGGCAGACCTCACCCTCCGTGGTTACTGTGAAAGGATTCCCACTGTGGGTGCAGCCCCACCCCACTTGTCTGGGGCCTGGGGGCTGTGGGAGCGAGTGCAGCCAGAAGGTGTTAGAACAGCCAGCTCCCACACACTGAAAACTGCCGGTGGAAGCACCCCCTGCCTTCCCGGTTAGGTCAGAGCAGGCAAGGTCTCTGTATAAAAATGAGGAGACGAAGTAAACACCCCCGAGAATGAGATAAATCGCCTTGTGACCTGGGAAGGAGATACTGAGGAAAGACTTTAACTCTGAATTAATGGACATCCCTCAGAGCGAGCGTTCAGTGCCGTGGGCCCTGCCAGGACCCAGAACAGCAGAGGGAGGTAGGGGGACAGTTGGTGACCAGTGAATACAGTCTGTGGTCTAGTTCATCACGCGTGATACTGATTCCCTGCTCTTCATAACTGCATCCTGGTTACGTAAGATGTTAACGTCAGGGTAAGGCAGGTGAGGAAAATCTTCCTGCTATTTTTACAGCATTTTAGTAAGTCTAAAATTAGTCCAAAATAGAACAAGTTTTTAAAAAATGAGTAGGGATCTCACTGCACCTCCCAACAAAGTCAGCTTTTTCTTTAAAGAAAGGGTCCTGATTTCCCACATGACTGCAATGCCCGGTCCCCATGGGCTGGGGCCTAGGAGGGCGCGGGACCTTGGAGCCTGGCCCTGCTCACGTGGTCCCTGTGGCTTCTGCTTGCAGTGCACCCCCAAGGTGGAATTTCCCCAGGACCAGCTGACCACCCTCACCGGTCGGATCCAGGAAGCTGGCACAGAGGTGGTCAAGGCGAAGGCCGGAGCGGGTAGGTCTCGGGTGGCCCCAGGCCCTGGTTAGAGTCTGAGCTTAAGACACGACCGCCCGGCGAGGAGCAGGGCCTATTCTCAGTTTCACCTCCATCCGCTTGACATGCCACCCCCCAGTCAGAGGGCAGCTCAGCCTGCTGGGCGGTGTGGAGTGGTGTCTGAGGTCAGCAGAGCTAATTCCATGCCATTCATGCATTTGTCGGGTCAGGGAATGCTGACATACATTCCTGATGACTAGAAGGCTGGAGGTTACACAGGTGGATTTTCAGCTGGCGGGAAAGTGCGCCTGGATCTCCAGGTCGCAGCATTGGCGTGGCTGACCCACCTGTGTCCTCCTAGGCTCTGCCACCCTGTCCATGGCATATGCTGGAGCCCGCTTTGTCTTCTCCCTCGTGGACGCAATGAACGGAAAGGAAGGAGTTGTCGAATGTTCCTTCGTTAAGTCCCAAGAAACGGACTGTCCGTATTTCTCCACACCGTTGCTGCTGGGGGTACGTACCTGGGGGCCGGGGCTTGGCTGAAGGAGGAGCGCGTTCTATAGTGGAGAGTCAACTGCTGCACCCGGAGCCTTCGCTCCGTGATTTGGATATCCATGAGCAGGGACTGTCCCGCCACCTTTGGAGGGTAGAAGCGCCACCGAATCAGGAGCAGGGAGACACCTCCATCTGTGGGGCTGGCGGGCTGTCATGGCTCCAACAGCTGGTTAGCAGTGACCACCAGGGCAACCATCCTAACAGGACCCTCGTGTCCCGAGGCGGCTTGCAGACAGCTCCCAGTAGCGGCTTCCCCACAGCAGCCTGCGCTTGTCCTGAGCCCAGGGCCTGCCGAGGCCTGTACCACTGTTAGACCTTCAGTTCCGACGTTCCTGGGCCGCTGGGACAGGGCCCTTCTAGTCAGGTTGCTGGCTTCAGCCAGGCTGGTTTGGGCAGCTGTCCAGTCTGCTTGACTCCTGCCGGGTGTTCAGGGAGCAGCTTGCCATGTCTCATCCGTGGGCACCTGCTGGGATCCTTCCTCTCATGCCCAGAAAGAAGCCCTTCCCATAGCCCCCTGGTGTCCACAATCCCCGGGACTCATTCTGAAGAGGTCAGTCCCGGAGCCCATTGAGCAGGTGTGTGTGGCATGGTGAGGCCCCGGGCTGATGGTTCTGACCAGGGAGCATCTGAGGAGGCCTGGATGCCAGGCTGCTGTCTTCCTAATAACCAGTGTTTACCTACGTATTTACACTGGGTTCTGGTGGACATTTAAATGTTTCTTCAGTCTTGAACCAACTTGGGAAAGAAACTAGTCCCAAGAAATAAGCTCTGAGTTGGGGAGAACAACTCGTGTTACTAATTATTGACTTCTTTGTGTACCAACTGACCCAGGTTTGTCCTGGCAGCCTTCTGTGAGGCAGATGAGGAGACAGACCTGGCGTGTGAGCAATCGGGCTGCATGCACAGCAAGTTCCAGGGCCTGGCCCCCAGCCCGGGGCTGGCTGACAGCAGCCTGAGTTCCCGGCACGGCTCACACCCGTCCCTTCCTGTCCTGTCCCATCCCCGATGCGTGTGACTCCCTCCGCAGGCTGCCCAAAGCCGCCGGCCGCTGGTGTAGACAGGCTAGGCAGGGCTGATGAAGTTACAAGCAGGCTCTTCTGTAACAAACTCATTCAGGGAAGCTTTCTTGTAAAACATTACCATCTCCCCTCTCTCCTTCAGAAAAAGGGCATCGAGAAGAATCTAGGCATCGGCAAGGTCTCCCCTTTCGAAGAGAAGATGATTGCTGAGGCCATCCCTGAGCTGAAAGCCTCCATCAAGAAAGGAGAGGAGTTTGTCAAGAACATGAAATGAGAAGGCGCTTAGCGAGCAGTCGGTCTCCTTAACTTATTAAGGCATCACGTCACTGTAAAGCCGTTTCAGATACTTTTGTCGTTTCAATTTGCTTCTTTGAGGAGGATTGTATTAACGAACCACCCCTTGCCAATCTCGGTCAGTCTGTCAGTGCATCAATAAAAGCAGGCTTTGATTTTCTTTTTCAAGGTCTCCTCCAGTTAAATACTGTGATTTCTTCCCCATTAGAGCCTATTGCAGAGTGGCATCTCTCCCATCACGAGTCAGAACTACATGTTATTTAAAATTTAGACTGAAGCATCCTGGTCTCCTCAGTAGCTGCAGGTCTAAAATCTCGATCAGTAACTGCTTCTCACGCCTGCACTGTGAGCTGCCACGCCCCCGGGCGTGTGAGCTGGGCAAGGCCCGCTCAGGCCTGATTCCTTCGTGTCCTCTCCCCCACTCACTGCTGTTCAGTGGCCGCCACCAGGCTGCTGTCTCCTGTCCCGTGGTTTTTCTGGCCCGGCAACCAGCTACCACTGGCTGGATTTCATCCTCTTCTTGTTGAGCCCTGATATTCAGTGGCAGTGACAGAATCGTGAGGAAGGCTGGGCAGGGGCGGGAACAGCCAAGCCAGAACACCAGCTGCCGCCACAGGGCCGCGGACACCAGGGGGGTTCCTGTCCTCGTCAGGAGCCGGAAGGGGCCTTGTCTCATAAGCTGGGCTTAGCATAAGTGTGGGGGATTAAAGGGAGGCCCGACTCCCTTCAGGCACAGGCTGCTCCCCAGAAGCCTTGGCCTCTGAAATGGAAACTGAGCTTTGGCCTCTGAAATGGAAACTGAGCTCCGTACCTAGGAAAGAACCTCCTGACGACAGGTGATGACCTTCAGTGAAAGGCAGGTGGGGGGTGGAGCTTCGCCCAGTGGACAGACACTCTATCTGCAGCTTTCTTGTCCCCCTAATTAAATGTCAAGTATGACATCGCTGTTTTCTTACACAAGTGACAATGTTCATTGTTGAAAACCTAAAATGTAAGCCAAATAATAAAGCAGGAAATTATCACTGATGATAGCATTTATGCCGTTAATTTTGCATATTTCAAAAGCAGAGATAATGCTTGTGCCACGTGCAACCTGTCCTGCTGGTTATTACTCTGTAACAAGCACACTGTAGTGCAGAATTTCTCACGACTCTGTAGTTAAGTTTCCACCAGAAAATTCTGCTCTGCTAGGTTTAGGGGCCTGGCCAGCCCGGCACGTTCAAGATGATGTCTCGGGCTCACGGCTGCTACTGGGGGTGATGAAGGGACAGCTGGGCCCCATGAGGCCCCCACAGTGGGGTGCGCGGGTTTCTTCTTGATGGCTCAGGGTTCCCAAAAGTGCAAGAGCAGAAGCTGCCTGGCATTAAGGCTTAGGCTCGGAACCAGCACAGCATCACTTCTGCTACATCCCTGTGGCTTCAGCAAGTCACAAGGCAAGCCCTGGTCCATGGTGGGAAGAGCCTCAAGGGCCTGAGTACCCAAGGCCTGGTCCTGTGGGAGCCAACTTTGGAGATCAGCCACTACATGTGATTCTTTTCTCTAAGTATATATGCATTTTCCCATATCGCCTGCTTAATTGCTGGGTAATCCTTAAGGTGAATGTACTATAAGATATACTCCACTCTTGTTGGGTAATTAGGTGGTTTGGGTTTTCACTCCTAGGAAGAGCATGGCTGTGAACCTCATGGTGCTGCTGGACTAATTCCTCCCGGTGATTCTGTATGTGAAGCACTCTGCCAGCTCTCTTTGGGGTGTGTTTGCTATTCCCTGGGATCCTCGCCGTGACCCTGACAGGCAGGACCTAGTGCAGATGACTCAGCAAGTTGTCTTGGTTTAGGATGGTCAGGTCAGTGCCCATCTCCATACACCAGGGGTTACCACATAAGGTCGTCAAGAACTTTGCTTAAAATGCAGGTTCCTCCCTGCTGCGCTGTTGGTGGGAGTGTAAACTGATGCAGCCACTGTGGAAAGCAGTATGGAGGTTTCTCAGAAAACTAAGCACGTGATCCAGGCTCAGCTGGTAGAGAATTCGCCGGCAGTGCAGGAGACCTGGGTTTGATCCCTGGGTTGGGAAGACCCTTTGGAGAAGGGATGGGTACCCACTCCAGTATTCTGGCCTGGAGAATTCCAAGGACTGTATAGTCCATGGGGTCGCAAAGAGTCGGACACAACTGAGGAACTTTCACTTTCCAACAATCCCAGTCCTGGGCATATATTCAGACAAAACTATAATTCAAAAAGATACATGCACCCTTGTGTTTGTAACCACATTATTCACAATAGCCAAGACAGGGAAGCAACCTGAACATCCATCAGCAGAGGAGTGGATAAAGAAGATGTGGCATGTGTATGCAGAGGACTAGTACTCAGCCATAAAAAGAATGAAATCATGCCATTTGAGCAACATAGATGCAACTAGAGATTATCCTACTAAAAAAGACACATACCATATGACATCACTTATTTGCAGAATCTGAAATACGATAGAAACGAACTTATCTACATCAGAAAGAGACTCGGACATAGAAAACAGACCGTGGTTGTTGCCAAGGCGGAGGGGTGGAGTAGGAGATTGGGATATAAACTATTATATAGTTTACATTAGAAGATGCAAACTATTATATATAAGACGGATAAACAAGAAGCTCCTACTGTAGAGCACAGAGAACTATATTCAACATCCTGCGATAAACCATAATGGAAAAGAATATTAAAAGGATGTGTGCGTATGAATAACTGAATCACTGTGCTGTACAGCAGTGATCAACACAATATTGTAAATCAACTGTATTTCAATTAAAAAAAAATTTTAAGGGAATTTCCTGGCAGTCCAGTGATGAGGACTCCATGCTAAGGAGTGCTGGGAACTAAGATCCCAGGCACACTGTGGCCAAGTTTTGATTTCTCTATTTTTGGCTGCGCTGGGTCTTCACTGCTGCATGGAGGCTTTCTCTAGCTGGGCGAGCGGGGGCTACTCTCTTGTCACGGACAAAGGCTCTAGAGCATGCAGGCTCAGTAGTGGTGCATGGGCTTAGTTGCTCCTCGGCACATGGACTCTTCCCAGACCAGGGATTGAACCCGTGTCCCCTGCATTGGCAGGCAGATTCTTGAGGAAGTCTGTCAAGTTTAAAAAAAAAAAAAATTAATGCAGGTTTTCTGTGCCCACCCGTCAGAAGTTCTGAGAGCAAGGACCAAGCACCTATAATATTCCAGATTCTCCCAGATTATTCCGAGGGGATGAGGTGGTCAGTGACCATGTTTCGGACACTGGCTGCCCCAGAGTTCTTTTCTCTAAGGGTTTTCACAATAAGGCTCCTGCCTTTTAGGGCTTACAGATAAGTCAGGGACGAGAGAATCAGTGAGAAAAATGCAGATCAAGTACCAAATGACTCCAAAGAGGACAAGGTTACTTCTGCACGTCTTGGTAGAGGCCAGGACCGGAGGAGACTGCCCATCAAGATAGCCAGGAGGGAGGAGGAGACGCCATCAGACCTGGCCCTGCAGGTGGGGTAGGATTCCAGCTGGCCGGAAGGGCAGGCTGGAGCCTCCCGGGCTGAAGAGAATGGGCTTAAGATGGGTTTGAGGTATGGCCAGTGCTCACACGACGAGGGGAGTGAGGCCATTCAGGGTAGAGTCGGGAAGTCTTGAATGCCAGGTTGCAGAGCTGGACCTCGTCCTGTGGGTGTGGGAACTGGGAGGATGTCAAAGGCACTGAGCAGGCTGGTGACAGGGTCCCGGGAGGAGGCTTGTCAAGATAGAGATTGTGACCCAGGAGCCTGGAGAGGGATCCAGGTGATGTCTTTGCAGCCGGCCACACCTAAGGAAAAAAGATGCCACAAGGACCACTCCTGTGACACTTGGCAGCAGAATGGGCAAGGACCAGAGCATGTGGCAGGGAGGCAGAGGGTGACGGGGACATGGAGGAAACAGCAGCAGCCTCATTTCCACCCTCCAGCAGTCCATCAGCCCATTGGCGGCGTAGGTTCAACTAACCACGCTCCCCACTTTCAAGTTCCAATTATCCGCCTCGCAGTCTGTGAATTGGCTGCCAGCCCCTGCCTTCTGGTCGCCTCCTGACACACGACTCCCATCCAGCTCAGCAAGGAAAAAAACCCGGGGACTGAGTGGATGGTGTTAATGACCATGATGAGCTGGCTGAGTCTTTGCTGGGGGAAGCCAACAACCAGTCTGTAGAGAGCAGAGAGGAGGCTCTGGGGCACCCACTCGGGGGTCATTAGATGGCGACAGAATCGGTCCTGCAAAGAAGCTCCTCTTTAAGTCCCGGGTAGACCCAGCCATGTGGGGTAATTAGAAGGAAAGCAGAGTCTTGCCTCCCCACTGCTAAGGCAGAGGGGGTGACCCCTTAGCTCAGAATGAGCCTGACCTCGCAGGAGGGAGGCCAAACCTCCCAGGTAGTTCTCCCAAACTGCCAGCAGAGGGAGCTGGAGGCTGGTGCTGCAGCATCAGTCCTGGGGACAGTGGGTCAGGCGGTGGCTGGAGGGTCAGCTTTCCCCGTGGGTCTCGGCTCTGCTCACCCCGACTGGAGTGGGCAGCCACCTTCGGCCAGGGGTGATGGAGGTGGGAGAGAGTCCAGGGAGATCTGGAAACTGGCCTGGAGACACAGAAGGGTTGAGGTGGGGAGTTTCAAAAGAAAACCCACCTCCACCCCTGTCCTTGGTGGCTCAGATGGTAAAGAATCTGCCTGCAATGAAGGAGACCCAGGTTTTCCCCTGGGTCGGGAAGACCCCCTAGAGAAGGCAATGACTATTCACTCCAGCATTCTTGCCTAGAGAGTCCCATGGACAGAGGAGCCTGGTGGGCTACATACAGTCCATGGGGTTGCACAGAGTCAGACATGACTGAGCGACTTTCACTTTCACTACTTTCCACCTCCCCATAACCATAACCCCGTAACTCAAAGCCACAGGCCCCACCAGAGGAGTAGGCGGAGAATAACTTCCCACTTACGCTCACCGAGTAACCATTGGCTCCTCCTGTCTCCAGTGCCCTGAGTGGGCAGTAGGGACAGGCCACTCTGTCCAACACCCCGAGGGGGTGGGGATTAAGTAACCCAAACCCAGGGTGGACTGAGCCACTGGGTGGCCGGAAGGGAAGGCCTAGCCTGTGGACACCTGCAGCGTGCCTCCTTCGTTGGGCCCTGGAGGGAGCTGGGCCAGGCCCTGCCTGCCTCTGAGTTCCCGCAGGGTCCTTTCTCTACGGCTCCGCTTTCTAATCCTCTAGGGCTTGAGATGGCTCTCTTCAATTAACCCACTTTAAGAGGCCACCCACGTCCTCCCACTGCCTGTCATCCCCGGGCCTGCAGGCTCACGGCTTGGGGCAACCTCCCTAAAGCAGCCCGGGTGTAGATGTTTAATTCAATTCCCTCATGAAGCCGAACAGGGTCACCCAGAACCGGGCACCGAAAGGCAGAGCCAGACGGGCTGATCTTTGACCGGTTGCCCCAGCTGACCTGGCTGGGAAACACTTAGACCACGTAATCCACAGCTGCTGCCCCTCTGGTCCGCCCCATGGTAAAGAGGTATCACCTGGCAGCTTGGCGTCTCCCAACCCATTAGCCAATGCTTGCATACTTCAGCACGACTGTGGTATGAGGCGCCTTCTGTGGGGCTGGGGAAGGCAGTCCCAGAGGGCAAGCTTCCCACCCCCAGCAGAGCCCACAGGCCTGACACCCTCCCCTCACAGCCCCCCACAGCCCCCCACCACAGCCTGACTTCAGCCAGGGGGCAGGGTCCAGAGGCGAGGCTTTGGGGTGATTCCCAGCAGTTTTACCCCTTCTTCCTTCCCAGGGCCTCCCAGGTGGTGCAAGCAGGAAAGAACCCTCCTGTCAATGCAGGAGAAGAAGTAAAAGATGCGGGTTTGATCCCTGGGTTGGGAAGATGAGGGCATGGCAACCCACTCCAGTATTCTTGCCTGGAGAATCCTACGGACAGAGGAGCCTGGGGGACTACAGTCCATAGGGTCGGACACAGCTGAAGCAACTTAGCATGCACACACTTCCTCTCCAAGGAAGCACTGATCTGACAAAAAAAAGAGAAAAAAAAAAGCCTCTCCACAATCTATTGCTGCTGCTGCTAAGTCGCCCACCAGGCTCTTCATCCATGGGATTCTCTAGGCAAGAAAACTGGAGTGGGTCCACAACCTATTACATGAAAACAAATGGGTATTATATGATTTCATATACCATAAAAAAAACCTACCACCAACAACCACTCCCCCAAATGAATTTGTGTTTGAGTGTAAACGTCCGTTAACTTGGTTCACTGTCTAGAACGGGAAGTCTGGTTCCGTGTCTTGACACCAGACCCTTGGATTTCTTGGATTGCTGACTCTCCATGCTCTGATGTCCCCTATGGGGAGTTGGGGGTTTCCCCGATGTCCACCCCCACCCCAGGAGACAGGATCTTGGGGGCACTCCATAGAGGGTGGGGGGAACACTGACCCCAGATCAGGGCTGATGGAGGGGACTGGCCATTCACAGAGGGGCTGGTGTCCCCTCAGGAGG
Organism: Bubalus bubalis; assembly: GCF_019923935.1. Classification (NCBI taxonomy): domain Eukaryota; kingdom Metazoa; phylum Chordata; class Mammalia; order Artiodactyla; family Bovidae; genus Bubalus; species Bubalus bubalis. The sequence continues at coordinate 8,019,419 of NC_059180.1, read as the reverse complement.
TCACCCTCTCTGCCACTGCCCAGCTGCTTGTCTTGAGGCCTGATGGGGAAGCACCGCCCTGCTCCCACCCTCTGTGTCTGTCTGTCTGTCTGTGGGTGGGGGGAGGAGCCATCAGCTCCCACAGAGCCTTCTCCCCACTTTAGAGCCATTTCACATTTTCCCAGCTGGCAACCCGGCCCAGCGGGACAGCTCCTGTAGGAGATCTTGGCAAGTCTCTTTCTCCTTCTCTGGGTCCCCTCCCCTCCTTCCCGAGAGAGCCCAGGGCCAGCCTGGTCCCTCTTAGGAAAGGCCACCCCTTAATCTAAGCACTACCCCCCACCATCACTCTGTGAAGCCCCCTCCTCCCGAAGCCTCCAGCCCAGATGACTACAAACCCCACCTCCGTTGCCTAAAAATAACTCCTCCCAGCCCAGCCCGCTCCCTCCCGGGCTCCTGCTGGTGCTAATGCTCTCCCAGCCAGGCGGAGAGCCCCGTGCCAGGCAGACCACGGGACGGTAATTAGGTTAACTCCACTCCTGACCAGGATGGTGATCGGATGCTTGGGCTGGGGCAGGGGTGACTGGGAGTGCTTCTTGCACGGGCCTGGGTGATTTTGTGTGGTGTGTGTGTGTGTCTGTGTAGGTGTCTGGTGTGTGTATACGTGGGGTGTATGTTTTGAGTGGCAGGCACTGCATAAGATGCGAAAGCAGAGACCGAAGTTGGGTGTACCTGGCCCAGACTGGGGGAGGGGGTCGGGGGAGGAAATGTCTGGCTCAGGAAAGGAGGGGTGGGGGAGGGGGGAAGCGATGCGACCCTCAAGCCCCTCCTGCTGCCCATTGATGTTGACCAGGCAGTGCCTGCTTGCATTACCTAGCATCTTGTCCTCACCCAGAACCTTCCACGTCTGCCATCTCACAGCTGTGAGGAGGCCCCCGTTACAATCAGGGGAGCAGGGAGGGGCTGCCCAGGAGCCCCCGCCCTGATGAAAGCCCGGTGCAACTTTAGCCCCCTTTTACCCGGTGGCGCTCGTGATAAAGAACCTGCCTGCCAGTGCTGGAGGTGAAGGAGGTGCAGGTTCGATCCCTGAGTCAAGAAGATCCCCTGGGGCAGGGCTTAGCAACCCACTCCAGTATTCTTGCTTGGAAAATCCCATGGACAGAGGAGCCTGGTGGGCTATAGCCCATGGGGTCACAAAAGAGTCGGACATGACTCACGCGACAACATGCACGCACGGGCCAGCTCCTCTGTGCCAGGCACCTCCTGGGCACAGATACAATGTGGGATGATCAGTAAACTGAGGCTTCAGTCATGGGATCTTGCAGGTGGTGATTGGCAGGTGGGACTGAGTCCCCACTGACGCTTGAGAAGACCCCAGCCCCGGGGCACTTTCCACGGCGAGGAGCAGGGTCATCCGTGGCTGCTGGAGGGGGGCTGTCCCAGCAGCTGCAGAAGAGACCGCAGGAGGAGGCCAGGCCTCTCCAAGGGACCCTGATTGGACTTCGGACATTTATCGTGACGAGCATCTCAAGGTGCAAAACCAGAACATCAAGCCTGCCGCACCCTGGACAGCATGGCTCAGACAAGGCTCGGCACAAACAGGAAGTGATTTCAAGAAAGAGTTAAATAGCAGCACAGAAGGGGCTCAGAGGAACAAAAATGTGGAGCTGGGACCAGAATGGCGGAATTTTCCCTGGCATCTTGCTACGCTATAAATTTGACTCCAAGCTTCCCAGTGCCACAGAGCCTTCCAGAAGGAGAGTCCAACAGGACTGGTGTAGTCTCAAAGGACAGCCTGGGAGATGAGGCTACTGGAGGCCAAGAAGGGGTCGCCTCACTCCAGACCCCAAACCTCCTCCCCACGCTCCATCCCCAAAGCTGTGGCACCTGGATTGTGGCCATTCCCCTGCTTGCTGAGAGGATTAAGTGTCTAAAGTCCTCATCGGGGGAATTCCCAGGCAGTCCAGTGGCTGGGACTCTGCCCGTCCACTGCAGGGGGCACGGTTTCTTTCCCTGGTCAGGGCACTAAGATTTCATATGCTGCACAACATGACCAAAAAATAACATTTTTAAAAAAATTTTTTAAATAAAATAAATAAATCAATCCACAACCCACAGTGGGAGCTCAATAAATGGTGATCATCTTTTTCCATGTTACTCACTTGGTGGTCAGGGCTCTCCTGGGACCCACGAGGGAGTCTCCGGGTCTGAGGGTGGAGGCTGCTGGGAGGAGGGGAAGCTGGGGTCCTGGGGCAGCCCCAGGCAGGGCACAGGAGCAGGGTCCCCCCCACCGCCATCCTGCAGGTCTGGGCCAGCCTGGCTTTGTCTGAGCTGCCGGGATTCAGGAAGCAGTTTCAGGCTGCTGGGGTCCCTGGAGGGATCATTAAAGCAGGGCCAGGGGGAGAAAAAGGAGGCTTTTTGGTAGTGTGCAATTAAATGCATCATATTTATACCACCGCGTGTACACACATACAGACACACGCAAGCAGGTCATTCCCAAGTACCTCCCGCTCCCCCTGTCCCACCCAGGCAGCCGCTCCCAGGCCAGCGGCCCCCTCCCCAGAGCGCAGGGTCACATGCAGTGGTCCAGGCCCCTGGCTCTGCCTCCCTGGCCTGCCCCCAGCTCACTGACTTCGGCTCCAGCTGGGGTGGGGCCTGTGGCCTTCTCTTGGGCCACTGAACAGCCAGGAAAGGCCCTATGAAATAAGTGGGGCCTGGGTTAAGACCCCCCCCTCAAAGAGACCCTCAGTGAGGGTGGGGTGGGGAGGGGGATGGGAGGGAGGTCTGGAAGGGAGGGGACACGGGTGTACCTGTGGCTGACTCTTGCTGATGTCGGACAGAAAGCCACAAAGTTTGATAAAGCAATAATCTTTCAATCAAAAAAATAAATTGAAAAATAAATTTTAAGAAATAAATAAAATGGAAAGAAAAAGAGACCCTCAGTGGCTCCCCTCCCACCTCTAGGTGCGGGGGTGGGGGGGTGTCAGGTTCAGCGTGGGTGTGCCCCTCCCATCCTACAAGCCAGCTCTAGCCATCTGTCCCAGGGTCTGAGGTGTTGGTGTGTGTGTCTGTGCGTGGATGCACGTGTGCGGGTCGCATGTTGATGTGGGAGTATGTGCGTGCTGCGTATGCCAGGAGTTGTGTGATGTGTGTGTCTGAGGTTTGGGTCATCCAGGTGTAGAGATGTAACAGTGTTCATGAGTGTGTGTGAGTGTGTGTGTGCGGGGGGGCACGTGTAAGGGGTTATGTACGGGACTGCATGCATGTGACATGTACATGGGGTACGTGTGAGATGTGTATCCAACGTGTGTGTTTCTCATGGACGTGTACGGTAGGTTCAGGTGATTGGGGATCACTTCTGCTGGCAGAGGAAGGCTGGTGATGAAACTGGGTCACAGCCTCAGCTGCCATCTCTGCGGCCGCATCCCTCCCTGCCCTCCTCAACCTCGCCCGCCCGCCCTGTCCTGGTGTGAACACGTGGAGCCAGGTGTGGCGCTCAAGGACTTTAAGAAGAGTTCACTGCACACTCCTTGGGGATGAGGGACCCAGGCCAGGGCACCTGCCCCCAGGGATAACCTGGATTCTCTCTGGACCCGGATGCAGTCGGCGCCCAGTGTGGGATGGTGAGATGATGGGCGACGAGGAAACAGGAAATGTACATCCCAGGCCACAGTGACGGGGGGAAGGGGCAGGGCTGCCCTCTGCCCGCCCATCCCCTTCCTTTGTCCCTCTGCTGCATTCCTGTTTTCTTTTACTCTCTTTATCTCCTCACCCTGACCCTCCCTTCTCCTAAGCATCTAAAACAAATTTTTTTTATTAAAATAAAATATACATAGGGACTTCCCTGGTGGTCCAGTGGTTAAGACTCCGCATTTCCACTGCCGCAGTTGTTGGTTAGATCCCACACATTGCATGGTACAGACCATTCTAGAGGAAATCAACCCTGAATATTCACTGGAAGGACTGATGCTGAAGCTGAAGCTCCAGTACTTTGGCCACCTGATGGAAAGAAACGACTCACTTGAAAACAGCCTGATGCTGGGCAAGACTGAAGGCAGGAGGAGAAGGGGATGACCCAGGAGGAGGCATCTCTGCAGCAGCTGAGCGGAGGAGCCGGTGGCTCAAGTCATCGCCCAGGTCACGTATGAGCTGGGTGGCCGTGAGCAGCTTTGGACCTCTCTGAGCCTCAGTGTTGTCATCTGTGAGATGGGACATTGATCCCTGGCCCAGGGGCTCGTTGGGAGGTTCAGAGGGAATGAGGCCAAACGCTAGGATACGGCAGTGCTCAAAGTGCAAGTCCCTCTCATTCCTGCGCCCAGGCCGAGTGGGACCTGGGTCTGCGGGTGAGGCCTAGGCTGCTGAAGACAGGCCCCCAGCTCCAGCCCAGGGTGGGGCTGAACCATTGAGCTGCTTGTGAGGCCTCAGCAGGGAGGGGAATTCTCATGAAAGACTCTAAGGCAGAGACAGGCAGGGCCCGCAGCCTCAGAGCAGAACCCCCTTCCTCTCTACACTATTACCCCTGCCCCACCCCGACCCCCCACCCATTCTAACAAAACCTTCTTCCCTTCACACTCCCACAGCCCAGGGACTTGCCCCCCTCCAAAAGGAGATCAGTCCTGAATGTTCACCGGAGGGACTTATGCTAAGTCTGAAGCTCCAATGCTTTGGTCACCTGATGAGAGGAACTGACTCATTGGAAAAGACCCTGATGCAGGGAAAGATTGAAGGCAGGAGGAGAAGGGGACGACAGAGGATGAGATGGTTGGATGGCATCACCGACTCGATGGACATGAGTTTGAGTAAACTCCAGGAGTTGATGATGGACAGGGAAGCCTGGCGTGCTGCAGTCCATGGGGTCACAAAGAGTCAGACACGACTTAGAGACTGAACAACAGCAAAAAGGACCATAATGGGGGCAGTGCTTAACCCAGAGCAATGGCCCCTTATGGCAGATTTACAGGCGAAGGACCAGAGAGCCCAGGCTGGAGGGGAGCGCAGGGGAAGCAGGCGGGGGAGTGGGAGGGAGGCTGCTGCCTCTGCTCATTTTTTATTAAAGATCTGCTTCAAGGTCAGCCCTGCCCATCTGCCGCAAGGGACTCCTCAATTTCCCAGGCTCTGCGGAGAGAATGAGAGAGTGATGCGCTGGGAGGAGGAGAGGGAGACAGAGAGGAAGAGGCCTGGAGTGGGCCAGGCAGAGAGGCATCGAGAGAAAGAGGCACGGTGGTCCCTGAAGGCAGAGAGGACCCAGCAGAGTGCTGGGCTCCAAGCGGGCCGTGCGACAAGGAAGGGAGCAGGGAGAGAGAAAGGACAACAGGGGGAAATGCATTTGGGGTTGGATCAGGAGAAGAGTGAACAGCTATGGTATTGGGACCCTGACGCCCGGGTTTTGTCATTTTCCAGATAAAGCAGCAGAACATCACTGGCCTGTCACCTGCATCACCAGTTCGCTGCAGCCTGTGACCACGAGATGCTCTCTAATTAGGAAAGGCGCATAACGCTCAGAGACAGGCATTGCTGGCCCCATTTTACAGATGAGGAGACTGAGGCTCAGTGAGGCTTAAATCACTTTCCTAGATCCACAGAGCTAGTCAGCAGCACACCAGGGCTTCAGGCCTGGGTCTGACTCCAGACCCCACTCCTCCCACTGGGTCAGTTGCACGTTCCCCACCCTTTGGACTCAGCTCAAGACTCTCCCTCCCAGGGTGCTCCAGTAGCTGTGAGGCAAAGCAACAACCCAGGGGATGAGGAGGGCAAGGTCTTGGGCAGATGAGGGCCATAGCCTTCATTTTTCAAGGTCAGGAGCACAATTGTGGGTCTACCCCCAAAGGGTGTGACTCAGTAGGTTTGGCAGATTAAAGACGGCCACCAACTCCTTGCCCATCACGAGGGGCAATCTCTGTCCCCTACCTGTGGATATGAGTGAGGAAGCACCACCACTTTATTTTTATTTATTTCTTTTTGGTCACGCTGGTTCTTCGTTGCTGCTGGAAAGCATGGGCTTTCTCTGGTTGCAGCGAGCAGGGGCTACTCTGTAGTTGCGGTGTGTGGGCTTCTCACTGCGATGGTTTCTCTTGTTGCAGAGCACAGACTCTAGAGCATGGCTCAGTGGTTACGGCGCACAGGCTTAGCTGCCCTGCATGTGGGTTCTCGGGGGTTTCCAGGTGGCTCAGTGGTAAAGAATCCTCCTGCCAATGCAAAAGACACAGGAGATGTGGGTTTGATCCCTGGGTAGGAAAGATCCCCTGGAGTAGGAGATGGCCACCCACTCCAATATTCTTGCCTAGAAAACCCCATGGACAGAGGAGTCTGGCGGGCTACAATCCATACAGTGATAGAGAGTCAGACACGACTGAGCATCCATGCACCTGTGGGACCCTAGTTCCTGGACCAGTGACTGAACCCACGACCCCTGCATGGGCAGGCAGATTCTTAACCACTGGACCACCAGGGAAGTCTGTGGAAGCACTGCTTTAAATGGAGTGGACTCTGTAGCTGCTTTGACTAGTAGGAAATGGGGAAAGTGATGTTGTGTCTGCTGAGCCTTGCCCTGCCTTAGAAGTTCAGTTAATTTCTACTTCCTCTCTAATTTCTACTTCCTGTCGTTTGGAACGCTTGCTCTCAGAGCCCTCACCCGCTGTGTAAGAAGTCTGACGACTCTGCTGGAGACACCATATGGAGAATTCTGAGAAGACTCACGGAAGGAGAGGAGTCGAGCTGAGCTCAGCCCTGCCAGCTGTCCCCACCAGGGCCCCAGACATGTGAATGAAGAAATTCTGGCCCTTCCAGTCCACAACCCATCCATCAGCTGAAAACCACCCAGTGTCCCCATTTAGTGCCTCGTGGAGCAGAAGAATCCTATAGTCAAGAACTGCCCAAATTTCTGACCCACAAACTTGTGAAATATTGGTTGTTGTTTTGAGTCATTAAGTGTTGGAGTGTTTGTTACACAGCAGTAGATAACCATTAGAGTAGGTCTGGAGAGAGACTCTGTTACCAACACATTCAATAAGCACTTAAGGTGGTTTCGATGCAGAGAGTGGAAAAAACACTTTGAGAAGTGCCAGAGGAGAGGGTGCTGGCTCCTCAGTCAAGTGCCCCCAGGGGGCTCATCGTACAGAAAGATAAATGGAAAGAGACAAGGCAGACCCAGAGAGAAAGGGAGGACTCCACTGAGGAGTAGAGAAACAAACAAAAACAAAAACAGAAACAAAAAAAAAAAAAACTGAAGTGGGAGATGGGTGTGGGGAACAGAGAGCAGCTTGGAGATAGAAAACCAGACAACTCAGCTCAGTAAGCAATGATTCTTGCATCCTCCAAGCTAGAGTGGGTGATGGGAGGTGGGCACAACACAGCCCCACCATCATGGAATTCACGTTCCAGACGCAGCTTGGCACTGAGAGAGGGTGTCAGAGACAGGGCAGAGGAAAAGAGAAAGTGTTAGTGGCTCAATAATGTTCAACTCTTTGTGACCCCACGGACTGTAGCCCGCTAGGCTTCTCTGTGCATGGAATTCTTCAGCAAGGTTACTGGAGTGCATAGCCATGCCCTTCTCCAGAGGATCTTCCCAACCCATGTATCGAACCTGGGTCTCCTGCATTGCAGGTGGATTCTTTACCTTCTGAGCCACCAGGGAACCATAAGAGAGAAAGGGCAGGGCCAATTATGAGGTCAAAGCCACTGTAAGTCATTCTCTGGCCTCGGAACTTTGGTGAGTGAAACACCACAGCCTGGCCCAGCCTAGCCTCTCATCTCAGGGTCTTTCCTGCTATGGAAAACAGTATGGTGGTTCCTCCAAGAATTAAACAGAGAATTACCACATAATCCAATAATTCCACCTAGGTATTAACCCAAAGAATTGAAAGCAGGGACTCAGACATGTGTGCACCCATGTTGACTGCAGCATTATTTACAATAGCCAAAAAGTGGCGACAACCCAAAAGTCCACTGATGCTACGACATGGAAGAAACTTGAGGACATTCTGCTGAGTGAAATAAGGCAGTCACAAAAAGACAAACACTGCATGATTCCACTGACATGAGGTCCCTAGTGCTGTCAGGTCCACAGAGACAGAGAGTAGAACGGAGGGTACCAGGGGAGTTTCACGGATAGAGTTTCAGCTTGGGTTTGGACGATGGTTGTACAACAATGTGAATATACTTAACACCATTGAATTGTAAACACTTAGAATGGCCGATTGATGTCATGAATATTTTACCACAATAAACTTTTTTAAAGGAGAATAATAAAGAACGATAGTGTGGGACTGGGAGATGCTATTTTGTGAGGTTCATTGGAAGGGTTCATTGATTGAGTGCTAGCCAAGCAAAGATGTATGTTTCAGGGGAGAGTGAGTGGGGAGGGAACAGGCACTAGCCGGCATCCAGGACCCAGGCTTGGGCCAGGCAGACACCCTGGTGGTGAAGAAAAGACACAGTTCAAGGAGGTAGAAGGTCTGCAGGGAGAAGGGGGAATTGGAAAGCTCAAAGACTCACAGGGTTCTGACTTAGAGACTGGACTTAAGAGGGAAGATGATGGGCCAGGGACCCAGAATGAAGTCACCAGCACTTACAAAAGTTTAATGGAAGAGAGTCTGATGAAGGGACTAAACACAGAGATGGGGTTGGGGATAGGAGAATGGACCAGTGAGGGACAGAGAAGCACCCAGCAACTTATCACAGCGGGATCCATTAGCACCTCCAGGCCTGAAGTGCCACCGGGAGGAAACTTAATGCCAGAGCTTGCCCAGGAGAATGGAGAGGTGGATGTGGGGACACTGGACCCGAGCTGGAGAGGAACTGGGCAGGGGAATAACACCTAACCTCTCTCCTCCCGCCCTTCGTTCTGCTGGGGATGCGTCCCCTCAGATGAACCCAGTCGGCAGCCAAGAACAAGGGAACCTGGGTAATCAACCTGCAGAGGTCAGCCTCCCAAGACCCAGAAGAGGGCAGAGAAGGAGGAGCAGGGGCCAGAGGGGCAAGCAGAGGAAAACCAGCGCAGGTGGCCATGCCATTGGCTGAAATAAGTAACACAAAGGAAGGGGCTCCTTTTGGAAAATTGGCAGGCTGGTAGGGAAACCAAGATAGAGGTCCATTCCTCTGAACTGGGAGTACAGGGCAGAGGGGGTGACTGGGGCTAAGAGGCTGCCTAGGTTTCCAAGGCTCCGTCATCCCAGGCCTGGTAGAAGACAGGGCCCAAGGCAGCTGGGGAAGCCTGCTTACAGGTCCCTCTGCCCTTCTCCACTAAAGCAGTTCCCACTGTGAATCCAGGGAGCAGGGGCTGCAGAGGCAGACGAGGGGAGGGCAGGAAGAGGATTGCCCAGCTTGGAGCAGTGTGTTCCCAGGCACTAGCCCCAAACAGAGTTGAGGCTGGCGCTGGTCAGGAACCGAATCATGTGCAGTGACTGATTTCAAAATACTAACGTGACTTCACTTAAGGCAGGGGCTTCACCCTGGGAGGGTGCCGCACCCCCGTTCCTCCTATGGCTTCCTTTACCCTCGCCCCTCCACACACCCAGCCATGGCTCCCCAGGCAAGGGGCCCTCTCCCAGCCCTTGATCTGCCTACTCCCGGCTCTGCCTTGGGAATCCCAGCCAGGCAAAAGGGGGCAGCCCCCTCCCAGACAGGGGGAGCAAACACACTGGTGCTAGGCCAGCTCAAGGCCCCAGCATATGAAATATTCATGCAGCCAGAAGGCAAGAGACCAGCAGAGGACTCGCCCCTGGGGCTATGGGGCTGCAGTAACGGCAGCAGCAGCTGTAGCCCGCCCTTCTCCCCTACCCCCAAGCTTTGTTCTGCAGACCCAGTGGGCCTGCAGTGCCCGGATCCCAACCACTCACACACAGACCCCAACATACACTCCAAAGACATACAGTAGGTGAAGAAACCTGGGGGCAAGGAGAGGGGAGGGGAGGAGGGTACAGACGGAATACAGAAGAAGACACACATATATACAGATGGGCACACACACACACAAACCCGTGCAGATTCACAGCAAACATTTACTTGGGTGACTCTCAGTGTCATGCAAAGGTGTACTTCTTCTTCTTTTTTAATATTTATTAAATTTTGGCTGTATCGGGTTTTAGTTGCAGTGTGACGATCTTCCACTGTGGCCCACAGGCCTCTAGGTGCAGCACACCGGCTTTGTTGCCCCAGGGCATGTGGGATCTTAGTTCCCTGGCCAGGGATCAAACCCCGGTCCCCCACACTGCCAGGCGGATTCTTAACCACTGGACCAGCAGAGAAGTCCCACAAAGGGCCTTCTTATAATCTGCACCCCAAGTATCTCCCTTGCCTCGCGCCGTCCCTCCCCAGCCTGCGACCTGCTCTGGGACTTCAGCCCTGCCTCCGAAGACAGCACAGGGTCACTGCTCGTGGCTCCAAGCAAAAACTTTGTCCTTCCTGGCCTCCTCCCACGACAGAAAGTCCTCCGTGCTTCCAATGCTCCTTGCAGAGCCCGCCCCACCCCTGAGTTCCCTCCACTCAGCCGGCTCACTGTCCAGCCAAGGAAACGCAGGCGGAAGCTGCAGGATAACAGGCTTCCAAGGTCACGAAGAGAGTAACCAAAGGGGGATTTGAACTCAGGACTCCAGACAGCCAACGCAGCACTAGGGAAGGTCCAGAAATCCCGTTCTCAAAAACCTCCCTCCTTTGGGATGTCTCCCACCACCCCGCCTGGCCTCGGTCAGGCCACCAGGATGCACGATGAAAGGGGGCATCCCAGCGGGATCTCTTGCCCCGCCCCCGACCCCTAAGTCGTGGAACTGGTCACTGCAGTGGAGATTCTTTCTCCCAATCCCCCCTCCTCCACGACAGACTCCCAGTCTCTTGCCTCGGAGGCGGGCGGCCTCCAGCCTGTGGAGGGCGCTGTAGGTGCTGGGCCGCTCTGGCCGGCAAACGGCGGGCTGGGAGGCCGCCTCCATGGTGGTGCGCTGTCCAGCATTTCAGCAATCGGCGGCGGCGCCCGCGGGGAGACGGAGGGCGCGGGGCCGCGGGGGCCGCGGAGCTATCCTGCCGAGCCGAGCCGAGCCGAGGAGGCGGCCCGGAGGCCACCCAGACAAGCGGGACCAGAGGGCCTGGCTCCAGCACCCGGCGGAGCTCAGCAGTCAGCAGGAAGGTGAGAGCCCCGGCTGGGGCGGGGGCATTTCCCAGAGGGGTTGGGGCTGGGTTGGATCTTGGGCCTCTCCAGCTGGGCCAGGGCCCAGAGTCCACGGAACCCAGAGCGGACGGTAGTGGGTGGGGGACTGTCTGTGTGTTTGGTCGGGGGGTGAGTGGCACCTGGGGAACAGAGATGAGGAACGTTGTTCATTTCACTGAGAGGGATGGAGAAAGTGAGAACCCTGCCGGGTCACAGGCAGGACTCCACTGAGCTTAAATGACCACGGCCTGGTCCATAAGGATGCTAGAGAGGCACCCAACTGCAGTCTAATTGTCCTCTCGCAATTGAGAAGAAGGACCTGCTCCCTAGGGAAGGGAAAGACCAGTGAAGAGACCCTGTGGAGATGCTGGTCACTGGGAGGGATGAAGGGAGCAGGCCCCCACCTGAATGCTGGGCTTCTGTCCAGCACAGGGTGGCAGCATCAGGGACAGTCTGGCCCCTTTCCCAGCTGCCCAAATGCCCCTGGGGAGGCAGAAGCTGGCAACAAGAACTGGGTCTCACACAGGATGGCATTTACTCTCTCACTGGGGAGAAAATGAAGGACACAGAAGAGATAATAACCATTAGGAGTTTGGGAGGGGGGTTCTCTGTGGTCTCTCTAGGTGCCCAGGGAGGGTTTCTGGGGCTCACAGTGAGTTCGACCAACCCCAGAACAAATTCTTGGTTTAAAAAGAGAGAGAGAGAGAAGAGATGCAGCCTCTTTCTTGCCTCCTCCTCACCCTCCCTGCCAGAGCTCCTGCCTGGACAGTCGAAAGCCTCCTGCAGTTCCTGCTCCTGGCGGCAGGTCCATTGTGGGGATGGGTTTGAAGGGGAGCAAGAGAAGGGCACCCCAGGTCTGACCTGGTACTCCAGTGTCTGTGCTCTATCCCAAACATAACTTCTCACTCTCCAAAGACCTCACTCACTCATCCACTTCTGGCCTCAAGGGCCCTGGGTTGGCCTTTTGTCCCATGACAAGAGAAAAGGCAGGTTCTTCGATGGAGACCTGAGCAGGGTTTGGAGAATTTCTCTGTAGAGGGAACATCTTAAGGTCATGGTCCCAGCAGGTGTCAGATCCTTCCCCAGCCAGAAATAGGACCAAGCTGGCTCAGAAATTGCTCCCACACAACATCAGCTTTTCGGTTCCCTAACTTTACGCCCCATCCCACTCTCCTGTGAGCAATGGAGGAGGAATTCTTGAAGAGCGAATAAAGAGTGGTTTGGATTTTAAAAGGTAGAGCTGAGTGGGTAGAAAGTCATGGACTTTGAAGTGTGAGAGACATGGGTTCACATCTAAGCTGTGTGACTTCAGGTAAACCACTTAACCTTTCTGAGCCTGTTTCCCAATTTGTAAAACAGGTATAGCATTAACAGTATCTACTTTGGCGGTCAAAGAAATAATTCAACTATTTATTGGATAGGAAACTAGTTTTAAGCTGTGCAATGCTGGGCAAGTTTCAGCAAATCAAATGCAAGTAAGAATTTTTAAGGAGAAGCTACGCAAAGAGGGAAAAGTTTTCAGTATTGTTTGAAGCATATCTTCCTTTTCCCAGAATGGGTGGACACTGGCTGACGGTCTCATATCAGGCACCATATAGGCTACAGTTAACTCAGCTCATCCTCATGAAAACTTAACAAGGAAGCCATCAATGTCCCCATTTCACAACTGAGAAATGAGACTTGAATGACTTTCGCAAGGTCATGAAGCCACCCAAGCTGTCTTCCCTGGGACAGGAGTGGAGCTGATATCCTGTCCTGGCCCCTTGATATCAAGACCCAGCTAAATGTCAGTTTCTTGATTCATGACGCCAGCTTTCCAGGTGAGAAGCCTGAGGCATATGGGTGAGGAGGTGTGATGCAGTGAGGAACTGACTCCCCCAAGGTCGCTGGGATATTTGGAGGTGGAACACGCTTTGAATTGTCCAACTGTGTGCCCCCACCACAACCCACCCCTGCCACCCTGCCACCTGCCAGAGAGAGAGCCTGGGTCTGGCAGGCCCATCTGCTCACTGCCCCACCCACTCTCACCTTTTCTGCCTGCCAGCCTCTTGCTGACCTCGGCAAGCCTGTGGCCGCCTGTTCCTCTCTGGGTGGTCAGCCCTCATCACTGTGATGAGGCCATGGTCCAGAGAAACTGCCACCATTGCTGGGGTCGGCCTCCCCTACCAGCTTTTCCTTTGCCTTCTTCTTGCTGCCAGTGGGGCAGAATTGTAGTTCCTCCTGTCCCAGCAGCCAGCCAGGGTGCCTCTGAGGTGATGGGGGAGAGCCCCCCCACACCGCCTTCCTTAACTCCTACACACACTCTGAGCCCCTGCCACGGGCCTGTCACTTCTCACGCATTATCTCATTCCGTGCTCACATAACCGGGTGCCAAAGCTGCCACCATCTCCCTTTCACAGAGGAGCAAGATGAGACCTGAAGGTGACGTGATGTTCCCAAGGTCACGGAGCGAGGTCTTGGCGCAATCCCAGGCTACGGCCTCAGGGGCCCAGGTGGCTCCCACAACGCCACTCTGTCCTCCATTCCCAGGCTCTCCTGCGTGAGGATCAGCCAGGGCACTGGGGCTTGGCAGGGGGTGGATGGGGGTGGGGGAAGGGGGCATGTGATGAAGTTCAAGGATCTTCTTTCTGGGCCCATCTCTGACCCTGGCTCCTTGTGTGAGCTTGAACAGGTTCCTTCCTGTCTCCGGGCCTCAATGTCCTCAACCATAAAATAAAAGGGTTTGACCAGATGACACCCCACCCCGGCCCCCTGCCCAAGGCCCTGCCAGCACTAAGATTTTAAGATCTCTCTGCTCCATAAATCTGTGTGTCAGGAACCCTGTGATTCCATCAGCAGAGGTAGAATCCACCCCCAGTGTATGAAGGTTAGGTTTATTCATTGGAACTGAGATTTAAAATTCACCCATTCCCATCCTAGGATCTTCCCAGGTAGCACGAATGGTAAAGAACCTGCCTGCCAATGCAAGAGATGTAAGAGAAGTGGGTTTGATCCCTGGGTCGGGAAGATCCCCTGGAGGAGGGCATGACACCCCACTCCAGTATTCTTGCCTGGAGAATCTCATGGACAGAGGAGCCTGGCAGGCTATGGTCCATTGGGTCTCAAAGAGTTGGACGTGACTGAAGCGACTTGGCCCATGCACCCACATCCCTCCAAATTACAAACCTGGGGTCTTAACTCAAAAGTGGAAAATGTGGCTGGAAGAGGCCCAGTGGTTCACCGGGAGATCGTGGTTCTGTGGCTGAGCCAGGATGAAGCCCTCCTGGCCCAAGATTTGAGGTGACCCCCAGGGACACTAAAGATGCTCTCCACACTCCTTCCTGAGTTGTTCAGGAAATCCCAGGAACCTCCCCCAACAGGACACATATACATGAGTCCTACATCCAGGGGAGCAGCTGGGGTACAGTGGTGGAGGCTTATTTTTAGAATCTTGGGGAGAGGAAGAGACTTTGCAGCTGACGCTCTAAAGAAAAGCGGCAGAGCCCTGCCAGGGGAGTGGGTCGGTAGGGCCTCTGGTTCTGGTTCAGGCTATGTTGGGGGAGGAGCAACCGGGCAAGATATGGGGGAGTTCCTTCTCAATTCCAACATCTGGGCTCAGTGAGAGGGGAAAGGGATTGAGGAGAGAAAGGAAGAGGGCCCCAGCTGAAGGCAGGCAACTCCGTGTGTCACGGAGGCTCAGGAAGGGGGAGGAGGTGCAGGGAGGTGGTACTCAGAGAAAGGAGGGTAACCATGAGTGGAGAGGAGTTAGAAGAGGGGAGCGGGGCTCAGTAGAGGGGAGTGAGATCAGAGAGGAGGAGGGGGTTAGAGAAGGGAGGGGGCAGAGTGAGAGCGCAGGAGGAGCCCGTGATGGGGAGGGACTGTTACCGACAGTTACAGACCCCAGCCTGGCCCAGCCGAGGTCTTCACTGGGGCCTCGTGCCCGCTGACACCCCTGGGTTCCCCTCCCTTCACCTTCTTCTGGGTCATGAGAACAGGAGGGCGTCAGCTCTCTTGACTCTGTGTCATCCAGGACAGGGTTCTCAGGGGGCCTAGGCAAGTGAGCCAGGCAGGCCCCAGCTGCCCCTTGTGCCCGAGAGAGAGACCTCAGTGGCCACGTGTGCCCGGGCTCCAGAGCAGCCCCCCAACCCCCAGGGTCTCCTCGCTTATAGCCAAAAGCCGCCCGCCCATCCGTCTGTGTCGCTGCTTCCCCGGCAGTCAGCCTGGCCTCAGCATCCTGCCGCCCCCGCCCTGGCCTCCTGCCCACTGCAGAGGCTGCTGTGCCAGCTGGAGCATCCTGCCGGGGCCTGGGAGGACTGGAGGGGGACCTGAGCCCAGGGAATCGGACCCTGAGGCCCAAGCAGTTTACTGAGCTGAGGTGGGGTGGGGTGGGAGGGGGGTGCCCTTAGCCTGCCCGTTTCTAGCATCCAGAATGGATGGCTCTGAGATCTCTCCTAGGACTGAGCCCCATCCCCACCCCCATCCCCCCAAACTCCCTAGGATGGAGACAAGTAAGTTTCGTTGAATTCTTCTGATGTTAAGAATGGTGCATCCTCATTGGGTTAGACTCAGGAGATAGAAAAACCAAGGAGAGAAAGGGCATGTGTGGTCCCACTGTGAACAAACGGGTCCTTCCTACCAGGACTTTGTCCGTGTGATCATAGATACATAGCGTTAAATAACTGGGAACACCCTGTTGAGCTAAGTGGGCGTGCTATTTTTCACTCTATAGTGAGAATTTTCTGATATCTTTAAAGATTCTGCAAAAAGCCTACTTTTCCAGGCCAGATGAACACTGGGCACTGGTGGAGAGCTTCACAGGGAGCCAGGGAGAGCTGCGGGGGTGGGGAGGGACTTGCTCTCCTCCTACCCTCTTGGGTGGGGCACACCTTGGGGGTCTGCTGGTCATGGGTTTCCCTTGGGGAGGATGACGCTGGGGCCTGTGCCAGGGTCAGCTGGGGACTGGGGCAGGGAGGGGGGCCTGCCTCCCTCTGCCAGGGACCATGGCAGGGGAGGGCCAAGGCTGCCGGGGGAGGTGGAGCAGGAGACAGCCCTACATCCCCTGGGCGGGGTGAGAACCTGGACCCACTCAGACCTTAGAAGAAGGAGCTCAGAACTGGGAATCAGGCGACTGCCAATCTCCTGGGCTCTGGTCACATCTAGACACTCACCTCCACAATCAGGTCTGTTTCCCTTCCCCGTGAAATGGGCATAATAACACCAGGGGCACGCTGACAAGAGATTCGGGTGGTGAGTGCCAAGGCACCCAAGGAGGGACAAGACCCAATGCACTGCCCAGAGGTGGCGGTCACTTGAGTGAGACCACACCATTAGCATCCACCGAGTGCCTCCTATTTTCCCGGCATCGTATGAACAGCGGGGACATAGCCATGAAGCAGACACCCGCCCTCACCTTGAGGAGCTCCCACGCTAGTAGGAGTGGGAGGCATGAGGGAACTGAGGGATGGCCGTTGAGTTTCTGCTAGGGACTAAGATGTCCACAGAGATGTGGACAGCCAGAGGAGGTGCTAGGGAGAGAGACCTTCAAGTTGGGCTTTGGAGAGAGACAGAAAAGGTGCCAGACAGAGAAAGTCAAGGTAAGGCACTCCTTATAACAGTGGGGGCCACGGCCCAGGGATGAGAAGTCCCAGTGAACTAAGAGGACAGTCGATGATCTAACTTAGCCATGGGATGCCTGAAGCTAGAGGGCAACCCCAGGGGTGTGGCCAGCCAGGTCTGGTCTTGAAGGACCTTGAAAACCACTGTTAGTGCTGGGCGTTGGTTTGGAAAGGGATGGGAGTCAGAGAAGGCTTTGAAGCAGTGTCATGATCAGACCCGCACTTAAGGAAGCCCGATCTGGCTGCCTTGGGCAGGAGGATGATGGAGAGAAAGACCAAGGGTAGGAGGCCGGGGTTAGGGGGCACAGCTGCAGTGGGGCGGGTGTGGGGGATGTGCCCCCAGGAGGTTTGACAGGGGTGGATCTAGGCCAGGCTTACCAGGGGGCAGGGGTCTGGGCATGGTCGGAGTTGGAGTGGGGGGCGGGGGGAAGTGGCTGACAGCTGTCAGCACCGAAGAAGCAGGCTGGGGAGGTGGGCTTCAGGCCGGGCAGAGGGGCCCAACCACCTCTTCTCCCAGTGGGTGGCCAGACTGGGATGGAGCGGAAGCTGGGACTTGCAGCAGGTCTCGCCTACAGGCAGCCCTGTCTCCGCTCCCTGCCTGACAGAGTCTCTCTTGTGCTCCCTTGTTCTTATGACCCATCCCTTATTGACCCCAGAACACCTCTCTTCCCTGCCTCCCAAATTCTCTCTTCCTCTGTCCTCTGCTCCTCATACATCAGAAAGTAGGGACGGTCATTCATTCATTCATCAAACATGAGCTCAGCAGCTCCTCTGAATTAAAACACTCAGTTATCATTGTCATCTCCAAGCCCTGTGCTCAGCACTGGAGAAAGGCAGGAGCCACCCTCAGTCTAGTGGGGAGTCAGGCCCAAGAGCTGGTGACTATTTGAGGATGGAATACAGGTTATGTGGGACCATCCAGAGAGCTTCTGGGGCACTGGCATTGAGGGCAGGGTGGCCCACCTGGTTGATGTTGGAGCCAGCTTCACAGATGGTCCCCAGAGGAGGACAGGTCTGCCAGGGGGAAGAAAGCGGAAGGGCATTTCTGGCAGAAGGAACAGCCTGGAGGCAGGAAGAGTCCCGGGCACTTGGGGAAGAGGGTGGCTGGAGAGGCTAAGGAACATGGGGTCAGGCGGGAGAGGGAGGCCTCGTGAGGGGCCTTAATGCCAGGTTGCAGAGTCTGGGCTTTCTCCTGCAGGCAGCAGAGAAACCAAGAGAGGTTTCCCGCAGGTAAGCACATGGCCAGAGCAGTTTCAGGAAGGTCATCTCTGAAGGGCAGGCAGGACTGGACAGATGGAGTGGACGGGGGCCGGCGGTAAGCTTTCAGGACACAGATCATGTGGCCTGGGACCTCCCCTGCCGCAGCTGGGACACCCAGAACAGCGGCAACCACGGTCTCCAGGTGCAGAGTTCTGGCCTCGGTATTTCCAGAACAGTCCATGAACAGCAGGTTCCTGGGACCCGCCCATGTAGAGCCTGATTGTAGGGCCTGGGCGGGGTCTGAATTTTTTTTTAACGTTTGATTTTATACTGGAGTAGAGCCGATTAACCATGTTGAGATAGTGCCAGGTGGTCAGCGAAGGGGCTCCCCGGGGACTACCCATGCTAGCAGTGAGAATCGGGGCCTCTTTGCTTTGCAGATGCTCTTTCCTTTGCCTGCATGCTCTTCTTTCCGCTTTCTTTACCTCCTTGACCTTCAGTCTCTGCTCCCGTGTCTTTTGCACCACGCCTTGTTCCAAGCCCCCAGGTGCCACCTCTTTCTCACCCCACCTTTTATACTCTCTCCTCCTGGCTGCCTCCCTTGGTAACCATCGGGGGCACCCATTTGGCATCTCGCATGTGCCAGGCACCGTCGCAAGAGTTTCACACGTCCTAACTCATTTAGTCCTTGCAACGTCTTACAACAGAGTCAGGTCACAGCGGAGGCTATTGAAGCACAAGAGAGGTTGTTGATGTCAGCAGCGTCACCCAGCAAAGAGGCTGTGCTGTTCTGTGACATCCCAGATGAGGAGCCCTTTGAGGGCAGCGATCCTGTGCAGTTCCTCGTCGCAGGTGCCCAGAGCAAGCACAAGGCCTGGCACATGGGAGGTGCTCAGTTTTCTCATCTGTAGAATGGGCAATTCCCCTCCAAGACTGCTCCGCAGCCAGGGTGCATCCAGGGCCCTGGTGGGGGTTGTAAACTCTGAGGTGTACGGACTGGGGTGGGGCCGGGCATGGCAGCAGAGGGGGACCTCCTTGCTTGGACTTTGGGGTGGAACCATTTCCCGGACAGGATGCCTTTCTGCCTCCTCTGCTGTGCTGAGATTCAGCCTCTCATAGAATCAGACTCACTCAGATCTGGCCAGGGGCCGGGGAAGGGGTTGTGGCCAGGGTGGGGTCGAACCCCCTGATGAAGATTCTGGGGCCCAAGGCAGAGCCAGGTGGGGACTCGGAGAGGCCGCAGCTGCCAGAGTGACCCCCATTCTCCCTGTGAACTTATGAGGCTTGTCCTTTCCCAGAGCAAGGAGGGCCCCCCACACCCCCCTGCCATCCCTGCCTCCCACCCACCATCCCTTGAGAGCCATAGGTTATTGTCAATGATGTTGTTAATTAACTGCTTAATTAACTATTTAGGCTAATCAGATTAATTGACATTAATTGGCTACCATTTGTCAAGGGCCCTGGAAAGCAGTGCCTCTCAGAGTTGAAGCATGTGACTGGGTCTGGGCAGGGGCGTGGGGCGGACTTGTCGGTGCCCGGTGGGGCTGGGGGAGCAGGCAGCAGGCAGGGGCAGGACGGCTGCCCAGGTGCTGCCTCTCCTGGCAGTTCATGGGGATGGTCCTCGGACACCTGAGCCCTGGGTCTTCATGCTTTGGGAATTGCAGCACCTCTTCCTTTCCCATAGTTGCATTTAAACAAAACAAAAAGTCCGATCAAGTACCAGAGGCAAGAGTGAGTACTTTCCATCCCCAAGGGCTGCAAAGACCTCAGAGTGGGGAGAGACCTTAAAATCCTAAATAAGCCGTGATATAAGTAGGTCACCACCTAACAACTGTGGGGATGACGTGCACACATTCGGTTTTTTAAAAAGGGAAAGATGAAGCAGTATAGGGTATATCAACGATGCAAAATATTAAACCGTGATAAAATGATCCGATTTGCATTATTTAGTCAATGACAGCCCCCAAAACCCACAGTACATTTTTATACCTGTTTTAAAACACAACTTACAGTTTTAAATTATAGCACTTGAAACAAAAAAGAAAAAACTACTATGAAATGCATCCTACGTTTTGGAGAAAGAAAAAAAAAAAAAGGCAACCCACTCAAAACTGAAAGTGTGAATTTGTCTTCAGAACCATTCTTTCAAGATTAAATGGCTCCCACATCTAGTCCGATGCTGAGCTGGAAGATGGTAGCCTGCAGCTGCATCTGGACTTTTTCACTGACCACCCCCCACCACCACCCCTGCTACTCCAGAGGGTCCCTTCTCCTCTCTGGTGAATCCCTGGCCTAGCTTCCTGATGTGCTTACAGGGGGGCATAGGAGGTGTGGGTTTCAAGTATTCTGGAAATGAATACAAATGTGAGGGGAGAAAGAGGTCCATTTTGGTGGGAGAGTCAAGCTCCCAGGATGAGGGGTCCTTCAGGGCGTGAGGAAAGCTCCCGGCTTGATGACAGAGATCTCGAGCTTGGTAAGGGAAGACTTAGAGAATGAATGCGGGGTCTCTCTCCCCCTTTACTGCCCGATCCTGCAGCCCCTGGGGAAAGAAGGACCAGAAGAGACTGGAGGCAGTTGCCTAGCAACGAGAGGCGCATCTGGATCGATGGGAATGGCAGACGAGGCTCCAGCCCCCAGCCCGACTCTCTCTTTGATCTCACCCGGCCCAGCAGAAACCTGGGGGGGATGCCCAGGGCAGCCTGCCTGATTAAAGCTGAGTCAATAGAGGGAATTTTCCATAATGAGATTGTGTGGGCAGCAGAGGCAGCTGCCCTGTCTCCCTGCTGTACCCTCCCCAGTGGGTGGAAGGGGCTTTTCTGTCTGTCTAGCACACGCCCTTCCTGCTGATAGCTCCAACAGGGGCATGGGGTACATCGTCACCCAGCTTGGACTCCTCCAAGTATTGGGCTGCCGAGAATTCAGAGCCCAGCCCTGCCCTGGCCCCACTAGTATCCAGGCCCCAGTGCTTAGTCCAGATGGAGAAACTAAAGCCTGAAAAGGGAAAGAGATCTGGTCATACAGCTTCTAGCCCATCTTCCCTTTCCTTAACCCAGCCCTCAGGTGTGAACCAGGGCGGGTCTGACCTTTGTGGGGAGAAGAAGCGGGTAAAAGAAATAATGAAGCTGATGACATCTCGGGGCACCTCTGGTTTTACTCCAGGCCTCCCCCGATGGCTCAGCTGGTAAAGAAGCCGCCTGCAGCGCGGGAGACCTGGCTTCACTCCCTGGGTTGGGAAGATCCCCTGGAAAAGGGAACAGCTACCCACTCCAGTATTCTGGCCTGGAGAATTCCATGGACTTTCTAGTCCATAGGGTTTCAAAGAGTCAGACACGACTGAGCTACTCTCACTTGCAGCCCTAGAGGCCAGCTTGGGAGAGTCCTCGGAGAGCATGGTGTCCTGACACCTTAGGTGGCTCTCTCTAGGACACCACCCCAAGGCCATCTGGCTTGGACCCTCCCCAGGACACAGAGGTCACCACTTCCCTGGCAGCCCAGGCCATCAGCAACAGCTCAGCCATGATAAGGTTCTTTTCTCAGTCTCCTCCCTGCAACCCCAAATCTCCATTCGAGCTCAGGCAGCCACAGGGAATCTGTGGCTGTCTGTTCCCTGTCTGGAAGTCTACAGTTCTCTGAAGGCCACTGAGGGCCGTGAAAAGAAATAGAGTGGGCTGGGTGGGGGCAGGGATTCCTTTGTTCCACTGAAACACAGGGGAGGGGAGACTAAAACACAGCTTGCTTGTCTGATTCCAGCACTGGTCTGTACAGGCAGCTTCCTGGATTGACCTGGTCTGTATTGTTTTCAGTGGCCAGTATAGTGAGTTCTCTCTGCTCTGCATTGGTCTGCATTGGTCTGTGGGTTCCCTACGTTGTTGTTATTCAGTCGCTTAGTCGTGGCCCACTCTTTGCAACCCCATGGTCTGCAGCACTCCAAGCTTCCCTGTCCTTCACTATCTCCCAGAGTTTGCTCAAATTCATGTCCACTGAGTCGGTGATGCCATCCAACCATCTCATCCTCTGTCATCCCCTTCTCCTCCTGCCTTCAATCTTGTCCAGCATCAGGGTCTTTTCAAATGAGTCAGTTCTTCACATCAGGTGGCCAAAGTATTGGAGTTTCAGTTTCAGCATCAGTCCTTCCAATGAATATTCAGGACTGATTTCCTTTAGGATGGACTGGTTTGATCTCCTCGCAGTACAAGGGATGCTCAAGAGCCTTCTCCAACACCACAGTTCAAAAGCATCAATTCTTTGGTGCTCAGCCTTCTTTATGGTCCAGCTCCCACATCCATGCACGACTAGTGAAAAAACCATAGCTTTGACTACACAGATCTTTATCAGCAAAGTAATGTCTTTGCTTTTAATATGCTGTCTAGGATGGTCATAGCTTTTCTTCCAAGAAGCAAGTGTCTAATCTGAACTCCTGGTTCCTCTATGGCCTGTCCTGGGTTGCAGTGATCTGCACTGGTCTCATTTAGGCTGTCTTGCTTTTACTGTGGGTCGCTCTGTAGGGAGCAGACAGCTGAGGCCTCTTTGTCCCTGGGGACCTGCCATCCAGGCCCTCTGCTCTAGGAACTCAAATCAGAGCCAACAGGAACAAAGACAGGGCCCAGGGCTGGTGGGCAGGAGCCTAGTGCCAGGCAGGGCCTTCCTATCCATTGAATGACAGAGCTGGACTCCAGGGCTTACCAAGTATGTGACCATGTGGCCTTTGCAAATATCAACACATGTAAAGTCTGGGCATAATGAGAGTGGTAACCAGGAAACTTTGCCACCGAGGTCCCCAGAGATGGAGGTGGTAAAAAACAAACAAACATACAAAAAAAAACACAAGTAGTGAGCTCCCCATCAGTACAAACACAGGCTGGGTTTCAACAAATGCTCACAGATGGCTGCTTTGTGCCAAGCTCTGTGCTGGGCAATAGGGGCGCAACAATGGACACAACCCAGTCCCTGCCCTTAGACAGCCCTCACCAGGTCAGGGGGCACATAGTCACAACAGAGCAAGGTAAATATTGAGGGTGGGGACCACAGGGTGAGGCTCTGGGAGGACCACAGAGGTGCATCTCCCAGTGGAAGTCTGGGAGGGCTTCACAGAGGTGATGCCTGAGCAGAGTCCTGTAGGAACCAGAAGGGGAAGAGCACTCCAGGCACAGGGAGCAGTTGGCCAGCATGTTCTTGGGTGGCTCAGAGCCCCGTGTGTCTGAGATGCAGGGGGGCTGGACAGGTTGCCCAGGACGCAGGTGCCAGCTAAGCTGCCTGGCCCTCTCCTGCAGACAGCAGGCATGCCCTTCCTCCCTGGCTTCCCTCGGACACCCCACCTTGGCTCTGGGAACTTCGCCAACCCGCTGCCTCCATTCCACAGCACAGTCTGAGTCTGCAGGGCAGCAGACAGCTCCAAGCCTGCCTGCCAGGCGCAGCTGCCCCCTCCGCCCCACCCCACAGACAGCGCTGGAGCAGGGCGGGTGGGCAGGAGTGGGACATGAGGGCTGCTGTCCCTCCGACAACCAGCCCTCCCCCCAAGCCAGCCAGACCCAGCCCAGGGGCTCTAGCCAGCCTTCCCCTGGCTCCAACAGGAGCAGCAGGAAGCTCCAACTGTTGAATAATTGAGAAGGCTTTCAGCTCTCTCCCTGCCCCCTGCAGCGTCTTCTGGAGGGTTGGGTAACAAACAGCGGTGCCAGCGCCTCCCGAGAGAGACTCCAAGGAGGCTGGGAGGAAGCTCTCTCGGCTAACCCTCTCGCTTCCAGCCTTCCTCCCCGGCCTCGCCCCGCAGTGTCTTTTTCCCTGTGAACGCTGGTCTCTACTGGTCCGTGTGGGTGGCAATCTGCTGGTCTTCACAAGCGGACACTGATCTGATGCATTATCAAACACATCAACCTCTGATTTCTACTGTACGTCTTCCTGATTAACTCATGCCTGTAGTAGTTTAGATGAGCTGGTGTTGTTTATGGGTAGTATATCACCAACTCAACGGGCACGAGTTTGAGCAAGCTCCGGGAGTTGGTGGTGGACAGGGAAGCCTGGCGTGCTGCAGTCCATGGGGTCGCAGAGTCGGACCCCATGGACTGAGTGACTAAACTGAACTGATGGGTAGTCCAGACACTAAATACTTCTACACAGAACTTCCTAAGGTCCTGGGCACTGCCACACTGGGCATATGTTCATTCCCTCACCTCTAATGGCAGGGGGTGCTTGGATTCACCCCATTTTACAAATGAGGAAACAGCCAAATGAGGTCAAGTCGCCTTAGGGCCCATAGCGAGTGATTTGAACCCAGGCCGGCTCTTTTGTCACTTGCTGATCCATCTTGGTTAATGCGGACCGAGCTGTCCCTGAGAGTCAGACCTTCTCCAGGGCAGAAGCCACCATCGAAGGCTCCAGGCAGCCAGAGAGATCTTTCTGAACTGCAGAGCTGACCGTGACCTCCCCAGCCCAGCAGCCTTCATGGGCTCCCCACGGCCTGCAGGTTATTCCTAGCTCCTGCGGCCCCTCCTGGCCCACTGTGAACAAGCCAGGGTTCTTCCCTTTTTCTCTCCAAGCCTTCTTCCCACACGCCCCACACTCTGCCCAAGACATCCTTCCTCCCCTTCTATGTCCACTAGCTCCTACTTATGTTTCATGATTCCTCCTCCAGGAAGACCTCCCAGCTACGCTCCTCCGCGAACATGCTCTAGCTCAGTTGATGTCTCTGCCGCCTGTCCCCTGCCCCAGCTGTTATCTTGCTTCTTCACCATGCCTCTTCCCCTGCATCCCCTCTGGTGAGCCTCAGATTCTCAGAGTAGCTGTGACATGAATAAGTGACCTGCCCTTAGGGCTGAGAGGCCATCTCCCATAACTCCCCAGCCCCACTGCCTGGGGCAGGGAGGGAGCACAGGGACGTTTGTTCTGGCCGTGGCCTGATTACCTCTGCCTCCTGCCCACACCTCAGAGAGGTCTGGAGAAGGGTCCCCACAGGAAAGGGAGGGGTTGGCTGGAGAACCCCCCCACCGGGCACTCTGGGGACACTTACCAGTATCACGTGTGCAGCTGGCTTCAGGGCAGGGACTGGGGCGGGGAAGGGGCGCACCCAGATTCCTCGGACATACTGGAGATGGATTTTCTTTGCCAGATTCATCAAATATCTTGACAAAAACCATTGTTGTTACACACTCATTTCTACAAAGACCCAGACTTAGTTTCACAAGCTAAGTGCCTGGTTTCTTGTGTGTTTATCAGTTCCATCACCTTTGTGACAGTTACAAAGGATTTGTTTTTTTTATCTCCAGGAAACTCAGGAAGCAAGTCCCTCCCACTCCCTTACCTTGCTCCACACTGGACTTTTTCTCTGGAAGGGCTAACCCTGGGTTTGCAGTTCCCACTTCATGGGCAGACTGGTCGCCATCACACACCCCGCTCCATCCTGACCCTCTTAATCCCAGGCCCCCGGGCCCCACGATCCCTGAGCCTTCAGCCTGTGCCACACACCCCCCCGCCCCTGCTTGGACCACCCCCTTCCTTAGACTCATCCTTCACAGGACCACTTCAAACACCTTTGCTCTTGTGAAGCCTTCCCTGACCATCGCAGGCAAAGACAGACCCACCCTGGTCTCTTTTTTGCTCCCTTGGCATGGGACAGGGTGGGGATGGAGGTAATCAGGATCTGTCTTCAGAACAAGCTTGTCACTGAAAGAATGAATGATCCCACCACCCTATGAGGGAGGGAATTTTGCAGCATGTGGAATCTTAGTTCCCTGACCAGGGATCAAACCCGTGTTTCCTGCATTGGAAGAGCAGAGTCTTAAACAATGGACTGCTAGGGAAGTCCCGAGGTAGGGACTATTGCCTCCATTTTATGGATGAGAAAGCTCAGGCTCAGGGACGTTTGGTAACATTCCCTGATCGCCCAGGGAGAACTGGTAGAAGCAGAACTCAAGCTCTAATCTTCTGATCCCAAACCAAATGCTGCTTGTTCCTGAGACAGTGGGAGACAGCAGAAGGACCTCAGTGGCAAG
This sequence comes from Bubalus bubalis, assembly GCF_019923935.1. Lineage (NCBI taxonomy): Eukaryota > Metazoa > Chordata > Mammalia > Artiodactyla > Bovidae > Bubalus > Bubalus bubalis. The sequence continues at coordinate 7,993,527 of NC_059180.1, read as the reverse complement.
AAGGTGGTTGAATTGTGTGTGACCACGAATCGAGAGTTTATGGGAAGCTGTAGGAACCTGTACCTTTGAGGGTGCGAAAGCCCTGCATCCTCCCATCATCACTGGGGAGCTGGGTCTCTGGCCAGCAGCGGGGTGGGGAGAAGGAGCCCCCGGGGGAGTGATGCTGCCTGCTGGGGGAGAGATGTTTCCAAGCTTCAGGAGCAAAAGGGGTCCCTGGGCTGGTGCCGTGTGGGCTGGGGACTGAGACACTGCACGTGAGATGGGAGATGTTTGCTGAGGCCAGTGGCGGGGCGGCAGTGGGGAGATGGTGGCCCAGGTCATCCTTGCCCTGGGCTCTGGCGTCTGCCCTCTTCTCCCCCCACAGTCAGCAACCTTGCTCACCCTTGGGTCTCAGTCCCTAGCCCTCAGTCATAGCTCAGCCTTCCGGACATCTGGATGTCCAGGGGCTCCTGGCCCCCTCCACATCCGGAAGAGGACGGTCACCCCTGACAATCACCACTGCTTATGAGGCATTCGCGGCATGCCAGGAGCTGTGCTAGCGTTCCACACGCATCAGTCCTTTACCATGGCCCTACAAGGAGGGTGCTGTTATTAGTTTCAGGTCATCAGCAAGGAGGGGCTTCCCTCGTAGCTCAGATGGTAAAGAATCTGCCTGCAGTGGAGGAGACCCAGGTTCAATCCCTGGGTTGGGAAGATCCCCTGGAGAAGGAAATGGTAACTGACTCCAGTGTCCTTGTCTGGAAAATCCCATGAACAGAGGAGCCTGGTGGGCTGCAGTCCATGGGGTCACAAAGAGTTGGGCACGACTGAGCGACTAACACTTGTGACTTGTATGATTAGCAAGGAAACCAAGGCACAGAGTTTAAGCTACATGATCAAGGTCACTCAGCTCATGAGTTCCCAAAGGGCACAGCCCTGTTTCCCAGCCTCAAGCCAGGTTCCCCAGGGCAGGACCCAGTCTCCTCAGATGCATGCGTGGCCCACTGTTCCCTCTCCCCCGACCTGGGCCAGTCACTCCCGCCCTAAGCATCTACCCCTCTGAGCTCCAGGGTGAGTGATGAGCTCATTAACTCAGAGACCTCTGTGCCTGTCAGCAGGCTGGACCCTGCAGGACAGATGGGCTGTTGCCCCATCAATTAATGTCTACCAGCAGGGCTGGACTTGCAGGTACCAGCCGCCAGACTGTGTTCCATCCTGTGCTCAGCCAGGCCTGCTCAGGGGACCCAGGCTGGGGTCTGAGGGAAGGAGGCAGGCCCAGGGACTCAGCTGTGAGGCTTAGAAGTCAGAGCTCAGGCCTTTTAACCACTTCCTGGCTGGCAGAAGGGAGGATGCTCCCCCTTCCCCCATGACTTAATCTGCACATGGGTTTGGCTGGCCGGGCATCTGGCCTACCCATGGGACCCGACCCAGTGCTGGGATGGCCCCAGGCTGAGCTCTGGGCGGAGTTGGTGTGGCTCTGGCCACTGGCTGCAGGGAGGAAGCGGGCTGAAGGCTTGGCTTATACCTACATTGCTAGTATAACCTAGACTTCCAGAGCGGGACAAGACTTGTGGGGTCTTTGAGTCCAGCCCCTCATTGTCCAGTGGTGAAGCAAGGGTCCAGAGATAGAAACAGACTCATTCAGGGTCTCACAGCCAAACGGGTAGAGAAAAGACTTCCCATGTGTTGCCCTGTCTCCAAGGAGACGCAGTGTCAGTGTCCCCAGGCATCTTAACAAGTCAGGGTCAGGGTCAGGGTCAGGGTCATGGCTCGAGACCTCACAGCTGCCTGTTTGACCCCAACAAGCCCTTAACACAGCTGAGTTTGTCCTCCATATTCTCCATCACAGCAAATGGCTGCACCCGGTCACCCAAGCCAGGGACCCAGTATCATCCGAGGTCCTCCACCCCACACACAGTCTTGCCCTGTCAGTCCATTTATTTCTCGAATCCTGGTCAGGCCCCCGCTGCTCTGGAGTCCCTGTCTCCAGCTCCTTCCACCCGCTTCTGGGAAGCCTGCCCGGACCAACCGCCTGGAGATGCAGACTCTTCTCAAATTCTCTTCTATCACACTATGCTGCGATTACCTATGGTTTCCCAAACCAGCTGGTGAGCTCCCAGAGGGCCAGGATGGGGTCCTGTTTGTCTCCAAATCTCCGTTTGTTGGTGGGGGAGGGAGAAGATGGCAAATGAGTGTGTGCTGTGTTTGCTGAGTGAACATAATAATCTATCTCCTATTTAAGCAGCTCCTATAATGGGAAACTCACTCATCCTGGGATGAGCCACCTAGCTTTTATTTATATTAAAATATTTATTTGTTTGGTGGCTCTGGGTCTTAGTTGTGGCACATGGGATCTTCCACCTTCCTTGCTGCATGCAGGAAATTTTTTTTTTTTTTTAGTTGCCGAATATGTGGGATCTAGTTCCCAGACCAGGGATCAAACCCGAGCCCCCTGCACTGGAGTCTTAGCCACTGGACCACACAGGAAAGTCCCCCCACTACTTAGTTTTTGTAAAATTTTGATTGTTAGGGGGGAAAATATCCTATCTTGGGCTTATGTGAAGTCCACTTCCTCGCAGGAGTCCTGGCTTTGCCTTCTAAAACCATCCAGTTTGGCTAGGGACTAGCTCCTTTGAGTGGGGTTCAAGGTCCAGCAAAGAGGAAACTTGTTAGAAATGCAGATTATCGGCACCCACCCCAGATCTACTGAGTCAGAAATTCTAGGGCTAGACCCTGGCCATGGGTTCTCCAGGTGGGTAAAGAATCCACCTGCCAATCAGGAGATGTGGGTTCGATCCCTGGGTCAGGAAGATCCCCTGGAGAAGGAAATGGCAACCTACTCCAGTATTCTTGCCTGGGAAAGCCCATGGACAGAGGAGCCTGGCAGGCAACAGTCCAAGGAATCTCAAAAGAGTCGGACACGACTTTAGCAACTAAACAACAAGACCCTGGCCATCTATGGTTTAACAAGCCCTTCAGGTGACTCCACAAATAAGATTTGAGAACTGCTGTTCTAGACACTGGCTCCCAATTGCTGTTCCACAGATGGTCTGTATCAGAATCACCTGGAGAACACGGACAATTTCACCCTCAGAGATTTTGATTCAGTAGGTTTCGATAGGAATCATATAAAATACAAGACACTTAGTTTAATTTGAATTTCAGATAAATAATGAATAATTTTTTTTAGTATGAGGATGCCCCAAATATGAAATTCATGAAATTCAAATTATTTTAGCTGTGCATCCTGTATTTTTATTTGCAAAATCAGGCAACCCAACCTACTTCTAACAAGCTTCTCAGCAGACTCAGCCAGGTTTGCCCTAAATCCTCCGACCACTTGTGTATTCTTATCACTTCCCCCTTTCAGACATTATATTTTTGTTGATGTGGGCTAAGATAACATGTGCTTTTGGCAGCCACATTATGATATTGACTCAAATTGAGCCTGTGACCACTGAAAACCCCTAAATTCTTCCTAAATATGCTCCTTCTAACATATGTCTACCTCACTCCAATTTTAGAAAGTTCATTTGGGACCCAGCGTCAGGATGTAGCATTTCTTGTGATCCGGTTTCACCTTCTCAGACTCCTCCCATCTTTTCTGTCTGTTGAGTCTTTTTAGATTCTGACTCTGAATTTCTGAACCTTCCCAAGTGGTGGTCTCACTGAATCTGGTCATCAGGTTTTCAAAGTTCTCTCCAGGCAATGGTGAATATACTAGATCGGACATGGGTGAAGACGGAGCCCCGCGGTCCTACCCTAGATACCCCCATCTGATGTGACAGGGACCCATTCATCAGCTCCCTCTGAGCACAGGTTAATCCGCCCACCAATTAAAATAGCACAGAATGTTAGTTCCCACCAACACAGTGTCTCTCTCTCCTTATGAAATCTCACAATAATTCTGTAATAGATAATATCAGATAAGGGCTTCCCTGGTGGCTCAGATGGTAGAGTCTGCCTGTAATGCGGGAGACCCAGGTTCAATCTCTAGGTCAGGCAGATCCTCTGGAGAAGGGAATGGCAACCCAATCCAGACCTGATGTCTGCAATAACTTCCTGGTCTGCTGGTCCAGCAACCCTGACTCGGAAAGAAGTGGGCTCAGCATACAATGATTTGGTCTTAGGGGCCTGGCCGCTCCACTAGGGGCTCAGGGGTCATTCTTTTAATAACGTGCCTCAGATTCCTGCCTGGCGCCCTCCATTACCAGGTGAAGCTGGCAGAATTCACCATCTGTCCTAGTGGAAACCCAGACAGCATCCATCTTCTGTCTTCTCACCCCTCTCCTTTCCTTCAGTAGCTTCTGAAAGACTGCCCCCAGCAGCCTAGCCATCTCGGCCAGGCGTTCTCCTAGTGCTGGCGATAGGATTTCTCAGGGTGTGGAGACCTGAGTGCACTCAGAACTGCTCCCACCAGCTTCCCCTGCCCCGCCCTCAAGGAGCTCAGGCCAAGTTCTTGGCTGGGGAGCCTCGCCCACGTCGAGGGCAAGCATGCAGAGCAGCATCACTGAGAACCTGTCTCCACGGCTCTCTCAGGGCCCGAGCACTTTGCTCCCACAACCCCCAGTGCATCTTTGGCATTGCCAGGCGCTGGGTAGGCTCAGGGGAGCTGGAATGAAGGGCTGGTCCCCTCCCCTCGAAGGGCTAGACCAGGGGTCAGACGCAGACAATAAATTGAGCCTCAGTATCTAAAGAGGTGAGGACAAAAGCTGTGGGGGCACAAGGAGGGAACAGCTCATCCTTCATCAGAAGCAGGGAAGGCTTCCGGGAGGAGATGACATTGGGACTGGACTCTGAAGGACGTGCTGGAGTTCCCCAGATAGGGAAGAGAAGCAGTGGAATTCTAGCACTGGGAACCACGTGGGCAAAGGCTCAAAGGAGTGGGAGTGCATGTTTGGGGACAGGTGACCCAGGCTGAGGAGCTAGCTGTTGGCTTCAGGATAAAGTATAGCACTGGATAAAGCTGCAAGATTGTATAAGAAGAAATACAAAGGGGTCTTAAAGGCTGTATCAGGGACCCCACCTATAGTCCTCAGTCCTATCTCCCTTTTTCTTCAAACTTTAAATTTGTACTTTGTATGGGGGTATAGCCGATTAACAATGTTAAAGCAGTTTCCGGTGAACAGAGAAGGGACTCAGCCATACGTATACAGGATCCTTTCTCCCCCAAACGCCCCTCCCATCCAGGCTGGGCCATAACACTGAGCAGAGCTCCAGGTGCTATACAATAGGCCTCTCTCCCTGTTTGTCTCTTTATTCCGCTCATAGGCACCGAGCCCCCTGTGTTTCAGACGCTTTGCTGGCACCAGGAATTGGGGCTAAAAAGCCCTCGGCCCACAGGTGGAGTGAGACCTGTGAGCCCACAGTGAAGCGAGGGGGAGAGCTCCAGAGAGTGGAGGAGGGAGGCCCGCAGGAGGTGGCGATGCCTGTGAGCAGTGACTTTGAGGTCATGCCAGAGTCAAGTGCAGAGCATCCTAGGGAAGGGGAGCAGTGGGGGGGTCGGGGGGCGTGGCTGGATGCAAGAAGGATGGAGAAGCTGTGTGGGCATGGCAGTGGACAGGTTGGTCCAGGAAGCAGGTCCAAGCTGTGTCAGGACTGGGAGCCAGGGTGACCGGAAGCCACTGGAGGCTGTTAACTAGGGCATGACAGGGTCTGATTTGCTCCTGGCCCAGTCTCCCAGGTTGCTGATGGAAGATGAACAGAAAGAGGTCAGGGCAGGGGGGTGGGCAGACAGGATGCTGATGCCAGAATGGACCAGAGGCAGAGGCTTGAACTGAGGTGGTAATGAGAGAGAAGGAGATGGGTAAATGTGAGCAATGTCGAGATGGAATATGGGACCAAACTTGATGTTGGTGAGCTGTGGTGGGCCAGGACAATGGAGGTCTCCAAGCTCCATGCATGTCCCTGGCTCAGGGCATGAGACAAGCAGAGCTCTGTGTGGGGCTTGGTGAGTGGGTGATACTTGTGACTTACCCTCAGAGAAAACGTGGTAGAGCTAGGGTTGCAGGGCTGGGGTAGGGACAGGCAGGAAGCAGGCAAGGCTTAGAAAAACAGCTTTGTTCTGTAAAGCCCGAAGAGCCTTCCCGAAGAATCTGGATGATGCTTCCAGGCACAGGTTGAGAACAGATGCTCAGAGAAGGGCAGGAACATCCTCAGGGTCACACAGCAAGGCATGGAGAACCCTGGCCTAGATCCAGACACTTGGGCAGATGAACATATGAAAGGAGCTTGTGTTCCCATTACCACTGTCACCTCCTGTCACTGTCCCGTTCAAGGCCTTTTTCCCCTCCTGGTCCCCCTCTCTCTTCTCTGCCTTTCATACTCCATGGCTCTGGACACTTTGAGGCCAGTGAGGAGAGTATGTGTTTTGGAGGGTGGGGGGTATTGCAGGAAGGCCCCATCTGGGATGTCCAGACATGCCCGGTTCCTTCTCTTCCCACCTCCCTCCACCCATTCCCTCCCTCCCATCCCACTCCCTGGGAAGGAGGCCTCCCTGTTGCTTAGCAACTAGCAGAGCCTTGGAGAAAGGAATTGGAAATAGCTCAGGAGGTGCCTCCCCTCTGTTAAGATAAGTCCTTGGTGTGCATGTGTGTGTGTGTATACGTGCGTGTGCAGGGTGCATACAGGTGCACGCTCTACTTTGGGCCGTGGAGCCACCACTTCTCACCTTCCAAGCCGTGCTGGCTCCCAACCCACCCTGAGCTGGCGAAAGGATGTAGCTGCCTGGAAAGTTAATGTCAGTGCCACTTTTGGCCATATCCTCACAAGCGATGTTTCCAGAACAAAGGAGGGGACGGCCCTGTGGGCTTCAGCCCAGATAGGGCCCCACCTGGAATGCTGACTTTGGAAAAGTTAGCCAGATCGAAGTAGGAACCGAAAATTGCATCTGTGGTGGGAATGGAGCTGAGCCTGGAGAAGGTTCCATCTTCTGGTCTCTGCATGGCTGTCCGGGAGCAGACTGGGATGGGGAGCACGTGTGGTCTGTGACTCCAGGGACCAGAGCCAGAAAAATGGGTACTGGGGAGTGAGAAGCCGGTATTAAACTTAGCCTGAAGGAAAAACAAGAATAAAACCTGGGGAACTGCCAGGAGGTGTGCAGGCAGGGAGCAGGCAGTGACCAGGCAGTCAGGCCCAGGCATTGGAACCGGGGCAGAGAGCTTTGTCCTGGATGGTTACTAGGTCCCTGAAGGCGACAAACCTCCTTTAGAGGCCATCTAGTCCGCCTTGAATCCACCCCACGTTACCGATGGGACAGCCCAGTGTCCGATGCCCCCTCATGCCCTGAGGTGTGACCCACAGATGCAAACCTGCCACTGCCCGGCTCTGCAGCCAGAGTGGAAGCGGATTAGAGCCATGAGTGGGCCTTTAAATCTCCAGGATTAACCCGCGCCGAGAAGAGCTTAGAAGGTGGCCGAGAAGTGACCATCCCGCCGGGTGTCTGTGTCTGTCCCGCAGGGCCGAGGCCAGCCGCTCCAGGGGCAGCCACTATGTCATCCACCGTGAACAACGGGGCGGCCAGCGTGCCGTCCCCGCCCGACGCGGCGAACGGCTTCCCGCAGCCGGGCGCCTCGTCTGGGGCCTGGCCGCGGGCAGAGGAGGAACTGCGCGCCGCGGAGCCCGGCCTGGTGAAGCGCGCGCACCGCGAGATCCTGGACCATGAGCGCAAGCGGCGCGTGGAGCTCAAGTGCATGGAACTGCAGGAGATGATGGAGGAGCAAGGGTGAGCGGGGAAGGGGGCGGGGCGGGGCTGTGGGCGGGGCCGGGAGGGACTCGAGGCGGGGCCAGGGCGGGGCCAGCGTTGGGATCCCGGAGCCTGAAAGGTCAGAATCTGAGCTATTGCAGGCCCAGTTGAACTTTCATTCATGTATTACTTTATTCTACCAATAAGCTGTCTTGAACTCCTGCTCTATATAAAGTTCTCATCTGGGCTTAGAGTCACAGCAGCCAAGGAGACACAGCCCATGCCTTCGGGAAACATCCAGTCTGGTGTAGGAGAGGGGCATGTAAACGTTAATGACAACTCGAGGCCTCAGTTTTCCCGTCTGTAAAATGGGTGGCTCGAGCTGCCTGATCTAAAGCCAGGTGCGGCAGCCAGGCAAGAACGCACAGCGGGCTCCTACTACGTGTGAGGGGTGCCTGTGATTTCAGCAAGGGAATTCCAGCCAGCAGCCACACCCAGAAGCTTAGATTTCACCCTGTCTAGTTCGGAGAAGGCAATGGCACCCCACTCCAGTACTCTTGCCTGGAAAATCCCAGGGACGGAGGAGCCTGGTAGGCTCCAGTCCATGGGGTTGCTAAGAGTCGGGAACGACTAAGCGACTTCACTTTGACTTTTCACTTTCATGCATTGGAGAAGGAAATGGCAACCCACTCCAGTGTTCTTGCCTGGAGAATCCCAGGGACGGTGGAGCCTGATGGGCTGACGTCTATGGGGTCGCACAGAGTTGGACACGACTGAAGCGACTTAGCAGCAGCAGCAGCAGTTCAGAACCAGGGGCACACAAGTGGGCCAGATACTGTGCTGGGCAACACTGGTCCCCAGAGCTGAACTGGAGTCACTTTCTCAAAGATCCCTCTCCCAACCCCTATTCCTTCCCCATCTCAGAAGGGAAACAGGCATGTTAACACCAACTCCACCATAAAATAGGTTAGAATAAGGATTATAGAGAGGACAGCAGGACAGGAAAGGGTCAAGTGCTTCAGGAGCTCGGAGGGGAGATTCTGAGAGAAGACATTTGAATGGGCCTTGAAGGATGAATAAGAGTTTGTCAGGCTGAGAAGGAAGGATTGTGCATCAGTCAGTAAGGATTTAGGGACCTCACCTGAAAATCCAGTGGAGATGGGACAGCCATCATATGTGGAACTGGAGGCAAAAAAAAAAAAATAGAGAACAGAGTCATTCCCATTTCTACCTCTCCAAGGAAAACTGGAGTTCCCAAGGCTCCTTTCTGCATCTGCCTGAGTACTTTGAAACTACTGGGCTTGCTGTTGAGGGAGTCAAAGTGGGGAGCAGGGCCTGCCTAACAGGCTGGCACTGTCAGTGAGCTGAGAATCAGAAAGGCCCAGTGCGTTAGTACCTGGAGCCACCTGGGAGCAGACCGCCTGTGTACAGCGGTCCTTCCAAACCACACCTTTGTCTGTTCATCCCCAAGAGGCAGCCAAGACAAGGCTCACTCGTCCCTGCGGAGCCCAGAAGACACTGAGGCTCAGACAGAGATTGTCACTGCCACCACAGGCCCTTAGGAAGGCAGGGCCAAGGCTGCCAGGCAGGGCGGCTTGTAAGAAAAGGGCGCAGGAATTTGGTGTTCACCTCCAGCTGGAGACCAGGTCGGGGTGGGGAGGATCCCTGCAGAGAGGAATGGATGGGTGGAAGGCTGTTGGAGACAGACAGAAAGGAGACTTCCAGCTGGTAATGAAAACAGGCTTGATGAGCTGTGGATGTGACCGAAGAAATGAGATCCCCGGGGGTTAGGGTGGGGAGTGGAGTATCCTTATGTAGAGAGAGTCCCAGACCTTAATTAAACCTGCAGATCCTGCTGAATTGAGAGACTCCGGGAGTGGAGGGAGTGTGGGCGGGTGGGCGTTGCTAGGGAACAGACGCCTGGGACAGATGAGAGCCAGCCTTCCGTGCTTCGTTCTAGGAAAATACCCCTTTCCCCACACAAGCCCCGCCCCTTCTCCCTCACAGAGCCCTGCCCACTTCCCCTCACAAGCCCCGCCCTCTTCGCGCACAAAGCCCCGCCCCCCTTATGGGGCCCTGCCTCCTTCCTAAGCCCCACCCTCTTCACCTAACTTTCCCCATAGGAAAGCCCTCCTCTCCCCAACCTTTCAGAGAACTCCTAAAGGCCCTCACTCATGGCACCCCCTCCCCACAAGTCCCCTATCTACCCCTGCCGTGGCAGGCTTATTATCCCAGGGGGGCAGCTTCAGGTGAAGGGGGATGGCACTTGACCATGTCTTTGGTATCTAATCCCCTGGCATCAAAGGCTCTTTCCTCGCTGGGATGTTCCCAAGAGGTCGTCTCCAGATATTCCATCAGGGGCCCTTCCGCCACCCAAGCCCTCACTCCAGGTGGTCCTTAGACTGGGGTCTCCCATAAAGCCAGCTCTCCGGTTATCAACCCTCTCCCTCTGCCATCTCTTAGCGGCTGCCGCGCCGGTAGACGCCACAGCCACTCTGGAACCCAACAGTCGGGGCTTCCAGCTCTGGCCTGTGACCTTGGGCAAGCCATAGCTACTGGCCTGTTAAATAGGGGGTTGTTCTGAGGAGCCTGTGGACTAAGGCAAGTACAGGGCTCCTGCACCCTACTCCAGTCCCCAGAAAGTGCTCCACAAACGCTCTGCTAAAAATCCAGTCATTAATATCCGTTTCTAGAAACACTGGTTCATTCGCATTTATTTACCAGGTTTGCAGGCATTTGACAAATATTCTCGCTAGTCATGGAAACACACATTCTTTGGCCCCATTAAAAAGCAATCCCTTTCTTAATACTGATGGATGCTGCCTTTGGTGCCATCTTCCTGGGCAGTCTCTATGGGCAGCCCACGGTCACTGTGGAGGCGGGGACAAAGTCCCCAGCCTCTAGGAGGTGATGTTCCAGGCTTGGCCCCAAACATCCCCCTCCCCACATCCTACCCACCATGCCCCTTCTCATGAGGACCATTGAACTGGGCTTGGAGCTTTGAGCCCTCCCCTCTCGCTGCTCTATTTCTCCATCTGTAAAATGGGCCACTACCACCACAACCATCCCCCGCCCCCCAGAGCCGTGGTGAAGATCAACTTAATGACCAAGGAAGTGATTTTCTAGGAAATGCTGGATCTGGGCAAAGGCAGGCAGAAGGAGACATTTTCCACTCTGGAGACCTCTTTTAAAATGTATTGTCCCCTCACCCCACCCCAGCCCCAAGGGCAACCCAAGAAGTCCCCAGAGCAAAAATGAATTTGATGCATTTTTCCCAAATGGTGGAAGTGGTAGCGAGGGAGCCAGACTGGCTGGGGAAGCAGCTGAGCCAGGAGGCTGGGGTGCTGAGACAGGCATCCTCGCCCTGCCTACCCTCTTCCCCGTCCGAACCCTTGACTGTTAGCCAGCCGGGCCTCCTGCATGCCCTTGAGTTGGCAGGTGCTGCTGCACCCACAGGGCATGGAAGGTTTGGGTACCAGCCTCCTTCTCCATCTCAGCCTTTGCCTCCTGGGAGAGCAGAGGGGAGAGGTTCAGGTGATTCCTGGGCCAGGACCCTGCTGACCTGGGAGGGGTCTAGGGTAGAAAAAGGCACAGAGCCTGGGACAATTAGACCCTCTGTCCCCATCGCTCTGGGACAAATAATCCTCAATCACCACCATTTCTTGAGCACCTACTGTGTGCTAGGCCCTGTGCAAAGTGCTTTTACGTATCATCTCCCTTAATCCTGCAACAATATTGAAAGGCAGGTTACTATCCCATTGCACAGATGTACAGACTCAGACTAAGAGAAGCATGTGGACTTGTCCAAGGTCACAGATCTAGAAAGTGGGAGCACTGAGATTCAAAAACTGTCACGCCAGAATTCAAAAGCATTTTTGGAGGCCCCATGTAAGCAGGCAAGGTGCCAGATGCTGGGGACACAAGGTCAATTCAGACAGACAAGGTCCCTGTCCTCGGGGAATTCCCAGGCCAGTGCAGGATGCAAAAGAGTAAACAGATGAAGACTAGCCCAGAAACCACCCCTCCAGGAGGAACCTGGAGGCTGAGGTTGCTATGGAAACACGAATGTTAGCACCTAACCTGACTGGGGAGGCAGGAGGACTCGTCCTGCTGTAAACTTCCCATGAGTCACATCTTTGTGTTCAGCCATGGTTATTTCCACAGAGTAAACCTGGAAGTTAATTTATGAATCAAAAGCTATATTCCTTTTTTTTAAGGTTTTTGAAAAGAATTGCGAAATTGCTCTCCAAAAAAGCTGAATCAATCCCAAATGCTCGTTGAAGGAGAGGAGGGAAGAAGGGAGAAAAGAGATGGGGTCCCTGACAGGGAAGGATGTACCGTTTTCATGGATAGGGTTGGGGGGGTGGGCTTGCTGTGTGCACAGAGAGCTCATAGCCACATGAGAGAGGAGGTGGGACTTCAGTTCCTATTTGGCCACCATGGTTTCTGTCCAGGGCGGCCCGGAGGAGGAGAGGGTGGGAACTTAGGAGACAAGACTCAGTCAGCAACAGCCACTGACAGCTGGTGTGTGCTGGGCACAGGGCCAGGGGCTGGGTGAGCACAGACGCCCCAGGGGTCAGCATGGACATGGGCTGGGAGGCCTGGACAGCTGTCACACTGGTGGTGTGAGAGAGGTGACAGCGACCCCAGGATGCAGGAACAAAAATATGGAGTAGATGATTCTGGGCTTTGGTCCCCAGCCTGAGACTGGGCTCAGGGAGGGAGGGAGAGCGGAGGAGAGAAGTCAGGAGCCTCCATCCAAGGCCCAGACTACATCCACCCACAACCCCATCCCAAGCTGGGAAGCCATGGATCTACCCCTGGGATCCTGGACTGGCCACTTGGCAGCCTTGACCTTGTAGAGGCGGGGATGCGGTGAGGACCTCCCCAGGAGGTCTCCTTACCTCTGGGAACACTCCCTTTGGTTTGCCTGGTTGTTGGTTTAGTTGGTTGGTTGACTGGTATGGTGCAAAATGGGTTGGCTTTGAGCTTCCCCAGTGCTGAGAACCTTGTTGGTGGTATGACCTTGGACAGGTCCTATCAAGCTGGAGAGTGCCCACATGACTGAGAGCTGGGAGGAGAGGCTGGGGGGGCAGGTGGGGAGGAAACCAGAGCCCAGACTGCAGCTCTCACCTTCCCTGTGCCCCACAGGTACTCAGAGGAGGAGACCCGGCAGAAGGTCAGGACTTTCCGGCAGATGCTGATGGAGAAGGAGGGAATGCTCACCAGGGAGGACCGGCCTGGGGGCCACATGTGAGTGCTGCCAGGGTGGGGAGGCCCAGGGCAGGGGAGGGTGCAGCCTGCAGCCAGCCCTGGGCAGCCTTTCCCAGGGCTCACTCAGGTGGTCAGGGCTAGAGGTGGGAAGAAAGAAGAGGAGGCGGAGAGGGCATGGATCTTGTCCACCGGAAGCTCTGGCCTGGCCCAGGGCACTAGGCAAGAGCCACTGGGCACCTGGGCATCACTGAAGTCCTCTCCCTGCTGCCTGGGGTTCTATGTCTGGCCCAGCGGTGGGAGAGAGAGCCCAGATCTCATCTCCGGGAATCTTGGGCTGCAAACCAGGAGACTCGAGAAGTGTTCTGTCCTCAGTGTTGTTATTGGCTGATAGAATAATCCCTCCGCCCCAACTATTATCACTTAGATAGTGGTCTGTGGAGTAAACACGGATGCTGGAGAGAAATGACCAGCGCACCAAAAGCCATCACTGGCTCGGCCAGAGACCCATCCGGTAAAGAGAGCACAGGCTCTGTAGGGGTGGCATCTCTGCAGCTGTCACAGGACAGGAGGAGCACCGGGTGCTGTGGGCTTCAGATAAAACAGGAGGTTACAGGGAGGCAGACTTCATCTCGGAGAACCATCAACCACTCGAAACCGTATGAAGTGGGGCAGCTGCCGTAGGAGGGCGGGGCCGGCCTGTCCCTGCAAGTGTCCCGATGTGACCGCAGGGTGGGCATCTTGCTGAGACCCTAAGTCCCTGGGCACCTTTGTTGGCAGGAAAGTAAAACAGCAGCAGCGCCTTCTGAATGCTTTTCCTTGCTGTTGTCTTGAGGGCAAACAGCATTGCAGAAGTAGATGGACCTTGAAGACAGGGAAGCCCAGCCTATAGAAATTGTAGACTATTTCGGGTGGGGGGGTTCCCCTGCTAACCACACTTAGCCTCACTTCTCTGGCTTGAGCAAGAGCGCGAAGCAGAGTTGGTGATGGTGATTTTCCCTGATGGTCCAACGGTTAGGACTCCACACATCCACTGCAGGGGGCACAGGTTCAATCCCCAGTCAGGGAACTAAGATCCCAGATGCCACGTGGTATGGCCAAAAAGGGGGAAAAAATCCAAAAACCAGAGTCACGCCAGCCTCAGGCTTGTGGGGGTTTGTGAGTGCTCTAGGGGAGCCGGGCTCAGCCGGCCTGCTCTCTCCCCACAGGGTGGGAAGAGGTCACACCACTACCACCGTCTCCCGAGCCTCCCAGAGCCCACAGCACCCCCTCGGCAGGGGCTGTGGCTGCCTCAGTAACACCCCGCAGGTTCATCCCCGCCCCCAGGCCAGGGTGAGCTCCTCCCTTCCTTCCCTTCTCAAACCTCCAGACAGCCAGATCTGTCCGCGCTGCCCGTACCACCTCCAAAACCATCAGGTCCTGCCTGTCTGACCCGTGCCCCTTCAAATGCCCCCCAGGGCTCCTCTGGAAAAGCAGCCACCCTCTCCCCTTCCATCCAGTGTGAGGGCAGGAGGCCTCTTCCAGAACCTGCCTTTGCCACCTTCTCAGGGCCCTTCCAGTGATAACCGCCCCTCCAGCCCACACCTGCTGCTCTACCCTCCCCTGGGCTCCTTCCTCTTAGTCGGCTTCCGGTCCTTCCCCAACCCTGCTTTCTCCTCCAGCCACCAGCCCACACGTTTCTCTTTTCTCCATCAGATTTCTATAGAGCGTGTGGTACACGTTGTCTCCACTTCCTTAAGCCACGGAGATCCGGCTTCTGCCCCCATGACTCCCTTGACCTGCTGCATCTGTCTGAGTCTTGCTTGGCCTGGCTAGGGCAACTCTGCAGGCCTGGCCTCTCCTGGCACGTGCCACCACTCCATTTCCCTTCTGGAAACCTGCTTTCCCTCTCCCTGGCTTCCAAGAGTCAGCCCTTTGTGACTGTCTTCCTGCCCCTCTGATGGCTTTCTGCTCCTCCCTTCCTCCTGCCCACTTCTCAGGTCTTAGCTCCCCACAAGGATCTGCTAGGTCCTCAGGTCTCCTTCCGTCTTCTTCCTGGGGATCCCATCCATCCCCAGCTGGAACACTCTCCTGTTAGTGGATGACTTCCAAGCTTTTTCCAGTTGTCCTGATCTTCTCTTTCCTTGAATGAATGAATAACGCATTTGAGAACCAGGACATGTTGGGAAGGAGGTCACAGAAAGGTTCCATCGTCCGAAGAAATGTCTTGAGGGTCTGTGCTGTACACCCAACCCTGTACTGGTGCTATGAGGTGGGGAGGGAAGAAGAAAAAGACACGCTGCCTGCTCTCTGGGTGGAAACACAAAGCTCCAAGGAGGACTCCTGCTCTGGAAGCAGGGGAGAATAGACTTGGCAGGGTCCCAGGATCCTACTAAAATGTCAAAGACATAGAAGACAAGTTTGTTAGCAGTTTGGTTGGTGGCTTGGACAATAAAGAATCCACCTGCAAAGGAGGAGACCTGGGTTCAATCCCTGGTTCGGGAAGATCCCCTGGAGAAGGGAATGGCAACCCATTCCAGTATTCTTGCCTGGAGAATCCCATGGACAGAGGATCCTGGTGGGCTACAGTCCATGGCGTTGCAAAGAGTCTCATATATTTGCCCTGTGCTATGAGGAGCTATAGGAGAGGCCCCAGGCCTGATTTATCTCTGTTCCTGCCACCCTTGCCCCCTCCCCCCAGCCCCAGTAGGCCTGGCACGCAGGCTGAGTGAGCAGAAAGGGCAGCCCCTTTGCCTGGAAGCCTCCTTCTCCTCTGTGTGAACTCAGTCATCTGTCAATTGGCCATTAGGCTCCTGGCAAAAGGGAAACAGAACTAGTTAATTAGTGAAACTGCTGTCAGGAGGAAGAGCGTGTGACAGGCATCTCTTCCCAGGTCAGAGCCCTTCCTGGGAGCAGCTGGTCTAGCAGGAGTCCTGGGTGATGCTGGGTTCAGCCCCGATTGGCCCTTGGTCTCTCTGCAGTGGACTCTGGCTGGGCCTGCTTTGGTCAGCTCTGTGGGGCTCGGTGTGTTCTGTTGCTGGGGAAGAACGCCTCCCCTGCCTATTCCACAGACGTGGTGAGGAGTAAACTTGCTAACAAATGTGAACTTAAGAGCAGAAAACACTAAACAGATCTAGAATTCAGTGCAGACACTCACAACTGTGTCTACAAAGCAGGGAGGAGGCGGCTGAGCTAACATCCACAGTGAGGAAGCCCAGCCAGTAGAGTCCAGGGCCGGCCTGTGTGCACATGAATCTCAAAGTCAATTGCTTAGGTGAACTTGCATTCTTAATCAAAGATCCCCAAACCATAGGTATTTCTTTCCCTCTCTGGGGCCTCAATTTTCTCATCTGTGAAATGGGATCATGCAATTTCTCTAAATCAGGAATTGGTTCTGAACGGAATGTGAACTATGGAGAACCATTTATACATTAGAGAACATTCTCATGAGTGGTGTTATTTATGATATATATTGTATTATGAGCCAGGAAGGTCAGAACAGGAGAACCCACTGTTCTAGCCCTGAGAGAGCCTCCAAAGTGGACGTGGTGGCACCAGCTACACAAAACCAGCGGTAGAGGCCTCAGCCTAAGTCTGTTTACATCCGTGGAACTGCCAGGACAAGTCTTAACCAGAAGGTTCTGAGACCTTGTATGTCTCTCCAAACATGCATCTCCTCTATGCCTGTCCATTTCTTTAAAATTTTTTTTATTTATTTGGCTACATCGGGTCTTCGTTGTGGCACATGGGATCTTCATTGCAGCATGCAGGATCTTTTTTTTTCTTTTTCTTTAGCTGCAGCATGTAAATTCTTAGCTGTAGCATGTGGCATCTAGTTCTGTGACCAGGGCTTGAACCTGGGCCCTCCTGCATTAGGAGCACAGAATCTTAACCACTGGAACACCAGGGAAGTCCCCATGCCTGTCTTTCAATGCTTCCAGCAGATAAAAGATCCCAAGTCAGCCTCTTAGAAAGGTCTGGAAAGTAAGAGAGATCAAACGATAAGGTCTCAGGGAGGGAGGATGGGGTGGGGCGGGGGTGGGGAGCCCTGTCCCCAGCACAGGGGTAGAAAGGAAGGATGTGTCTAGGGGTGCAGCCAGCACAATAAGAAGGGCCCAGTGAGGGCCTGGACTCAGTGGCTAACCCAGCTCAATGTCAGAAGGCAAGAAAGGATTCCCTGCCTTCTGTCGGGATCAAGGGAAGTTCCCTCCTCCCATCACCTCACCCACACAATGTTTGTGGTGCCCTTAAGTTTTGCCAAATGGGATTTCTTTGGAAGGAATGATGCTAAAGCTGAAACTCCAGTACTTTGGCCACCTCATGCGAAGAGTTGATTCATTGGAAAAGACTCTGATGCTGGGAGGGATTGGGGGCAGGAGGAGAAGGGGACGACAGAGGATGAGATGGCTGGATGGCATCACTGACTCGATGGACGTGAGTCTGAGTGAACTCCGGGAGTTGGTGATGGACAGGGAGGCCTGGCGTGCTGCGATTCATGGGGTCGCGAAGAGTCGGACACGACTGAGCGACTGAACTGAACTGAACTGATGGTGTATGTGTCAGGCATTTGTGTGGCTGAGGGCTGTGTGGGGATGATGGGCCCTGGGACAGGCTGTGGAGTTGGAGATTTCAGAGACAGGAAGTAGGAGGCCCCTGGCTTCGGGAAGAGGAGCATGGAGAAGAGAGGAGAAGTTTGAATGAAGGGATGTGCGGGTGTTTGGCTCTGCGGGAGCAGAGCAACGACATGACCGTCCATCCCCCCAGAAAAACCTCTCATAACACCTGTGTGACTTCTAGGCTGCCAAGGCCAGGATGGTGTTTGGGATCCAAATAACATTCTTTTTTTTTTTTTTTGCTGCACTGTGAGGCATGTGGGATCTTGGTTCCCTGACTGGGAATCAAACCTGTGCCCCTTGCAGTGGGAGCAGGGAGAATGGACCACCAGGGAAGTCCACCAAATGACATTCTTGACAGAAGCCTCAAGGCTAGCTAACCTTGACCAATTTGGGTTACATTCTTCTTTCTTTCTTTTTTAAATACAAAAATCAGTCTTCAAAGAGCTATTTAGTGGG
Organism: Bubalus bubalis; assembly: GCF_019923935.1. Lineage (NCBI taxonomy): Eukaryota > Metazoa > Chordata > Mammalia > Artiodactyla > Bovidae > Bubalus > Bubalus bubalis. The sequence goes on along the minus strand of NC_059180.1, from coordinate 7,975,602 downwards.
TGCTCTGCTGGAGTTTGTGCCTAAAAATCTCACCTTGTAGCTGTGATCTTGCCCAGTCTCTTTAATGTGTCAAAACCACTTTTCTCCCTGGAAGAGGAGGTGTTGGTGTGTGAGTGTCCGACTGTCTAGCAATGGTGACTGACTGTGCAGAAGACCACAGTCGTGGGCCAGGCCTCCTGTCAGGAGCTTCATAGCCAGACTTGTACTTAATCCTCTCCTCAAAGCTGGGCTATTCTTTTCCCCATTGTATAGATAAGGACCCAAAGGCTCAGTGAGCGTGGTCATGCCTGGATTCAGACCTGTCTGTGTGAATCCAAAGCTCATGTCACATCTTTAATGCTCTGCCATCCCAGCCCTGGCCTCCCTTGCTCTGGGCAGGAAAAGGATGAGCCTGGTGAAAACAGGCTCCATCTGGGAGGGGCGCTGTCTGAGCCGGCGCAGGAATGAAAAATGCAAGATGAGGGACCATCACCCTGGACCTGGGCCTTTGGAGGGTCAATTTCTGGGCGTGTCCAGTAAAAAAACAAATTTGGACAACATCGGGACTTCAGGGAATTGTCATAACCATCCTAGAAGATAATTAGGATTCTCTTGTTGAAAAAAAGAGGCTCAGAGAGGGAGCGAGTGTGACAGGCACTGGGACACACAGCGACTCAGGGACAGTGCATAATTAGGACACATGTGCAGCTTCAAAGCTCCCACCCTTGCCTTAAGCCCAGCAGCCTTTAAGGACAAAGCACCCGCTTGTCCAAGTGCCCTCCGGGAGCAAACGTCGGTGGCAGAAGATGGCTGGGGGCTCCTGAGCCCGGGAGCGGGGACCAGATGCCGCGGTCCCTGCGGAGTGAAGGGGAGAGCGCGGCAAGATGGATGGGGAGCCCCGGAGGCGGGCAGGGTGCCGAGGCCGGCGCCCGCTGCCACTGGGCAGTGATTGATGACAGCCCGGCAGCGGGAGAAGAGCCGCCAGGCCTCCGGAGGCGGCCGAGAGAAGGAGGAGAGGCTATGAATATTTCAGAGAGGCAGCGGGGCTGGAGGGAGGACCGGGCTGGGGGGAGGCGGGGAGGGGGCGAGGGGACCGCGGGATTAAGGAAGGACAGATATCAGAGACGGGGGAGCTCAGAGAGGGGGAAGGGTCTCAGAGAGAGAGCGGGGCTCGGCGGCGGAAAAGGGGGGCTGCGGAGGGGAAAGGGGCTTGGGACGAGGCCTCTGGGGTTAAGGGTGCAGGGGGGCTCAATGAGGGGGACTGAGGCGCAATGAAGGGGACCGAGGGGCAAAGAATCCGTGTCGGGAGGGGCCTCAGCGAGGGGAGGGGCCTCACTGAGGAGGAGGGGGCGCCCAGAGGGTGAGAACCTAGAAGGGGGGGCTAAGTGAGGGGGGAGGGCTCGGTGCTCCTCTTTCTGTTCTGCAAAATAGGGCACGGTTGGTTGGTTGAGGATGGGGACAAAATAGAGCAGCGCTGAGGCTGGCGCCCTGTGAGGGAGGCTCCCTGTGTGGTTCCCCAGATCCACCCCCCCATGACCTTCGAGGGGTCGGGGCCATCCCCACCTCGCCGCCCGGGTCAGCGGGAAGGCGCGGCCGCCGAGCGGCAGGTGCTGAGCGTCCCTGTCGCCGGCAGCGTGGCGGAGACCCCGCGGCTGATCGAGGGCACCGAGCTGGGCCTGGAGTACGCGCCCTTCGACGAGGACGACGGCCCGGTGGACTGCGACTGCCCCGCCTCCTGCTACCGCGGACACCGGGGGGACAGGTCAGCGCCCGCTGCGGCGGGGAGTAGGGGGTGGGGGCGGGGCCGCCCCTCCCCCGTCACCTCTGCCCTCACCCCCTGCCCCGCCCCACCCCGCCCCGCTTCTCACCCAGGACCAAGCACTGGTCCAGCAGTTCCGCGTCGCCTCCTCCCAAGAAGAAGAAGAAAAAGAAAGGCGGCCACCGGAGAAGCCGGTGAGAGCCAACCCCCTCCCCACCCCGCCCCCTGGGCTGGAGGCGTCGGGAAGGGCGCGGGGCCCCAGGTGCCCATCCCTGGGCGGGCAGGGCTCTGACACCCAGCACTGTGGCCCCGCCCCTCAATGAGCCCCTCCCCTTCACCAGACCCTTTCCCCCACTGAGTCCCCCCTCCCCACCCCAATGTCCAGCCACCCCTGAATTGCACAGGCCCACGACCCAGCCTCACACCTCGGACCACCTGCTCTTGGTCCCCAGCACCCTCCAGCAGGGGTCCTGCACCGCCGCCCCCCTTCCCCCGGCCCCCTGGCAAGTGCCAGCGGCAGGGGAAGAGGGGCTTGGCTGGGGTCACCTATGGCTCCCCATCTCTACACGCGCCTGCTCCCCTATCCTAAGTAAGGCCATAGCAAATTTCTGGAGCCCACACTAATCCCATCCAATTGTCTGTCTCCCCTTCTTTCTGCCCCGCCCTCAGCAAAAAGAGGAGACTAGACTCTGAGTGCAGGTCAGTGATGAGGGTGGGGCAGGGAGGGTCCAGCTGGGCCGGGAGAGGATGTCTTTGGGTGGGAGAGGGTCCAAAGCCATCCCCCAGAGGCTGGAGGCTTGCAACTCAGGGCCTGGGCACCAGCCAACATGCCAGCGCTTCCCTGCGGAGGCCAGAAATCCCATCACTGGAGCCTCTAACCTTTGGGTTTGAAACAGTCCTGGCTCACAGTGCCTAGGGGCCTGGAAAGGTGACGAGGGGACAACGCAGGCAGCTCCATCAACCTCTCTCAGGGACCTAGTGGACCCTCAGGGCCTTGATTCGCTGTAGGATGGCAGTTGGCTTGAAGCCCTGGAATCCCCTTTCCAACTTCAAGGCCCCAGGTGCCCGGGCTTTCCCAGCCATCTCCACCACCATGCCACCCCCACCCATCCCAGGGCCCCAGTTCACTATACACACCCACCCACGCCTGTCACTATGTCCGCAGCTGTGGGAGCTCCTCACCCCTTCGCAAGAAGAAGAAGAGTGTGAAGAAACACCGCCGAGACAGGTACCCTCTGTCCCCGGGGGCCTTCGCTCACTTCCGTGGGACCGCCCCCCACCATGACCAAGGCTGTGCGTGGGCTCAAGAGAACCTTTCTGTGGCCCTACAGGTCTGAATCTGGGTCCCGGAGGAAGAGGCGGCACAGGTGAGTGGCGCCCCATGGATGTGGGACCGGAGGACATGGACAGAGGCCAGTGGCTGCCCTGCAGGGCCCGAGGAAGCCACAATGGGAGGAACGTTGCCAGGGTCCTGTCCGCTTCATCTTCCCACACCAGGGACTCCTCCCCAGAGCCAGACAGAGCGCTGGAGGGTGGGGGAGGAGGAAGGCCATCGCAACTCTCATTTGCCCCATGAGTCAGCCTTGCCTTGGGAGCCCCAAGAATGTCCAGACAACACAGTATATCGATCCAGTGTCCAAGGGATATATCTGTGGAGGTGCCAGTCGGGAAGGCAGAAACATCAGGACCCCAAATTCGCAGAGAAAGGGCCTGCAGGCAAAAGGATCTCCCTGAAGTAGAAAGGCTCAGTGAGTAGGAGATAGGACAAGCAGGCTGTGCCTACATGTGAAGTTTCTGGGGGGCCGGTGCCAGTGCCCAACAGGCCTAACTGCCAGACTGTGAAACCTCCACTCTGTGGGGCTGGGAGCCAGCAAGGGGCTCTGAGCACGACAGCAGGACAGTGACTTTTTCAGGACGCATTGCAGAGAAGGAGGCGTAAGGCCAGAACCCAGGTAGAGGCAGGCATGTGGAAAGTGGAAGAAAACTCAGCGCGGAGGACAGGAGGCTGTGGGGCAGTCACATCCCCACTGTTGGCATTGGAGCCAGACCCACCACCCCCCAGCACCCCTGAGGAGGGGCAGAGTTCTCAGTTCCATTTCCAGCAGTGAGCATTTGCCCATGGCCACACCTTAATCCCAGAGCTTCCCCGGTGGTTCAGCGGTAAAAGAATCTGCCTGTGTTGCAGGAGATGCAGAGATGTGGATTTGATCCCTGGGTTGGGAAGATCCCCTGGAGAAGGAAATGGCAACCCACTCCAGTCTTTTTGCCTAGAACATTCCATGGACAAAGGAGCTGGCGGGCTATAGTCCACGGGATCACAAAATAGTGGGACATGACTGAGCGACTAAACACCACCACCACCTAATCCTGGCTCTCCCAATCCCCCGGTTTCCCATCTCCCCCCTCCCCTGCCCCCCTCCAGTCCTTCTGGGCCAATGGGGGCCCCTCCTGCCCCTCAGTGGTCAGCATCAGCTTGCACAGATCCTCTGTCCCATTCCTGTCAGTCCTGGGAAGGACCTAGAGATGAGCTGGAGCCAGACCCGCTCCCCATGGGGAGCCTGAGGCCCAAAGCAGGCAGCCTGGGTTCTAGAACCCAAACCTCTAGAATCCTGGGCCTGCCCCCAACCCACTCTGCTCTGAAGTGAAACACATTCTGGCATTTCTTAGCATCACCTTGTTTCTGGTCAGAAGGAGGCATCTGTTCAGGGCTAGAGGGATTGAGCAGGAGTCTGGTGACATCAAGGAGAGTGGGGCTGAGAGACCAAAGGGGTGAGACCTTAGAAGCCTGAGCAGAAGCTTCTTGGTCCATCTTGGTCCATCTCAGTCAAAGGCAGAAGGACCTGGGCTGAGGGGCTCATCCCAGAGAGCAGGATGAGATGGAAGAGGATCCAGAAGAGTAATCCCAAAGCAGGAAGATCATTAAGCCCAGGGGAAAGCATTTCTTTCCTAAGCACCAGGCCTGGACCACATAAGACAGAGGGGCAGGAGGCCTGGACTCTGCCCTAGAGAGCCCAGTCCGAGGGAACCTGAGGCCCAGGGGACACAGATGAGGTCTGGAGGGGCCACCCTCACCATGGCGACTCATCAGAGGGGCCTCTCCCAAGACCAATGCCAGAAGGAAAGGGCAGGTCACCCCTCCTTCTGGGGCCATGGTCACGTCTCCTATGGCACTCCTGGGGAACAGAAGTGGGGCCCAGATGCAAGGTGATCCAGGCCAGGACTTACAGGAGAAGGAGGGAAGAAGGCCTGGCAGAGTAACAGGGACCAAAGCAGTGGGGTGGGGTGGGCGGGTCCACACCAGCCCAAGAGAGGAGCACACCTCAGGACCACACCTGGACACAGCCCAGGGCCCCCAGGCCCACCCTCCCCAGGCCAGCTCCGGGCTCAGGCTGTGCTGTCATGGTAGTCTCTGCTTTCTGTAGATCTCGAAGCCCCAAGAGCAAACGAAAAGAAAAGAACAAAGAGAGGAAAAGGTGAGTACCCTCTCCCACTCTCCAGACCCTCAGCCCGCACTCCCATCCCCCTCAAAAAAAAACCCCTGGCCTTCTTGAATCACAGAATCAGGCCCTTGAAGATAGCTCATTTTTGTCCCTGCTGCCCAGATGGAAAAATTCAGACCCAGAGAGGAAGCGGAGAGTGCCCCCTCTCCGCCCCCATCGCAGTCATAATACCAGCTGAGGGCCGAGTGAGATCCTGGGAGGCTGGGATTGCCTAGAGAGAAGGACGCCTTTTTCCTAATACTGACAAATGACCCACATGGACTAGCTCTGTACCCAGGATGGGCACGGCTTGTGTTATTTTTGTAGGAGACTATGTGGGGGGAGGTATGGGGGCCACAGGAGGAGAGGGAGGCTTTGGGGGTGGAGGTTATGGGAGGGGAGAGTATGGGGGTGCCCCCCATGGGCTATGGGGGCAGGGGTAAACTACATGAGGGGGGTCAGGGATGGAAGCAGGGGCTTCCATCAGGCCTTCACAGGGATCCCCCAGGGAGATGGGGCAGAACGTGAGGGCAGCCGATTTCTCTCCCAGGCCGCACGCAGAGTCCCCAGGCCGCAGGTCCCATCGTCACAGCAGCGGCAGCTCCCACAGCCCCTCCCTGTCCTCCCATTACAGTAATTCCAGATCACCCAGCAGGTAGGTGCCAGGCTACCAGGGGGCTCTCAGGGGTGGCTGAGCTCCCTTTCTGCTGGAGAGAGGGTGCCTGCAGTCCCCAAGGCCGGTTAGTGGCACTGGTGGACAGACAGGAACAGCATCAGTGGGTAAATTTACTAGGACAGCTGTGCTGAGCACATGCTAGGTCGCTTCCGTCGTCTCCAACTTTTTGTGACCCCATGGACTATAGCTTCGCTATAGCCCCACCAGGCTTCTCTGTCCATGGGATTCTCCAGGCAAGGAGATTGGAGTGGGTTGCCATGGCCTCCTCCAGGGGATCTTCCCCACCCAGGGATCGAGCCCTCACCTTTTACATCTGCAGCTTCGGCGGGCGGGTTCTTTACCCCCAGCGCCACCTGGGACCGTGGTACTGCCCTTGCCCAAAGGCGCCCCCGACTGTGATTGGGGACCAAGGCAATGTGAGGGCTGGCAACTTGCTCTCTCCCTGGAAGGGTTTCCCGGCGAAGGGAGGGGGCGGGGAGGGGGTGGGGGAGGAAGGAGGGAGGGGCGGGAGCTTGCAGACCGGGCGTCCCACGCCGGCTCCCCCCATGCAGGCTAAGCCCCAAGCACCGAGACGACGGGCGGAAGACGGGTAGCCAGCGGTCCAGCGGGAGCCGGTCGCCGTCCCCATCCGGCGGTAGCGGATGGGGGTCGCCCCAGCAGAACGGCGGCAGCAGGCAGCGGAGCGGAGCGCACGGGGGCCGCCCGGGCTCGGCGCAGAGCCAGCTCGATGTACGTACGCTCGGCTTTGCGGAGGGTTCCCGCGCCGCGCGGGCTGCGCCGAGCGGGGTCGGGGGCGGAGCTGGGTCGCGCTGGGTCGCCGCGGGGTAGGGGCCAGTGAGTGCGAGGGGGCCGGCCGCACCCCCCTCCCCGGGGCCCTGCCCACACCAGCGCGGCCAGGAAGGCCGGGTGGTTTCGCCCAGTTGGCCTTAATGTCAGGGTGAGGGGGGTCTGCACCCCTGACCTTGGCACACTGAAGGCCAGAGCAGGTTGACCACTGGGGCATCAGCCAGTTGGGTAACGAGCTGAAAAGGAACCCAGGCCTTCGCCTCGCTTCCCGCGGGCGTATGGGGGTAGGAGAGGGCGTGGACTGTGGTAGGGGTCGCAGTTGGGATACAAGGTTAAAGAGTCAGGACCGCCCCCTCCCACCCCCCGGGCGTCATTGGCGCCCTGAGTCTCCCTCTCCCCACCGATTCCTTTCCTCCTCTGGAGAGCCCTTCCTTCCTCAGCCCCCTCACAGCCCCTCTCCCTCTCTCAGATCCCTCCCTCGTCTGTCCCCTTGCATTTCTGCAGTCCCTGCTCCAGGGAAAACCTGTCCTTTTGTGGGCATTGCTTAGACAGGGGTCTCAAACCTGCAGCTTCACTCCCCTCTGTCCATCCTTCCTAAGGCACCTCCCCCAACACACGGCTCCCTCAGAGGTGCTGTCCCCACCCAACCTCTAGGAGGCGCACAGACTCCGGGAGACCCATGGGCGATGTGGTGACTGATGAAGAAGCCTTTCCTGGGTGGATGGGCTGGGCCAGGGTGGGAGGCTCTCCCAGGTCCCCCCAGAGGCCCACATCCCCTTTTTTGTCTGTCCATCATAGAGTCCAGGGCGGAGCCCCTCACAGGGAGAAGGGGACTGCAGTGCTGGCAGGGGCACCGGATGGGCACAGGGGACTTGGGGTGGGTAGGCCAGCAGGTCCCCCCCGCCCCAGACCTCAGGTCTCAGCAGCAAACATGTACGTGTCGGTCAGTTTCATTTTTATTTTTGACTGTTTCCTTTCACTCCTTTTCTTTTCTCAAACACCCTTACTCCTATGGCCTCAGCGAGCAAAGCCAAGGGCAGCTGACAAAAGGCTCTGAGTCTCAAGATCGTTTTTATTTAAGGACATCCCCTGTCTTGAAACCGCCCCACCTGGACAGGGTGCCAGGCTCCTGGGCTCCGAGGGGACTCGTTGGGCTACGTGGGGAGGATCACTCCCGTGTCCCTGGGTCTGTCTTGGTGAGGGGAGAGGGCTCACAGAGGTAGCTGAGGGCGGCCAGGAAAGGGACTGGTGCCACAGGCCACAGAGGAGACATCCAACTTGGACAAACACCATAGAGCGTCCCCATCCCCAACCCCATGGGCACAGAGCTGGATTAGCACAGCGCCCCAGACACCTTCTCCTGGAAACTTCCTATCTTCTGACAGGCCAGAAATGCAGGTTCTCTCCATCAGGGCCTTCCATCTCCCCTACCCCGCTACCCCTGGCCCTGGAGGCCCGAACAACAGCCAGAAAGTGCCCAGGGCCCGCGCAGACTTAATGGCCAATTAAGTAAAACCCCAGGAGAGGACAATCATGGAAGGCCACCTGGCTTCCGGCCATGGGGAGGAAGCCTCTGCAGCACTCCAGTCCTGTCTCCCTATCAAACATAGGAGTTGGCACTGCCCTGGGAGTTTTCTAGAAGACAACACTTTGTTACTCTTCCCGCCAAGCATGCCCCCCAGATCCCCTCTACCCCTTGCGTCCTAGGAGGTCTGGGACTTCGGAACATCCCAGGCCTCTCCCCCAAACCTCATCCCCTCTTGCCTGCAAATCCTTTCAGAGGAGTGAAATGACATTTCTCATTCCAGGGAGGTGAGGTGGGCTCTGAGGTCACAGACTTTGGCCAGTAACCAAAAATGTCTTTGGGAAAAAGTACCAGAGGGTGGGGTGGTATTCTTGGATGCTACCTTTAAAAAAAAAAAAAAAAAAGAGAGAGAGAAGCAAATGGGAAAAGAAAAAGCTCACCGTTTTTTAACCCCGTCTATGTTTTTGTTTGTTTTTTTTTAGCCTCCCATTTGAAACGTGGTAATACTGTGATTCCATTTCTTGTTTAGCCGGCAAGGGGAGAGGGTGGGGAAGTTTATGTAATTTTTCCTGTTATTTTGTTTTTCTTCGTATTTCCTTTCTTTTTTTCATTTTGTGACATACAGAAATGCAAAGCATCTCTCGGGGTTTTTTTTCCTCTATCTTCTATGTTGTTCTAGAATTTTGCTTTTTTGTGTGTTTCTGTGGGGATTGCTCCTTCTAATGCAGAGATGGTTTTTGAATCTCAAGTGAACATTAGTCATATACATATCTATATTTTTTTCCTTTGTAATCAGGATTTAAAAGGGAAGATAACTCTTAAAAAAAAAAAAAAAAATCCTGTACCAACAGCTCCTGCCAAACCTTGGGCACCAGCCAGCCCTCCCCTCCACCTCAGGGCATAAGCTGGGACTGCTTCAGCTTTTAAATTAACAAAAGATGGTGCATCCATGTCTCAGTCTATAAGGAACTTTGGCGAGAAGCTGAGAAACACAGAGAAGGCAAGAGGTCATCATCCATTGCTTCCCAGAGCCCTGAACTTTCTCAGTTCCATTCCTTCCAGGTCTCAGATCCTTAGGAGGCCCTGGAGCAGGGAGCTGAAGACACACGATAGAGTTTAATTCAGGTGAGGGTTGCAAAGCCAGATACTCTCAGGCAAAAGAAAAAGTCCATCCTGGGCTAGACTGAGTGCTAAGCTCCCAACACATCTCTTAGTCGTCCCATTCCAGGGCAGAACTGAGCCCCAGAGGGATTTCTGGGTTCTGCTGTTTATTGTTCCCTGCGACTCAGAGAGTGACCAGCTCAAGGTCACGCCGCTTTTTAGAGGTTGATCCAAAAGGAGACCGTAGCCTTCTAACCTCAAGACTCCCAGGCACAGCCAAGATGTGGGAGGGTTGTCAATAGAAAACCCACTCCAGGAGCCCTAAGCAAGGGGAGGAGGACGTGGGAGGTGGCTGCTGGGTGTCTCAGCTCCTGCTTCCCTCCCTGGGCATCCCACCAGGTGTCAAGGCCGGCTTCCAGCTCTCTCAGCTCCCCAGCACGGGAGCCTGCCTGCACCAAAACCAGGCTGTGGGTGGGTCCAACATTACACAGCCCAGTTCTACACAATTGGTGCCTCAGAGACCCACAGAGCCCTGCGCCCCCACAGTTCCCATACATGTGGGGAAATAAACAGGCACAGAAAGGGAAAGGAGTGACTCAAAGCATGCTATGTGGGACAGACGAGGAAGATCACTTCACGGGACAAGTCCTTCCACCCTATCTCACCTGCCTGCCTCCACCCCCAAGAACATGCCTGCTAGCTCTGCTCTCCCCAGCACACAGGCTGCAGGTTTTGCAGCCTTAGGCAGTAGGGCCACCTGCCTTGGCTGCACCTGCCCCTAGTGTTAAAGGAAGCCTCGCTGTTTGGTGAGGATGGCAGAGGACATCGGGAGCAAGGCCCCTGGCCTCTTTCTGGCCTCTGCCTCGGGCTCAAGTCTCATCATCTAATAGGTGGCCTAGAGTGACTCCAAGAAAAGGTGCCCGTGGATCTCCCCAGCCTGCCTCATCTCAGCCTCCCCCTCCCACCCTACCCACCAGGAAAGAGCAGTGACCACAGCTGTAGGGCGGCAGTCAGGATAGGAAGGGACATCTTGGCATTTCTTCCAGGATGAAGACAGAAGGGATGAATTTTGCTAAAATGATACTGAAGCCAGGGGTAAAGGGGAGTTGAGGCTGAGCCAGTCCTCCAAATTGAGTCCGTGGTTGCCTTCCCTTTTAAATGCATGATCCCTTTCACCCCATCAGTCCACTCTGATTGGCCTTGTTTAAACAGCTTTTCTCTTCCGTCTGGGTCCACCTTCCCCTCTGTCTTCCCCGCTCTGTCTGTGTTTCCTTCTGCCCTTGTTTCTCTGTGTCTCTTGGTCTGTCTGTCTCTATGTGTGTCTCTCTGTCTCTTCCTCACCACCTCTCCCCCTGACTTGGGCCTCTCTCCCTATACGCTGCCAGCCCCTCCTTCACCCGTGCCGTGGTTCTGTTCCCATCAGCTGCTTCCTGCATGCCCTCTGGAGGTTTTCTGTTGTTTAAAGAGTTAAGGAAAGGTTGACTCTTGGAGCGCGTGGGTTAAAAAAAAAAAAAGCAAACAGAAATGGCTGGGCAGGATCTCTCTCCCATCCCTGGGACTAGACCGAAAGCCGCAAGGCTGCCCCGTGCCTATTCAGAGGGGGAGCACAGCTTAGCGTCACTGTCTTCCCGGATTCTGCATTCCCAATGCGGAGACCTTCTTTTCTCTTTTATTATTGCATTCCCGTCCCTGACCACTGAGAAGGTAGGTATTCCGGCTCCGCTGTGCGCCGCTCCCATCTCCAGATAAGCCCCGCCACTCTGCTTGGTTTGAATGTGGTTTTCTTTCTCTCTCAATCTCTCAATCTCTGGTTGGTTTTTCTGCCCCTTCCATTTTCTTTCTTTTAGTGACTACTCATTTGTAACTTGCATTTTCTCCAAATGAGCTGCAAAGCTGTGTTTCCTGGTTTGTCCTTTAGTTTTCTTGACTTTCCACACCCCTCACCCCCACAGCTTTTCTGGTTCATTCTACCCTCCTTTCCCACCTTCCCCTTCTTCTCCTCCATCCCGCCCCCAGCCCCTCCCTCATGGCCCTCTCTCTCTCTCTCATTTTGTTGTCCGAATGCATTTCTGTGTGGTTTAGCATTCTGAGTTTGTGTTCCCTTCCTGAATTGTATGCTGCGGTGGAGCCAACTTGATTTCTGTTTTCTGGAGTAGCTGTTAAGCCCCTGACCCTTCAGCCCTGCCCATCCCCGGAGCCACCCTGGGCAATGAGCAATGTTGGAGGGGATCTGTGCTGGGCCTGTTGGCCTCCAGATCCTGAAAGCAGCTCTGGCTGAGGTCAGGTCTAAGGAAACAGCTCTGTCCCACCCTCCAGGGCCTGCTGGACCCCTTCGGTCCTGCCCTGGCGGCAGGTGGAGCTAGCAGGGAGCCACAGACTCAGGTGGTAGCTGGCATCAGGGCTGAACTGCCTCACTGCTGTATCTTCCGGGCATTAAATGGTAGCTGAACTGCAGGGGCAACACCAGCTGGCCAGGAACAGGTGCCGGAAGTACACAGTAGGATGCCTGCTCGGCAGTCTCTGTGGGGCAATCTGAGAGATGGAGAGGATGACGCTCAGCTCACCCGCCCACTGCCTTGACCATAACCCAACCAGACCGGGGCTCCCTCAATCCCCCAGCGTCCTTCCATTCTTCCAAATTTGAGCTAAATGTGGTGCCCCAGTGCAGATGATCCAGAAGGGACAGTCAGCAGGGGCCAGGGTCCCCCCGAGATGCTGAGGCAGAACTAGGCCTCGATCCGGGGACCTGGGACTCCCAACTCAGTGCTCATCCAGGCACACGGAGGATCAGGAGTCGGTCCTCCCAAACTTGCCCTTGACACTGTCTCCTGTCCCACCTGGGAGCCGCTGCAGAAGTTTGATATCACAGCCCTTGGGAGGCCTCAGCAGGGCTCCATCCTGAACTTTTGACAAGAGAAAGGTTGCCTATTCATCCTCTCCTTCCCACCCCATGTTGGCCCCAGAGGTAGGTCCTGGGGAGGTCACCCACCAGAGCATCCCTCATTCCTGGGTGGTGCTGGAGGGCAGAGAAGGAAACTGCTCAGGGAGGGAGAAAGCACTGTTGGTCTGCTGGAGGAGACTCTGTCCCAGCCTCATGGGAGAGTGGAGGCCTCACCTTCAAGGAGTATCCGATGTGACCAGGGCTCCTGAAATGGGATTTTCAGATGCTGAGTTAGAGGGGGTAATGGTTTCAGATGCTCACTTGTTCTTGTCCTAAAGGATACCAGGATCAGATGAGCACCCTCTCCCTTACTATTCTTGTCTTTCCCCCGCAAAATGTCTTACATAATAAGCAAAAGATGGCAGGTAGCAATTGGTACCAAGGAGCAGAGAGGCTCCTGAGAGCAAGGCTCAGAGGCAGGTGAGGTCCTTCATTCCTGCACGCACACACTAGGCCAGCACCTGCTGACCCTCCTCCATGCTGGGCCCCATCTGGGTGTCCATGCCAGGGAGAGGCAGGCCGACCTGGGTTCACAGCCCCCACCTGCCAGGCCAGAGGACTGACAAAGGTCACTCAGAACGATGCGAGGGAAGAGATGAACCATGGATAAGGAGCTAGTTCCTGCTGGTCATGGTACCCCCAGCCCTGGCACAGCCTGGCTCAGTCCACACCGAGGGAAGGAACAAGTATCTGTGGGATCATAGAGGAGAGCACCCAACTCAGGGTGAGGATCAAGAGAGGCTTCCTGGAGGGAGTGGTCTTGAGCTAGGGTAGAGGACTGATAGGAATTAGCCGTGCTGTTGCCTGGAGAATCCCAGGGACAGTGGAGCCTGGTGGGCTGCCATCTATGGGGTCACACAGAGTTGGACACGACTGAAGCGACTCAGCAGCAGCAGCAGCAGCAGCCATGCTGTAGGAAAGAAAGTGAAGGGGAAAGAGGCAGGAAGGGACAAGAGTCCCTAAGAACAGGCTCCTGGAGATGTTTGGAGGTCCTTGGCCCCCAGTTCTTCCCAGCTATGAAGTTCCATGGTGTCTGGACTTGGATGTCCCTAGACTCCTGGGAAGAATGAGATCCCAACTGGAGATGAGGCTTACCCTCTGGCAGGATCAGGGTGATTCTTTCTCCCCGGCTTCTGGAGGCATGGATGGATCAGGGTGAGACGGGCTCTAGAAGTCTCCCCAGGGAGGTGCTATCTGCTACCCTGTCCAGCACAGCCTTCCTCCTATCCTCCTCCATCTGGGGACTTGGGTGATACCACATGGGACCCCAGGCCTCCCTGCCCTGCTCTGACCATATTCATCTGTAAAGGGACCATGAGTCATTTGACCTCTGAAGAGAACCTCTCAACCCCTGTACAGGCCTACCAAGCAAAGATCCACTTATCCCCCACAATAACAACAGAGAAACTGAGGTTCTCAGAGTTGACCACTTCCTTAAGGTTTCGTCGCAAACTCAAATCAGAGCTAATCCCAAGGTGTTCCACCTTGCCGGTTAGTATCATCTTGGGCTCTGGCAGCCATTTGCCTTGAAGGAGGTGAGAGGGAAGTGGGGAAGAGCTTGGACTTCAAGACATGCTAAGCGGAAGGCATCCAGATCCATGCCGGGGTCTGGTCCAGGGGCCTGGACCTTAGTGGTTAGGATCCTGGAGACGTCTTTCTCATTTGCCTCCTCTGGAAGGAAAAGGATGCTGGATAACAGAACCTAGTTCTGGGAGCTTGGGCGCTGGGGTGGAGGGGGGTCTGTGTTAGAAGAGACGAAGGTCTCCTGGTGATGTCTACTGAGAATGGACTGCCATTTCAGAGGGGCCATGGCCGAACACTCCAGTCTCCATCTCTCCCAGCAGAGGTGAGCTGGTGATCAGGAAGGTCAGGGTGCTCAAGGGGCACCCCAGTCCCCAGTGATATCCACTCTGCCTGCCTATGCCTGCCTCTGCTCTAAACAGAAGCTCTCCCGGGCTTCATGGCCCATTTGGCTCTGAACAGCTGCTGTCCCCACTATGGCTGGTGTTCACTGACTGCTGCACCCACCAATCACGAGCTAGCTACGCCCTACCCCTAGTGGAGCTGACTTCTTGGTCGATGGGTTCATGCTTGCACAGAGAGGTCTTGACACCCCCAATCCCCCACACCGCCTCCATCCGGAAGTACTCAGGGCCATACCAAGGAAGCCACACTCCTTCTGGTCCCTGGCAGCAAGGTGCCCTGAGACGTGGCAGCTGGTTTTGCCTTTTCCTCCAAAGAGGCTGCCAAAGGAGCTTGGCCCAGAGCCTGCTCCTTTCCCAGGACTCCCTGGCTGGGCCCTGGCCCATGTAAGCGCCTGACTTCCTACCTCAGTAACTTGTATCGAGGCCCTATTAGATGCCAAATTCTGTGATAAAAACTGAGGTTACAGGGGACTTCCCTGGTTAAGTAGTTAAGATCCTGCACTTCCAATGCAGGGGGTGCGGGTTCGATCCCTGGTTGTGAAATTAAGATCCCACATGCTGCTCAGTGTGGTACAGCAAAAAAAAAAAAACTGAGGTTACAAAGCTGACTCCTACACCAAATTGGCCCTGAAGGTGCTCATAGTCAAGTTGGTGCTGGTGACTGAGGGATGGGGAGGAATGAGGGACAGACAGACTCACAGACAAGTACAATCAACTGTTACTGGCCAGAAGCCCAAGGACAGGAAGAAGGGTCAGTTCTGTGGAGGGAGGGGGATGCAAAGGGGAGTCAGGGAATCCTGGAACATTTGCTCTGGAAGGGACAGCCAGAAGCAAAGTCTGACCCTGTCATTTCGTGGATGGGAAACTGAGGCCCAGAACGGGCAAGCGACTTGGCCAGGGTCACTCAGTGAGGTCGGTAGCGGCAGGCTCTCAGAGCCCTGGTTCCCAGCCAGGGCGCTTTCCGGTTTTCTGTAGCCTGATCCTTGTGTCCTGAGTCCACTTTCGGAAAAAACATTCCACATCTCTATCCAGCGGTCGCTCCAGAGGTGACCCCTGGGCACAGGCCCAAGGAGCCCGGCGCTGCCGATCCTTCCTCCAGAGGCGGCGTGGCCTCCTCCCGGCCTAGAATGGGGTGGTTGCGTTTCTCTCTCTCTCTCTCTATCTCTCTTGCATTTTTGTGAATCTAATGATGAACTTACGCTACCACACTTTTCCCTTCTCTTACACATCTTACCTACTAAAGGAGGAAGTGCCACTTTATTGGTAAGTGGACGTTAACCAAGAGGGACTTAAAAAATCAGAACTTAAAAAAAAAAGAAAAAGAAAGGAAAAGAAAAGAAACAGAAAGACAGTCGGGCGCTACTGACAGCTGCACAGGTCTCTGCAGGGTCGGAAAACAAAGAAAAAAATGTTAACAGGAAAATGTCAGTTCCCCAGGAGTTCAGACATTGTTTTTGATTTTTGGTATCTAATGACATTTGTGGATTTTTTTTTAATTTCTGTTTTTCCTCCCTTTCTTCGGTTCAGTTTTGAGTTCCGTTGTCCCGCCCCGCCCCCACCCCATCTGTGTGCCGTGTGCCCCCCCCCCCACCCACCCCCACGCGCTGGGCGGCCTGGCCTGGTGGGCTGGCCCTAGCCCGGCCTCCCCGGTGCCCGTCCTCTCTCTTCTCTCTGCCGGGATCCTCCATCCCGTCGAGGGGCGGGGGCAATGCCAGCCCCCCCCATCCCCCGTGCCCGTCCTGGATGGCCCTCCCTGTCAACCCCCCCCCCCCCGCCCCCACCGCTCCGTCCCTCTTGTGTTTGCATGCCGAGAACCTTGCATGAGCTGCACTGTTGAGGCCAGAAGGTGGACACTCAGGAGAGGCAGAGGCAGGGCAGGCGCGGGGAACCGTGTGTGCGATGCTCCGGGACTGGCAGGCCCCCGGCCCGGGCCCGGTGAAAGCTCCCTCTCCTTCTCTCCCCCCACCCCACCCGCCCTCTCTCTCCCCCTTCTCCCTCTGGTTCCTCCTCTGGATCTGCCCTCTCTCTCCGTCTGTCCTCTTCTTTCTCTCTGCTGCGCTAACCTCTCCCCTGTCTCTCCTCTCTGCTCGGCTCTGTCTGCCCCCCTCTGGACTCTCCGTCTCTGCCCCGTCTCTGCCCGCCCCTGTCGCCCCCGCCCCGTCCCCTCTCCACCCCGCTCCGTGCCCTCTCTGCCTCTCTCCCCGTCAGAAGCCCAGCTCGCCCTCGCCCAGGGTCCGCGACCAGGCGGAGGCCGGCGCAGCCACGCCGCCCGCGCGGGGGAAGGAGAGCCCGAGCCCGCGCTCGGCGCCGTCGTCGCGGGGCAGAGGAGGCCGCGCGGCGGGCGGGGCGGCCAGGCGGCGGCGGCGGCGGCGGCGGAGGCGGCGATCGCGGTCCTCGGCGTCCGCACCCCGCCGCAGGGGCCGCCGGCGCGCCCGGCCCGCGCCGCCCCGGGGCTCGTCGCGCTCGTTCAGTAGGGCCCGCTCCAGCAGCGACTCGGGCGGCGGCGCCCCCGGCCCCGGGCCCGAGCCCGACTCCGAGCGAGGCCACGGCGGGCACGGCAAACGGTGAGCTGGCTCGGCCCCAGGGACCCGCCCGGGGCTCCCCTCCCCGCACTGAGCACTTACCCCCGCCAGCCCCCTTTCCCCACCAGGCCCTCGCCCCCGTCATTCTCCACGCACCGAGTTCCCCCCACCCCGCAGATCACCCTCCTCCGACGGAGCACTGCTCTCCCCGACGGAACACCCTCCCCCCACGGAGCCCTCCCCCTTCCCTGGTGGTCCTCCCTCCCAACGCACTGAGTGCCCCTCCCTCCCCCTCCCCCAAGCAGACCTCTTCCCCCATCTCCCCGCTAAGATCCAGGCCCTCTTCCCACGCTAGCAAACCCTCCTTCCTTACTTGCCCCTCCAACCCCAAGATCACTTTCCCTCGACGGCACGGAAAGGCCTCTTCCTCACTGATTTCCTCTCCCCGCACCAGAGCCCCGCTCCCTCCTCCCGGAACCAACTCCCTGCTGCTCCCCTAACCCCCTAACCCCCGTCCCCTCGCCAACCCCACAGAACCCCTTACCCTCCCAAGACCTTTCCCCTCGAGGGGGCCCCCCTCACTCCCTTTCCTGTCACCCAGGGCTCCCCCTCCCCTGCTCAGGGCCCACTCTCTGCCAGCTGAGCGTCCCCCTCCTGTCGCCGTGCCCCCTCCTCCAGGGCTAAGGAGCGGGCCCCGCGCGGCCGGCCCGCCAGCACCTCGCCGTCCCCGGGCAGGCACGGCGGGCCCGAGGGGAGGAGCTCGTCGCGCAGCCCAGGCCAGCACCCGCGCTCCTGGAGCTCCAGCCGCTCACCCTCCAAATCCCGCTCGCGCTCGGCGGAGAAGAGGGCCCGCAGCCCCAGCCGCTCGCCGTCGCCCAAGAAAACCCTGGGTCGGTAAGTCCGGGTCCAGGGGTGGCGGCGGCGACGGCGGGACCGGCCGGGGGCGGCCGGGCCGCGTCGCTCACCCCGGGCCGGGCCCCGCAGGGACAAGGACGGGGAGAGCCGCGCGAGGCACGCCGAGGCCGAGGCCGCCCGCGCCCGGCGCCGCTCCCGCAGCTACTCGCCCATCCGCAAGCGGCGCCGGGACTCGCCCAGCTTCATGGAGCCGCGGCGCATCACCAGGTAGCCAGGGGCCGGGCCGCGGGGGTCCCCCACCTGAACCTGGTGCAGGGACGAGGGGGCGCCGGAGGAGAGGAGGTGGGGGTTGGGGAAGGGAAATGGGGGGTGGGACCCGAAGACTGGGGCAGGCTCGGAAGGAGGGAGGCCTCCGGCCGGGAAGCGTCCGGGAGGCCTGGAGGGGAGGGGCCGGTACTCGGTCTGGGGACAGCAGCAGGCAAGGAGTTCGGCTCTGGAAGATTCCAGCCATCCCTGTTGGAGCCCCTCCCTCCTCCTTCCCGCCCCTCATTTACCTCCTGGCAATGATGTCTCTCTCCTTTTCTCCTTCATCTTAAGGTCCAGCCTGCTGAGTGGCCTGTGGCCAGCCTGGGGGCCGGGTGGACCCCCTCTCCACAGGCCGCAGGGGAGATACCCATGTGAGCTGACTGGCTCTGTTCAGCTGTCTGCCTGCCTCTCCTTTTCTCACTAACCCTTTCTGCTCACTTCTCAGCCCGCCTCACCCGCCGGGGGGAATTTGGAGGAGGGGGCAACAGCAGTCTGGTCTCTGGGGCAGTTGGGAGAGGAGCCAGTCCCTCCCACTGTGCCCACACAGTCTGTCAGGACTGGGGCTCTGGGCCTGGGTCTCCAGGTGAGAGGATGGTCTGCATTTGTGAAAATCACTCTGCAGCCCCAGGTCCCTGACATGGGATAAAGGGCCACAGGCAAAATGCTGAGGCTGCCTCTGCTCTAGCCTTGCTGGGCAGCCTTAGGAGATAAGCCTGCCTCTCTGGGCTTCAGTTCTCCTGTCAGAGCTAGAGGCCAGCCCGCCAGGCTTGGGATATCCCCCCCAGTAGATAACCCACATAAGCAGGGTGCCCAAAGACAGCTAGACCTCCATGCCTTCCACCTGGCACCCACTTCTGCCCGCTCTCAGGCTGCCTCCTCCTCCCCTGCCAACTAACTTACACCTGTTTTCTTTCTCAGAATTAACCCCACGCAGTGGGACGCTGTCGCCTCCTTAACCCTATTTTCTTTCCTCTGGGTCACAGTCTCCTGGCTTCAGACTAACTCCGGGCCAGGGGGAGGTAGTGGAGTAAGGTGTGGGGGGCTGGGGGGCTTGGGCTAGGGCCTTGGGCCTGGGCAGCAGTGGCCAGGGGCCTCCTCCTGTTCCCTCTGAGTGACCTGAAAACCAAAATCCTCAATTCTTTGGAGGAACAAAGAAGCAGGACTGAACCATATTCACAAACCCTCCCAGGCACAGAAGCCGCTGCTTAGCTTGGCTGATGTGAGTTGACTATATTTAAAAGTTTCGTTTATTCAACAAATATTTATTGAGCACCTGCTTCAATCAAGCAGAGACTTGGTCCCCTTTCCCTGCAGGAAAAACAAAGTGATCAACATGAAATTGGCTAGGAACCACTGCCTGTCTAATCCTGTGGGGGGCAGGGGTGGAGGTGGAGGCGGGGACAATTCCAAGGCCGAGATCAGAGGAAACTGAGGCAGGCAAGCCCTGGCCACTGCTGGGGATGGGCTCAGGGCCAGAGTGAGGGCCCGGGACTGGCAGAGCTCAGGGCCCCGAATGGCCTGTAATCGGCTTTTCCCTCCTGGCAGTGCCCGGAAGCGTCCCATCCCCTACTACCGACCCAGCCCCTCGTCCTCCTCCAGCTGCCTGAGCAGCGACTACTCAAGCCGGAGCCCCAGCCACAGCCCCAGCCCCGGCCACAGCCACGGAAGCTATAGCAGCCGCAGTCGGACCCGCAGCCGCACACGAAGTCCCTCCCAGACCCCCACTCCCAGCTACCACAGCCGGAGCAGCTCAGAGAGTGGGGGCTTCTGAGCCCAGCGAACCCAGCTTCATGCCCCCTGGCACAGGGCAAGGCGAGGGCCCCAGGAGCCATGGGAGGCGGTGGGGCCTGCACCCCACTGCTACAAAGAGGTCCCGGGACTGGGGAAGACCTTGAGGGTGGTGGGTGCCCTGAAGACAAAGAGGAGCTGGATTCTGCTGCTTCTGGAGGGTCCCCACCCCACCTCCTGCTCACCCACGCAGTCCAGGGAACAAAGAGCCGTTTCGAACACAGGGATCATCACCCTTTCCTGCTTGATGCCAGCTCACCAGGCTGAGGACCTCAGTCCAGTGGAGCCAGGGACACCCTCTTAAAAGTGCCAGACCTGGGAGCCTCCCCTGCCACTCCCTAGGGCCCTCAGTTCCTCTCCACCTCTGGGCGGACACGGAGTGGGACAGCAGGCAGGAGCTAAGTTAGACAGAAGGAGGAACGGCCTAACCCTCGGTGCACCACCCTCCAGGCTGGGGAACCCCCTCCTTCTGAGCTGGCTGCAGAAGGACCCTGGCTGCGGGCTAGAGGCTGGCCCCACAGCCTCCACAAACCCCTTCCCTGGCTCAAGAGTGTGCAGACTCCGTGGGGCCCCTGAGCCTTAGCTCACCCTTGGTCCCACCTCTTCAGGCCAGGCTCTCCCCTCCAGCCGTTGCCCTGTGCTCTTCTGGGCCAGGGCTTCCCCAGCCAGGCCATCTGCGTGACCTGAGATGGGGCCAACAGACCCCAGACCCCTGACTCTGAGATGAAAGGGGTCAGGTCAGGAGGTGGAAGAGAGAAGGGGGGGATGGAGGAGGAGCCTGTGGGGGGGAAAGCAGTGCAGTGGGAGTACTGAGCAGGCTCCGGAGTCCCTGCGTGCCCAGTGGCTGAGACCTGGGCCAGATGGCACGGGCATAGGATAATGTGCACTCCAGGGCATGCCCACGCGAGCAGGGAGCCAGGGGGAGCACTCGTTCCTCCTCTCCCAGATTGGGGTGCTACAGCCCTTCGAAGAAAGGGTAGACTCTAGACTGAGGGCGGTGGCCTGGGGCACGGACGGACGGACAGACGGATGGGGAAGCAGTGAGCCCCCAGCCCTCTCCTGCTGCTCCCAGCCCCCTCCTCCTGGGGCCCTCAGGGATCTCACAAAGTCTTCCTTGGCCCAACAGGGCAGATGCCCTGGGCTCCAGTGGGGGGAGGGGTCTGGGGTCTGATCCGGGTTTCCTCCCCCCACCCCCACCCCCAATTTCCCCTTCCTTCTCCGCGGTGCGGATTGAAATCGGACTCTAAATAATAAACACTTGGAGCCCGGACGGCAGGTGGTGAGACCAGGCCTCTGTGGATTTGAGTACCTGGGGCGTGCAGGGAGGGAAAGGGGGGTCCTGGGGTCCTTCCCTCTGAGAAATGAGAGGGACCCAGGAGAAGAGCAGGCACCGAGGAACCAGGGTGCAGCACCTCCACCTCATGCTTCCATGCATGAGTCTGCAGATTGGTGGGGAGAAAAATGGGGCCCCCAAAAGGCCTTCTTCTTCCCAGACTGGAGGCCCTGTGGGCTTTTTTTTTTTTTTTAATATTTATTTTTATTTATTTGGATGCTCCGGATTTTAGTTGTGGCATGTGGGATCTAAGTTCCCTGACCAGAGATGGAACTTGGGCCCCCAGCATTGGGAGCACGGAGTGTCATCCACTTTACCACCAGGGAAGACCCACCCTGTGGGCTTTGAACACCCCTGTTTCCCCGACCCCCCAACACCTGGCCTCACTTCAGCAGTGAATGGGGAAGCAGGGTCCACATGCAGGACCTTCCTTACAGGTAGGGTGTTCAGAACAGCTGGAACACAGCTCAGAACAACACTGGCTGTGAATCCGGGCTCCACGCGGGGCTGGGAGGAAGACGAAAGGGGGGATATTGTCCTGAAAGTGCTTGGCACAGGGCCTGCCTGCCATACAGCAAGTCACCCATGGGTGGCCACTTACAGAAAACACTGTGTGTCCAGCCCCGGCTGGGGGCTAGGATGGGGATTGAAAAGGGAGAGCTTGGTGTGGCTTTTTGCTGTTGTTTTTAAGCTACTCACATTGTATTTATTTCTTTTACTTGTATGTGTGAGTCACTCAGTCATGTCTGACTCTGCCACCCTATGGACTGTAGCCCGTCAGGCTCCTCTGTCCATGGAATTCTCCAGGTGAGAATACTGGAGTGGGTTGCCATTCCCTTCTCCAGGGGATCTTCCCAACCCGGGGATCGAACCCAGGTCTCCCTCATTGCAGGCAGATTCTTTTATGTAGATCTAAACACACACATTCTGCTCATCTTCTTTCTCCTCTTAGAGTGACAGATTCTAACCTTGCTTTGAATCAGCTGCTCTTTGGGAATCTGAAAGGAGGCCGTCACGCCCGCATCTGCAGGCAGCTTGGTATCTCACAGACACTCTGCAGTCCTTTAGGGCCCCACACAGGAGATGTCCTGGGTCTGGACTGGCTGCAGAACCGGGGAGGGGGTGCCATGCTCTGAAGCCTATGGCTGTGTCCACACATGACCCCTCTCTAGTTTCTTTTCCCTCAGGCTGGAAGGGGCACCTGAGGAGGCCTTTGGCCACTGGCTCTGTTTCTGATCTGAGGAAGCTGTTCAAAGAAGCACTGGTGATCTCCTTAACCCTTTACACGGGTTCAGCAAGAACTGGGCTTTGGGCAGGGGTTGGGGCTACAGGGAGAGCAAACTTGGTCCTACTCTAGAGATGCCACTTTTTGGAGGGGGCGGGCGGGACACAAAACAGACTGAAGGTGGGCATGCAAGTCCAGCCTGTCTCCCACCCAGCTGTCCCTGCCCCTCCGCCTTCCCCCTTCCCTTCCTTCCCTGCCCAACCTTCCTCATCCACACCCCACAGCCAGGCTGTGACCAGACAATAGCATTCCCTTTTCTACCCTGCCCCCGGCTCCTGGCCTCTTCCCATGACCCCTCCTCCCATGCCCACCTCCTCACTAGCTGGCCTGCCCCTTCCATCCCTGCCTGCCCCTCCCACCATATCTAAAATGCCAACCTGACCCTTCCCTCACTCCTCCCAACAGGCTTATTCAACACCTACTATGTGCTCTGAGGACCCAGTACTGGAATTAATGAAGCAGAACTCCCCGCCCCGAGGATCCGAGGACCATGTCCACCAGGCGTAGGGCTTGGAAGGCCTTCCAAATGGCCCCGGCTGAAACTGCCATCCTTTCTTCCCATCCCTTTCCTGGAATCCCTGGATGGTCCCTCAGCCCCCCACATGCCCTGTCCTCCGGTTCCCTGGGAGCTCCCGGTTTAGGTCCAGCTCAGCTGCCTCCTTCTCCAAGGAGACTTCCTGATTGCCAGCTGCAGTGGCCACTCACTCCCCCTGGTTTCCTCCAGCCTTGGGTCTGTTCCTGCCTTTAGGGCATCAAGCAGTTTGGGTTTTTGTTTTTGTTTTTGTTTTGGCAGCACTGGGTCTTTGCTGTGGTACTGTTGTTGCTTAGTCACTCAGTTATGTCCAACTCTTTGCGACCCCGTGGCCTACAAGGCTCCTCTGTCCATGGACTTTTCCAGGCAAGAATACTGGAGTGGGTTGCCATTTCCTTCTCCAATAGGACTTCTTTGGGGGCCTGTATTCTGCTGACCACAGAAGGGAGGTGACAGCCCAGGGGGAACGCGGGGTCTGGGCAGACGGGGTTGCACCCCCATCCAGCTGCACCAGCCACTAGCTGGGAGACCACGTGCCCTCTTGGCCTCGTGAGGTCAGTCCTCTGCTGGTGGTCCCTGTACTCCAGCCCTCAGCTCCCAGCTTGCATCTTGGCTAGAGCCCCCATCTCTGACCTGCTCATTTTCCTCATCTGTAAAATGGGATGAGCGACCAGGCCCTTTGGATGGAGGGTGATCTGATCCAGAAACACCTGTGGATCCGACAGGGGTTGCTGAAACTCAGTGCAGCCTCCTCATCACTAAAGGGATGTCCCGCTCAGTGCTGGGGGTGTTGCCCATTGACCTTGGACTGTGCAATGTGACCGGCTCATTTCTGCTCTCTCCCTACCTGCGGTTCACCAGCCCCAGTGCTAAGGCTTCTCATTGCATCTTAGGGGCTTCTCATGTTGCGGAGCCCAGAGACCGTCTGTGCTGAGTAGTTTCATCTTGCAGGCTTAGGTGCCCTGAGCCACGTGGGATCTTAATTCCCCGACCAGGAATCGAACCCGAGTCCCCCGCATCAGGAGGCAGATTCTTTAGCACTGAGCCACCAAGGAAGTCCCAGGGCATCAAACTGTTGATTCAGTTATTTGTTGGCATGTCTCGCTCACCCTAAATCTGTGAGCTTCTGGAGCCCAGGCCGTGCCTTCTTATCTCTGCATCCCCCAAACAGGCACCCTTGCGATGTTTGTTGAATGAGTAAAGGGGTGAATGAGGGAACTGAGAAATGAGGGGTTCCCGGCCACTGTAGGGGAGGGTGGAGACAAACGGTGAGGTGGCGGCAGGAAGACCCTAGAGGGCGACAGAGAGAAGGGAAAAAACTGCGGGCTGGTCCCCGGCCAGAAGGGATACAAAACTGGCCAGGACTGAGAGGAGAGATCCCTGGGGAGGGTCCCTGTCAGCCTGAAAGCCCGAAGCTCTCGTCCTCAGCACTTCGCTGGATACTTGGCACCTGTTCCCCTGAAAAGGTCAGGGAGATACCCCACCCCCTCCTGCTCCCCCGCCATCCTCCCCCAGAGGGTTGAACCTGCACTCTTCTGCTCTGACCTTGGGAAAAGGGAAAAACACTGGAAGGCAGGCAGGAAAACAGGAAACTTGAATTGCATATCGGGTAGCAAGGAGGGGAGATGGGGGCAGGGGTGGGGGAACCTCCGGAAGGTGTGGCGTTTGGGGCGTAGTAGTCCTCTCCTCTGCATGCGGGGCCTCAGGGACCCCTCCGTCCACTCCCTCCCAACACACACATCAGCCAGGAGGCTGGACGAGGCTTTCCTGTGTCCTGGCAAATCCGCCCCTTTTACTTAATCCGTCTCCTACAGCCCCAGACCCAGGATAGCAGATCACAAGTGGACATGCCCAATTTTGGGGTTCCAGCTGACTACCCCCTCCCCTGCCTCTCTGAAACGCTCTTGGAAGCCCCCTGGCCTCCTCCCCAGCCTCTCTTTAGCCGAGGGCATATTCAGCAAACCAGCTTCATCACCAGGCACCTGCCCTTCCCTTGCCAAGCTCCCCTCCACTTGGGAAAGGATTTTCAGGATACCCAGCCCATGAGGGTGCTCCAGCCACCGGGGCTCCCACCTCCAATGGCCACCACCCGCCGGGGATTGCGAATCTCAGCATCCTCTGGCCCCCTCCGTCTCCTCTCACCATACGCACATCCCTGGGGGGAGGGGCTGCAGGACAGGGCAGGGGAGGGAGGGAGAGAGTGGAGGAGAATCTGTTGATTCACCAGCGCTGGAAGGAGTCTTCGAGAACATCCAGTCCGATGGTCTCACTGTACAGATGAAGCAAATGAGTCATAGAGACCGGCCCCTGGCCAAGGTCACAGTCAGAGACATGGACGTCCCCTGCTGGATGGCAAGGCGGGAAGAAGAGGCTAGAACCCCAGCCCTCCCCCCTGGCCTCTCCTTGGCGCCCTCCCCCACTTCAGAGATGGTGGAGATGAGGTGACCCCCCAGGCCAGCCAGAAGCCAAAGGCTCAGTTAGGAGCTGGGTTTGTGGAAATGAACTCCTGCAGGAGAAGTATCTAGATGCTTCTAGAGAGACCCAGTGCCTCCCACCCCCATTCTAATTACGGCTGCCCACATTTTTAGTTCCCAGCAGGCCCAGCGACTGGCAATTCATCAGCTGTCAGGCCTCTCCTGGGAGCTCCGGTAGCTGCCTGAACACTCTCGAGCTTTCTCTGAGGCTGGGCCAAGGGAAGGAGGGGCTGGAACAGCCGCAGTTGGCAAAGGCCTGCCAAGGGAGTGGCTAATGTGGCTGAGGCCTCTGGCACAGGGCCAGGAGGCTGGGAGGCTGGTCTCCGGGCTGCTGCAGGTTACCCCAGACTTAGAGGCTAGGGATGCAGGGAGGGGCCCTCTGATTAAGGAGTCCCTGCAGTGCCCACCTGCCCCCCAACCCCTTGGCATCTGGGAAATCCCTGGGGGTGGAGTTATCCCCTTAATCCCCAAAAAGCTACCCCAGGCAGCTCAGTCCCCTGGAAGAAGGGTGCTCTGCTTGGTCAGGGCTGGAAGTGAACCCAGAGAGGCCGGCCCCACCCTCCATCCCACAGGTAACCCTGGGCTGGACCCCTCATCTCGCCACAGCCCACAGCCCTCCCTGGATGGACTTCCCAGGCCGGAGAGGCAGGAGGCCCCAGGTTCCAATCCTTCCACCCATCACCAGCCTTGTGACCTTAGGCCAGTTGTGACTCAGTTTTCTCATCTCCAAAGTAAGACTCTGATAAGATTCTTGAATGTGCTGTAAAGTGCATCCACCCAGGTATTTCTCATTAATCTAAGCCTCAATATCCAAGATTAAAGGCCCTCTTTCCTCTTGTTATTATAACAATGAACACTTCTGAGCACCAGGCTCTTCACTGGAGTTATCATGTTATAGATTCAGCACAGCCCTGAAAGATGGGTGTGTTGTTATCTGCGGCTTGCAGATGGGGACGTGCCGGCTCAGCGAGGTCAGCAGGCCAGTGAACGGCAGCAGATTCATGCCCCACCCAGTCTGACCCCAAAACCCAGTTTCTCCCTCGCTCACCCCCTCTTACCACCACCTAGAGCCACCCAGGTCCCCTCCCTTGTGATTGGCAGCTCTGATCAGAGTCCCTCACGAAGTGACCAACGGAAGATGGCCGTGGGGAATTCCCTGGTGGTCCAATGGTTAGAGTCCACACTTTCACTGCCAAGGGCCCAGGTTCAATCCCCTAGTTGGGGAGCTATGATCCTACAAGTCCTGTGATGTGGAAAAAAAAAAGTAAGATGTGAAAGTTCTGTCTTCTGCCACCCCTGCTGCCATGGGCTGAGTGCTGGGGGAGGCGCTGTGGGTTGCACAACTTCCCCTGGCTGGGGCAACAGGGATGGAAGCTCCCCACCCTGGTTTCAGGCAAATGGAAGGAAGCTGTGAAAGGAGCCTCTGTCTACAAGGTACTGGTGGCCAGGCAGGCAGCCCCCACCCAGAGCGTGGCTAGGCTGAACTTGAAAGCATCTGTGATTATACATGACAGCTCCCGCGAGGGTGGGGCACCTAGGCTCCAGTCTGGGCAGAGGTGGGCAGGCAGGGAGTGGATGAGGGCCCTCCCTGGCTCCTGACCTCACCGTGACTTTAAGAGCTGGGGTTGGGTGGGGCTGGGAATGCCAGGGAGCCAAGGCCTGGGGCTTCCTGAAGCTAAGACCCTTGGTGGGGAGCAGCAAGCAGAGTGGGTCTCGGGAGGAGAGAAAACAAGAGGAGCCCAAGGTGGGAGCCCGACCAGGGGGAAGAGCCGTGAGCACTAGAGACGAGAGCCTTACTCTGCTAGTGTCTTACGGGAGACCGTGGGCCAGTCACCTCATCTCCAAATCTGTTTCCTCATTGAAAAAGGAAGGATACAAGACATATGTCAGGAGAAGGAAAGCAGGAGAGAGAGAGAGATTGTTAGGATTATGGCAGGAAGCTAGGGGCAGCATCTTTTCCCAGAGGGGGTAGTGGGGGCATGGATCTCACAGGCAGTCAGACAGGAGGAGGGGTGGGCTTCAGGCTCCAAGCCAAGTTTGAAGGAACTGCCCCCTCTCCCTGTCTGTGGGAATATTCAACAGAACAGGCTCTGAGATAATAACCTGCAAACAGGGAAAGGAACATTGGCCCAAATCACACAAACAGCAAAGGCCTGACTAGATTCAAGGTTGCTGCATTTCAAGTTCTCCTGTCTAGGGCTCCTCCAGAAAACTAGATATAATGGGGAGACTTGACCATAACCTTCCTCCTGACCCCTTCTCAGCACTGGCCTTCAGGGTTTGTGATGAGGATACAACACTGGGGGTCAGGGGACAAATGGCCAAACCTACACACACCATTGCCTCTGCAACAGGGACACATTTATGCTTTCCTTCCTGCCCCCTCCTTCAACTTCAGGGGGCTAATAATAACAATATATTCATTATCATGTACCCTGGACTAAAATGTTTACTTGCATTAAGAGGCTGAATCTTCAAACCAACCCAGCGATGAAAGCATTATCATCACCACCATCATCATCCCCATTTTCCCGATGGGGAAACTGAGGCAAAAGACTCTCAACTTGCACAAGTTCATCGAGTGAGGGGCAGAACCTGTATGTGAACACAGGCGGTCTACCTCCGGAGACCGCCCTAACCACGCTGCTTCTTAAGGCATTATTTCACAGACACGCTGCCGTCCAAATCCTGGCTCGCTCTGCCAGCTCCCAGTTGTGCGGCCTGGGACTCACTGCCCGACCTCTCTCTCCCTCCCTCTCTCTCGGCTTTGTCCTCCCAGACTGTCCACAGACCGCGGCCCAGCGCTTTGCACCCAGGCCTCCGAGCGTCCGGCAGTGGGCAGTGCGCCGACATCGGGGCTCTAGTTATTTGTTTTCTCGAACTAGAGAAGGTTCCAGATGTGGGCAGGGCCTTCCTCGCCCCGCCCCGCGCCCCGGTATGCAGTGGGGGGGAATGCAGGGGGAGGGGCTGCCCCCTGGACCGTCATTGCCATTAATAGAGACCTGAAACACCGCCTGCTAAAAATACCCGGCTGGAGACCCATAAAAGCGCTGCGGGGTCCGGCGCCCGCCACTTCAACCGCTTCTCCGAGCCTCCTCCAGACGCACCCAGACCAGCCAGCATGGCCGAGCGCCGAGTGCCCTTCTCGCTCCTGCGGGGCCCCAGCTGGGACCCTTTCCGCGACTGGTATCCGGCCCACAGCCGCCTCTTCGACCAGGCCTTCGGGCTGCCCCGGCTGCCCGAGGAGTGGTCGCAGTGGCTGAGCCACAGCGGATGGCCGGGCTACGTGCGCGCGCTGCCCGCCGCAGCGATCGAGGGTCCCGCCTACAACCGCGCGCTCAGCCGGCAGCTCAGCAGTGGGGTCTCCGAGATCCAGCAGACCGCCGACCGCTGGCGCGTGTCCCTGGACGTCAACCACTTCGCCCCCGAGGAGCTGACGGTCAAGACCAAGGACGGCGTGGTGGAGATCACTGGTGAGCACCCCCGCCCTCCGCCCCAAGGACGCCGCCCCTCGCTTCTCGCGGGTCCCGGGGAAGAGCCCCGTGTTGAAACTCGGGCGGGGAGCGGGGAGAGGGGAACGCTGGAAAGTGAAAACTTAGCCGAGGACGGACGGTGGGGGGCGGGGAGCCCCCGGAACGGGGCCCGGCCTCTTCGCCCTACCCCTGGTCTGTATTCTCTGGAGTTGGGGTTTGCTGGGAGATCCTAAGGAATCTTTTAGCCCTAAAAAGTCTCCACTAAGGAAAGCAACGCCCCCTTCCAGCGGAGACGCCCCTCAACCCCAGCCCTCAGACCTGAGGACCTGGCCCCCAAGCGACCAGACCCCCCCCCCCCCGCGCCCCACCCACCCGGGCCCGCAGTCAGTTTGAAGAGGGCGTCGCCCTCCCCGCCCTGACCCCCATCCCCCCCACGTCACGGTCCCTGCTCCCAGCCCGGGTCCGCGGAGGGAGCGTATGCGCCTGCTCCGAGCCGCGCTTCCACCACTACCCCCACTCGCCAAGCCCCTGAAGCCGAACTTTCCAAAAGCTTCTGAGTTCCCGGGACAGTCTCGGGCACCCAGATCCCTGCGTCAGTCTTGCCAGCCCGGAGTCCTGGCCACCAGGTGGGGCGCGTTTGGCTGCGAGCCAGCGGCGAGGCCGCCCCTTCCCGCCTCCTCTGACCTACTTCCCCTCCCCCTCCTCCCAGGCAAGCACGAGGAAAGGCAGGACGAGCACGGCTACATTTCCCGTTGCTTCACTCGCAAATACACGTGAGTCCTGGCTCCGGATCTGGGGGGCGGGGGGTGGGGGAGGGGCGCGCGGGGACTCCCTTGTGTGTAACTTGTCCACCCTCTTTGCCCGTCCAGGCTGCCCCCCGGTGTGGACCCCACCCTGGTCTCCTCCTCTCTGTCCCCTGAGGGCACGCTCACCGTGGAGGCCCCGTTGCCCAAGTCAGCCACCCAGTCGGCCGAGATCACCATTCCCGTCACCTTCCAGGCGCGTGCCCAGCTTGGCGGCCCCGAAGCCGGGAAGTCCGAACAGCCGGAAAACAAGTAAAGACCCTTAGCCCAGCGGCCCAGCCCACAAGTAGCCATCACTGACCATCCTCACCCGCCAAACCTCTATGTTCTTTTGATACGTTTACCTTCTGTTTTTCTCAAATAAAGTTTGAAGCCACCGCCAGCCACTGCCTCAGACTCTGGGTGTTTTTGTGAAGGAAGAGGGGTTGGTGCTGGTTTGACGTTTGCTGAGGGCCCGTTGGGCACCAGGCCCCAGGCTGGGTCCTGTGGGTGCAGTGTCGTCCGTCACCGGGCACAGCCCTGGCCTCCTCTGCCCTTGTTCATTAAGAGAGAAGCAGTGATTGTTCACCAGAGTTAAAACGGCCAGAGCCGGCGGGGGAGCAGGGGAAACTATGAGAGGCACTTGACCCAGGCTTGGGCACTCAGGAACCACCTGGGCGAGGGGGCAGGTGAGGGGAGATGGCAGGGCTGGGGGAGAGGGCTTCCTGGGAGCTCGGACTCCGGACTTTATCATAGAGGGGCTGGGCCAGGTAGATGGGAGGGGAAGTGTGGCCACCCCAGGAGGCTTTCTGAGGGGCAGTTCCCCCAGCCCATGTAGGCAGCATGGGACCTGGGTCCTCAGGTCCGAGAGTGCCCCGCAGAGAGTGATGAGCAGGTGCAGCTTAGGTTTTGGTGGAAGAGAGAGGCAGAGACCAGATGGGGGAAGCGGTGGCCGCAGGAGGGCCTGCCTTGCCTGTCCCTGCCAGAAGCGGCCACGCCTGCCTTGGCCCTCTCCTTTGTCTGTGCCCTCCCCACCACCATCTCCTACCCACTCACTGTCTCCCTGATGAAGCAGGGTCTGGGAAGACCTCGGGGAGGGAGGAAGAAGATGGAGGCTTTGGAGCCCAGTCTGAACAGCTCAAGGTCTTGAGAGACCTTCCAGTCTTCTCCACCAACAAGGTCCTAGAGCCTGGGGCTGTGGCCAAGACAGACCCTGTTCTGATTGCTCAGCCAGGCTTTGGCAGGGTTTCTGAAAGAAGCAGCACCCGCAGGGCAGGGCCTTGAGCACCCACCCACAACCATCTCCCCCCCCACGCTGCCCAGCTTCCCAGTCTCTACTCCCTGGGGCAGGCTCCATGTTCAGACACCATGATCTGGAGCAGGCATAAAGCCAAGGCAGGTCCCGGCCCCGCCAAACCTGGAGGGAGGCCCACAGAGAAATAAACACCTGGAATAAGGGTGGTGCTGGTCCAGCTGGCAGCGCGGGTCTGGACCTGTCAGCCAGGGCGCTGCCCAGTCCACCCACCCTCCCACCGCTGGTTCCCTAAGCTCCGATCTCAAATCTTCCGCCCGCCTCCCTGACATGCACACCCCCCACATCTCAGGTGTCTCCTGGATGCCTCCACTTTGCTGGGCCACGACCCAGAGTCAGCCTGTCCGTGTCTCACCCTCGCTCTGCTGGCCGGCGCCCTTGCAGCTGGCAACAGGATGGCCCTGACTTCCACGGGTGTGTCTGGGTCCTCCTGTCTGGTCAGAAAGAGCGATCGCAAGGCTGCCAGCTCCTCCACCGGTGCCCTTGATGTGTGGCAGAGCTGGTGCCAAGCCTTTGACAAGGTAATCCTCAGGCCAGCCCTGAGAAGAGGTGCTGTTACTCCTGCTTGGCAACTGGGCAGCAAAGCCTCAAAGAAGTGAAGAGACCTGGGACTTCCCTGGTGGTCCAGTGGCTAAAACTCCAAGCTCCCAGTGAAGGGGGTTCAATCCCTGGTCAGGGAACTAGATCCCATGTGCCACAACTAAGACCCAGTGCAGCCAAATCATAAATAAATAAAATTTTTTTTTTTTTTTAAAGTGAAGAGACCTGCCTGGGTGCACCCAGTAGTCCTGGAGGGCCATCTGAGTGACCACAGGCACCGGAGAGCAGACGAGCCCAAGACACAGGCCGGGGCAGGGGTGGGGGTGGGGAGCGGGCCTCCACAGCTTGAAGTGCTGCCCAGGGAGGCTCCATGGGGCCTCAGGAGGAGACGGACGGCGATGGAGGTGAGCCTGGGGGCCAGGGCCACTCAGGGAAGCCAGCCAGGCTGCAAAACGGAGAGAGCTTCCGGGGCTCAGGAAGACCCAGAGTCCAGGGCCATGGCCGGGGGCAGGCATCGGTCAGCGCCTGGGTGCAGTCAGTGCTCCAACTGGAATATAGGTCTAGGGGCTCAGACCGTCCTCTAGGACACAGCTGGGGTATGAGGTCTGTAGGAGGTGAAGAATTGGGGCTGCAGTCTCTGTTGGAAACCCAAAATAAGGGATGAGGAAGAAGGGATGGAAGCTCAGTAGGCTGCCTGGGTCGTACCGTCGGGAGCAGGGCAGAGACAGGACCGGAGTCTGAGGCTGGGCTGGTCCTATGTATGCCCTGAGCTCAACTCAGATGTGGGATCTGGGACTGCCTTGGTGGTCTAGCGGGCTTCCCCAGTGGCTCTAGTGGTAAAGAACCTGCCAATGGAGGAGACGCGGATCCATCCCTGGGTTGGGAAGATTCCCCTGGAGAAGGAAATGGCAACCCACTCCAGTATTCTTGCCTGGAGAATCTCATGGACAGAGGAGCTTGTCAAGCTACAGTCCGTGGGGTTGCAAAGTGTTGGACACGACTGAAGCGACTTCACACTCACATTCGCACTGGTGGTCCTGAAGAGGAAAAGTTAAAATTTTACATCACCTCCTGTTCCTTCTGCTTCTGTAACTCAGCTGGCTCCTTGCAAAGTCTGGATCACGTAGGTCACGTAGTCTCAGAACGTGGGGACTTTACTAGGAGCTGCAGCTTATCTCACTCACCCTTGTCCTGCTCTTTGCAATTGCTCAGCCCCTGCAAACCTGCTTCATCATGCCTGTCCGTGTAAAGGTCAGGCATCCCCCTCCCTTAAACCAGCCTATTAGCAGCTAGTGTTGCCCGCTATAGTCTGTCTATAAAAACTCTGTAACCCCTTTGTTCGGGACTCAGAGCTTGGAGTGTTAACTCCTCTGGGCCCGCCAGCATAATAAACCTGAGCTCTCCAACTCTCTGAGTGTGGTGCTTAGTTTCTTGATTACCGGTTTCTGCAACATTTCTGAAGGCCCCAGAGAGATTCCAAGCACGCCAGCCCCTTGAGCCGCCGGTCTGGTGGGTGGATCAGCCTGGCTGGAACGAAGGAACC
Source organism: Bubalus bubalis (assembly GCF_019923935.1). Taxonomy (NCBI): domain Eukaryota; kingdom Metazoa; phylum Chordata; class Mammalia; order Artiodactyla; family Bovidae; genus Bubalus; species Bubalus bubalis. Next base: position 7,942,686 of record NC_059180.1, on the reverse strand, counting down.
CCGAGACCAACAAGGACACACGCCACTTGACGGTATTCAGGGTTCTCTTTCGGACCGGTGTTCTGACCGACTCTCCGGACAGCCAAGCCCCGACCGGACTCGGGAGAAGGAAGGCATTGTGACGGATAACCTTGGCGCTCCCAGGAAGGTAGCAACGGTTAAGGAAACCTGGGGACTCTGGAGAAGGGAGGCATTGTGATAGCCTCTGAAGGATTGTGAGTGCGTGATTGCTGATTGAACAGAGTGAGAGAAATTTTTCTTTTTGGAAACTGCAAAACCAATTCTTTTTGCATATGCAATTAAAAATAACTAGCTTGTTAAAAGGCCTGCCTAGGAAAAAGCTTGAAGTTAACTCTTTCCATGTCCTTGAAATACACAGCCCACTTTGCCTGAGACCTCGGCCTTGGGCAAATTAGAACTTCAAGCAAAGAAAAAAAAAGGAGTCAAAGAGATATTTTAAATCTCAAACAGAGAACTATAAGATCTCTGTCTGTCTGTCTGGATTTATGTATGTCTCAGTGTATGTCTTTTGTTTTCTTCTGATAATATTGTCGAAGTTGTAAATGAGTTCTAATTTAATTGGCCTAAAAAAAAGTAAGCGCTTACAAATCAAACAATTCTAAATACAAGAAAAGTTAACCTAAATAAATTTCAGATTCACGTGAACTGGGAAATATTCAATATTAAATATTTAGTATTAATGTTTGTTTGCTAATCTAATAAAGATGTAGGATGTATGCTTTTAATAAAGAAGGTATAAGAAATAAAATTACATTTTATAAAGGAAAAGGAAAGTAGGTCTGACTTACAGATGGCTGTTATAGAAGTGATTAAAAAGTTTGTGGAAAGTGGACCCTAAAAAAAGTTTTGTGCATAGTTAGGACTAAGTTTAAAATAAATTTAATTAAGTTTACCTAAATGAGTTTAAAGTAAGCTGGTGCAAAACTTGAATTTGGCCTTTCTCTCTGTTAAGAGGACATACCTTTCTTCAGATGTTGAACTGCTTTTAATAATAGATTTAAGTTTCTTTACCTCTTAATTGCTCTGTTCTGAATTTACCTTTGAAATCTTTTGTTAACTTTGGCTAAGTAAGTAACTATTATTTCACAGTAACTTATTTGATCCTACCTGACTGAATGTTATAAACCCTTTTGACATTTATTGACAAAACTTCCTAAATGACTTCTAGCTAACTTTGGGATGCTTCAGAGGGCCCCTGAGACATCCCAAAGAGCTATTAAGCTACCTGGGTTCATTGGACATGTTAAGTTACATGGGAAGTACTGTTAAAGGGGTGAAAAATCTTTTCAGGTTATACCGTATGGTTGATGTTACTAATATAGATATCCTAAAATTATGTGAAATTCATATAGATCTGATATGCCCTGATAAAATATAGTCAGTTATAATTCTAGTTATCATATTAAAGTGTTATGACAAGGTTTCTTTGTCAACTGCAATAGAATCAGATTCTAAACGTGCCTTCTATGGTTTTACTCTCATGCCTTTAGAAAAATACTGCTAGTTCTTCAAGATTTATGGAGAAGATTTTCTAAGATTAAGCAGATAAACAAATTTTGTTATTAACAGTAAGCTGGTACCAGACTGGAATTTGGCCTTCTCTCTGTTTAGAAAACAAAGTTTTCTTAGAATGCAGCTTTTGATAACAGATTATTAATTTCTTTGCCTTTAAGTGATTTATATTTATCTTTAAAATCTTTTTGTTACTTTGCTAAAGCAAATAAATATTATTTAAAATTATGGTACATGTAGACAAAGGTCATTCTGCTTCTACAAAAAAATAACCCCTTATGGTTAGACTTTTGCTATCTTGAGGTCCTTAAAACGTGGCAATAGTCTGCTCCTAAATCAGGAAATTAAAAATGGATAAACAACAGCTAAAACCAAAGAGCCAGGGCTACGGGAAATCCAAGAAGGCCCCTGGGCCTTCCCCGGCGCCCGGACAGACCTCATTTTTATCTGATGGGATTAAGCCTCCCTGCCTATAGTGTTACTGCCGTCACAATGAGTTCTCCGAAAAAAGAAAAAATTACGTTTCACTGAATTTTAAATTCTAGTTTTGTTAATTAAGGTCTGTGCTTACTAAGACTCACTTCTGAGATAGTTCCTTGTTATGTTATATTGCTAAAAGGTTTAATTAAGTTATTAAAAAGGACACTCTAAGATTGTTTCTAAAGCTTAAGTCAGTAACCAGTCTTTGGATAAAGGTCAGATGGTCCATGATGTACAACCAGGAGATTAACACTTGGCTATAATCATGTAACTGAGTCAGATGACCTGGGGTATACCGGGCTATACCCAATGAAAGTTCTTGACCTAAATTCTTGCTTGTGACCTTACTAATAACTGCTAGCTATATTATTTTTTTTATGTGTATTAAGCTTTTGCATATTATTTTTTCTATGTAGCTTGTTTCAGAAGATTATTTCTTACGTTACCAAATATGTGACTGAGCCTGAGATAAAATGCTGATATGCAATTCCATATGAGATCAATAATTGTATGGGAAGAAACAACAAGAGGAAATATTTTCCTGGACCAAGAGGCTAGTAAGACAGGTATGGTCCAGAGACTTGCTACTTACAAGTCCTGATCTAGTGACAACACATTGAGTGGCCTGTCAATGGAATCTTTGTTAGACCTGGGATGAGCCTTCCCAGCACCATGGGACACAATGACCTTGAAATGCCCCCAAAACATGGTCAAATATGTGGCTATGAAGGGGCCCTGCTGACTGGAAGCTGGCCCTTGCCAGCTGCCTCTACAAAAATTAAATTGTGACCACTATAAGATGCTGACCTTCAACACCCTCTTGAAAGGAGTTCAGGGTGGAGACAAAAAAATAAGACACTCCACGCTCTGGGAAAACCCTGGAAAAACAGGCCTTCAGATAGTCAGATGTTTTCAGGTAAAGATTTTTATGAGTCCAAATTCTTACATCTTCTCATATCTAAAGAAACACTAACATCACAAACCAATGTCTGGACCTGGTTCTCCTGGCTAGCCCCCCAGCAGCTTTCCTACTTCTATTAATCTTTGGGCCATATATCTTTAATTTGTTAAAGTTTCTCCAAATAGTAGTACGATAAGACTATCACCTGGCCATCACCCAGACAGTGCTAGAACAAGCTGCCTTGTCATTCTGTGCACTATCATCTCCCTCCGTAAATGCACCCTGAGGTCCTCAGGCTATTCTCCCTTTGAGATCTTATACGGGAGACCATCGCCAGTGATAAAAAAGCTCAAGGGAGACCACCAACAACTAGCTGACCTGGAGATGTCCCGACACCTCCAGGCCCTCGAAAAGTCTTCCGCCATATCGCCCAAGAAACCTTAGAAAGGACACCCATTCCTTTGGGCAATCGGGTTCATCCCTATCAGCCAGGAGATGAGGTATGGGTTAAAGATAAGAAAAAAAAAAACCCACTTCGGCCAGTTTGGACAGGCCCTCACACGGTCGTCCTGGCAACCCCTACTGCCGTTAAAGTTAAAGGTGTCATCCCTTGGATCCACTGCACCCGAGTCAAGAAGGCAGCAGCTTCCTGTGATGAGGACACCTGGAAAGCAGTTCGGGACCCCAAAAACTTCCTCAAGGTCCAGTTCCAAAGACAATGGCCTTCAACCACGAAGGATGCTGAGCCCTGCTCTAGTCATTCTGAAAGCTGACTAGTCAACGCTTGGCAAAAGCTTGAGGATTTATTCTTCAGCCTTTCTCCAGCCACACACTGGCAGCTGGCTGGTCAACGCACAGCGGAAGCCTGAGGATCCGGCTATCAAAATATCGATGGATTTTCATCATCAACCCTGGCCTCGATCCCTAATCGGTATTATTGCTGTGCTTTTCATTACAGGACCAACCAGCCTCCCTGGCTGAGGTGGTTTTACAGAATAGGAGAGGGCTAGACCTACTGACAGCTGAAAAGAGAGGACTCTGCCTCTTCTTGAATAAAGAATGCTGCTTTTATGTAAACCAATCAGAAATAGTCAGGGACATGGCCCAACAGCTAAGGGAACAAATCATAAAAAGGAGAGAAAAACTAGCTAATTCCTGGGGTAATTAGAGCAATATCTGGAGCTGGCCCTTGTGGCTTCTCCCTTTAACAGATCCTCTCATCATGCTCTTTGCAGTGCTATTGTTTGGCCCTTGTATTCTCAATGCAATTACCCAGTTCATAACCTCTTGTATTGAATCCATAAAGTTGCAAATGGTAATAGCTCAATGAGTGAGTGAGTGAGTGAGTGAATGAAGTCGCTCAGTTGTGTCCGACTCTTTGCAACCCCATGGACTGTAGCCTACCAGGCTCCTCCCTCCATGGGATTCGCAAGGCAAGAGTACTGGAGTGGGTTGCCATTTCCTTCTCCAGAGGATCTTCCCAACCCAGGGATCAAACCCGGGTCTCCTGCATTCCAGGCAGACGCTTTAACCTCTGATCCACCAGGGAAGTCCAATAGCTCAATATAGCCCCCTAAATGATGGGGAGTTCTGAACGTCCTACCAAAATATGAGATGATGCTTTCTGCAACAAGTGATAGAAGCATCAAGAAGGGGGAATGAAGAGGAAAAGCTAAAATTTTACATCACCTCCCGCTCCTTCTGCCTCTGTAACTCAGCTGGCTCCTTGCAAAGTCTGGATCACATAGGTCACATAGTCTCAGAACGTGGGGACTTAAAATGCTAGGAGCTGGAGCTTATCTCCCTCACCTTTGTCTTGCTCTTTGCAATTGCTCAGCCCCTGCAAACCTGCTTCATCATGCCTGTCCGTGTAAAGGTCAGGCATCCCCCTCCCTTAAACCAGTCTATTAGCAGCTAGTGTTGCCCACTACAGCCTGTCTATAAAAACTCTGTAACCCCTTTGTTCGGGGCTCAGAGCTTGGAGTGTTAACTCCTCTGGGCCCGCCGGCATAATAAACCTGAGTTCTCCAACTCTCCGAGTGTGGTGCTTGGTTTCTCGATTACTGGTTTCTGCAACAGTCCAGTGGCTAAGGCTCTGCGCTCCCAATGCAGGGGGCCTGGGTTCGATTCCTGTTAGGGGAACTAGATCCCGCATGCTGCAACTAAAGATCTCACGTGCCACAACCAAGACCTGGCGTAGCCAAACAAATAAATAAATACCTTTCAAAAAGAAGAAGATGTAGGCCTGGCAGCACCTCTGGGCAGCCTGGCTCAGGTCTGGGTTCCCCACTGGAAGAGACTGGCTCTGGGGTGTTAAGAGACCCGGTGAGACTCCCCCCTACTGCTGTTCCCGCCTCTCCAGGCCTTTCTCTGATTTCCACTGGGCTGCTCTCTAAAGGCCTCCCATGTCCTTCAGGGCTGCAGACTCAGACACTGGCCTTGGTTCAGTGAACGCTAGGATCCAGGCCCCTCTGCTCAGCTGAAGAGCATCTGTGGGGCAATGCCCCTGCTCCAGGTCAACGACAAAGGCTCCCTCTCAGACCTCAAACCCCTGAGGCTGCCGCTCACCCCTCCCCAGCTCCCCTAGGGACCCATGGGGTGCGCAAGCCACTCTCAGCTCCAGGTCAGTGATCCCTGGGTCTCTTCTTTCCTCTCTCCCTTCCAGTTGTGAAATCTGCCCTCCCTGTTGGCACCTTCTCTGGGCCCAGCACCCAGCTCATCAGTCCAAGTCCCTGCTTGAGCCCACGGGGGCAAGTGGAGGACACAGCCTTGTGACGCACAGCATAGACAGGAGCCTGCACAGCCGGGGGGTGGGGGGCAGGGGGTCTCGGTGGAGTGGGAAACAGGGATTTCTGGAAGTGTATCTTGTGTGACAGGTAAGGCAGGAATTGCATGGGTGACGGTTGGAAGGCTGGTGAGGTCAGGCTGGAGGAGGGGCTGCCAGCAGACAGGGCAACGGAGGGAGAAGGGGGGGACCGTCTTGGGGGGCAATTGAAGGCCACACTAAGTGCAGGCTGATCAAAGGGTTTAAGCGTCCTTGCTTTAGAAACGGGGTTCCAGATCTCAGAGGAGAATGGTCGGCAGGGGCCTGCCGAGAGGCAGGGGGCAGTGTGTGGCTGAGATGCAGTGGGCACAGGTCCTGCCAGGGGAGGGGGGAAGGGGGCCACAGGCCAGGGGGTGGCAGCAATCCGGCCTCTGCAGGGTGGGGGTGACAGACCAGATGTGGAGGTGCTGGGGGTGGGAAAAGGAGGGGATCTCTGAAGTCCTGAGCTCCTGACTGCCATGACGCCCTGTCTGGGGCTTGCTGACCTCCCTGTCTCCACAAAGTCAGGCAGCCCCCAGACCTTGGCTGCTGGAAGAGTGAATTGTTTCCAGCTGTTCTCATCTTCCCTGCTACTGAATCAGCCCCGGGGGGTTGCCAGGCACAGACTGCTCCTGGAGAGGGTGGGGTGGAGAGTAAAAACTGCCCAGAGAATGGCTGCAGAGGACCTTGGGGCTGAGTCCAAAGGGCACGGCCAGACCACTTTTGTGATGGGAGAGGGGCAACCAAGGGAAGAATGGCGAGGAGGGTGGGGTAGGTCTGGAGTCCCTGCCCAGGCTTGGCCAGGAAGTTGACAGAGAGCCCAGGGTGGGGCGGAGTTCAAGCTGGAGAGGTCCTATTGAGGTAGGAGATAGACTGGCTCAGGACTGGACATTTACAATCAGCCACCCTTCTGTTTGCATTTTCTGGGACAGGAGATAAGTGGGCTCCAACTGAGGAATTTACAATCAGCCTCCTGATTGCTCTCCGAAATGGAAGTAACAATAGGTAAATAGCCAGGGTGAAAAACAGGGTAAATAGCCAGTCTTTGTCTCTTGTTAACATCTCAAGGCAATAATCATGGCAAGGACAAAGAGAGGCAAAACCCTGTCTGAGTGAAGGATTACAGGTTCTCCACTTCCCCCTTTTTAGGATAAAGGAGGCACTACACATGCGCAGAAAGGCTCCTTGGAGTCAGACGTCAGATAATTCCAGGCCATAATGAGTCTTGCTCCTCCCAGAAGCCTTCACTTCGAGATCCATCTTGGCTGACCGTGCGCACCCCAGGGGAGGGTCCTGAGACAAATTAACTGTGGGCAGTAGAGGGGAGGACAAAGCAGGATGACTGGCCTGAGGGAAGACAGAGATCTGGAAAACTGCCCCCTTATAAAGGATTTAAACTTTCCAAAGGCTCAACTCTCTCTCTGAACTTGCCTGAGTGCCTTTCTTCATGTCCTTTTCTTTTCAATAAACTTTTTACTTTACTCTTTACCTTCTGCCTCCTCGCCTGAATTCATTCTTGACTAGTCAGGCAGGGACTAGGGACTCTAGCCCTAACTGCTGGCTCCTGTGGTCCAGGGGTTAGGACTCCAGGTCTGGGAGACTAAGTCCTTACTTCAAGCTGCTGTTTACTGCTCTAAGTGCCCGAAATCATTATCTGCTGGCCTTACCCTGGACCCTGTGTCCCTCTACATTGCACCCAACGCCCACATGCACACAGAGGAACCTGGGACAACCCTGCAGCCAGGGCTTGGCCTCGGGTCCGGACTTGCTCAGCAGTGACTGAGTTACCTCTTAGGATCAAACCAGGGATAGAGGATCAGCATGGCTGTGGGCAGCTGGGCGAGCCTGGGCGGGCCTTAGTCAGACTGGCACTGGGCCCTGCCGCTCAGACCCTGATGACATGGGGGCTAAGCCCTGCCTTCACGTCTGCTCTCCTAGAGAAGCAGCCCCTAGGAATGTGCGCTCCCCACCCCAAAGTGTGTACCACCTGTCCATCTACCATGTCCCTGGGTTCCAGCCCTGAAGAGCAAGAGCCCGGAGGCGGGAATGACGCCATCCATGGCAAGTTCCTCTTAGTCTCTGGGCAGTTTTGACTCTCCCCTCCCTCCTCCACCTGCCCAGGTGACTCTGACTTCATCGTATGCATCGAACTCTGCCTCCTGAGGATGAACTATATTCTCATAGGCCTCTCATGAGACACCTCTGCTGGGAGAGCTGGAAGCATGAAAAAATCTGACTCACTGGAAGAGTCGACTCATTGGAAAAAAAAACTCTGAAGCTGGGAAAGACTGAAGGCAGGAGGAGAAGGGGACCACAGAGGATGAGATAGTTGGATGGCATCACTGACTCGATGGACATGAGTCTGAGCAAGCTCCAGGAGGTGGTGAAGGACAGGGAAGCCTGGTGTGCTGTAGTCCATGGGGTCACAAAGAGTCAAACACAACTGAGCGATCGAACAACAACTTACGAGACAGCTCTGCTTGGAGAGCTGGAAGCATGAAAAATCCCAGGAACCCCAGGTTTGGCTAAGAAGGAACAACTCCAGATTAATAACAGAATCTCTGGATGGCCTTAGGTAGGAGCATGGAGGACGGAAGAGCCTCACTAGCCAGTTGTCAGCACCTTCATCTCTTCTGAAGGGCAGACTGAGGGCAAGGGAAAGTCAAGCGTTCAGACAGGCCTCCCAACTCCCAACCCAGAGAGAAAAGGTCATGTCTGGGGACCCAGGGGAAAACTGACCTTCCCTAGGAGAGGTCCCTGCAGTTTCATATCCGCCCCACCCCCCTACCCTTCCTTCAAGCCTTGCACACCAACCAGCCTGTAACACCTCCCTGCACAGCCTAAGTGGCAATGGTTGGGTCAAGATGCAGCCCTGGTGGTCCAGAGGCCGCCTCAGTGGAAGGAAATCTATCCTCACCCCCACCTCAGGGCTGAACTGGGCAGAGCCTGCCAGGAATAGGGCAGAGCCTGCTCGGTTTAAAGAACCGACAGAGGTTGCAGGAGCGGCTTTGCATTCAGGAAAATGCATTGAGCTGAGGCCAGGTCCGAGTCTGAGTCAGCTCTGTCCCTTTTGGAGGCATGGCCTGGGGTCCAGCCCTGGGCTGGGCTCAGTTTCCATTCGGAGGGGTCTGGGTGGCTCCTGAGGCCCCTCCTATTTGGATTGTCGGTGTTGCCAGCTCTGTGCGAGCTGGGAATCAAGGGAGAATGGCCAAAGTTGGCGGCTACTGAGGATTCCCTAACAATGGTAGGAAGGCCAAAATCCCAGGGGGGCCCAAGGGTATAAGGATGGATTTCTAACTAGGCCAACCAGGACCTGGTACAAGGAAGGCCTTCAGTCTTGGCCCTGACCCCGGGGCAGGTCTAGACAACCACTTTCATTCCCTTTCATCAGATGGGTTCATGAAAGTCCTTTGGAAAGTCCTTTAGGGATGGCTGTGTTGAGGCTGGGAAGACAGCGGGGCAGGGGGATTGAGAACTTCATCGTGTGAATGGATGACCAGAGTGGTCCCTGAGCCCCCTTCCCTAGCCCCCTCTGAGCCCCCATCCTCCTTGCCAGGTCTGTGTCCCTCTCTGATCCTCCACTCCCTCACTACAACCCCCTCCCAGCACCAAGCCCCTTCTCCCACACTGGAACTCCCTCCTTTCTGGGAGTTCTCCCACTTCTCTGAACCCCTACATCCATCACCAAGCTCTCCCACTTTTGGAGCTTCCTCCCCCACCTCTCTGGGCCCTGGAGGCAGAGCTATCCTTGCATAACCCCCTTGGTGGCCCTGTTAAAGATCTCAAAAAAACAAAAGAACAAAAACAAAACCCTTCTCTAGGTGTGACCAGCCTGAAAGGCTTGAATCCTGGAAATGGTCTCAAAGGCCAGTCCCTTAGCTGGAGCCCCAAGGCTCTGGGTTGGGTGGGGCAGAACAGTTCTGGAAGAGTAACTGGCTCCCACCAAGCAGAGAGCAGGCCTCTAGGGTGTCAGGCTGTATTGACTCCAGAAGGGAAGTCTCAGACCCACCTGTGTAGAGGGTGGAGCAGGGCCAGGGCAGGCCCTGACGCCCCCTGCAGGATGCCCTGGGTTCGGCCTCCCCAGCCTCCCTCCTCTCCCCACCCCAACCCCAGATAGGACGGTAAGTGACTGCCCCCTGGTGCTCTCCCAGAGATCCCCAGATACCTGACACCACCCACCCCAGAGAGCCCTGGGGAATCTCTGCCCAGGCCCAGAGCAGAAATGGGGGCAGAAAACCCAAGTCTTGGAAAACACTGACATCCCCTAGCCCTGCACCCCCCATTCCTCTGGTCCTGTTCTCTGCTCTGGGCCTCAGTCGCTGAAGCAGCTCAGGCCTCCCTCCTGGAGCACCTAGCTCACTTCCTAGGTCAGCCTTTGCAGGGTCTGGGAGCCTACTCCACCTTCTGCTCCTTTGCCACATGGGTGTCATGTTACGAATCACACCGGCCCAAGGCAGTGTGCTGGGCACCTGCTAGCTGCCAGTCACACCTTAGCTTATTAAACCCTCATAGCAACTCTGTGCCACTGAGAGGCAGCAGAGGATTACAGCCGCGCTTGTGGCCACTGGTCACACTGGGTTCAAATCCCCACCACGGCACGTACGAGCTGTGGGACCATGGGGAAGTTATTAAATCCATTTCTTCTTCTGCAAAATGAAGTTGGTTATATGAATTAATACATGGGAAGTGAAAGTCGCTTAGTCGTGTCCCACTCTTTGAGACCCCATGGACAAAACAGTCCATGAAATTCTCCAGGCCAGAATACTAGAGTGGGTAGCTGTTTCCTTCTCCAGAGGATCTTCCCAACCCAGGGATCGAACCCAGGTTTCCCAAATTGCAGGCGGATTCTTTACTAGCTGAGCCACAAGGGAAGCCAATACATGGGAAGTCTTTACTTACTTATTTTTCGAGTAAGAAACACTCATGGGAATTATGGGAAGATAACTTTGATCTTATTAAGAATGGAGATCACCCTTATTACAAAGTGAAATCACTGGTGATCTTTGTAAGTCAAAGGTTGAGGGAGGAATTCCCTGGTCGTCCAGGGGTTTAAGACTCCGTGCTTCCACTGAAAGGGGCACAGGTTCTATCCCTGGTCTGGGAACTAAGATTCTGCTTGCTTGCTTGCATCTCAGCCAAAAGGAAAAAAAAAGTCGAAGGCAATATGAGGAAACAGTAACTGTTCTTTCAGTTCTGTTACAAAATGGAAGGAAATGGGACTTGAGCTTTAGAAAGTAATCTTTAGAGAAGATTTCCATTCAAGACTAAAGACACTTAACGAGTTTAAATGATGTGAGGATGGATGGAGAGAAGCAATGGAGCAATTGATAATGGAGATTTAATTTATAACCAGGAACATAAAATTCCAAGAAAGAAAAGAACAGACTGTGAGGGAATTCTCAGGTGGTCCAGGAGTTAGGACTGGGCTTCCATTTCACAGATACGGAAACTGACTTCTGAAGGACTAAGGAACTTGAGAAGTAATGCCTCACAACTAGAACAGGATGGGAGAATTCAAATCCTAAACTCTTAAGCTTTCTACCACTGAAATCCCTTCATCTGGAAAATGACACATGTTGCTGGGGACAGAAATCTCACCTTTCTAAATAGCCAGTAGCCACATTGAAGTTGGTCTTCAATTCCTCACTCCAGATTTGACACTGCCTCAGGCAACCCATCTCCCCTCCTAGCCTCAGATTACACAGCTCTAGGTTGGGAGATGAGAAGGGCGGAGATTGGGGGTTTCTGAGCTTCCTAACATTTCTGACATCCGCTTCTTGGGGGAAGAGCTCTGGCTGGCCACCGCTCAGAGCAGCCACCCCGGAAGTGTGGGGGAAAGAAGGGCGTTGAGTGGGAGGGCATTTTGCAAGCGGCAGGGAAAGCTAGAGACCTGGGCGGGGGCCTGGCCATGGAAGGCCTTGATGTCCAAGGCAGCAGAGTCTGGCCTCGGCGTCCTCTGGACCGTGGGGCCTGCGTGCGTGTGAGGTGATGGAACTCGGTGGCCAACCCCTTGAGTCCCGCCAACTGCTGGGAGGGTCAGGCAAGCCAGTGGTACAGAGAGACCCCGGCTTTCTCTGCAATATGAAAATAATGGAGACCTCCAGGGGCTGGTTCCAGAACAAGATCCACGTAGGTTAGAAAGCATGGCGAACCCGCCCTGGACTTGACAGGCTGCGTCGTTGTTCCAGAAGGGAACTCTGAGGGTCAGGCATTGGGTCGCGGGCCCCGCGGGAGCCCGAACCCCGCCCTTCCAAACCAGCTCCTTCGGCCGACCGATCGCGGCAACGGACAAGGCCCGCAGAGGTCGCTAACTCCCTATAAGGCGTTGTAATGCCCTACAGAGGCCTGGCCGGCCAGGTTACTCCGGGTGACAAAGGCCCGCGAGGAGGGCGGAGAACCGGGGAGGAGAGAGGGGAGAGTGAACGGAGGCGGGGTGGGTGTGGCTTAGGAAGGCCCGGCGGTGGGAGGAGAGCCCGGGCGGAGCGCAGCGGTTGGGCTCTGGCAACAGCCAGGCTGATTCCGGAGCAGAGCCCTAGCGACAGGCCGACCATTGGACGAGCGGGGCAGGCTGGCTGTGATTGGCTCTCGCTGCTGCCCCCGATTGGAAGGCAGCCCCGTCTCCGCCCTTGCTCACATCCGGGGTGGTCTGGCCTGGCCCCGTCGCCGATCCCAGGTTGTCAGGTTCCCCTTGACCTCCAGGGGCAGCGCCCCCGGAGACACGGCTGACCGGCGCTGCGGGCTCGTGCGGCTCACCCATGAGGAGTCGCCGGTGTCGACGCGCGCCTGTGTGCCAGCGCATAACAGGCCCCGGGTACACGCAGGGGGCGAGATCCTGCCCCCCCGGGGCCTAGGTGTTTGAGGATAGGTGACCCGAGAGAAGCCCGAGGATGGTGCTCCCCGATGGGTTGGAGCTAGGGCGAGACGGGCCGAGCTCCAGGGCCCTGCTGCCGTCTCGGGGTCTGGGCCCAGCCCGGGGCGCGCGAAGGCTTGCAGGAAGCCGAACGTGGCCGCACCCGGGTTTGGCTGCAGAGCCGGGCAGCGCCCGGCGGGGGGCAGCAGAGGATGGAGCCACAGAAGGAGGCCCCTAGGTGGGGCGGGGTCGGGCCCCGGATGGATGCTGAGCCCTCCTAACTCCAGGGCCCTGCAAACCAAGTAATGGGGCAGGAGCGGCCAGACCAGTCGCTAGTGCATTCTTGAGTGCTGAAGCCCTGAGGGGTGGACCAAGGCCGTTTGTTTTCCTACCTTGGTTGTTATGGCGCTGTCACCACTGGGCTAAATACATTGTAGATCCTTAACTTTTAGGATACTGGGGGGGGAGGGTGCTCCTTTTGCCTTTGCCCAGCAGTGTAATGAAGTGTGTGTCTGATTTTGAGGATCTGGACAGCATTTAGGGAAATTACAATGGAAAGGAATTCACCCACAGTGCTTGCAGTCAGCGACAAGCTGCTCCCCCCTTTATACGTGTTACCCAGCCATTTACTAAATCTATTTTGTGTATTGAATGAATGTAATCCCTAATTTAGGTCAAAAGAATATTTTTCACTTGGTCCACCCACTACCGTCTCCAACCTAGCACTCATCACTGAGGGACCACAACGTTCCCCCAAAAGAATTTTTTTTTTTTAAACTGAGCAGGGAAAACCACCTATAAACGGTTAACACCTCCATATTTTCAGAGGCAAGGACTTTTGGAAGGCAATATACTTTCATATTTCACTTTCCCTTTTCACTTTCATGCATTGGAGAAGGAAATGCAAACCCACTCCAGTGTTCTTGCCTGGAGAGTCCCAGGGACGGCGGAGCCTGGTGGGCTGCCGTCTATGGGGTCGCAGAGAGTTGGACACGACTGAAGCGACTCAGCGCCAGCAGCAGTATACTTTCATAAGGGAATCCAAAATGAGCTGTCAGTCGGGCTTTAAATAACTGAAGGGACCATCCAAACTCCCCATCTCAATTCTGGCTTCAGGAGTCTAAGAGCCAGTAAGCAGTAGGGTAACTTGTCCATCGTGGAGACTGCGTTAAAATAAGTCACGCCTTAACCTAAAGGACTAGTCAGAAAACAAGACAGTTCCCCTGTGTAACGGGTAGGTAGCTCTGTCCTTGTGGACTCGGTTCACACAGACCCTGGTGCTGACTGCTGCTTAAGAACACCTGATTCTGAAGGTGAAGAGCCCTGGGCCAGCCATCATTCAATTCAAATTCAATTCCATCTGAACCAATAAGAAGGCTAGATGGAGGGACAAAGAAAAATCTTTATGCAAGACCAAAAAAAAACTGCCCCAACAGAGATGGGAACAAATCAAATGACATAGGAGGAAACAAATGGACAAACCCAGAATCTGGCACTTTCTGTAAGACCACCAAGTGGCCTAGTCTCTGGAAAAGTCAGTGTTACACAAGTAGCGGAAGGAGTAGAGGGTTTACAGAAACCTAATAATGAATTCCAATTGATCCATTAGATCAGAGGAGGGTGTTTACAAAGTGCTATCAGAGGCATTCTGGGTACGCTTTGGGGAGACTGGAATATGGGCTGATATCAGGAAATTACTGTAATTTCCTTAGGTGTGATGACAATGGGATCGTCCTAAGAGAATGTGCTTTTTAGGAGAAATGTGAACATAGGGAGTGAAATGTCATTACTCTCAAGGTTCCACAAGACAAATATCAAGCAAATGTCGCAAAGCAGTGGATATTTAGTTATCACTGCACCATTCAATTTTTGTGTTTGAAATATTTCAAAATAAAAGGCTGGGGGCAAAGTCCCCTGATACCACCTAGCTATCCTTTGAACAGGGTTAAATCTAACGCAAGAGGCAGTAACTGGGACTACCAGTTCCAAAACATTTGCATTTAAAAACCACAAGGCAGGGAATTCTCCAGTGGGCCAGTGGCTAGGACTCTGCACTTTTACTGTCAAAGTCCCAGGCTCAACCTCTGGTCAGGGAACTAAGATCCCCAAAGTTACACAGTACAGCCAAAAAAAGAAAATCACAAGGCAGAACCTTGTTATGACCCATAGGTCACTTAAAGCTCAAAAGCAGCAAAAATCCTCCCATCTCAAACTGATTCCAGCGGAACCAGATTAGGGACAGTGGTTCACTACCTGTGGGAAGGGAAATGGGTGGCTGGGGAACGGTCAGGAGAGACTTAAGTGTTACCTGATGCTGCCGAACTACTGACCAGAGAGTAAATTTTAAGTTTCATGGGCAACATACTGTCTCTTTGCACTTTTTTTATCCCCCTTTACAGCCCTTTAAAAATATAAAGCTAGGCATGGGTTAAGTATGCCGATTAAATACCAAAAATCCTATGGGCTGGTACTATGGACTCAGTCGGTGTGTTCAGAGGTAGGGTTTGTGGCCATTCAGATCCAACCACAGCTACCCATACCAGAACTGGAAAATTCAAACCAGCAGCTAATTACTAAGTTGGTACACCACATTTTATTGCTGATTAGGCTGGAGACCACTAGGATCCGTCAGCTGTTAGAAATCAAGAACAGTGTTACCCCCGGTAGTGTTCAGAAGGCCGATTCTCCAAGTTTGCTTTGAAAACTGTGCCCAGTTGGGAGCTGCCGTTCTTGGCCACTCAGGTCAACGAGTATGAGTCAACACACATACGTTCCGCTGACCGGCACAGAGGCCCAAGTGTGAGGTCATTACACATAAACAGAGCAGAGGGAAACTACACTCCCTCCACCAGGCAACTTAATTTGCTAACTAAAAGGCTCCTTGCCAGCAAGTCCCAACTGATGTCCCCCCCCACTCCACCTGCAAAGCTCTATTTAAAGCAGGAGTGGAAAGCCCTGCTCTGGAGGCCTGAAGCCAAGTAGATCATTCACTCCTTTACAATTACCCTCCTGCCCATCACCTTTACTGAATTCCTTCTCACTATTAGTTTTCTAAGTTCTAGAACGCACGGAGGAAGAGGGCCTCTACCACTGGTGCCTAACCCATGGTATCATTCAACTCCTGCACTAGGAGAGCTTTCTTAACCTCAGCTCTTCGGGGCCATTCTTTCTGAACTACTCATCACTGTGATGAAGGGTCGTCCCCTCCTTCTGCCAATACTTCACATATGAAATCCATCAAGGGAGACGAATGCAGGACCAGCTATGCGAGTCCAGATGACTTCTAAGAGATCTGCGAAACTGTCAAATAAGGCTACTCTTATTTTTTGCTTGGGAAAGCAATTACTTTTCATGAAATTGTTACATATCATAACATGTAATAGGTTTCTATTAAACAAATGAGTATTTTCAGCTTCGGGTTTCTGACATAAACTAGCCTCGAAACTTATACTTTGTGTAAGAGTGATGTAAAGGGGTCCTGAGATGAAGTTTAAGAACACCTGCATTAAAGAACTCTTAAAACTGGGTAGAAATGCAGCAGTAGACAGCATTTCATCTCAAGAGAAGTTTTGTCTGTGAAAAATCCTCTCAGCAAATTCCAGGCATTCACAATGGGCATGCCTGTGTGCTAAGTAGCTTCAGTCGTGTCCAACTCTTTGCGACCCAATGGACTGTAGCCCGCCAGGCTCCTCTGTCCATGGGCTTCTCCAGGCAAGAATTCAGGAGTGGGTTGCCATGCCCTTCCCCAGAGGATCTTCCCAACCCAGGAATCAAACCCATATCTCTTAAGTCTCCTGCACTGGCAGGCAGGTTCTTGACCACTAGCGCCACCTGGTAAGCCCCTTCACAACGGGATGTCACACCAAAGGAACAAGGGTGGATTTGTTCATTCTGGGTTTTCCACAGCATCTTATGGAAAACCCTGAATGAACTTTGTTGCCAACTCAATACCCTTCTTTCTGAAGAGCCTTGCTGAACCTGTTCTCTTCTTGCCCGTATTTCTATTCCCCTGTTGGCAAGACATGTCTGTCTCTACCCTAGTGACTCCCACAGTCCTGAGGTCTTGCTTGGTCAGTGCATGCCGGGTGCTCAGTTTCATCTCCCAGTTGAGCAGAAGCACATGCGTCATGTGAGCTGTGGGCCCTTAGGCACAAAGGTCACTTCTGTGTCCACAGTTCTATTTGCAGTAGCACTCTCAGGGCGGTCGTGAGGGACAATAAGCCAAATCAGGTGAATTCGGTTAACACGGCAGGAACCTAGTCACACAGCGTGGCTCGTACAACGTGAATTAAAATTTCTCAAAAAACTGAAAAGCTGTCTTCTTCCACTGCCATGAACCAATGCAGCCCCCTCCCTGCCTTGCTAGAGCATATCCACACTGGCAGGGGGGGAGCCTTTGCCCTGGTGTTTCCTCCTGTAAACAGGAGGGCAGAACACCCCACATGTCTGGGGGTACAACTTGAGCCTTGAGCTTGTCCTGACAGCCGCTGTCAGCAATGGCAGGTCGCTGAGTGCCCAGCTCGTCAACTCAGGTTGTTGACCTCCTCAGAAAAGACTTCCCTGGCAGTCCAGCTGCTAGGACACCACGCTTCCACTGTAGGGAGGCGGTGTGGGGCACTCAGGTTCAATCCCTGGTCAGGGAACAAAGATATATCATGTGCCATGTGACTTGACCAAAAAAAAAAAAACCCAAAAAATACCACCCAAGACACTAAGTGAAGATTTTGAAGTGTAGAAACCCATTTCATGTAAGGCATAATGAGATATCCAATGGGCACCTAACAGAAATATCAAGCTGGGCACGTGACCCAGTTTTCATTGAGACCTACACCCCCCACCCCCAGGGCTTGGAAGTTTAATAGTCATTCACCTGAGAATCACAAGGAGCCATGATTCAAACTTAGGGTTCATTTCCTAAGAGAAATGATGGAGCCCCAAAATGTGCGATCCTTTTTCAAGGTCAGTAAACCCAGGCCTGATTCCCAGACAGAGGCACTTTCCAATATACAGTTTCGCCCCTCCCCCCATCCAACCACCTTCTCTGAGTGGTGAAGAGGGGAAAAAACACTAGGTCCAATCAAACCTTCGAAAGCAAAGGAAAATTTCAACTCGTTAAATAAAACTAAGCAGCACTGACATCAGATCTGTAAGTTTATTTGCTCAATGTACGACAGCTACATAATGACTCACATTCATGATATTCCATCACTGAGGAAAACTGCTAAGAATGGTCCGTGTGTGAAAGAATTCCTTAGAGAAACACGGAGTTAGAAAAAAAGAACCACTGATTAGACCTTAAAAATAGTTCACTGCATAACATGACAAAAAGCACAAAGGCTCATTCAGAGAACATATTCAAGTGTTCTCCTACACTGTAATAGTTATAATTTCACCATGACAAACACCAGACATTAAGATTAAGCTAACACTGGTGTTTCTTTTGCTCCCCCCCAAAAAAAAACAAAATGTATAACTGCATGTCACTATAGCAACATCCAAAACAGATCAATTTGTTACGATCACTATTTGGTAGAGCAAACTTTACCCCCAAAAGGAAAAAATTAAATTAAAAAAACTTTAAAAAATTTGAAGACTTAATTTTTTTTGTCATAGGAATACATAACACCTACAGTATAAGTTAATAAATTTCAAGCTACTGTATAGAAATACAACACTAGCATGCACAATACTGTATCAATAGAGTAATGGAGCAGTAATCATTTCACTGGAGACAGTATCATAGGCAAGTGCATTTCTTTAAAAATAAAGAAAAGAAAAGAAACCATTCAAGCTGCTTAAATATCAACTCTCCCATTCCCTCTTCATTTTTTTTTAGCCCTCAGATGTGGTTTTTATCTTGCATTATTCTAAAAAGCAGCCAGAGCCAAAGCTGAAATTTAAAAGAAAAATAGGTTTTGTAATTCCAGTAAATCATTTCCAAATGCTACAAGGGAAGGACACAGCACTGCTCACTGGACATGAAGATAAAATTAAGGAAAGCCCCCCCTCCCCCCCCCCCCTCCACCCCAATCTCTTCCCATCCATGGCATTGACCTTAGGCCCCTGCTAGGGCGCAGAAGCTATAAAACTCGCTTCTCTTAGTTCTTCTGGTAGGCTCGGTTAATTGGGACTCGCTCTCGAGCACATGGAGGGGGCCTTCTAAGGAAAGTCATGCTGGGTAGACTGTGCCACGTGACAGGGCATCGCCACTCTTCTATCTTCACTGTCACCTGGATCCTGGTCACTGTGCATTTCACAACTGGAAGCTCCATTTTGGTTTTAACAAAAGCAACTGTCAGGTTTTTCCTCAATTATGACTCATTCCTCTGCCTGCCTAAATAAAACAAAGAAACAAACAAATCTGGTGTTGTTACCTATCTCGGCAGTTCATGCTATTACTTGTAAAAAAAAGGCTGAACGCACATGCAACAGGTCGTGTTTTCAGAAAGACTTAATCCAAAATGAGAACGAAGGACCTAAGGCTGATTGAAACAACGTGTGGAAAGAGCGTGGTGGTTTCCATCGATTCTAAAACGTGCCAAGATGGCACAATCCAATCTCCAACTTCTATGTTTTCATTAAAAGGAAAAAAATAAGAAAAAATTGTGGTCAAATAGGAGTTGAGGATTTATTATCTGATAATGATGCTATTTTCCTACAACAATTCTTTGGGGAAGGAGTGTTTTCACGGAGGAAAAACGGATACACGAGGTTCCCAAAACTGGACAATGTTCATGGAGAGAGCTCTTCCTTCAGGATTTTTCTACCAGTAAGCTCCTAGCACCTGAATTTTCACACACTGCACCACGAACCTTCTCAAAATGACCGCCAGCTTCTACAACCCAACAGCTTTTCAACCCATCCGTGTGCATGCTGTGGGCGCGAGGTACAATGAGGAAGACCCAAGAGAGGAGACAGACGGCAGTGCCACCCGAGGAAGCTGTGGCAACTGAAAAAAAAACCAGCATTTCTCTGGAAATATCAGCACGATAAATGACATACAGACCTGAATTTTCTCTAGTTTTGTGGTGTTCAATGCTTCTATTAAAGTGATTAATCGTTTGTTGTGGTGGATTTAAGAAGAAAGAAGGACAAAAATCCCACAGCCACCTGCCAAGCACCTATTAACCAAAACCTAACAAGGAGTTCTGATTCTCCTCAGGCAAGCCTGTTGGCCTAGGAGACAGAGAACAGCAAAATCGACCTGGATAAGGCTGAACAAGGATGTAAGAGCCAAAATAAAGAAAAACACACAATCAATGGCTTGATGTTAACATATGGCTGTAATGTAGAAATACTGTAAACTGCAATTTAGTGTTAACACTGTCAACTAATCTGAAAACTGGCATGGCCTAAACCATAAACAGACCTTACGTTCTATCAGCTTGGGATTTAATATTCCATGTCTGCTAAGAGTACACCCTGAAAAACAAAATGCACAGCTAAAACAGATGAGCTAGGAAGTACCCAAAACTTAAAAGACGAGAGCATATGTACATAAAAATCCTTACTGGAACCACAGAACTTACTGAATGAGGGCCATTCCGTTTTAAGTTTTCTTTTCATCTTAAAACCCTATTTTCTAGCAATAAGTTAAATTAAAGACAGCTCCACTTGCGTTAATCTACAGAACAGTCCATATGCCAGTGTGAGGCTGCTATTCCAAAACCAGCACAGCTAGCCTGACTTTCCACTAGTGGTATTTTGGCAAAAATGTCAAAAGAGGCGATCAAAGACAGGACAGGTCGTGGGTTTCTCCCTAGGAAGGTCACCCCTCCCTTCCCTCCCCCCCGACCCCCGACTCATGGGAAAAATAAAGCCTGCAGTAGTAGCATCAGCGTGCGCTGCCAGTCCACCTGGGGCCTTAATTGTTGCCTTCGCCGCCGTCGTCGTCCTGCTGGTCGCTCGTCCAGAGCGTGAGGTTGTCACGGAGCAGCTGCATGATCAGCGTGGAGTCCTTGTAGGAGTCCTCGTTGAGGGTGTCGAGCTCGGCGATGGCATCGTCGAAGGCGGTCTTGGCCAAGTGGCAGGCTTGCTCCGGGGCGTTCTGGATCTCGTAGTAGAAGACGGAGTAGTTAAGGGCCAGGCCTAATCTAATGGGGTGAGTGGGCTGCATGTGCTCCTTGCTGATCTCGTGGGCTTCGCTGTAGGCCTTCTCAGATGACTCCACGACGGTTGCCCTCTTCTCGCCGGTGGCAACTTCGGCCAGGTAGCGGTAATAGTCCCCTTTCATCTTCAGGTAAAACACTTTGCTCTCATACTGGGTCTCGCTGCAATTCTTGATCAGGTAGTTATCCAGCAGGCTCAGCACATCCTGACATACGGCCTCCAACTCCTTCTCTATTTTTTCACGGTAAGCACGGACCATCTCTATTTTCTTCTCGTTACCGTCAGCAGATGTCTTCTGCTCGATGCTACTGATAACCCTCCAGGAAGAACGGCGTGCCCCGACTACATTCTTGTAGGCCACAGAGAGAAGGTTTCTTTCTTCATTGGACAGTGGCTCATTCAGCTCCGTCACCTATTGAAGAGGAAAGAAGAAAGAGTTGTTATGGTACAGGTGATGGCAAGTTGGGCTAATCCTATCTTTCATGCTACTAAAACACAAAGATGGATCAGCTGATTAAAGTCATCAACACACAGACTTTAGGCCGTGTGAGCACATGGGAGGGAGATGGAGAGGGAATGAGCAGCAAGAAGGGGAGAAACCGCAGCTGGCTCAATGGTGCATGAACCCCCGCCTCCTCCCTAGAGGACACACGTGCTCAGCTGTTTCCGGAAAGAACTCTCAAGTCTAACGCTTAGATGAAAAGCCAAATTTTGATCTAAATTACAAACATCAACAGTTCTCTTGAGCAGCATTACATACACACCAATGCCAGGGATTTTAATTAGAGGTGCCTTTTATACCTCATCAGTTTGTTTGTTTTAAACAGAAACCAGAATGACAGCTTCCTCCTACTCTTGCCCTGTCTGGCAAACATGAGTCCCATTTCTTTTGGGTGAGGGTCTCTTGCCTACTTGGTGAGAACAGAGAGTCACCGTCAAGTTGACTTTGAAAAATACACTTTCTCTGCTCTTAAGAAGATATAAATTCCAGGCACGGGGCTGACTCTGATCACTGAGATATGAGCAACTTGGGGAACACGTGTTTTAGTGTCTGGATACAATTAGCAACAAGATGAAGAGAGGAGCAAAGCACTTCTGAGCTGAGGTGGCCAACAGGAATTAATGCTTCTTTCAACCATGCATTTCTAAAGGGTCTCCATCGTCCCAAACACCAAGAGCCTTGAGCAAACCAAAGCGACAGCACATCTATGATGCATATTTTTATGACTACCAAACAACTGCATGTAATCAAGAAATTAGATCAAATGACTAAAATTACATTTTCTTGTTATATTACCTGATTTCTGTGATGTCAGAGCCATACACTTTAGGCTCTTGTTGCTCTTCCCTGTTTTTCCTCCCTCTTCTGAGGTCACATTTTTACTTGTCTGGTTGACTACCACATCCAAACCGGCACATACACAGTCACCGGCAATATCAGAAAGCCCAGACCATGAGCTCTTTCCTCAGATTTTCAACAGAGATGTTTCCCTGCCTTCATCCTCTCAGGTACCTGCGCTCTAGTGGTAACCTACTAATTTCAAGCAGCTTCTGCTCTTTGTTCTACTTCTGCTTTGTTCTGCCTCTGCCTAGAGCATTTACCAGTGTTCCTGCCTGGAAAATACTTACACAAGAGCCAGGTTCTATCTTCTGTGAAATCCTGCCCACTCCACTCCTCCCACCCCCAGTTAAACTGGCTACTCTCTGTTCACCGTGTAGATTACAGCATCCTCGTAATGTTCTATTACTGCCAGATATGAAAGGTGGTGGGACACAGTCCAAAAAGATATGCTGTGCTGGGATTCCAGGAGACTTTACTTGTGTATGGATCACTTACATGGGGTATACATATTCCTCTTTTATAAAGGAAGGAGTCGAGTGGGAGACGGTTACGCTTAATGAAACTGGTTATGTGACTGAAATAGTTCCTCTCAGAATTAAGGCTTCCCTGGTGGCTCAGACAGTAAAGAATCTGCCTGCAATGCAGGAGACCCAGGTTCAATCCCAGGATCAGGAAGATCCCCTAGAGATGGAAAAGGCAACCCGCTCCACTATTCTTGCCCGGGAAACCCCATAGACAGAGGAGCCTGGAGGGCTACCATCCATGGGGTCACAAAGAGTTGGATATGACTGGGCAACTAACACACTCTCTCAGAATTAAATCAGAATGTAAACCAGACTTAGAGGTTTATATGCTTTGCTTACTAATTCTCACATCTGGCCAATAATACATACTCAACTACTTTCTAAACTTAGGGTTTTATGTTACCTTTTTATTACGCCTTACTGATTCCCCACTCTAATGTGAAGCGCAAATAGCTCTAGCAGAGGTGGCCGAGGAGAAACAGACGCACGCTGGGGGACGAGGTTTCGGTACCTCAGCAGTGAAAGTGCGGTGTCCTAACCACTGGGCCGCCAGGGACAATGTCCTGCACTTTAGCTCTCCGTGTAGGAAGCCTCTGCATTTCTTGGGTCATCCAGCCTGTCTTCCCGAATCAAGTCTCGCTTCTTCGCTCCAGGTGGTTCTCCAGTCCTTAGCTCCCTATATCACTTCCTTTCCATGAACTTTAGTATCACATAGCCTGGAATAACTCCCCAGACTGGCGTTCCAACAGGCTGCGGCCTCTGTAGGCCTGAGCCCTGCACACCACAGGCCACCCGCCCACAGTCACTGAATGTGCAGATACTGACGACTAGCCGCCTCTGGTGTAACCTGAAACTGTCTCCCATGCCAGAAGCCCCAGTGCCTAAGGCCACTGGGGTCGGCTTCAGGCCTTTCCCCTAAATCACGCAGTCCTTATTTCAAGAGCCAGCGACTATTTAAAGTCCCAGTGACCTCACCAGTTCTCTATACTGTTAAGTCTTTTGCTGTGGGGCTGCGGAGCCCAAAGCTGGCCATTTGCACTTATGTAACGTTTGTCCAGTTGCCTCAGACAAACTGGAACATGAAGATTATGAAATGCCAACATCACCTTTAGATACAGTAACTCAACCACATTTGGAACATACCCAGATGTTCTCTGCTACTGCAAAACTAAGTTAGAGGGGAAAACCTTTAACACTTAAAAAAAAAAAAAAGAAGTCTGCTCAAAGGCACTAAGATGTCTCTAAAAACCTTAAATCAGGGTTTTTTTTTAAAAATCCTTAAGATCAAAATGACTTGTATGAGAGGTAATCTGTGGTTTCTAATTAAAATAGAGATCCCAACCATACTAGTTTCAAAAGTCAAGATAACTTTTAAGGTCAAATAAATTATTCACATAGTGTCCTAAAAAGGTTTAACCTAGATAGAATGAGTATTCAGTGTGGGAGGGTGTGAGATATGCATCATTTGGAAAGGAAGGTAGTGTTTTTCAAAACAGCCCCTGAACTGTCTCTAAGAACAGACCATTTGCATATATGGTTCCCCAAGCATGCTGTCATGGCTACTGGAAAACATGGACAGTCTGCAAATTCTCCAGTTTTACATTCTGTTTAAAAATAAAATTATGGTTTCTCAACTCCTATGATACTAGCTCAAGTTCAAATTTCTTTAGTGAGTTAAAGACAGCTTTTAGCAGAAAGGTTAGAAAAATCTGTTATTCTCACCAACAGTTTAAGAAACAGAACGCCCCAAATCCCAGCTGCTAAGGCATCGAGACGTTAATTAGTGTCAACTGTTCTCCCCTAACAGTTTATGAGGGGAGAAACCTTCTCTCCCTAAGATTAGCAACTCTTGAGATTCTTGGAACGTTACTTAGATGACTTTCTGACCCCTATGGTCTTGGAGCACCAAGTCATTCACAATTCTTCAACTTATCTATTGAGAACCTTAAACTGTAATGAATGCAACTTGGAATGTTTAAACTCCTTAAGTAATAACTTTAATTAAGCTTACTTTACTTAAAATATGAAAAAAAGGATTTATAAAGCAGCGGAACTATTCTGCATGATATTAATACTCCAATGGCCACACAGGTAATCACACACTTATAAAAAAATGCCCAGACAGTGCTAACACCAAGACTAAGCCTCAATGGAAACCATGGGTCTGGGTAGTAATGATGAGTCAGTGCAGGCCCATGAATGGTAACAAATGCATTCCTCTGGGATGCTGACAGTTGGGGAGGGCTGTGCATGGAGGGAGGGGGCAGGGGGCATATGGGATCTCTGTGCCTTCCTCTGTGACCCCAAAACTGCTTTAAAAAAGTCTATTAAAAATACATATATATTTGCAGACACCAGGTATCACATCTGGCCCCCTCAAGCATTTTTGGTCCTTCTGTGTTTGGAGTGCTATCACCTCAAAGGGCCAAGAGGCTGTGAAAAGGGTAAATGAACACGCTACACCAAAAATAAAAGAAAAACACGAGAAGACACAAGATGAGCATCGTTGTCCTTGTTATCTATATTCTGAGCACAGGGAAAAATAACCCACTGCAAGGAAATGTGACACTGCTCTGTTTGCATACAGTTAACCATATATTCTAGAGACGATCTGGTGGTTTAGTCGCTAAGTCATGTCCGACTCTTGCGACCCCATGGACTGTAGCCCGCCAGGATCCTCTGTCTGCGGGATTTTCCAGGCAGAAATACTGGAGTGGATTGCCATGCCCTCCTCCAGGGGATCTTCCCGAACCAGGAATAGAACACCAGTCTCCTGCATTGCAGGCAGATTCTTTATGGACTGAGCTATGAGGGAAGCCCAGAGACGACCTACTAAATATCAAATTAAAATTTTTGAAAACAATCTGAAGTTCATATCATGCATATCCGGACAAGACGCCTTCAACTTAAAGTACAGTGTGTGCAAAAAAAGAGTTAACACAACAGGCTTGAGACTGCTATCTTTAGAAAGGTCTGCTTGCGAAGCTGACCCTTGGCTAGCATTTGAGAACTAGGATTCTGGAAGGGTTCCCACTAGCCCCGATTAAGAATGGCCCATTGGCCCTAAAAAGTTTGTCCAAACAATGTGTTCCTTCCAGAAGTCCTGAATTTGGTATGTGCAAGGCACAAAGTGCTCCGCGAACACGCCTCAGAAAGACCTCTGGGAACTGAGTCTCTAATAAGCTTCCTTCCCAGTAGACATTTCACACACAGTCCACCTGAGTCTCCAGAGAGGGGAGACTCTTAGACCTGGCTTACTCTGATCTTCACCCCAAGGACCTTTCCTCTTTGCTGATTTAGCTTTGCATCCTTCCACTGTAATACATCATAGTCAAGAGTGTGGCTCTGGGACTTCCCTGGCAGTCCAGTGGTTAAGAATCTGCCCTGCAATGCAGGGGACTTGGGTTCAAACCCTAGTTGGGGAACTAAGATCCCACATGCTAAGGAGCAACTAAGCCCGTTCGCCACAACTAAAGAATCTGTGCACCACAATTAAAGATCCTGCGTGACCAAAGATCCTGCGTACTTCAACTAAGACCAGACACAGCCAAATAAATAAATAATTAAAAAAAAAAAGTATGGCTCTATATGCTGAGTCCTGGCAAACCACTGAACAGGGAGGGAGCCTTAGGGATGTCAATTACCTATTCATTCTGGGAAACTTGATAATGTGTCACATAAGGTCTGATGACAAGAAAAATACAGTTAAAGGCCACTGCTTACCAGATAAGTCACCAAGCATTCACCAAACACCTAGCGTACGTCACATCATACCTCACTGTGCCAAAGACAGAACATTTGTGAGATGCCCTCAAGGTGCTAGTTCATGAGGAGGAAACACAAATGTATTCACGTTAGATCACCAGTCACAGAGACACTCTCAAGGCAGCCAAGTCTGCCTGGGAAATGCATTCGTTAGGCTTTTAAAAGGCAGCAGCAATGCTCTTGGATAAAAATTGTGCTGCAGGGAAACATTCCAGGAAGAGGAACGTCCCAGAAGAGTCAGGGAACTTCCACGGCATATTCAGGGTTGAGCTCAAGGCCTCAGTGATGAGGAGAGCTGCCGGAGAACCTGCGCTTTTCTGACAGCTGTCAGGTACCGTGGTCTTCTCGCAACTACCCCGATGTGGTGGGCCTTATACTCGACAGGTGTGCTGCAGAGCAATGAATAGACTTTCCCCTCAAAACCAGCCCACTAACAGACAGCAGGGGCAGGGACACGAACTCAAGTCCTCCGGTTTCAGACCCCAAGTCTCTGATGATGTAAACCCTGCACCGTATCAGAGAAAGAAAGTTTCTCCCACACAGGCAACACCTGTTTCACCGCCCTTCACAGTACTGGGGCCTGCAGACTGATGGTTTGGGGCAGCCGTGTTTTGCCAGACTGCTGGCTAGCAACTTTTAACAATAAAGTACTTTTTTAATAACAAGAACCTACTGTACAGCACAGGGAACTATACTCAGTATCTTATAATAACCTGTAATGGAAAAGAATCTGAAAAATATACATACATACATATATATATATATATATATATATCTACCTATCTATCTATCTATCTTACAATAACCTGTAATGGAAAAGAATCTAAAATATATATATAAAAAACTGAATCACTTTGCTGTACTCTTGAAACTAACACAAAACTGTAAATTAACTATACTTCAGTAAAAAAGATGTACTTTAAGACATGCTACTGCTGGGAATTCCCCTGGCGGTTCAGTGGTTAGGACTCCATGCTTTTACCGATAAGGCCCAGGTTTGATCCAACTAAGATTCCACAAGCTGCACAGTGTGACCAAAGACCAAAAAAAAGAAAACCCCTCACCCACTTGCTAAAACGAATTTAAAACTAATCGGTAATAGAAAAGTGAGCAAAAGGAATTGAAAAAAAGGAAAAAATTATATATATAGTTATATATCTATAACCCAAAGTCATTCATTTTATAAGTGTTA
Source organism: Bubalus bubalis (assembly GCF_019923935.1). NCBI lineage: Eukaryota > Metazoa > Chordata > Mammalia > Artiodactyla > Bovidae > Bubalus > Bubalus bubalis. The sequence goes on along the minus strand of NC_059180.1, from coordinate 7,915,187 downwards.
AGTTTTCTCCCATCAGACTGGCAGAACTTAAATATTTTGATGACTGACTGTGAAGGCTGACAGTGCGGATAAACAGGCACCACTACCATCCACTGTTGGACATCACAGATTAGCACAAACTTCAGGGAGGGCAATTTGGAACAACTATCAAAATTAAATACTAAAAAACCTGACTCTGCCATTCCATTTCTAGAAACGGATTCACTGTGTCATTTCTAACAGCTAAACTCTGGAACCACCTAAATGGTGGTCAACGGGAGTCTGGTTTATGAACATCCATACAAGGGAATTCTAGGCAGTCATTTTAAAAGTACTGGTATATTCTCACCGTATCTCTAGAAATGTTTCTAGATATTTCTGTATCGCTGAAAACAGAGTGGCTGAGAGGCAGTCAAGGTTGATCAGGTTGAATTTTTGACCTGCTACCAGTAGTACCTAGTCAAACAAAACCTCTCCATAATTTACTCAGTCAATCACATCCACCAAACTTTATCAAACCAAGTTTAAAAAAAAAAAAACCTTAAAGCCCGCAGTTTTATATAAACAAGTTTACTAATGTAATAAATTACTAACTCAAGCCCACATCTGCTGCTTTGCACTCACCACCTCACTTCTACCAAGAATACCTTTAAAAATAAACTTAGTTGCATAAAAATCTTTCATTATTATCTTTACAAAGATTAGGACTGATATATAGTAGTATATATACCACAGATTTTCAGCCCTGTTTCATTGAACTAATTACTAATTTAATTCTAATATTTTCCCAGTTTATTCACTACCTAATCTGATTCTCAAATACCACTGATTCAAGGATATCTGCTGCAAAAACAAGGACAGTATTATTGATGCTATAATGTGCATCTTCGTTTCGTTCTGAGTTTAATAGAATACTTCCAGGGTTTCATTCTTAAATCCTGACTCTTTGTTTAAAAGATATTTCTTTTAAGAAATACTCATATATTCTGTATTTTTCTAAATAACTTTTGTAGTATCAGAAATGAGTTCTTTGACCAAACTTATAATTCCTCTTTGGTCCTCTTTATGATTCAGTATTGTTATTTCCATTTTAAAGCGTAGAAAATTAAGGCTCAGAGCCAAAGAGTGGAACCCAAATCTCATGGCTTAAAATCCCATATGCTTTCCACTATATGACCAGTTCTTAACCTAGGAGGAGCTTCTTGTAAATACTCTCCTTAGCAGCCCTAACCCTCAAAGACTCAGTACTGCATGGGATCCACACACGTCTTTCTCCAGGTGAAGAACTGCAGGTCAACGTTCCTCAGAATGTTGAGTTACCGACTCAGTCATTCCACTCCTGCGGCTGCTAAGTGGCTTCAGTCGTGTCTGACTCTGTGTGACCCCATAGACGGCAGCCCACCAGGCTCCCCCGTCCCTGGGATTCTCCAGGCAAGAACACTGGAGTTGGTTGCCATTTCCTCCTCCAATGCATGAAAGTGAAGTTGCTCAGTCATGTCCAACTCTTCGTGACCCCATGGACTGCAGCCCACCAGGCTCCTCCGTCCATGGGGTTTTCCAGGCAAAAGTACTGGAGTGGGGTGCCATCACCTTCTCCCCATTCCACTCCTAGGGATACACAAAAGAAATGTCCGAGTGTTAACAGTGCCAAGGTAGAAAAAACCCTGCTCCGAGTCACCAACACCCAGACCCAGGTCTCACAGTCTTCCTCATACTACACACTCCTCTGCTCTCATGTTTTTCCTACCACCCAAAAAGCACTTCCAGAACTCATGAAGAAAAATTTTCTGTAAGTCGTCCTTTAAGCCCTAATTCAAATGCTGCACTTATTTCCTGAAGCCTGAAAAGTTCGCAGGCAGAGCCAATTTCTGTTTACTGCAAGTCTCACCACGCACTTGTTACACTGCTTATTTCTCGTGTCTCAGGGTGTAAGCCTGTACCTTTTTTCCTCCTCAAAAGACTAAAGTCCTTAAGAGCAGGCAGCACACTGCACGCATCAATGAATCACCACAGAACCTAGTCACCTGCCAATGTTTGCTAAGTGACATGAATCTCACAGGATATATCCAGCCCAGACTAATTGCATGAATGGCCCACAGAACTCGTTCCAACTCTGTACGTGTGTGTGCGCTTAGTTGCTCTGTCGTGTCCGACTCTTTGCGACCCCATGGACTGCAGCCTGCCAGGCTCCTCTGTCCATGGGGATTCTCCAGGCAAGAATACTGGAGTGGGTTGCCATGCCCTCCTCCAGTGGATCTTCCCACCCTAGGGATTGAACCCAGGGCTGCCACACTGCAGATGGATTCTTTATCGTCTGAGCCACCAGGGAAGCCCAACTCCGGGTATAGCCCCTTCCTTTTAAGTATATAGCCCCTTCCTTTTAAGACTCTGAGGCTCTTTCCATCAAGAACAAGCATGTACTTCACCTCTGTCATCTGAATTTGATCGTGCGACTTGGTCAACGGAGCATTACCAAGTATGAGGCAAGCAAAGGCCCAAAAAGTGCTTGTGAATCGGGGCTTGCTGCCGGGAACCAGGCCAAGAAAGCCTGGTTCACCTGGAGACGAGAGACCGTGTGAAGAGGCCTTAGCCTCTCCATAGTTCATCTGGCCCCCAAGGAGCCCCCAGCAGCCCCCAACTACCTGGCCAGTCCACAGAACTGAGACAAATAAGAAACATTTGTTTCAGGTAGTTTGATACAAACAACTTAACTACTAATAAGCTGGCTATTGTTAGGGGCCACCAGCACCAAATACAAGAACAGCTGAATTTTAGGGTCAAGGTACAGGACTTGAAGCAAAAACAAGGCCACTTCATTAGCCCAGATTCCACCCATTGCTCCCGTCTGATCTCACTTTTCAACAACTGGGACATAAGCCAAAGCTCCACAGCATGCCATTTAACCCCACACGTCAGGAAACAGATATGCTATGCTCCAGCACACCCTTGGCTAGCAGTCAAATAACCCTATTCTAAAAATTAGCTCAATCAAAATTAGCTTAACAGGTTTTTATACATACAAGCCCATACTGAGTCCCTCACAATCATCTCCTCTTTCTTGCCTTTTCTTTGCTTCTCAGATTTCTCCTGGAATAGATGTCATGTTCCCTTTCTTTGGGATTGTTGACTTGTATCCAGACCTCTGGCCGACTTCCTTATCAAGGCATGCCCTCAAATTAATTATAAACAACAGTTTGCTTTGATCTCATCAATTCTGACAACTTATCCTCAAACCACACCTTTGACCTCATTCACAACCATTCATTTTAAAATTGCTTTATATTGGATTATTGTTAACTCACCCTGTGTTAGTTGCAGCTATACAGCAAAGTGATCCAGTTGTACGTATACATACATCCATCCTTTCCACCTTCTTTTCCCAGAGCTTATTACAGAATACTGAGTTCCCTGTGCTACAGACTAGGTCCTTGTTGGTTATCTATTTTATATACAGCAGTGTGTATATGTCAATCCCAGAATCCTAAATTACCCAACCCGCTACAACCACCACCATTGAAATCCAACTCCTGGGAGTCTGCTGGCTGTCCAGTGATTAGGACTCAGAGCTTTCACTGCCCTGGCCTGGGTTTCAGTCCCTGGTCAGGGAACTGAGATCCTACAAGCCATGTGGCACAGCAAATAAGAAAATCAAACTCCTATCCTCCAATATTACCAGGCCTCACTCCCACCAACTAGATTTGCTCAGCCCCTTCCCTTTAGGCTTTATTTCTTCCTTGTAAGGCAGATCCATCAAATTATTTCTGCATGAATATCAACTTTCCTAAGCCTCATCCTGCTGCTGCACCATCCCTAAATCCTCAATCAATACAACCACCCAGCCTGCTTTCTACTCTTACACCCAAAACAGAGGGGAGAGGAGAGGATGAAGAGAGACCAACAAAAAAAAGCCAGACTGTAGTCACTAGGAATTAAGGCTTTTCTTTAAGCCTCAGGCTGGGCCCCTCGTTCCTGTACTTGCCCCCTAACACGTAGTCCAAGTTCAGGTTTTGGTCCCTTTAAATCACACCTCCTACTTTCTGCAACATCACGTTTCTGAAAACCAGTCTAACTCGTTACCATTCCTCCACCTTTCACTCACTCCTCAGCCCATTAGTACTGTTACAACTGTCTTCCTACTTCACATCTTCTGTGTTCTCCTGTCTTCATCTTAAATCTTGTTCCAGGCACTACAGAAGTGTGATCCCCTAGGGTTCACCTTTTGACTCTGACTCTCCATTCTGCCTGGATGACCTTATTGTGCCTGGTTTTAACTAGCATGGATTCATAGGAGAGTCCCACTAGAATCTCAGTTCTATGAGGGCAGGGGATATCACATTCTCCAGGTCTGAGAGTAGTCTGGTCATTAGTGGTTCCTAAGTAATTTGTTTCCTTAATGAAGGAGTAATAAGTAACTCTGAGAGCTTAACCTGTGCCATGGACTCTTCTAAGGGCTTTTCCTGAGTTAACGTGTAGCCATGATGTCTCTACTGACCGCCACTTAAATGTTTCCTCAAATACAGCATGACAGCAACTGACTTCATCTCCATCATTTCTCCTTCCTCATCCTATCTCCAGCCATCAAATTCTCTCCCATATCCACCCTCACCGTCCCTGCCCTGGTCCTCATCCTTTTAGACTGCTCTGCTAAGTCGCTTCAGTTGTGTCCGACTTTGTGTGACCCCATAGACAGCAGCCCACCAGGCTCCCCCGTCCCTGGGATTCTCCAGGCAAGAATACTGGAGTGGGTTGCCATTTCCTTCTCCAATGCATGAAAGTGAAAGGTGAAAAGTGAAGTCGCTCAGTCGTGTCTGATTCTTCACGACCGCATGGTCTGCAGGCCGCCAGACTCCTCCATCCATGGGATTTTCCAGGCAAGAGTACTGGAGTGGGGTGCCATTGCCTTCTCCGCCTTTTAGACTAGACTCTGCAATTATTTATCAGTCTTGTCCCACTCTCCTCCTATTCAATTTCCACGCTGCTGCCATGGCTCTCAACAAACCAAAAATGGGATGAGGATCCCTTTCTGCCAAAAATCCTTCAATGACTGTCCATAGCCTAAGAAAAATCCAAACTCTGTAAGGCCCTTCGTGAACCCGCCCCTCTCTGGACTCATTTCCTAACATTCTCTCAGGGCAACCAAGAGTGAGGGCGTGAATCATGCAGCAGATTCAGCTGTCTGTACATTCTGAACCTGAACAACGCCATGCCCTCTGCCTGGACACTCCTGCCTCCAGCCTTCTCCCCTCCACACCCATACCCACACCCCTACCTCTGCTATAGTTTCCAGGAAACCTCCCGACACCCAGGGTGACTTCAGTTGTCCTCGGACTCCACAGCACTGGGCTGTCCTTCTCTTCCTGGGTGTTGAATATTCCCACCCACTGATGTTCAATAACCCCCCTCACAGCTCTGTCTCCCCTGCGTGATTTCTGGATCAGTCTACTCTGGCAGTTCACTTCTCCCACTGCCTAGAGCATCTACAAAACATTCAAGTTAACATTCTTTTCTTCCTTTGATCTTCACTGAAACCCCCTAGAAATATGTTTCCAAAAAAACCAAACCAACATGTTTCCACACTCCTGCTTGTGAATTCCACACAAGATAGTATTACTTTTGATGAACAAAAAAGTCACAGCTTCCTCCCATTTCTTTCAAGTGAGGAATACTCTTGCATTCAGCCTAAGCGGCATCCTTTACTTCTGGGCAATATCTGTAAGATTCCAATGGCAAAACCATGGTACTTATCTCCTTATGCTAAAAATTACAAGTTCTCCTTCAGTAAATGATACTTAAAACATACCAAGATCATGGGACCAAATATTTTCTAAAAGAAACCAGGTTACATTCATATGCAGTCTTAGGGCTCACATTTATTTATGATAAATACACTCACATTTATCTTAGTGATGTCCTAAAGAAGTTTGTTCCGTATTTAAAATCTAGACTAAACAACAACCCTCTAAGGGACAACTCAATGGAAAAGTATTAAATATACAACAGCTTGAAAGAATTTCAAAGCTTCTGCAAACAATGGAACACTGACTAAAAATTAATGAAAACAGGTCATTGAGACAACAGCTAAAAGATCATCAGTCTCCATATACACACCTTACCTATGACTCCTTTTTGAAAACTAAAAAGCCTTTTAAAGAGGCTGATTTCAGAGGAAAAAAAAAAAAAAAACAACTTTAAACTCAAGCCTTAAGCATATTAAACATTTATGCCTATAAAATGGGACCATCACTTTTATAAAACTGTTGTGAAATTAAATGTGGAAAAATACAGCCAAAGTGATAGTAAATGTTCAATTATATTGGAATATTTTTATTTAAGAGTGTGTAACTTAAAATATTTTTGTCTTCTCAAAAAGATCATAGTCAGTGCAGAAATCTACAGAACAGATGTGAAAAGTCATACCAAAAAGTGCACGAGGTTCTCCACTGTGGCCCAGATGCTTAGCTTAATGCACCAACATTTCAGGGTAATGCTATGCCGTAACGAATTATAGTACTGATGTGATTTTCACAACACATATAAACACCTGCTAAAAAACTGGTCTTAATCAGTCTTTATTAAAAAGTTTATTATGTGTATATACAGCCAGCCAGATTAGGAAGAGAAAAACATGACCAAAATGCAAGAGTACCATAAATCCAAAGTAAGAACGAGTGATAATATCTGTTTTGGGGGGAATCTATACGCTAGACATAATTCTAAATAAGTAACACCAATAGAAATGTATTTTATGCAAGTTTTAAACTTCAATTTGTTACTACAGCTGCTTGAGGTTTTTACCGTCTTGTTTTTTCTTCCTCAATAAATGAGTCTAGTTCCAAAAATCTAGCCTTTTTCTGCACGACTTTCAAATGGTAAAAAATAAAAAGGCAGTCCACTCACCCATTATTACTGATGTCACTAAACTGGTCAACTCCATACTTCTGAGCATGGATTCGAATTCAGGATGTCTGGGCCCAGACGGCCAGTGTGTATACTTTGTGCTGCTGCTGCTAAGTCACTTCAGTCGTGTCCGACTCTGTGCGACCCCATAGATAGCAGCCCACCAGGCTCTCCCGCCCCTGGGATTCTCCAGGCAAGAACACTGGAGTGGGTTGCCATTTCCTTCTCCAATGCATGAAAGTGAAAAGTGAAAGTGAAGTCGCTCAGTCGTGTCCGACCCTCAGCAACCCCATGGACTGCAGCTTTCCAGGCTCCTCCATCCATGGGATTTTCCAGGCAAGAGTACTGGAGTGGGGTGCCATTGCCTCCTCCAGTGTATACTATCTACCTACCTACTTTTACCTATTCACACATACAACCAGTAGTAGCTGACTTTAAGGCAAAGTGATTTTTAAAAAGATGCTTGGCAAGCAACGAGATGGAACAAAAGCAAAACTTGTTTCCCCACATCATTCTCAACAAATCAACTGGGTTTTAGCACTCCTATCGAATTGGTGGGACTTCCCTGGTGGCTTAGTAAACAACCCGCCTGCTAATAATGCAGGAGACTCGGGGTTTGATCCCTGGGTCGGGAAGATCCTCTGGAGGAGGGCCTGGCAACCCACTCTTGCCTGGGAAATCCCATGGACAGAGGAGCCTGGCAGGCTATGGTGCAGGGGGTCGCCAAAGAGTTGGACACAACTTAGGGGCTAAACAACAATCAAATTGGTGATAATAGTCAGAACTGAGAAAAACTATCAGCCTCTCTTGTCCCCTTCCCAAAAAAGGCAACAAAAAAGAAGTCCTGTAATGAGAGAACCCTTCTGTAAACCTACAGCCACAGCATCCTCTTTCCCACTGAAGACCCATCAGGCCTTTTTCTCCTCATGAGCAAAGGCTGATGGGAAGCAGTGAGTGCTTTGGATGTCAACCGAAGAGAAACACTCCTCTGAAAATCTAGGAAAAACTTCATCTGCCATCTGGATTAAATGCTTTAAGCAAGAAACTACACTCTGAGGTTGCCAAATTTGAATGTAAAGCGATCTTGCCGGTATCTGGAACATCTGCGGGAAATAAGGGGTAATTTTAGGTCAATAAAAAGCCATCATGCAAGATGGTAAATACCAAGGGAACCAGAGAGTAGTAAAGTATACAGATGGATGACTGGCCAATGTGCTGACAAATGGTGAAATTGGTTATATGGGGTTCTATCATGCTATATATCTTTATTTTGTATATAAAGTTCCCATACTAGTTTTTATTTTTTCAACTTCCTTTTTAAAGGCACTCATTCCATCCATCCTAAAGCAGCAAAAGGGAGGCTTGCAGCACATAAGCTAGCAGTCAAGCTTTCCCGTTTCAACCTTATTTTTTCTTTTTGGAGGCAAAAGGGCAATAGAATATCCTTGACCTTTGAACCATGGGTATGTAAAATCTAGCTCAACAATTACATCTTCCAAAACTTTTGAGATAAACACCACTACTGGTGACGGTTTCAAGTTCCTTAAAAATTCTCAGCTGTTCTTGCAACAATTCCACTTTTGGGTCTCTGTCCTAATATGCAATCTGTGTTGAAAGCTTTAGCCACAAAGATACTCATGGCAATATCTATAAATTTGGAAACAGCTTAAATGCTAAACAAAATACTTAAGATTGTGACACATCCACAGGTCTGTTCAGCTACTGAAAATACTGATTAACAGAAAAAAATACCTTCAAACATCAAGGGAAAAATTCAAGGTACAAAACTCTATAGAATGACATGATGGGAATATCCCTGGAATATGGATTATGGATACTTGTCATCCCTCCAAAAAATTTTCTAGTGTCCTGAAGGCCAGACATTTTGTCATCAGTTGTCAGTTTCAATGGTGACAGCCTTCCAACAATCAGACTCCCTTAGAAAATCACAGCATGCCCAAATTCAAGCTGGACATACTCATCCAGCTGTCCTTGTCTCAGAATGCTATTCTGCTGTTCTTATCCTATCCTGGTTAATGCTCCTCATCCTCATGGATTGGGTCATTTTCAACCTACTTAAAAAAATAAAATAAAAAATCCAGGATCTGAACTCAACATCTGTTTTTATTACACAGATGTAGTGAGCGAGTCCAGAGATGAGTCATACGTGAATCGCGGACTATGATTTGAAAAGAACATCTATCCATGGGTCTAGCCATGCAAGACAGGCCCTCAGGTAAGAATGAATGTCCTGGCGGGAGTGTGGGATTGGTTTGCAAGTTTCCATGCCAGGCACCTGCTGCAAAGACACACTCATTCGCTACTTCACGTTAGACCCGCACAAAAGGAACACTGTGCTAAACTGAATGGCACCGGATTGCACCCATCAGTCGAAAAATTTTAAGCTGATTTTGACATCCTTTAAGTACCTCGCTCATAGGCAACTTTTTCCCTAGATCTTGGTTAACTGAATATGGCAGCTTAAGTGTCGTATTAATAACTCCTTTCAGAAAGCTCAAGGGGTTTGAAATGATCTCTCTTCAAAACAAACCTGTGTTTTTCAAAGCGTTCCTTCTGTTACCTCTTAGCCTTCTCGCACTTCTCACACGGCCACAGCTGCTCTTCACACTCGGCCGTGGGGAGGGGGGCGGGGATTCCTCCCGCACCACCGTCATTCCACGTTCAGCTGCCCACGGACGTCACTGTCACACGCCCAGCTCTGGCACCCCGCTTCTAGTAACAGAACTTTCAAGAGGGAAAAGCTGACACTACACCTGGATCCTGCTCACCAAGTCTGGCTTTACACCTCTCCAAAAATAAGACATTGCTACAAAGATTAAGACCAGTGAGTTTGCCTGGAATTTTTTTCATGTCTTATATATAAGAACACTCATTTCTACCTACCTATTCACAACCCAACTAAAGCTATGCACCCCATTAACAGTGTTCAAATTAGGTAAAGAAAAAATCTACCTCTTGGGACACTCTTCTAAGTAATATGCTGACAAAAATTTGGTTTAGACTTATTCAGTTCTTTCAAAAGAGCGAGAAAAAAAGACTAGTCTTAAAAGATTTACAGATTTTTAGTGTTTCTGCAAAATCATGGAACCAATCCAATGTAACCATTTATTTAAAATTAAAGCTCTCCTTTGGGAATTTTTGTTGATTGCTCTTCCTGTAACTATTTTTTCCCCCCTAAATAAGTAAAATCAAAATTTCAAGGATCTCTGCAAGTGCCAATCTAAAGTAAGATAACAGGGTTTGGTACTAAACCAAAACTAATACCTAAAAGGGAATCTAGGGAGGACAACAGAAAAATGGTTATGAGAGCAAAGGCCATAAGGCAGCTCGCACTGGTAGACTTTATAACCTAGAAAGACAATGGGTGCCCCATAATCACAGCTGTTGAGTCTAACAAAAAGAGCTTAGAAAATAAGACAAAAGACAATGGCTTATATATGACTTTTTTCTCTATTAAACGTACATAGGGCCTTTGCCTACTTTTCTTCCTCATCTCATGGAATCTGGGAGGAATACAGAAATAATCAGATGCCCTGCCAGATAAAAGGGTTAGGGCTGATCATACCAGAGGCAAAACATTGCTCCTGGCCGCCTCAGAAGCACCAAAACAATGTATTCAGCATCTTATTTATGGGAAGCCCATGCGTGAACAGACTCTCAGAACTGCAGGCTCTCAGCACTGCAGAACCGCCACCACACAGCAGGGCGAGCGTGTCTAACAGTCAGTCAGTCTTGGGGTGGAAAATGAGTGATCATAAGAACACCAGCATAACTCCTATAATCTCCAAATAGTTAACAATAATTTGCTCAGATTTCAGGTAAACTGTTCTTATTTGGGTGAGCATCACACAGTTTTTAAGCTCTGGAACTTTTAAAATGGAAATACAAACCAAGCCAAAAGAAGTCCCCCCTCCTTTTTTTTTTTTTCAGTTTAGGCTGAAAAGGTTCAGATGTTAGAAAACAAACACAAAGGGATACTGATCACCACTGGCTGTGAGCACTTCATTACTGACACATTCCTGAATCAGTAATCATGTGCTGAAATCCAGCCAGCTATGGCCAACCATGGTCACTTTTTAAAAATATCATTTTTCCCTTTTCTAGAGTGCTACTGAATAGTACACTTGAAAATGGTTAGTTCATGCCCTGTGACTGTTACCTCAACAAAAAAGACTCAAATCATTTCCTCCACTCTTTTTAATAATTTAACTAGAGTTTGGTTTAATAAATAAATAAGGCTTCCTCCAAGTACCAAGGGATGAAATCCTCCCAGGGTCTGTAGTTAATCTAATGAACTGTAATGAAGATGTACATTCAGCAACATCTTTTATCTCGATAAAAAAAAACAAAAAACCCATATGAAATTGTTTAAATAATTAGAAAAGGCACTTAGTAGTCATTTCAGTTATTGGGAAGGTGAACATAAAAAGCCAACAGTTATCTGTATTCTTCCACTCCAAAGAGAACAATTGAAGCCACATGATTTCGATTATAATAATGGCTGGCAGAACTCCACAAAGAGTCTACAGAGGTGTCATTACTCCATTAGTGATAATGGCTATTGATCTAGCCTTCTGGAAGAGCTAGTAGAAAAAACAGAATATTTAACATAGTTTAAAAAAAAATTTTTTTTAAGTATATAGATTCTGCTAGGAAGGCATTTTTACGTAACTAGGATAGCCTTTTGCCACTAATGCCCCCCTGCCGCCAACACATCATCAAATGTTTATCCCAGTAACTTCAACATTAGTTGCCTAGAACCTTTTCTCCCCACCCCCTCCCAGGGCAAATACCAGTAGCTCAAGAGGCTGTTAAAATCCAAAGGACAAGTCAGTATTGTCTAACAAGTAGGAAATATCTAGGTGTTCGCTTCTTTTTAGATACAAGCCTACACATTTATCTTAAAAGACTAAACTTCCTTCTTCCCTCTTTTTCAAAATGCTCACGTTATTTATTTCTATCTTGGTTGCACACCTACAACTATCACAGGTCCTGTTTATTACTAGGGTACCTTCACTAGATAGGAATAAATTTCACCACTCTAGCATCTAGAGGAGTTAAACCTTAGAACTCACTTAAGTGGTAGGACTGAGTATTTTCTATCTTCCTGTATTTTCCAAATTCTGTGGTGACTTATATAAACAAAGAAACAAGTCTTATAGTTACCTTTTTAAAGCATCTACATTTTTTATTGAATCCTCACAACTTTTTCAAGTAGGTGTTGACCCATTTTACAGATGAGAAAAGGAAGGTCAGACGTAAGACCAATTCCTCAAAATCACAGTGAACAGATTTGCTTTGAAAAAGGTCTGATTTTATAAAACTGTTTTCTTTCCTCCATACTCCATTAAGGAGCATAAGCATGGAGAGAGAAGTTTTCCAAATCTCAAGCTGAAATGTCTGTAGCAGATTCTCATTCCCTAACGTTTATTGAAAATGCCCTAGTAGGAAGTCATCATCTTTTTTAAGGTTTCTATTAAAACCTGCCAAGTTAATAATTTGCAACAAACCCACATATACCCCCACACTATGAGTATAAAACATATTCTTGTTTTAAAAATTTCCATCTCTATTCCTTCAGTGCCCAAGGTTATTATTGAGATGAATGTTTAAAAACATGACTGTATCTTATAAACTTTCCAGAAAATTGGAAATAGGAAAGGTGAACAGGCATATCCAGAGATCCCTGGTGTGTCTGTGTCAGGATAAAGGACATTCTTCTTTGGGGGACCAATTCTCATCTGGCGGAAGAGGAAGTGCTCAATTCCACCTGGCTTATCTGCTAATTTCTGCATTACCCTGGACAAATGCCATTTGCATACTCCCTACCAGCCCTGAGGTGCATTGCAGCCTCTGTGTCATTGTGTGTGACATCACTGGGTTGCTATGGATATAGGTGCGAGGTCACTCGCTTTCCTGTGAAACTAGAAATACGGAAAAATTAGAAGAGTCTAAATAACGTGAACTAAAGATATTGATATCCACTGAACTGCAAATTATCATTTGCGCCTTATAAAGACAGCGACTGTGACAATATATTAATACAGCAGTACTCCCAATTTCAGAACCAATCCTCTTCCTTAATGAGATAAAAATCTTCTCTGCTAATGTAGCTGGTTTAAATGTAAAGGCATCAGCCTTGTCATCTCCTGTGAACCAGTCAAGTTATTCGAGAATTAATTAATCTGTAATGCCTATACCGTTTCATTAAAGGTTTCATGTGCAAGGTACACTCCTGTATCCGCTGCACACTGGAGATGCATTTTAAAACCTTTGTTACATAAGGCAGGAAGTTAGATATTAGAATAGTGAGAGACTGAAATCATTAGATATGTTTCATTTAGTAATGCTCAATATGTCCCCCTCCTCTAATATCAAACTGGTTGACCGCCCATCAGATAAATGTAGCATTACTGACAAAATGGTGCAATACAGACAGGAATCTGCAAAATGCGACAACTGGAGATCAGTATTCTCTTTTCATCAGCATTGAGGATGCGCTAGCTTTTTTTTTTTTTTTAAGCTTCAGATGTGTCTAACAAAACAAATTAAAAAAAAAAAAGACTTTTTCCCCTTTAAAATAACTCCTCCCCAGCCTCCACCCAGTCTAGGCTCTCTGCAATATGACAAATGCAGAATCTTCTGGAATGACTTGATACTGCCTCCCACCACCGCTTTGTTTGCAATATCAGATCAGAGAGAATATTTTTTTCAACTTAAAGGAATTTCAACAGATGTGTGCCTGTATTTAAAAAAGAAACAGCATATGTCACAAATTGAACCAGTCGGCTAAATTCACAACCTTTATTTTAGAGACAATACCTACCCTTTCAATACGAGCACACTAAGAAAAAAATGGAGATGACATATTGAGAACAATCAATGAAAACACTAGCGAGACAAACGTGCCCCCCTTCCTAAAGGCAAGAAGAGGGCTTGCTTTGAGGAATGGAGAGAGGGGAGCCTTTTGTTAAGAAAAACGTGAGCAAGGAGGTTTCGATTTTGCACCATTGAGTCCAGATTTTCAGGAGAGCCTACATTTTTTCTGGAAGAGGCTTTAAAGGATCTGTCTGCAGAAGGCAGTGGGAACATTTGGGGAGTGGGGTGGGTGGCGGGGGGGAGTATTAGAAAACCCGGAGACCTGCTGAGTGAATGGGAAAGGCGCCGCCCAGACATCAGGGAGAAAAGAGGAACCGCATCCATGCGGTCCCCCGCCCCCACACGCCCAGGCTGTGGGAGGAGGGGAAAGTGGGGCACAAAGGATGCGCACGACCCCCGCTCAGGTCCCCAAGCCGACCCGAAGGCTCGGAGGCCGGAGACCCCGCTCCCGAGCCCAGCCCCGAAAAGACCCCGCCCCAACCCAGGCGCGCGGGGAGGGCCGAGGCGGCCGGGCCGCCGGCCCTGGGGGACGCTCGGGGAGAGGCCGCGTCACACACCTGGTCCTCAGTGTTCTCGGGACCCTCCCCGGTCCCCTCAGGGGCATCCAGACCTGCAGTCGCCAACGGGCGACTAGTCCCCGGGCAGAGCCCGCGAAGGCCCGCGTCCGCGAAGGGGCTGGGGCGAGGCGGAGGGGGAGGGGAGGGGAGGAGAAACTCACGTTCTTCATGGCCGCGGCCATGTCGTCGTAGCGCTCCGCCTGCTCCGCCAGCCGGGCTTTCTGCACCAGTTGCTCGCGGTCCACCATCTTCACTGGCTGAGTCGGGCCGGACGAGGATGATCCTGGGCGGCCGGGAAGGCTTGGAGGGCGGCTGCGGCGCGGCTGGAGCCCGTGTGCCGGAGGAACCGACCCACACGAGACGCGAGCGGCTCGAGGCGACGGGCGCGGAGGCTGCGACTCGAGCTGCGACCGCGGGAACGGGCGCGAGGCGGCTGCGGCGGCTGTGCGTGCCGCGGGCGGACAACCCCCTACGGCCCCGCCCACGCCGCGTGACGCAGCCGGCCCCGCCCACCAGCCCGCGCGCGGCCCCCGCCCCGGCCCCGCCCCGGCCCCTTCCGCTTCTCGGGTTTCCTCTCCCCGGCTCAGCTCGCTACAGCCTCCCGGGTATCCCCTTCTTCGCCGGTGCCCCTCGACAAGCCCCGTGCTTCACTTCACCCGGCTCGCTGCGCCCTAGCTTCTCCAGACGATCCCCCACCCACCCTGGACCTGCAGACCCCAGCCCTGCCAGGGCCCCCGACGCGTGGGCCCCTGGGAGTTGTAGTTCACCCTGGGATGGGGTGATATGTTGGGGAGATCAAGGACAAAGGGGCGGTCAAGACTACATCTCCCAGTGGTCATAGCGGGCAGATGAAGGACGATTGAGGAGGTGTGGGGCGCGGGGGGGGGGGCGGGGGAGGTCTAATTCCGCGGCTACTGGGGACCCCTGGCGGGGACTAAGGCTGCCCGAGTCCGAGCGAGTGCTGATTCACGGCCCCGCCCCATATTCTCCGGGAAATTACTGGGGGAGGGGGCCAGGACCTCAGCCCTGGACCTTGTTTCCGAGATAAAGCAGCAGGCCCCCGGGAGACTGGGAAGATGGGACGCATTCACTATTGATCCAAACTGGCTGGGTGGTACCCACCTCAGAGGTGGTTGAATTAAGAGCCAAACCTTGGGGGGACTGCCACCCTCCCCCACAAGGTTCCATCTCTCCTTCCCCGCCTCGAGGTTCTTGGACCTGACAGGTGGAAATGTGGAAAGACAAATACTGGCCAGGCTTTCTGGTTAATATAAGGAAAGGATGCAGCTGTTTGCAGCCTGACCCCTGGGGAGCCCTTTCTTCCTCTCCAGGGTGGAGCGTTAAAGATTCAATTCAGTTACCAGAGCCAATGAATGCTTACCATTGGGTTGTGTCTGGGGGTTGACCAACACTTCTCTCCCCGCGTAGGATATACACGCTGGGGTCAGGCTGACTAATTCTTGCTAACATGCTTCCCTTTTTTTGATATTCCATGTAGCTCACATACCCCAAAGTTTTGAGTGCGCATTTTATTTATTTGGTACTTATCTATTGAGCACCTACTATGTTCCAAGAGCTGTTCTAAGCAATGCGGTACACCAGTGAACAACAACAACACAAAATTCTGCCCAAGAAAATAGGCTAAAGATAATGGGTAGAGTACGTTAGAAAATTATACCTAAAAAAAAAAGAGAGAGAGAGAAAATTATACCTAGTTAAAAAAAAAAATAGTGGGCATGAAATGTTGTGTATGAGAACTGAGAATGAGGGAATTTCTGTGAAGAAATAGTCCAGGCTCTATGCTAGGCACTGGAGGAAGAGAGCTGGGAACCCTGCCCTCCAGGAATTCAGAATGTGTTAAGTACTAGTGTTTTGTTTTTTAATTCTTTCATGCTAGATAGAAAAAGGTTTTGTTTTTTGTTGTTTGGTGTGTGGTTTGTTTTTTTTTTTTGGCCTGCTCCTAGACAGCTTCCCAACCATGAATTGAACCCTGACCCTGCACAGCAAGAGAACAGAGTCCTAACCACTGGACCCCCAAGGAATTCCCAGGAAGAGGTTCTGAAAAGCTGGTACCATTTCTAACCCACTCCCTTAAAGATGTATAGGATTTAAAATAAATTAATTAATTAAAGTGAAATGAAAGGCAAAAACAAAAAAAAACTTTTTAAGAAAAAAAAAGATCTGTAGAATTTGAAAGCAGGCAGAGGGGACAAGCAAGGGACTCAGAGGCAGATTCCCTCCTGACATATGTATTGTAAGACAGAGAATCCAGTGTGTTTGGTGCCTGAAGTGATGGGTAGTAGGGACTGGGGATGGAACTTGGGGAGTTACGGAACTTGGGGAGCCCTGAATGGCAGGCCAGGGAGTGAAGTCTTTCTTCCCAAATAAATAGAATCCCTGTGAGAGATTTTAACCAGGGCAGGAAAGGACTAGGCTTGCATTTGGTTTCCATCATCGTTGCTTCCCCAGTGCTGAGTACAGCGCCTGGCACAGCATCCATATGTAGAATGTGTGAAATGAAGAAATGAATGAATGCACGCATGTGTTCAGGGAGACTCCTCTGGCAGGAGTGGAGGAGATGGCCTGAGTGAGAAGAGCCTAGAAATAGCTCTCTTCACCCCTCCTCCAACATGGGATCTGGTCCCTCCTCTCTTACTACACCACCCAGCAACATGAAATCCTGCTGGTGAATAAACCCTCCCACTTCCTTCTGTCTCTTACATGCCTATTTGCCAAGTCCTTCCTCTTCCTTTCTCTTCCTCCCTACAGGACAAGCCTCAATCTTTCTGGCCCAGGCATCCCAGGTCTGTAACAAGGAACCATTACAGCCAACCCTGCTTGTCCGCAGGTATATTAAATGGATCAGTGATTCAGGACCCAGTCAGTGATTCAGGGCCCAGAAGCTAAATCTCGGGAACTTTCTGGCACATTTCAGGCTGCCTTTCTCCACCTCACTTCTTTCCCTGACCAGTTCAATGGAAAGGAAAAAAAAAAAAAATCCAGGCCAAATCTGTTTGGGGGAAAAAGTAAAGCTGATGCAAAGAAAAGGATTTTCTAAAGGGAAACAGGAATGATATCAGCAGTCTCCATGTTGAGACCCCTCTCTGATGGCCCTGCCTTCCTTTCCCTTTCGATTCTTTGTAAGACTCTAGGCTTACTGCTGCAGCTGCCCAGTGGCCCCAGCTGTTTAGAGGGCTGCTTTACAGGCATGGTGACATGACATAGAGCAAGTGGCTTAGTATTCTGGTTTCCTCCTCCACCCTGTGTGGTACTGCTGAAAGAAACGTGGAGCAGGGACGTGGAGAACTAGCCATGCTGCCTTCTGCCTGGCCCCCAGCTCTGTGTGCAAGACCTATGTTCTCTCTGGCTCTTAATTTCGCCACCTTTGAAGTGAGGAATTAAACTCAATGCTCCACCCAGCCATGATGAGTTCTAGATTAGAGTTGGCCTGTTCCTCATCTGAAATGGAAGGCTGTTCACATTCTTTAGCTGTGGAAGCAGGGAATCTGTCTACAGACCTGGGAGCTGCTTCAGTGCCAGAGCTGAGAGGCTCAGAGTCATCTTTGTTTTTTATTTTATTTTTAAATATTTTCTGGCTGTGCGGCATGTGAGATCTTAGATCCCGGCCAGTATCAAACCTGCACCCTGTACAGAGGAAGCCCAGAGTCTTAACCGTTGGACCACCAGGGAAGTCCCCATCTCGGTTTTTTTTTAGACACAGAGATATCAGCTGTATGACTGGCCAATGGTCACACATCAGCGACCCCTAGAGCCTGAATTCAAACCCAGGCAGATTTTCTGGACTTCAGGCAGTAAGGGCACCCTTTCCTGCCCAAACTGTTGAGAGTCTACCTCTCGGGAAAGGAGGAGCCTTGCCCTCTGGGGACCGACTTGACACAGGGGCACTGGGCAGGTGCCCTGTGTGGCTAACCCTTTGCTCCATCTCTAGTGCTGGAGGATATGATCTTTAGAGGTATCTTCTTGGGGCTGAGCTGGTGGACAAACAGGCCAGCCGGAGACATTAGTGTCCTGCTGTTTCTGGGCAGTCGTAAATCACTGCAGCCCCATCCCCTGGCTCCTGGCTTCCTCCTGCGGCTAGAAAGCTCCCTGATTGGTGCGGAGGCAGCAACAGCAGCAGCAGCAGCAGCATCTTCCGAAGCAGACCAGCAACGCTCCCCACCCTGTCCTCTGGGAACACTTCCCAGCTGCTGCCCTAACAGGCAGGTCTGCAGTAGGGGCAGGGCGCATGACAGATTCAGAGGCAAAGGACGACAGGGAGATCTCAGTGGGCTGTCTCTCTCCCTGAGGATATGGGAGCCACTAGTGGAGGAAGCCTGTGCTGGGAGGCAGGACCCACCGGTTGAAGCCTTGACTTTGATATTGATCCTGCGGGGTGACCTTGAACAAGAGACTTTACCTCTCTGGGCCTCAGATTGTACATCTGTAAAATAACAGAATTGGATGGATGCTTCTTAAGGTCCTCCAGCCTGTCAATTACCCTACCTGAGTGTCTCCCCAGCGTCTCCAGTATAAGAACTGAAAGATGGTTCTATATGTGCTTCCCATCTTCTCCTGGGCTTCCCTGGCGGTTCAGATGGTAAACAATCGGCCTGCAATGCAGGAGACCTGGGTTCGATCCCTGGGTTGGGAAGATCCCCTGGAGAAGGAAATGGCAACCCACTCCAGAACTCTTCCCTGGGAAATCCCATGGACAGAGGAACCTGGCGGGCTACAGTCCATGGGGTTGCAAAGAGTTGGACACGACTGAGTAACTAACACTTTGATCTTCTCCTTCCCTCGCCTTGGCTTTGCCATGCGTGCCACTCCCATTGCATATGCATCAAAGTCCCTGCTCCCTAGCCTGGAGTTCACAGGCTTCTCCCGAGGTTCCTTCCTACCTCCCTGGCTACATCTCACATAGGACACTTGACTGGCATTTCCTGACCAGGCAGTGCCCTCTTCCGACTTTGGGCCTTTTCAAAGGCTGGGATAGGGATGGGAGGATGGGACAGGAATCAGGGGTGAGGGACCAACAGAGAAGCAGGGCCAGAATACTGGCCACGCAAAGGTGTTGCCCAGCAGTGGATCTCAACTCCTTCAACTCTTACCCCCCATACCGTCCCACCTCTTCAGCTTTTAGACACTGCATGTTGAACTGACCATTCCCCCAGGAGCTCCCTCCAGCTCCCAGCACTGGTTCTAGACCTTGTCACTGCGTATGGGACTTTGTCTTCCCCTGTGGTCTTACAAGTGGATTTCTCAAAGACAGATCCATCTGAGTCACCTCTGAGCTCTGAGCCTGGCATGGAGCAGATGCTCAGGGAAGTTTCATTCAATGAAAAAGGCTCTGCTTCAAGAATGAATCACCTGGCGATGGTCTTACCTCTTGAAGAGGACTTAAAAGGTTTTGCCTCCAAACAAATGGCCATGATCAAATTGTGGCCAAAACTCAGGAAGGCAGAAGTGTAGACAAATCCAGGAGCAGATAGGGCCACAGCCAGACAGGACGGTCTTTAAGAAGAGCCAGACAGGATTTCAAAGACAGCCTCTTGACGTGGGGCTGACAACCACAGAAATTCTCTGTTCCGTGTGTCTGACCACTGCTCACCAAACCAGCTTCCCTAAATCTAGGGTCTCTCGGATCCTCTAAAACTGATAGGGCTGATACATCTTTCCATTTCAAGTTTTCCATTTCAAGTTTTGCATTCCCCTAAAGAGGCCCACTTCAAAGTTTACCACACCAAGGGAATGTTCATCTCCATTAAAAAAAAAAAAAAAGCAAAATAGGCCTTTGTTGGATTTCTCTGGTAGTCCAGTGCTTAAGATTTCATGCTTCCACTGCAAGGGGCACGAGCTCAATCCCTAGTCGGGGAAGTTCTATGCGCTGTGTGGTCTGTCCCCATTCACAAGAGATGGACTTTCCAGGGCAGATGAGCCTAGGATAGAATTGTCTCCTCAAACTCATCTGTGTGAACTTGGGCCAAGTCCTTCTCCAATGTGGGCCTCCCATTACACCCCCCAAATCTCAAAGGGAACTCTCCATCCTGCCCCCGAATGTGTTCTTGACTCTGAATGTATTCATGCCCTCTGAATAGAGGGGTCTGAAGTCAAGGTCTTGATGTTTGACTCCAACAAAGAGCAAATGACTCAGCGGGGAGCCACAGTGATGGGGCTGGTGGCAACCTACCTACCACAGGGAATGAGGCAGGGGCTTTCTGTTTTTAGAAGACGCCAAGCTTCCCTGGTGGCTCAGACAGTATAGAATCTGCCTACAATGCAGGAGACCCGGGTTTGATCCCTGGGTGGGGAAGACCCCTGGAGAAGGAAATGGACACCCAGCCCAGTATTCTTGGCTGGAAAATCCCATGGACAGAGGAGCCTGGCTGGCTACAGTCCATGGGGTTGCAAAGAGTCAGACATGACTGAATGACTAACAAGCTGCAGAGAGCCCATCAGTTTCGGTTCATTTCCAGGAGGCAATTTCTCCACCAGCTGGAGCTGTCCAGTGATGGCCTGGGCTGAGTCTGGGCAGGGTGGGACTGGAATCAGGGGTGAGGGATCCGTAGAGAAGCAAGGCCAGAAGACCGGCCACTCGGAGGTAATGCCCAGCAGTGGTTCTCAACTTGGCTGTGCATCGCAGTCCCCCAACATCCAAGGAAGGAGAAATAAAACCCGTTCTGAGAAAGCCCTGAGGCTAGGAATCTCAGAACGGATCAGCTTCTGCCCTTTGGATTCTTCAGCCAGAGCAGATGTCAAGCAAGGGAGAGATGGGGTCCGATTTGCATTTCAGAATGGCCACTCTGCCAATACCCAGACAAGGGGAACTTGTCTAGAATCCAAAGTCCCAGGTCCAATAGAGTGGATCAGAATCTCCAACCATGGGGTCTGGGAACCTGAAGCTCTCTGGGGGATTCTGCCACCATCAATGATCTGCCAGAATGACCTCAAAAGACCCTGGGAACCCTGAAGAAGGCCAGGCTAGGCTGCTCAAAGAGGAAGTGGCATGGCCATGAGGCCTCAGAGAGCTGGCCGAAGAGGTACGGAACTGGCATTTTCTTGCATTGACTACTCTGCCGAGTCAGCCCAGCACTAATGCTTCCAGACTGCAAACCCCACTTGATCATGTAATAGGAACGCGGGTGTGCTGACCCAGCGGGCAGACTGGAGCCCAGGCTGCACTAGGGGATGGGAGGTAGGCACAGACACTCAGCACCAACTCTGTGCTCTGAGCCTGGAGATAGACAGGAGCAAAAGGCACTCCCTCTGCAGCAAGCCTGAAGCGAATTGAGATGACTCAGGAGCATGGGGCTTGCCCTGCCTTCTAGGTTTCAGAACCAACCAGAGTTTCCCTCCCTGACTTCCCAGACAGGTTGGTAAACCAGAAGGGACAGCAGGAGGACCTTTGTTCATCCAATAGAGAAATCCCTTATATAGCACCGCACCTGCTGTGTATCAGCCCTTGCCGCACACCTCTGGCCACAGGTAGTTTACCGTTTCCTGAACCCCCGCTTCCTCTGTGGGACAACAGGTTCCCACGTCCTTTTCCCCATTGTTCCTTATTCTACCTTTGGACGTCATAAGAAAAAGGAGAACCCTTCTTCTCCCCCAAAGCCTTTTACATTTAAGGCCAGAACAAATAAAGCCCTTTTGTCTCCACGCTGAACAAATTTCTCCAGGAACAAAGAGTAGATTTTAGCACGTTCCTTCCCCGCCCCCATCTATAATGTCTGGTGCATGACAGGAATGGAGAGATGGCCAAAGAGATGGATGACCAAGATATATGGTACTGAGCTCCTGACCTCTCTCCTCGTCCAAGCCAAGAAACCTGTGCCCAGGGACTTCCCTGGTGGTCCAGTGCTTAAGACTCTGCATTCCCAATGCAAGGGGCCCAGGTTCGATCCCTGGCCAGGGAGCTAGATCCCATATATTACAACTAGGAAAAAAAGAGAGTGAGAGAGAAGAAAGAAATGTGTGCCCAGAGGGTTATACAAAGCCTAAGAGCACTTATGACAAGTGGAGGTTGGGCCTCCAACCCCAGGCAGGGCAGTCACACCAACTTGGGCTGAGCCAAGTGCCTGTATCAGAGGCTGCCTCAAAGTCTATAATATCTCCCCCTAAGTCTTCATCTTGTTTCTAACACTCAAATGGCAAGGAAAGGCCACTAAGTGAGAAAACACAGGAGTGCATATGCATTTATCCCCATTCTTCCACACTATAGATGAGGGGTCCAAGGCACAGAGAGGTTACGTAACCTGTCTAGGTCACACAGCTAGTAAATGAAAGGGCTGAGTCATGAAGGAGGTTCACATGTCTCCTGTACTTCACTGGAGGGGTGGAGGCAGGCCGACTCCCCACACACAGCTGGGTTTAATTCTAACCACTCCCATGGGAGGATGCAGATTAAAGCTGGGTAGGAGGAGGAGCCTGACAGAGGAAGTGAATGACCTGCTCTCTCATGAGAGTGGGAAGGAGTGTATTCCCCAGGAGGATGAGTCCAAGCCAAGGCCCTCCTGGAGAAGTTGGAGGGACAGCAGTTTCCAGGCATCCTGCCCAAGGCAGTGGCTGTCCATGCTGGATTCAGGGACCTGGGGCTGCAAACAACACTGGACACTGGCTGAACCAATGATGGGCTAAATAACCTTAAACGAATCACACATCTTCTCTGGATCTCTGTTAATTCTGGAACGCAGAACTAATGATCCATCAGCACAGAAAAAGCCACTTGGGTTAATACTAAAACCTTGACACTTTCTGCTCTTTGTTGAAATAACCTGAACTCTAGACAGCCTGTGCAAATCAGAAGCCTCCAAAGAAAACTTTGGGGATTTCCTGGGTTTGGGGGTGTCAGGGAGGGGAGGATAAATAAAACCAGTCCTAAGAAAGTCCTGAGGTTGGGAATCTGAGACTGGATTGTATCAGATTGGACCAGATTCTGCCCTTTGGATTTTTCAGCCAGGGGAGATTTCAAGCAAGGGAGAGGAGGAGTCAGGTTTGCATTTTAGAATGGTCACTCTGGAAGCTGGAGTAGAGGGTGGGCCGGATGGGGAGACCAGAGGAAGGGAGACCACTGGGGTGGAGGTGTTCCTATAACAGCCACTGTGGGAGGTGTGGGAGTGAGGGTAGGGCAGCAGTGGTGACCGGAGGAAATGCCCAGCACGACTCCTAGACAAGTGGGTGGACAAGGAGAGTCCCATTCTCCTCGACAGAGCAGGGTTAAGGGAAAAATGACAAGTTCAGTTTGGGAGGTGAGATGCCCAGATTGGGTCCCAACATAGAAATTTGAGTTTGCAGTGGGTGGTGGACCCATGGGCCTTTAAAGGATATAAATGGGGGACTTCCCTGGTGGTCCAGTGGCTAAGACTCTGCACTCCCAATGTAAGGGGGCCCGGGTTCAATCCCTGGTCAGGGAACTAGATCCAGTATGCTGCCGCTAAAGATCCCAAGGGCCACAACTAAGACTTGGTGCAGCCAAATAAATAAATTAAATATATATTCTTTAAATGAAGAGTATAAATGAGCAGGGAGTGAGGTATGGGGTTGAGGCAGAAGGCAGATGGGCCCTGCCCGCCCCTTCCTCCCATAATAAAGCTATTGGAGATTCATTCCCTATGGACTGAAACTCCAAGAATAGCAGGACAACTAAGGGAGGAGGCTGGGCCCTGCCCAGACCACATATTTCGTTTCTCAAAGTCAGGAGACCTCCCCAACCACACTTGTGCAGAAAAGGCTTCTTGGAGGTCAAGGGAGAGTCATGTCAAGGGATGTTCCTTACCCAGACGCCTTTTTGGTAAAATCCACCTTGGCTAAGAAACGCGTGCACACACATGGGAGGATCCTGAGATGGACCAAATATAGACTGTGAACCAGGCAAATCAAAATGATTGGCTAAAGGAAACCCAGAAGAAATACCCCACAAAAGTAATTCTAACTGCCACGAGGGCGCAATTCAAGAACTCTCCCTCTGAGTCTGTCCATGTGCTTATCTATCCACATGTACTGTACTTGTTTCCTCTTAATAAATACTTTACTTGCTTCACTACTTTCCGTTTTTATGGGAGTTCTTTTCTGCAAAGCTGAAGGGCCAGGGCCCTTGTCACTGATCATGGGTCTAGTAGCTAGGGTCTGGTGCTTTCTCCATCGTGACCCAGCTTCAATCTCTGGCTGGGAACCCAAGCCCCGCTCCAAGCCAGTGCAGGCCGAGACCACCCGAGATCAGGGTGGGCCAGTGAACACGGGCTCAGGAGACCTGGAGGGATCACCGGGAAGCACTAGATGTGACCATCCATTCCTCACGGTGCCAAGTGCCTCCAGAAAACTGGAAGGACACAGAGCAGGCCTTTGCTGAGCCAGGGCATCTTTGTCAACCTCGGCAAGTGAGATTTTAGTGGAGTTGAGCTGTAGCGGCTCAGGATGGCAGGGGTTAGCAAGGTGGTGAATCAGAATTTGGAAATGACTGTTGTCTCTCTCTTTTTTTCAATTTAATTTTAATTTTATTCTAGAGTACAGTTGACTTACAATACTGTGTGACAGAAATGACTCTCTTCATCCGTCATTTAATGGCCAGATGAAGGAGGGAGAAGCTGATAGTGCTGGTGCCTCAGGACCGAGGGAGGGTTTTCTTTGTCTGCAAAAGGCTGGGGCTTGTTTAAAAGCCTCGGGGAGAGGCTGGAAGGATGGGGGTGAGGTGGGAGGAGCAGGTAGATGAATTGATGTGGGAGAGGTCTGGAGCCCTGGAGGAGAGGTCAGCGGGGAAGGAAGGCAGGTGGAGACTTTCGAGTGGAGAGCAGGGAGGTTCCTGGGAAACTTCTTCCCCAAGAAGAAGCTGAAGTCATCTGCTGAGTCATGGGAGGAGGAGGGGAAGAGGCTGGTGAACAGGCTGAAGGTTTGAGGGAGCCTCTGGGGAGGGTGGGGGAGTGAGCTGGGAGAAGAACCAGCTGGGCCTGGAGGCCGCGTGCACCGGGCCCCCATCTGCTGGGCCCTGTGGTTTTCTTCAGCAGTTCTCACTCAGCACTGTGGATCAGGAGCTGCGAAGGTGGAGGTCAGACCACCCAGGGCAGGCAGTGGTCAGCTGTGGCCAAGAGACTGGGGGCCAAGAGGGCTCAATATATCAAAGGAGTGGGTGCTAGGACTGGCCAAGGACACGGACGGGGCAAGGTGGGGAAATCAAGGCAGGAGGAGGTCAGAGGCTGGAAGGCTCAGGGACAGGGAAGAGCAGGCAGAGGGAGCAGTGAAGTGGGGGTGCCAGAGCATCAGGAGAGTGGGAAGCCCCCCAAGAGCAGCAGGAAATTCTGGAGAGTGGACAGGTGCTAGAGCAAAGACTCCCTTGAGAGGCTCTGGTTGAAGACACCATGTCCTGTGGATGCTGGAAGTCCCCAGGATGAGGCAGGGCCTGGGGAAGGGGGAAAATGACCACTAGGGGTCAAAGGCTCAGGAAGGCCACCCAGGACCAGGCTTTGAGGGCACAGGGATAGTTCACAGAGCTACAAGCTTTGGGCCCCAAGGAAGGGGGGTCTGCCCAGGGGGTTTGGAAGAAGCAGCGTGGCACATGGGGCAGCTAGTGGCTTGAACCTTCATGTCTTTCCATTCTGCCAGGCACAGGGCCCTGCCACCCTTGCATCTTGCTCCCGTAACTCTGATCTCTGGGCCAACACTTCTACCTTGGGAGGAAGACGGGATGATTTGGGCCTCCTGAACTTCACAACCAGAGAAGAGGAAGCCAAGGGCTTGAGCAAAAGGGAGTGTGGCCACGGTATTCCCCTGCCGTGTACTTGCTTTGTCCACTGGGTCATGCAGGTGGCTGAGAACAGGCAGCAGGCAGAGTAGGGGCCGCCGTAATTCCCCAGGCACTGAAGGTCCTGGGGATACTCCTGGGGCAGGGAAAGATCAAGGAGGAGGCCGCGAGGCAGGCAACAAAAAAAAAGAGAGAAAAGAGAAATAAACAGAGACAGAGGGACAAGGATCCGACAGGACAGAGAGACAGACAGGAAAGCAGGATGGCTGAGACAGAATCGTGGAGAGAAGGTGCTGAGCTCGCTGGCCACGTGCCCATGGCTCATTCCGGAAGCTGCTGGGATGGACCCAATCAGTGCAAGATGGATGGCTGTTCTGGGAAGGCAGAGGCCGCCAGGCCAGGCAGCCACAGCATCCCTTCCATCTGCACCACCTGCTGCAGGAAGCCCAGTCAGGTGACTCTTGCTAAAGACTGAAGAGTGCCCCCAGGGTTTCCTCAAGGGCAGCAGGAAGTGGGAGAAGGGGTCTGCTTTGGAGGCATGGACACAGCACTCCCCTCCAACCCCAGTCTGCCTCTCACTAACTGTGAGGTCTGGCAGCCATTAACCTCCCTTCATCGCCATCAGTAAGCTGGAAAGAGCCACCCAATGCTCAGCGGTTGTGACATGTCTTCACCTGCCCCACAGGGGACCTGAGTAACCTGGGCGTCAAGGCTGTCCTTCAGGTCTCACAAGAACTTGGAGGCAACTGACATCTTCTGTTCCTGGCATCGTTTGAGGAGAGTTCCAAAAATCTGGCCAAGCCGTTTGTGCCAGAGGTGGGGAGTCAGGAGATTAGGTTG
Source organism: Bubalus bubalis (assembly GCF_019923935.1). Classification (NCBI taxonomy): domain Eukaryota; kingdom Metazoa; phylum Chordata; class Mammalia; order Artiodactyla; family Bovidae; genus Bubalus; species Bubalus bubalis. Next base: position 7,888,283 of record NC_059180.1, on the reverse strand, counting down.
TGACCCCAGTTCCCAGGGCTGCACCACTGCTAAAAGTGAAAGTCACTCAGTCGTGCCCGACTCTTTGCAACCCCATGGACTATACAGTCCATGGAATTCTCCAGGCCAGAATACTGGAGCAGGTAGCCTTTCCCTTCTCCAGGGGATCTCCCCAACCCACGGATTGAAACCCAGGTCTCCCACATTGCAGGCAGATTCTTTACCAACTGAGCCATCAGATCAGATCAGATCAGTCGATCAGTCGTGTCCGACTCTTTGCGACCCCATGAATCGCAGCACGCCAGGCCTCCCTGTCCATCACCAACTCCCGGAGTTCACCCAGACTCATGTCCATCGAGTCAGTGATGCCATCCAGCCATCTCATCCTCTGTCATCCCCTTCTCCTCCTGCCCCCAATCCCTCCCAGCATCAGGGTCTTTTCCAATGAATCAACTCTTCGCATGAGGTGGCCAAAGTACTGGAGTTTCAGCTTTAGCATCATTCCTTCCAAAGAAATCCCAGGGCTGATCTCCTTCAGAATGGACCGGCTGGATCTCCTTGCAGTCCAAGGGACTCTCAAGAGTCTTCTCCAACACCACAGTTCAAAAGCATCAATTCTTCGGCACTCAGCCTTCTTCACAGTCCAACTCTCACATCCATACATAACCTCTGGAAAAACCATAGCCTTGACTAGACGAACCTTTGTTGGCAAAGTAATGTCTCTGCTTTTGAATATGCTATCTAGGTTGGTCATAACTTTCCTTCCAAGGAGGAAGCGTCTTTTAATTTCATGGCTGCAGTCACTATCTGCAGTGATTTTGGAGCCCCTAAAAATAAAGTCTGACACTGTTTCCACTGTTTCCCCATCTATTTCCCATGAAGTGGTGGGACCGGATGCCATGATCTTCGTTTTCTGAATGTTGAGCTTTAAGCCAACTTTTTCACTCTCCACTTTCACTTTCATCAAGAGGCTTTTGAGTTCCTCTTCACTTTCTGCCAAAAGGGTGGTGTCATCTGCATATCTGAGGTTATTGATATTTCTCCCGGCAATCTTGATTCCAGCTTGTGTTTCTTCCAGTCCAGCGTTTCAAACAATACTGGAGTGGGTAGCCTATCCCTTCTCCAGTGGATCTTCCCAACCCAGGAATCACTGATAAAGATCTCACTAATTAAAAGCTCCTCCCCAGGCTTCCCAGGTGGCTCAGTGGTAAAGAATCCACCTGCCAATAAGGAGACTCGGGTTCCATCGCTGGGTTGGGAAGATCCCCAGGAGAAGGAAATGGCAACCCACTCCAGTATTCTGGCCTGGAGAATCCCACAGACAGAGAAGCCTGGCGGACTACAGTCTATAGTGTTGCAAAAGAGTCAGACACGACTGGAAGACTAAACAACAACAACCCACCTCCCCTCACCCCTAAACCCCAGCACTTATGCTGGCTGCCAAGCTCCAGTGACACAGGGACAAAAGGACATGTATCATCGCTCTGTCCCACCTACCTAAGAGCTCTGCCCCAGATGGCAGCCCTCCACAACTGGGCCGGAGGAGACCCTCCTGATCATCAGGGTTGCCTGCACACTGGCCTCATTCTGCCTCCCCACCATTTACTTGTCCCTCCGTTGATTCAAATGTTGGGTACTCATTAGGTGCATCATATCTGGCGGGTGAGACAAATAAAGACACATGATGAAAAGAGGAGCCCAGGATGCTGGGAAGGGACATCAAGGGGGCCCTAGTCCCGTCTATCCAAGTCCTTGGCCTCCAACTCCAGCTTAAGTGCTTCCTCTTCCAGAAGGCTTCCCAGAACTTCTTCTAGGAGTGACTTCTTTAAAAAAAAAAATTATTTATTTAATTTGGCTGTGCCAGGTCTTAGTTGCAGTACAAGGGCTCTTCGATCTTCCTTGCGCCATGGCGGCATGCAAACTCTTAGTTGCGGCATGTGGAACCCAGTTCTCTGACCAGGCATTGAACCCAGGCCCCTTGTATTGGGAATGCAGAATTAGCCCCTGAACCACCAGGGAAGTCCCTAGGAGTGACTCCTGCTTCTGAGCCCACATTTCTCCAAAGCTGCATACACCAGGGTCTTACTCAAGGGCTAGGAATGTATATGCACAGTATCCTTACAGATTGTCTCCTCTTTGGGGTCAGAGTACAGATCCTATTCATCTTTGCATTCTATGGAACCCAGCACAGTTGCAGGGGATCAGAGGTCAATGGATACATATGTTTTTGAACCTCAGTGGAGTTCATCAGATGCATAATATTTTATGTCTTTAAGCCTTAGTCTCTTCACTTGTTAAGTGGGGATAATAATTTTCACTTCCTGGCGAGGCCAGATGGATCAAATGAGATATTGCATGTGAAGTCCCTTGGCAAGCTGGAGGCTGCACAGCTCTGCGCAGTCGTGGGTTGTTGCTAATAATACTGCAATCTCGGGGCCGGAGTTGGACGCAGAGAGGCAGGGAGCAGGCGCCCCTCTGTCTGCAGCTTCTCCTCCTGTCTGACAGTGGTGGAGAGGCTCTCGGAGCCTAAAACAACCCAAATGTGGGCAGCCAGACTGTGGTGGGAAGAGAAGCCAGTGGGAGCCTGTTCCAAGTCTGCCTCTAGCTCAGGGTGGTGACCTTGGACAGGTCAGTCCCTTCTCTGAGCATCAGTTTCTTCATCAGCCAAGTAGGAATTGAATTCACTGGCTGGCTGGCAGCAGAGATGAGGTGAGGCTCTAGTAGGAGCTGGAATGCAGAGGAACGCCACACCAATGTCCCAGTATTGTACAGCTGTGGGGTCCCAGTGAGGTCTGTACCAATCCATCTGCAGACATTACCCTTTCCCTTCCAGCCCAGCTGGGTCAGATGGCAGCCTCTCTCCCTGGGAAACCAGGCATAATTTCTGGCTAGAGTGGTGCTCAAGTATTTGTTGAATGAAAGAATAAATGAGTGAATAAAGGGGACCCCACAGAGGGAGTGCCACTCTTAGGCTCCCAAAGCATTACAGCCCTCCTTGGACAGGTCAACAGTTCATCCCTCTGTTCATGGTCTGTACCGCTTCTACCAGAGTTTGAACCATCATCACGGCTCCCCTGAATTAATGCAGCTGGTTTTCCTGTTTCCATCTTCTTCCCCTACTATCTACCCCTTCTCCACAGGATGCTTAGAGTGATCTTTTTAAAACTCAAATCCTATTATGTCTCTCTTCTGCTTAAAATCCTCTGGTTAGCTTCCTAGTGCCATCAGGATAATCTTCCTAAGCATTAATGAGCCTACAAAGGCTCTCCTCCCGTCTCAATCCACTGTCTCCCTTGAGCCTCTGTTCCAGCCACCTGCTTCTTTTTCCATTCCTCCAAGAAGTCCAGGCTCCCTTTCATCTGGTTAAAAGCTATTTTCTTTCAAAAGCTTTCCCTGGTCCCTCCTCCTAGACTCAATTGTTTTTGTTCAGTTGCTAAGTATCGTTAGATTCTTTACAACCCCATGGACTGCAGCATGCCACGATCCTCTGTCCTCTACTATCTCCCAGAGTTTGCTCAAATTCATGTCCATTGAGTCAGTGATGCTATCTAACCATCTCATGCTCTGCAGCCCCCTTCTCCTTTTGCCTTCAATCTTTCCCAGCATCAGGGTCTTTTCCAATGAGTCAGCTCTTAGCATTTGGTAGCCAAAGTATTGGAGCTTCAACTTCAGTCCTTCCAATGGATATTCGTGGGCAATTTCCTTTAGGATTGACTGGTTTGCTCTCCCGGCTGTCCAGGGACTCTCGAGTCTCCATGGAGTACTCATTTAGTTTTAGTGTTACACTGCTCGGTCATGTCTGACTCTTTGTGACCCCATGGACTGTATAGCCCACCAGGCTCCTCTGTCCATGGAATTCTCCAGGCAAGAATGCCCTGAAAGCTGCCCTAGACTTAGCACTCTATTCTTCTCCCATCCAACTCTCACCAGTATTTCATGGAATCATTGGTCTATCTCCTGCCTAGACTGTAAACTCTATAGGAGCAGAGACCTGGTGGGAAGCGGTTTGTTCCAGTTTGACACAAGGAAGGGCTCAAATATTAATATTTGCTGAGTAGCTGAGTGAGGCTGAGAGGAAGAAAGGCTGCTAGCAGTCTTTGAGGGTAAGATAAGCTTAAGCAGACCAAGACCAAGGGCAGAGGCCAGAGACGTGCAGAGCGGTGGAGGGCGGTGCAGGGGAGGGGGCGGGGTGGGGGTAGGGAGAGACAGGGCCTAGACTATGAGTTTGATGAACAAATGGCTGAGATCCAGAGACCACCCTCCCTGCCCCTTGTCTATATCTCAAAGACCCTCAGGACCAACCTTGCACGCCCAGGCCTTTGTCCGGGTGCCCCTAAGCGGCTGGTCGTGAAACTCTCAGCCTAGTACACCTGTCTGCAAGTACCTGGGCCTGCCCCTTCCAAATGCCAGTTTTAATAAAAACTGGCCTTATAATTTTAATAGTCCTCTGCAGGGTAATCCTCCCCTAAAACAAGAATAAAGATCCCAGCCTGGCCCGATTGGGGGCGGGTGGAGTGTCAAACGCTCTTTGTAAACTGAGAATGGCCGGACAGACTAGAAAAGCTCGCCTTCACCCCAGGTTCTTGGGCGCTCTTCCTGACCTTTTTCTCCTGACCCCGCATAGGTGGCACCAGGCTTCCACCCCAGTACCAGGCACACCCGCCTCCCCAGTAGCGGAGCCCAGCACGCTCCCCAAAGCCCCGAGGGGCGCGCCCGGAAAGGGCCGATTCTCAGATAGGAGGGGAGGTGGTGCCTTTGCCTTTGGCTCCGCCCCACCCGCACGCCGCAGCTTGCTGTGATTGGCTATGTCAGTCCATGGCTCTCCAATCAGGAGGCTACCCCGGAACCAGAGGTGGGGCTTCGGTTCTCACGCAGGGCGGCTCCTAGTGTCTCTCCTCTTGGGGCGTCCACCCCGCCCTGCCCCTCCGCCGTGACTCAGCAGGAAGGCGCGACCCGACTGGGCCGGAAGGGCCGAGCCAAGTCACCCCCTCCAGGTCCACGCCACTGAGCGTGTGGGACTGGGAGGAGGATTTGGGGGCAGAGGTGAGAATTCCTAGACCTGATCCCTGATCTTTGTGATCCAGAAAAACTGATCCTTCTCTGACCCTGCATTTCCCTTTTGTACAGTAGCGATAAACACGTCCAGAAGTCAGGAGACACGGTTGTACTAGTTAGTAGGAAAAGCATGGGGCTTCTCTAGAGTTTGACAGTTCAGGGAGCGAATCTCACCCTGTTAATTATCTAGCTATGTGATCCTAGCCAGTCCCTAAATCCTCCTGTGTAAAATCATAGGAAGATTTTTATCTCCATCTCTTAGGTTGAGACAGTGAAATGAGACAATGAATACAATGTATATGAAACCACTTAATTTCATAGGTGGCTGCAGAATTAAATTAGGAGATCCAGCTTTGATTAGCAAAACAAAAGGGACAGTTTTGGAAAGCTAGTCCTGGAGGCTAGGCAGTAGACAAACAGTTCTGCCTAAGAAATGGGAAAGAACCCAATCTAAAAATGGGCAAAGGACTTGATAGACATTTCTCCAAAGAAGATACACAAATTGTCAATAACAACAACAACAAAAGACACTTGACATAATTAGTCTTTAGGGAAATACAAACCCAAACCAGGAGATAACACTTCACAGTCACTAGGATGGCTAGAATTTTTTTTTTTAAGGGGATGGGGATGACAAGAGTTAACAAAAATGTGGAGAATTGGAACCCCTGTGCAGTGCACGTGGGAATGTAAAGTGGCCCATCCACAGTGCAAAACGATTTGGTAATCCCTCAAAATGTTAAGCATGGAATTATCATTTTTGCTATTGTTGTTTAGTTGCTAAGTCATGTCTGGCTGTGCAATCCTATGGATTGTAGCCCACCAGGCTCCTCTGTCCATTGGATTTCCCAGGCAAGAATACTGGAGTGGGTTGCCATTTCCTTCTGCAGGGATCTTCCCGACCCAGGGATCAAACCTGGGTCTCCCATATGGCCTGATTGTATGTCTACAAAATGTCTAGAAGCCATCTGGACAGAAAGTGAATTAGCGGCTGCCAGATGCCCCAGGGGTGGGGAAATGGCGAGTGACTGCTAATGGGTATGAGGTTTTTTTGGTGGGGTGATGAAATGTACTGGAATTAGATAGTGGTGATGGTTGCACAACCTTGCAAATAGCTAACGGACCACTGAATTGAACACTTTAAAAGGGTGAATGCTATGATATGTGAATTATATCTCAGTAATGCTGTTGTTTAAGAAAAGGCAAAAATGTAGGAGTCAGAGGGCTTGCAAACGTTGGGGTAGGAGACAGGGAGGGTCTCATTTGGAGTAGGCTGTTAGGGCTAGAGTAGAGAAAATCAAAATAAAAATGATGTGGGAATGTGCCTGTGTGTGCAGTGGTGGTGATGGTGGCCCTGTGTGTTCATGTGAATATACAAAAGAGCTCTTTAAAAACAGGATGTGTAGGGACTTCTTGGTGGTCCAGTGGTTAGGACTCTGAGCTTCCACAGCAGGGAACCTAGGTTCCATCCCTGGTTAGAGAATTTGTATCCCACAGGCTGTGTGGCATGGCCAAAATAATAATAATGGACATGAGTTTAAAAAAAACCAGGGTATCTAATTTTTAATTTTCAGTTGTTTGGTTCTTTAATGTTGTTCTTTACATTTATTTATTTGGCTGTGCTGGGTCTTAGTTTCGGCACACGGGGATCTTCGATCTTTGTTGTGGCGTGCTGGATCTTTATTTTTTAACATTTATTTATCTATTTATGGCTGTGTCAGGTCTTAGTTGTGGCACGTGGGATCTTTCGTTGCTGTCCGCGGGCTTCTCTCGAGTTGTGGCACTGCATGAGTTCCAGAGCCCACGGGCATGAGGGCTTAGTTCCCCCAAGGTGTGTGGGATCTTAGTTCCCAACTACGGATCAAATCCAAGTCCCTTGCATTGGAAGGTGGAGTCTTAAGCACTGGACCGCCAGAGCAGTCCCTCAGCTGCTTGTTGAATGCTTGCCCCAAATCAGTGGCCAAGCGTGCACTGTGCGCAGCCTGGAATAGGTGGAACTTTAGGGGTGAAGGGCTTAGTCAGTGAACAGGTAAAGGGGGAGTCACAAAGGAGGTAAAAGCAGATGCTGCTGCTGCTAAGTCGCTTTAGTCGTTTCCGACTGTGCAACCCCATAGACGGCAGCCCACCAGGCTCCCCCGTCCCTGGGATTCTCCAGGCAAGAACACTGGAGTGGGTTGCCATTTCCTTCTCCAATGCATGAAAGGGAAAAGAGCAAGTGAAGTTACTCAGTCGTGTTCGACTCTTAGCGATCCCATGAACTGCAGCCTACCAGGCTCCTCCTTCCATGGGATTTTCCAGGCAAGAGTACTGGAGTGGGGTGCCATTGCCTTCTCCAAAAGCAGATGGGAGATTCAGAAATCAGCAAAAGTCAGGGGGACTTAGCAGGACCTAACCTCCATAAGGGGCTTCCCTCATAGCTCAGTTGGTAAAGAATCTGCCTGCAATGCAGGAGACCCCAGTTCGATTCCTGGGTTGGGAAGATCTGCTGGAGAAGGAATAGGCTACCCACTCCAGTATTCTTGGGCTTCCCTTGTGGCTCAGCTGGTGAAAGAATCTTCCTGCAATTCAGAAGACTTGGGTTTGATCTCTGGATCCCCTGGAGAAGGGAAAGCCTACCCACTCCAGTATTCTGGCCTGGAGAATTCCATGGGCTGTGTAGTCCACGGGGTCGCAAAAAGTTGGACACAACTGAGCAACTTTCACTCACTTCACTAATCTCCATAAGAATTCCTGAGATTTTTGGTAGGGATCCTTGGTATCCTATTTTAATGGGCCCTTTTAATTAATCTTAAGAGGCAAGGTGCAGTCAGGAAGTTGAAAGATGCGGGAGATGGCTAAGAGGCGCATTGCCCTTAGAATAAAACTCCTCCCTGTGGCCCAGAAAGCCCTGAGTGGTCTGACCCTTACCAGCTTTCCTGACTTGTCTCTTGGCACTTTGCTCCAGTCACAATGCCCTTCTTTCTGGTCCTTCTGCAGGCCAGGCTAAATCCCTAGTGACGGACCTGGAATGGTCTACCCTAAACCTTTTCATGGTCAACAAAAGGCTCATGGCTGGTTCCCACCCAGGCCCAGTTCAAGTCTCACCTCCTCAGAGGCTTTCCCTCACCATCCATTCCCTCCCATAACACTCTGCTTCATGTTCTTCCTAGCACGAATCACTGCTCCAAATCTCTTGGCTGTTGATTTGTTCAGTGGCTTATCACGGGACTTGCCTTGAAGGTAACCTCTGGGCCCTGCAAACAGAAACGGGTCTAGATCTTTCTGGGGCTCTGCAGCCCCAGAGTCCAGCCCAGTGCGCAGACTAGCACACGGGTGCTCCAGAAATATTTGCTCAGGTCCTCTGTTTACTGGCCAGCTATTATTTGAGCACCTGCCGTGTATGAGGTCTCGCACACAAAGTTGAACACAACAGCCCCAGCCCTAGGAGGACACAGCCGAGTCAGAGCAGTCCGCTGAGATGCGTGGGTCAGTGTTGTCCCTGGGCAAGTGCATGGTGTGATGGGGGCTCCTAGTCCTGACCGTGGGTGCGGAGCGGGTACCCGTGAAGGCCTTCTGGAGAAAGGAAAGCTGAGCCATGAGGCTAAATAAGAGTTGACTAAGGGGGAAGGAGGGGAGAGGGTGACGTGTATTCCAGGCAGAGAGAACAGCATGTGCAGAGGCCCGGTGGGAAGAAAGCCCAGACATTAGAGGAACTGAAAGTAGTTCAGCCTGGCGAGATCCTGGCACCAAGTGGTGATGGATGATGTCAAAAACACAAGCAGGGCCAGTCTGTGCAGGAGACTTTGTAGACTGAACTAAGGAGTTGAGCAAATGGCCTTCCCTGGAAGTCCAGTGCTAAGACTCCTTGCTCCCAATGCAGGGGGCACAGGTTCAATCCCTGGTCAGGGAATTAAGATCCTGCATGCCATGTGCTGCAGCTAAGAAATAAAAGAATCTTAACTTCCAGTCCTGCATCTACTCTGCAAACCTGGATAAATCATTTCCATTCTCTGAGCCTCAGTTTTCCCTGTCTGTAAAAAGGGATGCTAATACTTCCCTTGAGTTGAGCACCGATGAAAGCACTTTGTTAGATGGGGAAGGGGAGTCCAGGGGTGGGAAGCTGTGATACACCTCAAGACAATGAATGTGGGTGTACCTCAGTCAGTCAGTCAGTTCAGTTGCTCAGTCATGTCAGACTCTTTGCGACCTCATGGACTGCAACATGCCAGGCTTCCCTGTCCATCACCAACTCCTGGAGCTTGCTCAAACTCATGTCTTATCGAGTCAGTGATGTACCTGGAGAGGTAATAACCATGGGCTGTGCAAAGTGATAGCGTGCTGCACTCAGGTCTGAGGCTCTGGGTGGCTAGAACTTCCCTGTTTCTCTGCCTGACTCCCTCCATTCTTTGGTGCTCTCACAGGAGGAGATGAGCACACATCCTTCTACTTCACCATCCTGAACCAGAAGCCCCGACTCCTGAATTCTTCAGCATTGTCATTCCTTTCCCTCCTCTAGCCCTCATCCCTCCAATGACACAGTAGGTTGCAGGGCGCTCCCTGACAAATGGAGACAAAACCGATACTGCCAAGAGCTGATGGAGTTTGGAGCATAAGTGTCTGCCTCGTTCTTTGGCTGGCAGCCAGGACTTGGGTTTGGAGCCTGTGGGAAGCAGAACAATGCCTTCCCCTCAAAGATGTCCATGTCCTAATCCCTGGAGCTGGTGAAAATGACTTTACATGGTTAAAAAGATTGTGCAGATGTGCTTAAATTAAGGACCTTGAGATGGGAAGATTATCTTGGATTATCCAGGTGGGCCTGATATAATCATAAAAGACCTTTAAGGATGGAATAGGGAGGCGGGAGAGTCAGAAAAAGATGAGATGATGGAAGCTGGGGTCGGAGTGATGCAATTGCTGACCGGAAGGAGGTCTTGAGCAGGCATGGAATGCAGGCAGCCTCTAGAAGCTGCTAAAGGTGAGGAAATGGATTCACCTCCGGATCCTCTAGAAAGAATATCGCCCTGCCAACACTCTTGAATTTAGATCGGGGAAACCCATTTCCGACTCGTGACCTCAGGAACTGTAAGATGATAAATTTATGTTGTTTAAAGTCACTAAATTTGTGATAATTTGTTACGTAATGAGAGAAAACTCATACAGAGCCTGCAGGCTAATGTGGAAGGCGGGGCTTTTTTGGTCAGACAGTTGCTATTGGCAAGTCATGCACCTTGGGGCTGAGAGAGGCTCTGGCAGGATCCCCTACTTCTCTGTGGCTCTAGGGCTCCAGGTGAGGTACCCCAAGAGCAGCCCTTGGGGAAGCCCCAGTGCTGCTTCCTTTTCCCCATCATTCTTTCTGCCTCCTGTCAATTTTTTTCTCTTCTAGTCATTCCACTGCGATGACCGCCGTGTTTTGTGACCTTGAGTAGACCCCGTCGAGGACCCAGATTTCTGTGAAGGTAAAAGTGAGGATGGCCCAGGGGACCTTCTAGGGGCCTTCCTGGCGGCCTGACACTGTGAGTCAGCGTCTCCAGGATGCGATGGGCCTGCAGAAAGCTCTCTGATGATGCTCTTGACCCGCCCTCCATCCCCCAGCTGGTTTCCTCCAGAGTCCTAACCAGAGTCTTTCCTGCTGCCACAAACAATGCACTTATGCACTAACATTGACCTTGGTTAAAAGACGAAGGGGGCGGAAACAATGCTTTATTGACTTGGCACCTATGAACGGGTGGCTACAGGCCCCCAGGGTTCTTTGCATCTGCAAAATGGAGGCTCTGTCGTGGGGGCAGCAGAAATCAGAGTTGCTGGTTCCAGCTGCAGGGAGGGACCACTGTCACTGCTTTGGCCCCTTCCGGTCCCCTTGTCCAGCCAAGCACCATCTGGCCCTCTTGGAGCAGGCCAGCGCAATGACCCCGGTTCTTCTGCAGCCCTTGGCAGTCTAAGGTCAGAACTGTAGGCCTCTCCTGCCTTCCCTCTTCTTGAGGATTCCAAGATGAGTAGAGGCGGGAAGGAAGGGATATACCCCATTCTGGACCTTCTGGAGGACAGACCAGGAAGGCTGGGTCAGGGTTCCCGTAACGGGACCCCTGCCAAAGAGGACAGTTAGGAGTTATTCACTCCCCACCACTTTCTGTTTGAGCTGAGCAGAAAGTGGGAGTTTTCATTGAACTGGGCCCACCATAGGTGACGACAGTGAGGTCAGACACTAAGTCGCTGGGTTCTGCTTCCCTAGGCAGGACCACGCCATTTGGGCAGGCTCTCTCCCAGGCAAGAGGAGGGCAGGGCAGAGTGAACTGCTGCTGTCACAGGAGGAGGACTTCCTGAAGGAAGAGGGGCAGGCCACAGTAGGCTCCCAGAAGAGGTGGTCTGCAGAGCAAGCTGGGTCACTCCGGCAGGCACAGGACACTGGCATCCTCGCTGTGGTCACAGTTGTGGGCATCCCAGCGGATGTGGGAGCACAGCAGCAGGGCACTCTCGTCCCCACGGCACTTGACATTGTCCAGGAGAATAGGGCCTCGGCCTGGGCCAAAGTGGGCCTCACCAGGGGCTGCCAGGGCCTGGCCACAGCCCAGCTGGCGACACAAGACGCCAGCTGCCCGCAGGTCCCAAGCATCGTCACAGACAGTGCCCCACCGCTGCCCTAGGAAGAGCTCCACACGCCCCTCACATCGGTGGGCTCCGTTGGCCAGTCGTAGGTGTCCTGTGGGGGGACAAGGCCTGGGGCTGGAAGGGGCCGGCCCAGGCCAGGCCACTCCCAAGCTAGGCCGGGGAGGGGTAGTTAAGAGGAGACAAAGGGTGGTGGTTTGGGACACCTCACTGCCCTGGGAGCCACTGGACAAGGGCAGACAAATGAGATAAAATAAGATGGGCATCAGGAAAATGTGTACAAGCCCTTGTGGGGTGCTCTGTGCATGATGCGAGCTCCATGCCTGCTCTCTCCTTAGTTGGCTGTTTACAATCCTAATACCTCAGCCCTACAGCTGTTGTCAAATGAGATTGTGTCCCTGAAGGTCATCACCATTTCCCCTCTCCTCTGGACTCCCCAAATTCAAGCCTGAATTCTTTCATTGATCTCCTCAGGACAGGAACCCCGTCCCTTTATTTTGGTCTCAACTCTAGAAATCTCTCAATTGCTCTAGCTTAAAACCCCCCTCCCTCCTTCCAGACATCATACCTCTATTGATGAGGCCTGAGACTAACAGGAAAGGACAAAGAGTTCTAGCACCTGGTGCAAATCTGCTGTGTAACCTGGGGCTGTGACTTCCCTCCAGATCTGGTCCCTCCTACTCTGATGCCTCCACCTCACTCTTAGGGACTATGAACACCTACCGTCCCTGGGCCGAGGAGTGGGTACCCGGGTGGTCTCAGCACCCTCCTGCTGGACTAGCTCCTCTGGACCTGGTTCAGCAAGGACAGAGAAAGAGGTGGCTGTGATACTAGGGAACCAGTCCCTTGAGACCAGGTCACCTCTTACCCTTCAAGGGAAGCCTGATCTAGGATCAGAAAGGGCTTCATAGGCCCCCACTCCTTGGAACAGAAACGGGGTTTGTGTTTCTCTCACTCTGGGCCCAAAGCAGAGCCCTCTGTGGCCAAAGCTACCACCAGGGCACCAAACAAGGGCGAAAATATCAATTCCCACATCCGTCAATAAAGAGACGCATTTTTAAATGTGTCGGACTCTGCAACTAACTATCCCTTTTCCAGTGACTTCCCAAGGGACAAACGTATGCTCCCCGAAAGCTGATCAATTTTCGTTGCTAACTAGAGCTCTTCGGATCCTTGACGCAGCACAGCAAAAGCTCCCGGACCACGCCCTTGACTGACTCTCCCACACTGAGCTCCGGCACTTCGGACTCGGCTCGGGCCCCGCCCCGCACTGCGGCAAAGGGCACTCCCTTCCCGGTCCCGCCCATGCCGCGCAGCCGCAGAGCGAGTGGGCTCCACCCGATGGTGGGCTCCACCTCTTACTGCGGAGCGTGAGCACTCTCCCGCCGCGCTCACGCTGCAGTGCCGCGGTGAGCGCTCACGCGCGACCCGGCCCATTTCCCAACGAACCCCGCCCTGCCCGCGCCGCAGAGCATGCCTCCTTGAGGCTCCGCGCATCCCCAGAGCCTGCCTCCGTGAGGCCCCGCCCATTCCTCAGAGCCTGTACGTCCCGCCGGCACCACGGTACGGGCCAGCGCGCGGCCCCGCCTACTTCACAGCAGACCCCGCCCATGCCTAAGTAAGCGCCTGCGCGGGGCCCCGCCCACTCCCAGAAGGCGTTCAGCCTCGCCTGTGCCGCACTGCACATGTGGTCCTGCTGCGGCCTCACCTGAGCAGAGCGCGCCCGCATCCTCATGGTGCCCGCAGTTGTGCTGGCCCCAGCCCAGGTGGAAGCAGTCGCTGAGGCGGGTCTCCGTGCCGGCGCAACCCACGTTGTCCAGCAGCACGGGGCCGCGGCCGTAGCCGAAGTGGCCGAGGCCCGTGGCGCCCAGCGCCGGCCCGCAGCCTGCCTCGCGGCAGGCCACGCGCGCGTCCGCGAAGTCCCAGTCATCGTCGCACACGGTGCCCCAGCCCCCGGCGTACAGCACCTCCACGCGACCGCGGCACGGGCCTGGGCCACCCACCAGCCGCAGCCTCCCGCCTGCAGGGCGCACAGGCCCGCGGCCAGAGGGGCTGGGCTGGGGCCGCCCGCTCCCTGGCAGAGCCCCGGCTCCACCCTGTCCCACCCGCAACGGAATCCCTGCCCTGCCACTTACTTTTCTTCCCTGCCGCCCAGGCGGCAGTGGTGAGCCGTGCGGGCTCCCTGGAAGGCAGGGCACCAACTCCTGTAGCTGCAGAGACAAGGCATCTAGAGCGTTTGATTGGGACAAAGGGGACTTCTGGCCTGCAGCAGGGCACAGGGCGCACCTACGGAGATGTCTGACCTTTACCACGCCTTCACCCTATTCAGCCTCAATTCTAGAGTTACCATGTTGTCTGCTGTGGTGGGGGCCTCAGGAAGCTTGAAGGAAATGAATCAAATTCTACTTCCAGATTTCAGTGCCAACGATAGTTCCAGCCCTCATTCCAAAAGTACTTCTATCCTTCATTCAACTTGTATCTCAATTTTCACAAGTCTCCTCGATTTCCAACCTCAGCACCCCATTCCACCCGGCCCCTGCCAAATTTTATTTCAGAGCTTCGACGAAGTGCCTCCTCCCACCTTGCTGAACTTTTCAGAGCTCTGGATTTCATTCTTGCTCCATCTGTTCATCCGTTCTCTCACCCACGTCTTTACCATCTGGTCAAAAGCCCTGGCCTGCTAGCCCAGGCCCCCTCCCCATGGATCCAGACAGCCTTTCCAATTCCCAGTCCCACCCACCTCATCCCTACCATTCCAGCCTGGAGGGCAGGGCTCCTTACCCTCTGGTTCTGTGTGCCAGGCCCAGTCCACTCTTGTGGCTGACGGTGGCAGTGCTGTGAGAGTCGAGTGGCCCAGGACTAGAGTAGGAGAGAAGGGAGTGGGGTCAGAGGCCAAGGTTCTGGTTCCTGGAGAGGATGAGAGGGTTTCCCTGGAGAAGACAAACAGATTTTACTTCCAGAGCTGGAGGCTCAGCCTCAGCTGGGGTCCAAGGAAGTCTGCCCCACTTTGCCAATTCTGGTCATTTATTTGTGCTGCCTAGGCATACACTCTACAGTTTATACAACACTTTCACAAGCATGTTTTCATTTCTTTCCAGGGTTCTCAGAAGCCCAATGTATGTTCAAGTTGGGGAGATAAAGAAGGTCTTGCCCACCAGGGAGGGCCATGCACAGTCCTGAGGGGCTTGCAGAACAAAACTCACTATCCCCGTCTTACAGATAAATAAGATTAGAAGGGGCAAGGGGCATGCTCAAGATTATGCAGCAAGGTTAGCTGAGGCTTTTCCAGGGCTCACTCTGCCTCATTGGGCCTCAGCTTTCCCATCTGTAAATCAGGATTGATGGCTCCTGGTTTGCCGTGAGGCATGGGCAAGCACTTAATATCTGGCAGAGTGGAGTCCATCTGTAAACTGCCATAAACAGCCCTATTATTTCTATCTGTTCAGAAAACCTTTCACTGCGGAAGAAGGACCAGGTGAGGGGAAATACTATCATAAGAGAATCAGGATTGAAGAGATGGGGAATTCTGGGGACATACCTGAGTTTCAGTGAAAGAATTCTGGAGTATCTCTGGAGCTCTCTTAAAGTACTATTACTTTACTCCAAAGTATTTCACCAAGAGTGCTTAGTAATCAACAACTGTAATCAACAAGAACCTACTGTATAGCACTCAACATACTGTAATAATAACATATATGGGAAAAGAATCAAGAAAAATCCATGTATATACATGTATATATGTATAAGTATAGTTTAAGGGTTCAAAGAGTCAGACATGACTGAGCACGCACACACATATGTATAACTAAATCAGCGTGCTGTACACTGAAAAGAATTACAACATTGTAAATAGACTACATTCCAATATAAAATAAAAATTAAAAAGAAAATGCCAACAATTAAAAAAAAAAAAAAGTACTTAGTGCCAGAAACTCAGCAGTGGCCACAGGACTGGAAAAGGTCAGTTTTCATTCCAATCCCAAAGAAAGGCAATGCCAAAGAATGCTCAAACTACCGCACAATTGCACTCATCTCACACACTAGTAAAGTAATGCTCAAAATTCTCCAAGTCAGGCTTTAACAGTCCGTGAACCGTGAACTTCCAGATGTTCAAGCTAGTTTTAGAAAAGGCAGAGGAACCAGAGATCAAATTGCCAACATCGGCTGGATTATCGAAAAAGCAAGAGAGTTACAGAAAAACATCTATTTCTGCTTTATTGACTATGCCAAAGCCTTTGACTGTGTGGATCACAATCAACTGGAAAATTCTGAAAGAGATGGGAATACCAGACCACCTGACCTGCCTCTTGAGAAATCTGTATGCATGTCAGGAAGCAACA
Source organism: Bubalus bubalis (assembly GCF_019923935.1). Classification (NCBI taxonomy): domain Eukaryota; kingdom Metazoa; phylum Chordata; class Mammalia; order Artiodactyla; family Bovidae; genus Bubalus; species Bubalus bubalis. The sequence goes on along the minus strand of NC_059180.1, from coordinate 7,872,327 downwards.
GTTAGAAATGGACGTGGAACAACAGACTGGTTCCAAATAGGAAAATAGAAAAAGGAGTACATCAAGGCTGTATATTGTCACTGTGCTTACTTAACTGATGCAAAGAGCCGACTCATTTGAAAAGGCCCTGATGCTGGGAAAACTTGAAGGCAGGAGAAGAGGATAACAGAATGAGATGGCTGGATGGCATCACTGACTCGATGGACATGAGTTTGAGTAAACTCCGGGAGTTAGTGAAGGACAGGGAAGCCTGGCGTGCTGCAGTCCATGGGGTCGCAAAGAGTCGGATACGACTTAGTGAGAACTGAACTGAGTGCCAGAAAATTCTGGAGACATGTTTGGAGTACTGTTAGACAACTCTGGAGTATTGGTGGGGTGAAGTCACTCAGTCGTGTTCGACTCTGTGCGACCCCATGGACTGTAGCCCACCAGGCTCCTCCATCCATGGAATTTTCTAGGCAACTGGAGCGGGTTGCCATTTCCTTCTCCAGTGGATCTTCCCCACCCAGGGATCAAGCCCGGGTCTCCCGCATGACGGGAAGACGCTTTACCGTCTGAGCCACCAGGGAATCTCAATTGGTGGGGTAATACTGCAGTATTACATAGTCGTGGAGTCTACTAGAATTTTATGAGGCACTTCTAGAGTCGTACTGAGAAATAAAAACTAATTTGGGGGCCTTTTCGAAAGAGCTCAGGGAAACATCAAGCCACTCAACATGCCGATCCCCCGCCCCCCGAGGCCCCTCTTCCGGTCTGCTTCAGAATACGGCCCCTCCCCGCCCCGCCCCCCGCCCCGCCCCGCCGGCCCCGCCCCCAGCCCCGCACCTGCGCAGAGCGCGCCGGCGTCCTCGTGGTGCCCGCAGTTGTGCACGCCCCAGCCCAGACTCAGGCAGGCTGCTAGACGGGGCTCGCCGCCTTCACAGTGCACGTTGTCCAGCAGGATGTGCCCCGTGCCGTAGCCGAAGAAGGCGTTGGTAGTGGCTGCCAGGGCCGCCCCGCAGCCCAGCTGGCGGCACACCACGGCCGCGTCCGGCAGCCCCCAGTCGTCGTCACACACGGTGCCCCACAGGCCACCGTGCAGGATCTCCACTCGGCCCTGGCACGGGCCTGCGCCCCCCACCAGGCGCACGCTGCCCTCACCTGGTGATGGGGGCGGGAACCAGGAGCATCTCCCCCAGGGCTTTGCTGCCCATCCCAATCCAGTGGTCGGTCTTCCTATTGCCCCAGGCCCTCTGCATTACCCACAATACATGGTGTCCCAGGACCTAACACCCAGGAAGACCTGCTCACCCACTTACCCCCAAAGCACTGCCTCCTCACAGTCTAGATTAGGGGCGCTTTTGGGGATCTGAGGATAGAAACCTATAACTCTGTCACTTTCTGCCTGCCCTTGTCCACGCTCTCCTAAACTGTATAGAATGTGCTGATTCCTTACTTCACAAACAACTCTGCCTCCAGGAAGCCCTCCCTAATTTCTGAGGAGTGGGATCCTCTTCCTCCTCTGGACTCCCTTGCCTTTTTATCTGTCCTTTAAGAGAATTTTTCATTTTTCGTTTTCTTGCTCTAAGATCATTATCAGCATTTCTATATATAGTATATCTGACTCTCCCATTGGATTAGGTTTCAGCCCCCACCTCTTTTGGAGAAGGAAATGACAATCCACTCCAGTATTCTTGCCTAGAGAATGCCATGAACAGCGGAGCCTGGAAGGCTACAGTCCATGGGGCCACAAAGAGTTGGACACGACTGAAGGACTAACCCTAGCCCACCTCTTTTATTTTCTCCAACCTTGTGCTACTATTTCTATCATCTCACTAGAATGAATCCTCTTTCCTTATCCAGATAGTGAGCAGCCTGCGGGGTGGGGGTGCAGGGGGCGGAGCAGGGGTGAGGGAATGACCAAACTCACCCATCAGTAATCCCTCTCTTCCCACTGCCTAGGGTAGGATTTGGGAGATTCCTCCTGGATGCCTCTCCTAAGACCCAGGTGGTCCCCCACATTGCCTTTGCTTACCTTTTCCATTCTGGGGCGTTGTAGGGGGTGCCCTGCTGGTTAACACTCTCCTTGTTGGGGGCTGCGTGGGCAAGAATTCTGGGAAAGAAGCAGGGTGGAAGAGAGGAAGATGTGGATATTTCTGTTCTCCATCCTCACACACACAGATATGTGAGGGGCAGTGTACGGACCCCTAAGTTTCCTGATCTCGGCTTCTGGCCACACAAAGGGTCAAAGCTGGGGACTCTGGGTAAGAGAGGAGAAAGGGCCGCCTGAGTCCTGAAAGCTGTAGCTTTAGAGGGGTTTGCTTTAGAGGATTTCTTCCAGTTCTTGGTTTCCTTAGTTTTTAAAGCAGCATCACATCACCTGAGAATTTGTTGGAAATGCAACATGCAAATTCTCAGGCTCCATCCCAGATCTGCAGAATCAGAAATTCTGGGATAGGGCTACCATCAGTGTGTGTGTGTGTGTGTGTGTGTGTGTGTGTGTGTGTTTCCTGTGCCATGCAGCATGTGGGGGTCTTAGTTCCCTGACCAGGGGTTGAGCCTGTGCCTCCTGCAATTGGAGTGCAGAGTCTTAACCACTGGACTGCCAGGGAAGTCCCACCATCGGGGTTTTATAATGAGCCCTCCAGCTGATTTTCTTAAAAAACAGAACTACTGCTTTCAAGGTCAAAGCCTCCCAGAGATTTGTTGCAGGTCTATGCCAAGTGGGCCTTAAACCACCAGACCCCAGTGGTCTGGATATAAAACTGGGAAGGGGGCTCTCTGCTCGGACAATCGAAGCCCTCAGTGGAAGCAGTATTGCTGGTTTTCAGCAGAGATCATACCATGAGCCGGAGCATGGCAGGGTCCAGGCTCCTGCCTGCCAGGCTGGGGGTCTTCCCCAGGACTATGTACACACTGCAGCTGCTGGCTTGGTCTTCACTGGAACATTCTTACCTCTGGGAAGTCCCTTCACGTGTCTAGCCCACAGCCCTGCTGCCCGGCAGTCTGTCTGCGCTTCTGAGTCACAGGCTGTCCCGCTCACCATCACACAGGACCGCCACGTCCTCATAGTGGAAGCAGTTGTGCACACCCCAGCCTCGGCTGCCGCACTCGCTCAGGGCGGCTTCCTGCCCGCGGCACTCCACGTTGTCCAGCAGGATGGGGCCTCGGCCCTGGCCGAAGGCGAGGGGCCGGGGCACGGGCAGCGCCAGGCCGCAGCCCAGCTGACGACACACCACATTGGCGTCCACCACGTCCCAGTCGTCGTCACAGACGCTGCCCCAGGAGCCCCCATGTAGGACCTCCAGGCGGCCCCGGCAGCGGCTCGGGCCCCCCACCAGCCTGAGTTCTGTGGAAAGAGTTGAACTGGCACGGGGTGGTAGTGGGGGTCACTGGGGCCTACCTAGAGGATGCCCACCTTGCCACGAAGCTGTGGGGACCTTGGGATCAGTCCCTCCTGGGCCTTATTTTGCCCTTTCTGTAAAATGGGGACACTGGAGCTGTCCCTTTGCATCTTGAGTAACAGAGGTCTTCTGAGCACCTGAGTGCTTTGGGAGCGAGAGTTGGGGGGAAGGGTGGGGGGAGAGGCAGGGGCACCTACCTGGAAAGGGCAGTGAGGTGGGCTGTAGGGCACCAGCTGGAACAGAGTGAGGAAGAGCATTGGCCCCTCAGCCCCCTCCCTTGGCCCCAGGAACACAGCCTCCCCTCCAACCCTCCCCTCAAGTCCTCACCATCACCCTCTTCCTCGTCACCACCCCTGCTTCCAAAGCCCCTGACTGCCCCAGTTGGCCTCTTGGCTTCATCCCTCGCCCATTGGTCCATGGGCCGCCCCAGAGAGATCTGCCTGAGACCCAGTCAGGCTGATCCCATTCCACTGCTGAATTCCTCAAAGCTTCCCCATTTCCTGCAGAAGTCCTGGACCCTGAACTTTCTCTGCAAAGCCTTTTAGGATCTTCTGAGTAGCCTCACCTTCCTTGTTAATCTTGCATCAGTCTGATCACCAGGTCTGTAATCTTGCTGTCTCCTCTGCTCCCCCTGCTCATTACAGCCCTGCAGATGGAGCCCCCTCCTATGGGAAGCCTTCCTGGAGCTCTCAGCTAAAAGGACTGTCTTTCTCCTCTGAATCTCTGGGTGCCATATACATACCCCTTTCCAGGCCTTCTGCCCAGTGATGTGGCCAGGTCTGTGTCATCTTGGTTTTCCCCAGAGCTCCCTGCCCAGAGTCTGTTACTCCCTAGCTTTGCCTTAAGGGTGTAAATTAACTTTGGGTTTCATTCTGGTTTCCCACTAATGAGTTTACCTATGTAAGTCTTTCTGTTTCCTTTGGGTTTCTTGTTTTTTTTTTTTTTTGGTTCTGGTTTTTTGGTCATGCTTTGTGGCATGTGGGGTCTTAGTTCCCTGGCCAGGGATAGAACCCACACCACCTGCATTGGAGGCACAGAGTCTTAACCACTGGGCCACCAGGGAAGTCCCTATCAGTCCTTCTGCTTCTGTATATGTCAGCACTGTGCTCATTGCTTTATGTGGCCTGGCTCACTTAATCATTAGGACAACTTATGAGGCAGCTTAGATTTTGCAGAAGGGAAAACTTCAGGTTTAGTGAGGTCAGGCCACTTGCTCAAGGCCACAAAGCAAATAAAGGATGGAGCAGGAATTCTAACCCAGATAGCCACACTCCTCTTCACCAAACAATTCTGAGCACGTGGCCTAAGAAGGAAACTGGCCTGGCATGAGAAGTTAATACCCCATAGTAGCCCTTCATTTGTGCACAGGCTTGTCAGACACAGCCCCATACCTTACCTTACAACCTCTGAGGCATGTACTAGTGTACCCATTTTACAGATGAAGAAACTGAAAGTCAGTTTCTTTTTTCCTAAGTTAGGTTAGTTCCTAGGTTGTTTGATTCCATCTGTTCTACCAGCTGGTTTTCCAACAGCCGTTGGTGAGCCCATGCCCTTTCACTCCTTCCCTATTTCCAGTATCCTCACTGCCTAGTCTCTGTGTGCATCGAACTCTAGCCTTTAACACTGAGCCTTCCACTCCCCCAACTCAGACCTTAGCTTTCATCAACCTGGGGCAAATGTCAGAGCTGGAAAGAATGTTGGAAAACACCTCGTTTACATGCTATGTCCCACCATAACTTTACAACTGGGAAAGCTGAGAGTCAGAAAAGGGAAGGGGAAGGGTCAGGGGAGTTGGGGGGCACTCACCCAGTGGCAATAAGAGGAGGAAGGACAGGGCTGGGGGGAGAGGGGAAGGGACAGTGCTCCTGTCTCCGGACCCCCATCCTCTGCTCCTCTCATCAGGCTGGGGACCAGTGTGCATCTCTGCTTCCTTGTGTGTCCAGCCAATGGGTGGTCTTTCCAGTGGTCCCATCAAGGTGCAGTGAGAAGTCACAGCTGGAACATCTGGCATTAAATGTTCCAGGTCTCTTCTTCCAGCTGGAAGGGCCCAGGGAGAGCTTTGTGGCGAGGGGGGTGGGGGGGGGATAGATGGACATTTACTGTTGCCTTAATTTTTTCCTGTTGCAGTGCATTCTGTTTATGACAAAGGATCCTGGCTTTTCATTGATCTGGAACAATATCAGGTTTCCCTTGAAAGTTAATTAAATTTTAAATTATTTATTTATTTTTTTGCTGCATCGTGGCTTGTGAGATCTTAGTTCCCCAACCAGGGATTGAACCTGGGTCCCAGCAGTGAAAGCGCCAAGTCCTAACTGCTAGACTGCCAGGGAATTCCCTACAGTTAATTTTAATTAGGAAAAAAAAAAAAAGTCAATGTAAAGAAAAAAACATCAAGGAGACATGGTTCCCATGAGTCACAAATATGCAAAAATGGTGTAGGACTGGAAGTATAAATGCCATTTGGGATGTTCTGCCCTTTTGAGGTAGGAAGCCCTGGGAGATTATTTTGTTTAATTTTGGATTGAAGTTTACAAGCCAAGAAGAGCATAAATCCTAAGTGTAGAGCTCAGTGAACATTCACACCATGTCACCAGCATCCCAGTGTGTGGATAATGATTGGATGGTTGTGGTGGGGGCGGTGAGGCGTGGCTGGTTTAGAAGATGGTTCTGTTTGAGGGACTCCCCTGGTGGTCCAGTGGCTAAGACTCCATTCTCCCGATGCTAGGGGCCCGGGTTTGATCCCCAGTCAAGGAACTAGTTAGATCCCCACATGCTGCAACTAAGACCCAGTGCAAATAATTTTTTTTTTTTTTTTTAAAGAGAAGATGATTCTGTTTGGGATACACTGAGACCGAGGTGCCCAGGGACGTGGGTGCCCCTCTCAGCAGGAACACTGCCCCCCGCCCCATCTTTCCTTGGCTCTGCCTCCATCCTGGCGGAACAACAGGCTGGTTGGGAAGAGGATGAAAATCTATCTGGATGTGGACACAGGGTTTTCAATACTCCATTCATGGGGCCCGGTACAGCCCCCAGTGGAATAATCAGCTTTTGTCCTTCTGGGGACAGATGGGAGATGGGAGTCGAGAACTTTAAGGAGGGGAAAACTGTGGTCCAGGCTTTGCTGAGGGGGATCCACAGTGACCTGGGCCTGCCCCTGCCTCCCAGGCCTAGGGGCCACCCACCTCTCAGGCTGCTGGGACACTAGCCCCCCAGGTCAGGGAAGCCGCCACTCTGTAAGTGTGGGGACAGACAGCTCCCAGGGAAGCTGGCAGGGAATCCTGAAGTCCTCCTGCTCTATCTCCCATCACCCTGGCCCCTGGAATGAGAGAGGGGGACCCCTCATCCGGACCATCACTGACCTCAAGTCCCAGATGACCCAAGAGCTCTCAGTGGGCCTCGTGGAGGCTGCCTCATCTCCAGCTCTGAGCTTGGTCCTGCCTTACACTCTGGAGACCTTGGTCAAAATGAGGCTTCACCATTGCCAGCCCCACAGATCATGGCTCCCTCCCTCCGCTGTAGTGGTCCACCTGTTGCCCTGAACTGTCTCTACAGTGCAGGCAGGCCTCATCCACAGTGGTTCCAAGCATTGGTTCCACAATCTACTAGCTGTGTGACATCATCTCACTGAGCCTCACTCTTCTCACCTGTAAAATGGGGCTAGGAATACACTTAACCTCTTCCAGTTTTTGCTAGGATACATGAGCTAAAGTTGATACAAAGCTTAGCCCAGTGCCTGACCCGCTGTAAGTGTGGTCACTGTTATTACGATTACTGTTTCCCCATCCAGACTGGGGACTGTTGAGGGTAGGGATCAGGGCTTCTCTAGTGGCAGCACCTGGCATAGGATGGGTGCTAAGGAAATGCTGAACAACTGAATGAAAGTTAGGGCTGCAGAATCACAGCACTGAAGCGGTCAGAAAGGGCCTGGGCGATCATTATGGACAACTTCATCTCTGACCAATGGAAAACCTGTCACACACACTCATACTCACACATGCCAGCAAAAGTGAAGAAATTCATACCTGTGGGAAGGTTCTAGGCTCTCTCTGTTCCTTATTTTATAGTCAATCCAAGGTCAAATCCCTTTTTCCTGCCTCCAGAAGTTTAGGACGGGGAAGGATCTCCCAGATGCAAAGCAACACAGACCTTTCTTCTTTTCTTTCCAAAGCTGGGAGGTGAGCAGAGGCGAAGTCCCCCGTCCATGGAGCTGGCTGGTGCCCCCAGCCTGTCCCCACTCGACCTTAGGGGCAGAGGGAGGCAAAGAGAGAGCGGAGGTGGCCTTCAGGGTCTGGAGCAGCCCCCCGAAGGGGGACCGGGCCGAGGAGGAGCTCTGGGGTGGAGGGGGGCAGATGTGGACTCTCAGGGCCCGGCAGCTCCTCCCCCCCACCCCCCCCCCCCCACCCCAGGGTTCAGGTTTCCGAAAGTCCTGGCTAGGTCTCCACCCCTTTGTAGAGGTGCCAAAAGCATGCCTGTCTCCTGTTCCTGGGACTGCCCTTAACCACATCCCACCAGGGGGGTTTGGAAACATCGATCATAGGAGCCTGAGTGGGCTCCCACGCAGGCAGAACCTCTGGTTTTGCTGCCAGGCTTTTTGCCTTGTTATGGTTCTTTGGAGTCTGGTACCTTTGGGACTTTGTGTTAGTCACTCAGTTGTGTCCAACTCTTTGCGACCCCATGGACTGTAGCCCACCAGGTCCCTCTGTCCATGGGATTCTCCAGTCCAGAGTACTGGAGTGGGTAGCCATTCATTTCTCCAGGGGATCTTCCCAGCCCAGGGATTGAACCTGTGTCTCCTGCATTGCAGGCAGATTCTTTACTGTCTGAACCACCAGAGAAGCCCTTTGGGGCTTTTTAAATTCCTGGTAACAGATAGTGGCATGTGGCTTACTCTGTAGCTTATAGCTTCAGTCAAATGCTGTGCCAGAATTCTGCACCATCCTGGGGGTGGCTGGGACTACAAACTCTCAGAGCGGGAGGGGTCCTGAGAAGCCCGGCAGGGTGGTTCCCAAACCTGGATGTGCCTTCACATCATCCCCAGCCATACTTTAAAAATATATACAGGGACTTCCCTGGTGGTCCAGTGGCTAAGACTCTCTGCTCCTAAGGCAGGGGGCTGGGTTGGATCCCTGGTCAGGGAACTAGATCACACGAGCCACGCCTGAGAGTTCACATAGCCACAACTAAAGATCTGTGTGCTGCAACGAAGACCCAGTGTAGCTAAATAAATAGGTAATAAGTATTTTTTAAAGTATGTATATGTACATATATATATACACACACACATACACACATAGATTCTTGCCCTTACCACTTTTGCCCCAGAAATTCTGATCCAGCAGCTGAGGGTGGGGGTCCCCCAAAAGTGTATTTTTGAAAACCCATCGAGGCTTAAACAAGTCGGGGGAGCAGGGTTCTACCCCAAGCTGTTTATTGTGCAGGTGGTAAAACAGACACCAAGAAAAGAAAACAGACACACAGTTCTGTGCAGCCTCGAAGGACTTAGCTCCCTGGCTCTGGAGCCTGGCCTTGCTTCCCGCTTCTCAGGAGAAGAAACTTCTCTGGTGGGAGGTCTGCCACCACCTCCCTCCCAAACCTGCACCCCCTCGCATGTCCACTCTCGGTCCTCCCGTCCTCCTGCCTCCTTCCTCCTCCCCGGGCCTGAGGATCTGTTCCCCTGCAGTCCAGACTCCATCTTCTGCTTTCCCAGGGACCTCCCTCTCTCCATTTGTGCGTCTTCTCTCGTCCATGTTCGGCTGCTCTTTCCCAACCAGACTCTTCTCATGGGACTTCTAAGCAAACTCTGGTCTCTGTCATTTAAAGCGAACAACAGAAAACCCTTTGCATCTATGTCGGTTGGGTCCTCAGGGTAGCAGTGGCCCGGCCCGGTATCCCCACCCTGCTTTGTCACTGGCTGGGGACGCCTGGGAAGAGTGTATCCCCGGCTCCAAGGTGCTATAGATGGAGGCTGTTGGCTGACTGCACTCCTCGGGGCTCATCAGCTCCTTTCTCGCGGGGAGATCCGAGCAGAGCCTTGGCATGGCTGCCTCTGGCCTCCACGCCCCCTCCAGCTGCTGCCCCATCCCTCTGCTCCCCATCACAGCCAAATCTACCCCCAAAGCCATCTGCTTACCCACATTCTTTTTTTTTTTTTACTTCTCACTCACTGGTCAGTTGGCTTCAGTCTGCTTTTGGTCCTTAGCACGCCAAGCACCGAACCTTTCCTTAGGTTAACAGTGAAGGCATGCTTCTCCCCTTAAGGGGCACGACCGTGTCCCTTCTGCTCTCTCAAGACTGGAACAGCTTCTCACGGCCCTAGCCTGGCTAAGAATTCTATTACTGTGTAACAGGAGGGAAAAAGTGCCCGGAACAATGATCGTTTCTGCCCTAGTCCTTGTGTTACCTGATACCGCAGAAGTGTTTTTTTGTTTTAATTTTAATTGAAGCATGGTTGATTTACAATGTTTCAGGTGTATAGCAAGGTGATTCAGGTATATATGTTCTTTTTTTTTTTTTGGCTGCACTAGGTTTTTATTGCTGCGAGAGCTTTTCTCCAGTTTGCAGACAGCGGGGGCTACTCTCTAGTTGCGGCGTGTGGGCTTCTCATTGCGGTGGCTTCTCTCGTTGCTGAGCACAGGCTCTAGAGCTCGCAGGCTCCAGTAGCTGCAGCTCGGGGCTCCAGGGCACAGGCTCAATTGTTGTGGCCCATGGGCTTGGTTTCCCCAGGGCATATGGAATCTTCCCAGACCAGGGATTGAACCTGTGCCCCCTGCAGGCTGGACGGGTGGACTCTTGATCACTGGCCCACTTGGGAAGTCCAATATATAATTCTTTTTCAGATTCGTTTCTCGTACAGGCTATTACAAAATATTGAGTAAGTTTCCTCAGAGGTGTCTGACATTCTATCAGTTACAGTGTTTTGGCTGTAATGGAAGATGCAAATCAAAGTTACTAAAAAAGAGGAGTTTTTTTTTTTTTTTGGCCTCACTTAGTGAGAAAGTGAAAGCGTTAGTCACTCAGTCGTGTCCCACTCTTTTCGACCCCAGGGACTCTAACCCACCAGGCTCCTTGCCATTTCCTCCTCCAGGGGATCTTTCCGACCCAGGGATCAAACCGAGGTCCCCGGCACTGCAGGCAGATTCTTTACTGTCTGAGCCACCAGGGAAGAGGGAAGGCCATTTCAGGACTGGTTAATTCAGTGGGCAGACATCGTCAGGGACCCAGGTCTGCTCTGCCGTCTTCAGCAAGTTGCTCCTCCCTTGGCTGCTTATGACTCAAGATGGTGGCCTCGGTTCTGAGTAGCTCATGCATATGACAATGTTCAGAGCCAGAAAAGAGGAAACATCCCCACCTTGTGTCCTATCTTAAAAGCTTAGAAGACTTTCCCAGAAAACCCAGAAGAGAAATCCCCTCACGTCTCACTGGCCAGATCCAGTAACTTGCCTGTCGCAAAGCACAATTGGCAAGTAGATGGGAGCCCTTGGCTCAGTCCTAGCCTTTTTCTCCATCCATACTCCCTGTCTAGGAAACTTTGAACAAGCTCTGGGTGTGCAATTTATTGGTTTTGAGTACACCCACAGAGTTGTACAACCATCACCATTATCCAATTACGGAACGTATTCACCACCCCCAACGAAACCCTGTGCCCATTATCAGTCAATCCCTTCTCCCCCTCCTCCAGCCCTTGGCAGCTGCTAATCTACATGCTATCCCTACGGATTTGCCCATTCGGGGACATTTCCTATAAGTGAAGTCCTCTAATATGTGGCCTTCTGTGTTCTGCTCCTTTCACCTAGTATAGTCCTCAAAGGTCATTCATGTCGTAGCATGTATCTGTATTTTATCCCTTTTTATGGCCCAGTAATATTCCACTATATGGATATACCACCTAAATGAATAGAGATATTCCTATGTAGAATATGTAAGGATCTCTCAGAACTCAACATTAAACAAACTGAACACACACACAGAAAACCAATAAGCTAATTAGATGATGGGCAAACCACAAAGAGACATTTCACCAAAGGAAGTATATGGGCAGCAAGTGAAAGAAAGGGAAGTCGACTCTTTGCGACCCCATGGACGGTAGCCTACCAGGCTCCGCGATCCATGGGATTTTCCAGGCAATACTGGAGTGGGCTGCCATTTCCTTCTCCAGGGGATCTTCCCAACCCAGGGATTGAACCTGGGTCTCCTGCGTTGCAGACAGACGCTTTACCGTCTGAACCACTAGGGAAGCCCCTATGGGCGGCAAGGAGCACATAAAAGAGGTGTAACATCACTCGCCATTAGGGAGATGCAAGTTAAGCCTGGGATAAGCCATCACCACACATTTCAGAACTGCTATGATAAACAGTGACGGTACCAAATGCTAACAAGGACGTGGAGAAATCGGATCCTTCATACATTGCTGGTGGGTACGTAAAACGGTCTGACCCTCTGGAAAATAGATTAACAGTTGCTTTAAAAACTGAACATACACTTAACGTACAGCTTAAGTAAGAAGAAAATGAAAGTGTTAATTGCTCAGTCATGTCCAACTCTTTGCAACCCCACGGACTGTAGCCCACCAGGCTCCTCTGTCCATGGGGATTCCCCAGGCAAGAATACTGCAGTGGGTTGCCATGCCCTCCTCCAGGGGATCTTTCCAATCCAGGGATCGAACTCAGGTCTCCCACATTGCAGGCGGAGTCTTTACCGTCTGTGGCACTAGAGAAGCCCAAGAATACTGTAATGGGTAGCCTGTTTTTTCTCCAGGGGATCTTCCTGACCCAGGAATCCAACCGGGGTCTCCTGCGCTGCAGGCGGATTCTTTACCATCTGAGCTACCAGGGAAGCCAGGAGGGTTTCATGGGGCTTCCCTATACATTTCTTTTCTTTTTTAAAAAATTTATTTATCTGGGTCTTAGTTGTGGTATGTGGGGTCTAGTTCCCTTGCCAGGGATTGAACCTGTGTCCCCTGCACTGGGAACACAAAGTCTTAGCCGTTGGACTACCAGGGAAGTCCTTCCCTATACATTTCTTTGTAATTTCCTGTGAATCTATAATTAGCATTTCAAAATAAGACATTTTTTTTAAAAGTCATAGATGACTTACAAAAACAATACAGATTACCCTTGCAAAATAAAAGCAAAAAAGTTTTTAGCACTTCTCAAAATGTGTGTGAAAATGGATTCTGACAAGGGGTTTTCCCTGGTGTGAGAAACGGCAGGTGCCCGGGGGGTTGATTCACTGATTTACCTTCTCAAAGATCCTATGGAGGAGACTTCCTTGACTGTCCAGTGGTTAGGAACTCTGAGCTTCCAATGCAGGGGGCATAGGTTTGATCCCTAGTTGGGAAACTAAGATCCTGCATGCTGAGGGGTGAGGCCAAAAAAAAAAAAAAAAAAAAAAAATCCTTTGGAAGCAGCTGGGCTTGGCTGAATAGTAGGAAAACCTGGTGTAAGATGTGTGAGTAGATCTCCACAAGGGCCCCAAATTCTGGACCGCCTTTCCCGAGTGGAGCAGCTCTTCTGCCCCCTGGGAAGGTGGTGACACCCCCAAACTGTGATGAATCCAGTTAGGATAGTCATGAAAAGAACTCCTAATTCGTTTCTTCTCTTTTTTTGGCCAAGTGGTCTGTGGACCTTAGTTCCCAGACTGGGGATCAAACTCAGGCCCATGGCGTTGAAAGGGCACAGACCCTGAACAAACCACTGGCTGTTGCTGCTTAGTCGCTCTTTGAGACCCTGTTGACTGTAGCCCACCAGGCTCCTCTGTCCTTGGGATTCTCCAGGCAAGAACACTGGAGTGGGTTGCCATTTCGTCCTCAGGGAATCTTCCTGACCCAGGGATTGAACTCACATTGCCTGCGCTGGCAGGCAGATTCTTTACCACTGAGCCACCTGGGAAGTCCCTTAACTACTAAACCGCCAAGGAATTCCCCTAAGCACCTCCAACAGCCCCGCCTATTCAGAGGAAATCTGTTGCATTGAATCATACAACGGCCCACATCACCCTTCCTTCTTGGTGTGTTTTTCGAGGCTGAAGTGGGAGTCCGTTGCAACCCCTTGTTGGGAAATGAAAGTCCCGTTGTGAGATACGTTTGCACAGTGACAAAATGCAGTTTCCACAGAACACCCAAAAGTGAAATCAGAGGCTAGAAGAGACATGCCCTGTATTGCCCCCTTGAGTCACTGAAAGTTCATTCTTCGATCTGTCCGTGGACTTCGGCTGGGAGCATGTTTGGGGCAGCACTGGTGCTGATGGAGAGCTTTGCATGACCAGAAGTGGAGGCCATTATGTTTATCCAGCCCTTTATTTCAGAAGCAGCCTAAGGGTTGCCAAGGCAAAAAGATCCCAAGGGATGTGCCTTGTATTGGGCGACCAATGGTGCAGAGGAAACTTCTGGCAGCAGCTGCCGCATTCTGAGAATCAAGCAGGTCCTCTTGGCTAGGAAGTGGATTTTTTTTTAATGAAATATTTTAAAACTATTTTATTTTATTTTTAAGCAGAAAAATACATTTAACAGAAAATTTACCATCTTAACTAGGTTTTTTTGTTTTGCTCTTTTTTTTTTTTCCCTGGCTGTACCATGTGGGGTGCAGGATGTGGGAATCCAATCTTGGATTGGGCTCGAACTCATGTCCCGTGCAGTGAAAGTGCAGAGTCTTAACCACTGGACCACCGGGGAAGTCCCATCACATATACATTTTGACCCAAAAATCTACTTCTCAGAATTGATCCTAAAGAAATATCTAAGCAGATATGAAAAGATAGATGGACAAGGAAGTTCTAGTGTAACAGCAGAAAAAGTTACAACCATCCACATGTTCAGCATGAGGATATTGGTGGATAAATTGTGGTTACCTCTGTATAGGGGTGTTCTAGTCAGCCATCAAAAAGAATGGAGTGATTTTCAGCATGAAAAATGTCCTCCACATCTTATGAGAAAAAGCGGATTGTGGAACAGTGTAGAATATAATCCCCATTTAAAGTTCATGTTTAAAATAATCTTTTAGAATAATTTTAGATTTACAGAGAAATTGCCAGAATAGTACACAGATTCCTATAAATTCTTCACTTAGTTTTCCATAACGTTAAGAATCTTACACAACCACAACACACTTGTCAAAACTGAGAAATTAACATCGGTGCGTTAATATTAACCAAACTCCAGTCTGTATTTGAATAGACCACGTTTCCCACTAACGTCTTTTTTTTTCTGTTTCAGGATCCAATCTAGGACACAACATTGCATATAGTAAGTGTATTTTTAAGTGATTTTATATGCATAGAAAAACTGCCTGGAAAGATTCATTACAAACTAGTAACAATAGTTGGGGGAGGGAGGAGGTGTATTTCATTTTCCCTTTAGACACGTTTTTCTTTTTTTGCCACACCAAGAGGCTTGTGGGATCTTAGTTCTATGACCAGGCCCTAGCAGTTAGAGTCCTAACCACTAGACCACCAAGGAATTTCCAACACTATTTTTAAAGGTAATTTTTAACACTCTGTAATTAAAAGCCAAAACATTGTACAAAAATCCATTTTTCTTAGCTGTGATCAAGGTGACCCACTCAGGGACTTCCCTGGTGGTCCAATGGCTAAGATTCCATGCTCCTGATGCAAGAGGCCCAGGTTCGAACTCTGGTTAGGGAACTAGATTCCATATTCTGCAACTAAGAGTTCATATGCTGCGACTAAAGATCCTGCATCCCTCATGCCACTAAAGAATAAATAAAGATCCTGCACGTCCCAACAAAGACTGACGATCCCACGTGCCACATTTAAGACCCAGTGCAGCCAAATATATATGTGTGTGCACACACACTCACTAAAAAGGTCACTCACTCAGTCAAGTGGGCTGTAAATGTTGTACACACTTTGACATTTAATAATGAAATAGTGAAAAGCTGTCCCAATCGGCTTGCTTTTTATACCCCTAAATCTCTCTCCATTTCTCCCAATGCACAAAAAAATGTGCCAAATCTCAGCCCATCAGGGTCTCTCCAGCTAAAGTCTGGCTACAGAGTTCATGCAAAGGCAGTAGTATCAGTGTTGTGTGTGTGTGCGGCAAATTTCAGCTGCCCCACGGTTCTCACTATTCTCAATCACACGCCGGTTAGTTTGTCTTCCCAGGGTGACAGGTAGAAAGTCCTATATTTTAAAGCACCTACTGAGTATCTACTATGAATAGTTGGGGGAGACAGGCACGTGTCTGTAAATCCCAACCCTTGTTTGTATTGGAGTTATTTATCTTGGCATGTCTACCCCCAGCCCATACACAATTGTGTGATGGTGACTGAACTGACTTTACTGTAAAGTATCAGAGAGACGATAAAGGTTAGAGACAGAAGAATAGGAACTGGAGTCCGATCAATCTGCAATTAAATCTTGGTTTGGGTGTTCCCTGGCTGTGTGACCACTTGTGTGAGTCTTAGTTTGCACATCTGTGAAACGGGGCCAATGACACTTCCCTAGATGGGTATAAGGATTGGGGTACTCAGCCTAGTCCTGTGTGTTATGAATACATGGTGAATGGCAATTATTTTTATTATAGCTATTTTATTATTATTTATGAAAGTGCCCTAAAAAAGTCACCTTTCTCTTATAATTTGTGCTTTTTTGTGGAGGGAGGGCATGGGGTCATATTTAGGAAATACCCTACACCTCACTCTGCCCTGCGAGGTTGCATTTCCTTCTAAATGTCTTAATTTTTGTTCTTTCACATTCAGCTTTTTAATCTCTCTAGAATTCATTTTTATGTATGAGATAGAAATCCAGTTTTCCCCCATATGGATAATACTTGTCACAGCTCCTGTCACTGAGAGGTCCATCTGTTCCCCTTGTCGTGTATCATATTTCCACATATGCAGTGGCTGTTTTGGGCTTCCTGTCTATTCCACTGTACTTTTTTTTTTGTCCTAACAGCACCCTGCCTTCATTACCATGGCTCTGTAATACGTCTTTGTATCTGTTAGGGTGTGTCTCTCACATTGTTCTTTTTCTTCAAAAGGCTTGCTTTATGGCCAAGTAAAGGGCCAACCCAGCCCTTCCATATAAATTTTAGATTAGTTTTGTTAAGTTACACACACACACTCACGCACACACACCCGCGCGCACACACAACCTGTTGGGATTTTGATAGAGCTTACAAATTAATTTCGGGAGAACTGATATCTTTGAGATTTCATTTCCCATCCATGAATGTGGAATCTCTAATTAGATTATATTCTTTGATGATTTTCACAAATTATTCCTCAAAAATCTTACACATCTTTTTGTTTTCTACCAAGTAACTTCATATTTTGTTTCAGGCATTGCTTTTGGAAACCGGTTAACGGCCTTCTTCTGAAAACAGATCCCGATTGTCCTCTCTTTCACTTGAATCTGACCTAGAAAGGGTTTATTTTTAATCTTATTTTGAAATCCTCTTTACCCTTTACCCATATAGAGCAGATATGAACATTTTGCTATATAAACTTTCTTTCTGTATATATGTAATTTGCTATATATTGCATATTTATCCATATAGATGCACACATATGTATACATGTACATGTGTTTTTACATACACACATGTATATTTACACATACATAACCTTTTCCTACTGCGGGCAGGAATCCCTCGGAAGAAATGGAGTAGCCATCGTGGTCAACAAAAGAGTCCAAAATGCAGTACTTGGATGCAATCTCAAAAATGACAGAATGATCTCTGTTCATTTCAATATCACAGTAATCCAAGTCTATGCCCCAACCAGTAACGATGAAGAACCTGAAGTTGAACGGTTCTATGAAGACCTACAAGACCTTTTAGAGATAACACCCAAAAAAGATGTCCTTTTCATTATAGGGGACTGGAATGCAAAAGTAGGAAGTCAAGAACCACCTGGAGTAACAGGCAAATTTGGCCTTGGAATATGGAATGAAGCAGGGCAAAGACTAATAGAGTTTTGCCAAGAGAACGCACTGGTCATAGCAAACACCCTCTTCCAACAACACAAGAGAAGAATCTACACATGGAATCACCAGATGGTCAACACCGAAATCAGATTGATTATATGCTTTGCAGCCAAAGATGGAGAAGCTCTATACAGTCAGCAAAAACAAGACCAGGAGCTGACTGTGGCTCTGATCATGAACTCCTTATTGCCAAATTCAGACTTAAATTGAAGAAAGTAGGGAAAACCACTAGACCATTCAGGTATGACCTAAATCAAATCCCTTATGATTATACAGTGGAAGTGAGAAATAGATTTAAGGGCCTAGATCTGATAGATAAAGTGCCTGATGAACTATGGAATGAGGTTCGTGACATTGTACAGGAGACAGGGATTAAGACCATCCCCATGGAAAAGAAATGCAAAAAAGCAAAATGGCTGTCTGGGGAGGCCTTACAAATAGCTGTGAAAAGAAGAGAAGCAAAAAGCAAAGAAGAAAAGGAAGGATATAAGCATCTGAATGCAGAGTTCCAAAGAATAGCAAGAAGAGATAAGAAAGCCTTCCTCAGCGATCAACGCAAAGAAATAGAAGAAAACAACAGAATGGGAAAGACTAGAGATCTCTTCAAGAAAATTAGAGATACCAAGGGAACATTTCATGCAAAGATGGGCTTGATAAAGGACAGAAATGGTATGGACCTAACAGAAGCAGAAGATATTAAGAAGAGATGGGGCAAGAATACACAGAAGAACTGTACAAAAAAGATCTTCACGACCCAGATAATCACGATGGTGTGATCACTGACCTAGAGCCAGACATCCTGGAATGTGAAGTCAAGTGGGCCTTAGAAAGCATCACTACGAACAAAGCTAGTGGAGGTGATGGAATTCCAGTTGAGCTATTCCAAATCCTGAAAGATGATGCTGTGAAAGTGCTGCACTCAATATGCCAGCAAATTTGGAAAACTCAGCAGTGGCCACAGGACTGGAAAAGGTCAGTTTTCATTCCAATCCCAAAGAAAGGCAATGCCAAAGAATGCTCAAACGACCGCACAATTGCACTCATCTCACACGCTAGTAAAGTAATGCTCAAAATTCTCCAAGCCAGGCTTCAGCAATATGTGAACCGTGAACTTCCTGATGTTTAAGCTGGTTTTCGAAAAGGCAGAGGAACCAGAGATCAAATTGCCAACATCTGCTGGATCATGGAAAAAGCAAGAGAGTTCCAGAAAAACATCTATTTCTGCTTTATTGACTATGCCAAAGCCTTTGACTGTGTGGATCACAATCAACTGTGGGAAATTCTGAAAGAGATGGGAATACCAGACCACCTGATCTGCCTCTTGAGAAATTTGTATGCAGGTCAGGAAGCAACAGTTAGAACTGGCCATGGAACAACAGACTGGTTCCAAATAGGAAAAGGAGTACATCAAGGCTGTATATTGTCACCCTGCTTATTTAACTTATATGCAGAGTACATCATGAGAAACGCTGGCCTAGAGGAAACACAGGCTAGAATCAAGACTGCCGGGAGAAGTATCAATAACCTCAGATATGCAGATGACACCACCCTTATGGCAGAAAGTGAAGAGGAACTCAAAAGCCTCTTGATGAAAGTGAAAGTGGAGAGTGAAAGAGTTGGCTTAAAGCTCAACATTCAGAAAACGAAGATCATGGCATCCGGTCCCATCACTTCATGGGAAATAGATGGGGAAACAGTGGAAACAGTGTCAGACTTTATTTTTTTGGGCTCCAAAATCACTGCAGATGGTGACTGCAGCCATGAAATTAAAAGACGCTTCCTCCTTGGAAGGAAAGTTATGACCAACCTAGATAGCATATTCAAAAGCAGAGACATTACTTTGCCAACAAAGGTTCGTCTAGTCAAGGCTATGGTTTTTCCTATAGTCATGTATGGATGTGAGAGTTGGACTGTGAAGAAGGCTGAGCGCCGAAGAATTGATGCTTTTGAACTGTGGTGTTGGAGAAGACTCTTGAGAGTTCCTTGGACTGCAAGGAGATCCAACCGGTCCATTCTGAAGGAGATCAGCCCTGGGATTTCTTTGGAAGGAATGATGCTAAAGCTGAAACTCTAGTACTTTGGCCACCTGATGCGAAGAGTTTACTCATTGGAAAAGAGTCTGATGCTGGGAGGGATTGGGGGCAGGAGGAGAAGGGGATGACAGAGGATGAGATGGCTGGATGGCATCACTGACTCGATGGACGTGAGTCTGGGTGAACTCCGGGAGTTGGTGATGGACAGGGAGGCCTGGCATGCTGCGATTCATGGGGTCACAAAGAGTCGGACACAACTGAGTGACTGAACTGAACTGAACCTTTTCCTAAACACTGGGCATCAGGACTTCCCTGGCAGTCAAGTCAGTGGTTAAGACTCCACGCTTCCAACACAGGGGGCTTGGGTTCGATCCCTTGTCTTGGAAATAAGATCACATGTGACTTGGGGCAAAAGAAAAGAAAAAAACCCCACTGGGCGTCATCTCTTCTCATGAGGAGGCACATGATGTCCTTTTATCCCACTAAATTAATAATAGTGTTTATTCAACTAATGGTTAACTTTGACAACATAGCTAAAGTGCTGTTTGCCAGATTTATCCACTGTAAAGGGGCTTCCCAGGTGGCTAAGTGATAAAGGATCTGCCTGCCAATGCAGGAGACCCCAGTTTGATTCCAGGATCGGGAAGATCCCCTGGAGAAGGGAAAGGCTACCCACTCCAGTATTCTGGCCTGGAGAATTCCATGGACTGAATAGTCCACGGAGTCGCAAAGGGTCGGGCACGACGGAGTGACTTTCACTTTCACTTTCATTGAATGTTTTAGGAGAATTAACTTTGGCCTCCCCATGCGGCATGTGGGATCTTAGTTCCCTGATCAGGGATTGAACCCCAGCCCTCAGCAGTGAGAGAACGAGTCCTAACCACTAAGCTACCAGTGAGTTCTCTATCACAGGACATTTTTAAAGTATTATTTATTTAGCTATGTCATGTATTAGTTGTGGTGTGTATGTTCAGTAATTGTGGCACATGGGCTTAGTTCCCCCGAGACATGTGGGATCTTAGTTCCTTGACCAGAGATCGAACCCACGTCCCTCGCTTTGCAGGGCAGATTCTTAATCACTGGACCGCCAGGGAAGTGCCCTATTGCAGGATATTGAATGTAGCTCCCTGTGCTATACAATAGGGCCTTGTTGTTTCCCTTTTTTTTGTTTGTTTTTGTCGCACCATGTGGCCTGTGGGATCTTAGTTCCCTGACTAGGGACTGAACAGTGGGCCCACCGTAATGAAAGTGCCAAGTCCTAACCCCTGGACTGCCAGGGGATTCCGTTTCCCATTCTGTATGCAATAGTTTGCATCTGCTAACCCCAAGCTCCTAATCCATCCCTCCCCCACCCACCATTAGCTGATTTTTAACCTGCACTAATACTTCTTGCCTGCATCTGTTACTACTGTGATGATTGCAAATGGTTGTTTTCTGAATCTATTTCTCCTTCGACAATCATTAGTCTGCACTGTACTATAAGGAAGCCTCCCTTTTTATGGAAAAAGCTTACTCATTTGTGTGTTTTCAGCTTCTGCACAGACACTCATGAATTCTTATTTTTTTAAATGTGCTGTCTTTTTGTCTTCATTCATTCTGGTGGACAGTTGTCCCCAGCCGGACCAGTTCCCACAACCCCACCCCATTCACTTGGCTCCTATGTTCTTCTAACACATCCATATCATTTTATGAGCATTTTTTTGGCATAACAAGATGTTCCAGATTCACCCTGTACTTTCCCGGCCCTAGTCCGGGAATCAGCCATTTCTCCAAGGAGACTTGGGTCCTGCATTTAAAGAGGAATAGTATTTTAGAAACCACTATGGGCTTTGGGTTTCCCAGGCGGCTCAGCAGTCAAGAATCCAGCTGCAATGCAGGAGACGTGGGTTCCATCCATGGGTCAAGACGATCCCCTGAGGAGGAAATGGCAACCGACTCTAGTATTCTTGCCTGGTAAAGCCCATGGACAGAGGAGCCTGGCAGGCTACAGCCCACGAGGGTCCCAAAAGAATCAGACACGACTTAGCTACTAAAGCAACATTACGACATCCGGGCTTTAAAAAGTTTTAAGTAAAGGAAAATGCTCTGAGCTGGTGGCGCCGCTTTGGTACATTCTGGCCGCCAGGGGGCAGCACTTCTGAGAAAAAATATAAAAGATCCAGAATCTGGTCTGGGTTGGTGTGTGGGGGCTGGACTGGCCATGCTCCCAGGGGTGCTGTCTCTGGTCCTTGTTCTGAAAAACGGGAATACACATGCTCACCACCACCCGTGTGCATATAGACTCTCACCCAGACTCCCCCTACCCTCACCGATTCTTATCTATTTTTCCCCTGAAGCCCTCCATGCTATGATATGCTTAGTTGCTCAGTCTTGTCCAACTCTGTGACCCCCATGGACTGTAGCCCTCCAAGCTCCTCTGTCCATGGGGATTCTCCAGGCAAGAATACTAGAGTGGGTTGCCATGCCCTCCTCCAGGGGATCTTCCAGACCCAGGCATCGAACCCAGGACTCCCGCATTGCAGAAGAATTCTTTACCATCTGAGCCACCAGGGAAGCCCTCTGCTGCTGCTGCTAAGTCACTTCACTAGTGTCCTACTCTGTGCGACCCCATAGATGGCAGCCCGCCAGGATCCCCCCGCCCCTGGGATTCTCCAGGCAAGAACACTGGAGTGGGTTGCCATTTCCTTCTCCAATGCATGAAAGTGAAAAGTGAAAGTGAAGTCGCTGAGTCATGTCCGACCCTCAGCGACCCCATGGACTACAGCCTTCCAGGCTCCTCCATCCATGGGATTTTCCAGGCAAGAGTACTGGAGTGGGGTGCCATTGCCTTCTCCAGGGAAGCCCTCTAAGGGGGGTTAACTCCAAGGTGGAGAGGCGCTGATGGCTTCAGGGATGCCCTCCCTGGCCGCTCATCCCCAGTCAACCCCACCCTACTCCCAGCACAATCCGAGAACACAGCTGTGGGACTGAGGGGTCCCTTTCGCAGCAGAGGACACAGTCTCTCCGGCTGGCTGTGCCTCGGGGACCTTAGGCCACAGCTGGCTCTCTGCCTGTGGGCCTGCTAGGCAGGAAACCCAGGTGGTTTCTGCTGTGGTGGGCAGGCCACCCAGGCAAGCTTGGAGCCTGAACTTCCATCTGCTTCTCTCTGCCGGCTTCCTCCCACCACACCCCCACCTGTGTTGATCAAGTCAAAGGAAGTGGTGAGGGTAATCTCTCCCCTTCATTTATTTTCCCACATGTTTATTAACAAAAACACACACGTTTATTAACAAAATAACAAGTTTATTAACACAAAAACAAAACACACCAAGCAAGTATATTCTTAAGCAACTTACGTATGGTTCAATCCCTTCAGTTAGTGTTAGTCCCTTGGTCGTGTCAGACTTTTTGCGACCCCGTGGACTGTAGCTCAGATTCTTTACCATCTGAGCCACTAGAGAATTAGAAGCAAGCATTTACAAGAGTACACACTTCTGGTGGTAAAGAAACCACCTGCCAATGCAGAGACATGAGACGCTGGCCGGTTCCATCCCTGGGTCGGGAAGATCCCCTGGAGGAGGGCATGGCAACCCACTCCAGTATTCTCACCTGGAGAATCCCATGGACAGAGGAGCCTTGCGGGCTACAGCCCATGGGGTTGCAAAGGGTCGGACTGAAGCGACTCAGCACGCACGCCTGCATTTCTGGTGCCGAAAGCTCAGCTTCTCTCTACACCAGTGCTGGATCAGATCGCAGAGGCAGAGTTCTGGGTGAGGGGGAACAGGATAACTTTGTTACTTTTCCAGACAAAGGGGGACACAGTGGGCTAATGCCCTCAAAACCGTGTGTCCCCCCTCTTGGAGAAGACAGTGAGAAGTTTTATAGTAATTGTTCAAAGCGGGCATGATCAGCTTGTGGACATTCTTCTTGGGTTGGTGAGGCAAGTAGGAGTCAGCATCATCAACCTTCAGGTCCAAATGGTCTGGGGTCTACATGCTTGTGGGCAGCACACCCACAATCGTTGATAATCGTTAACTTCTCCCACCTGGAGGGGCTTTCAGTATCTGCAAAATAGCTCAAAGATATTGTTGTGTGTACCCATTCATGGGGAAAGGGCACCTTGCCCCAAGGCTGCTCTTGACTGTTTCTCCCTGGTCTCAAATCCCCTCCCTTCCCTAATTAACAAGTGCTTGAATCTGCCCACTGGAACCCAGGGAAGGGGATGGGGGCTGAATGAAGGCTGTCTCCTGAAATCAAAGAAATGGGGGACACACAAAGCCTTTCTGTCCAGGAGCCCCACAGCGCCCTGCTTGGTATCACTTCTGCCCCTAGGAATTTAACGCCGTGACTATTTTGAGTTCTTTCTCTCCTCTTGAAGGAATCTCACCCAGGCCTGGCAAGGAGTAGGCCGTGAGGAAGGGCTCACGCTGTCTGTCAGTCCTTCTCCACCTCCCAACCAGGACCGGCGCAGTAGCCCGCCTGACTCTTGTCTTCAGACCTACCCCTCCCCAACTAGAGCTGGCCAGATCACTCATCTTCCCCACCCTGCCTCTCCCCCACCAAGAGCAAAGTCCAGCATCTCAGCCCAGCACCTTCAGGATCCTGCCCCTCAGCCCCCTAAACTATCACTCTGGCCCCTAGGGACCTGAGGCTCCAGCAACTCTGAGTTCCTGAGATTTTCCCTCGGGTCTACCCAGTGTCCTGTCTACACCTCTGTTCACACAGATCCCTCTGCCTGAACTGCCCTTCCCTGTTACCTCCTATGCAGTTGAGCAGTAAGGACTTCCTGGTGGTCCAGTGGCTAAGACGCCATGCTACCAATACAGGGGGCCCAGGTTCGATCCCTGGTCAGGGAACTAGATCCTGTATGGCACAACTAAAGATCCCATGTGCCACAACCAAGACCTGGTGCAGCCAAATAAATAAATATCGAAAAATGCAATCTTATAAAAAAAATAAAGTTGGGCAACATCCCACAACATTCCCTGGTCTCCTAATGATACCATGGTTTCTCTGCTTGGAAAGAGCTTCCATCTCTGATAAAATTCTCCTCATCCTTAATCAATCCTTAGTCAAGGGCTTTCTCCTGGTCTTCCCCAATGATCCAGGCTTCCCAGGTGGCAGAGTAGGAAAGAATACGCATCCAATGCAGGAGATGTGAGAGATGTGGGTTCAATCCCTGAGTCGGGAAGATTCCCTGGAGAAGGAAATGGCAACCCACCCCAGTATTCTTGCCTGGAGAAGCCCATGGACAGAGGAGACTGGTGGGCTATAGTCCATGGAGTTGAAAAGAGTCAGACACGACTGAGCAACCAACACACACACCCTAAGGATCCAGGGTAGCTCTTAGCTCCCTCTCTAGGTGATGAGGGAAAGGCCAGCAAAGGGTGGAAGGAGGGGAAGGGGTGAGAAGCTCTGACTGACCAGGCTACCAGCTGATGCTTCTCAAAGCTTAATGTGAATACAGATCACTTGGGGAGAGAGAGGGAGACCAGGTCCTGACTTAGTTGGCCTGGGCTGTGTCAGAGAGTCTGAGTTTCTTTCTTTCTTTTGGCCTGCCCACAGTGCTTGCAGGATCTTAGTTCCCCCATCTGGGGTGGAACCCATGCCCCCTGCAGTGGAAGTGCACCTTCCTAACCACTGGGCCACCAGAGAAGTCCCAGAGTCTGCCTTTTGAACAAGCTCCCAGGTGAGGCCGATGCTGCAGGCCTGGGGGGCCACCTTAAGCATCGGGGCCTGGCCCACATGATTGGCTGGGGAACAGAGGCACTTGGGGTCCAGGTGTGAGTGGCCATCATCAGGGGTATAAGACGGTGGGTGGTGCCTGCCCAGGAGTCACAGTGGGTGGGAGTGGCTTTGTGGGCACCATGGGGCCACGCTCTAGGCTCTTCCTCTGCTTTCTGCTCTGGGGAAGCACAGAGCTCTGCAGCCCCCAGCCCTTCTGGGATGATGAAACTGAGCGCTTCAGGCCATCGAAGCCGCCCACAGTGATGGTGGAGTGTCAGGAGGCCAAGCTGGTGGTCACGGTCGACAAAGACCTTTTCGGCACCGGGAAGCTCATCCGGCCTGCGGACCTCACCCTGGGCCCCGACAACTGTGAGCCGTTAGCCTCTGGGGACACGGATGGCGTGGTTAGGTTTGTGGTCGGGCTGCACGAGTGTGGCAACATCTTGCAGGTGAGGCTTGGCCCCACCTCGGCAGCCCCGGCTTTGGTGGGATGACATGGGAGGGGGCCAGTGATGCAGAGTGTGGGGGCAAGGTGGGGCTAGGGTGGATCCCTTTCATTAGGGGGAGCTGGGTGGGTGGAGCCGCTGAGACCTGAAGCTGGGCCTTGGTGGCGCTGGGGTGAGGGAGTTCCTGCCTCTGGGTGCCAAAGTTGGGGAAGTGGGGTGGAGACCAGAGGTGGCAGACTTTGCACCAGACCGGGCACCCCCACTCTGATTTCTGAGGACTTCTGAACCCCTAGGGGGCAACCAGAAGACAGTCAACATGGGTGGCGGGGGGTGCGTGATGGGTTACTCTGCAGGTAATTCAGCGCTTTCATGGGGCCCTAGAAACTTGTATGGAAGAGGTGAATTTTGAAACCTCAGAAAGCCCAAAAGTCATCACAGGAAAAAACTATTTTGGCGTCCCTCATTCATGTTAATGGCTTTGAAGCCTTGAGTTGAAAGTGGTTTGAGGGCAGGGTCAAAGGGCATCGTGGTTAAAGAGGCTCAAAGTGTGGCTCCTATGGGGGCAGTCTCAAATGGGGGTGTGTGTGCAGGGGGAAAGCTGAGTAATTCAGGCCAGATCGTCCCCCAAGAGGAGGGGCAGAGCCTCGGTAGGAGGGCCCTCCTAGCAAGGGCCAGGGCACTGGCCCAGCGGGTGCACAATTCCTGGATCAACTTCCTGCTGCCCCTCAGAGGGTCTGTCCTCCCCTCCCTTACGCCCCCCACCCAGCTGGCCCTTGGACTCTGGTCTCAGTTTGGCTAGGGGCAGGGCAAGTTCAGCTCCTGGAGTCCTCCTTGGGGGCTCTGGTCTCCGGGTGGTCCCTAGGGCTGGACTTGAAGCCACCTGGACCTCATTTCCCTGGGGAGAGCTTAGGCAAGCCAGAGCTGCTCAGAGTTAAGTAAATTATCCTAACCTAGTAACTCCCAGTCTTAGGGCATCAGAGTCACCCGGGGAGTGGTTAGAACTCCTCATCCCCATATTCCATCTGAAATTGGGATGGAAGTGGGGGCAGACGTCAGTATCTGTAAGATCCACCATGGAGCACAGCTGGGCAGCTTGCCCGGTCTCACCAGATGAGAATCACGTGGGGTTCCGGCGGCTTGCGGGCACCATGCTTGCTTTAATGATGCTCCACTGTCCTGACATTCTTTCCTGTTGGACAAGGAGCCCCACATTTTCCCTTTGCACCGGGTTCCACAAAAATGCAGCTTCTCTACCTGGGGACTCGCTAATGGACAGCTAGGACTCTCCTCTGAAGTTTGAGCGATAAGGGCAGGCTGGGCAGCTGCTCACTGGGAGGGGGGTGTTGGGAGGGGATGCAAATTGCCCAGCAGCACCTGCTGGTGCTCTTCCGGCCTTGGGCAGCCACAAAGCCAGCTTCCCCCTCTGAGATGAGCGTGAGAGTCAGAAGGAGGAGGGTGAGTTAGGTGGTCACCGCTGTGGCAGTGAGTTGAAATTCCTGGAACTTTCTAGCCTCTTCCTAGGGGTTTTCTTGGCCCCCAGGCCTTCCCTGGAAAAGGAAACAGTGTATGTGTCTCGGGGTGGGGGGCAGCAGCTTGAGACAGGAGCTCGCACCCAAGGCCTCTGGTCACAGGGCTTTGCTTGCTGGTGACACGGAGCTGATCCAGACCCCCTGGGCGGTGTCCCTATTTTGCAGTGAAACCAGGTGTGAAGCGGGCGCCTGTGCAGGCGCTCCCACAGGTCAGTGAGTGGGCTTTGAGCCCAGGGCCTGTGGGCTCTCCACTTCCAGCAGCCCCGGCCCCCCAGTCCCTTGCCAGGCACACCTGGGGCAGATGATGCTGGTAGAGTTAACCCCTTCCTTTCCCTCAGGTGACCGACAATGCCCTGGTGTACAGCACCTTCCTGCTCCACAACCCCCGCCCTGCGGGAAACCTGTCCATCCTGAGGACTAACCGCGTGGAGGTCCCCATCGAGTGCCACTACCCCAGGTCTGTGTGGCCGCCCCTGGCCCAGAGGCCCCTCGGCAAGCATGTCAGCCTCCTGGTAGCACCTGGCAGTGAGGCTGTGAGGACGGAGGAAAGGCTGGGGCTGTCGTCGCTGCCCTCAGTCCTGGTGGGGGTGGGCGTGGCCCTGCGGCCTCTGCTCAGAGCCCCTGAAACTGGCCGGCCCACAGCTGCCTCCTGGGGGAAGCTGCAGGGCTGCCCCGCCCCCTCAGTTCAGAAAGGCTCGCTTGGTAGAGGCAGAGGTGGGGTCCAAGCTCTGACCTTGACCATCACAACCTGCACTCTGTAGCTGAGTGAGGGTGGGGGAGGCCCCAGCACGAAGCACGAGCCTGTGACCTTGGAGCATCAAGGGTTGGGGACCGGGTGACTGGCTTACAACTACAAGGCCTGGCCCTGTGTGCTGGGTTGAGTGCAAAGTAAAAGTCGCTCAGTCGTGTCCAGCTCTATGCGACCCCATGGACTGTAGCCCACCAGGCTCCTCTGTCTATGGAGTTCTCCAGGCAAGAATACTGGAGTGGGTTGCCATTCCCTTCTCCAAGAGATCTTCCCAACCCAGCAATCAAACCCAGGTCTCCTGCATTGCAGGCGGATTCTTTGAGCCATCAGGGACGTCTAGGAAGGCTTTGAACTTGACTCTGATCTGGGAGGGGAGATGGTGTTGATACGATGAAGGAACAAGGCATGTGTGGAAGGGCCTCTCCGGACAAGATGCGGGGGGGCGGTGCTCAGGCAGGTGGGCAGACACACCCAGAGGAGGACAGTGTCTCTAGTAGGGCCCAGAGCCACAGGCCAGGTGTGGGCAGCTGCTCGTCTCTTCCTAGGCAGGGCAATGTGAGTAGCTGGGCCATCCAGCCCACCTGGGTGCCATTCAGGACCACGGTGTTCTCGGAGGAGAAGCTGGTTTTCTCTCTGCGCCTGATGGAGGGTAAGCAAGGTGGGCTGGGATGGGTCAACTGTTGGGGGGGCAGAGCTCCGGCAGGCTCTCACCCCCGGCGTGCCTTGCAGAGAACTGGAGCGCCGAGAAGATGACGCCCACCTTCCAGCTGGGAGACAGAGCCCACCTCCAGGCCCAAGTCCACACCGGCAGCCACGTGCCCCTGCGGCTGTTCGTGGACCACTGCGTGGCCACGCTGACGCCTGACTGGAGCACCTCCCCTTACCACACCATTGTGGACTTCCACGGGTGAGGCTGGCCTGCCTCTCCAGGAGACCCTTCTGGGATGTGACCTGTGTCACCTTCCTCTATCTCTAACTGTGTTTTACTTGTTCTCTTCAAAGTTGTCTCGTTGATGGTCTCACCGATGCCTCGTCTGCTTTCAAAGCACCCAGACCCAGACCGGAGATCCTCCAGTTCACAGTGGACATGTTCCATTTTGCTAATGACTCCAGAAACATGGTAATGGCTTAATAGCCTGGAATAAGCCTGAACTCTTAGGGTCAGGCGGACCAGGCTTCCTAAGCTGGTGCGGTCACTCACGAGCTGTTCCCTTAAGCAGTGATCTGATTAGTTCTGCCCTATCCTAGTAACTTAGCAAGTAGATAAAGCCATGATCTCCAGTGAGATCTTTGGGAACACATAGGCCTTAAGAGAGGGGTAGAAAATCTATGTGGGTTGGAGTGAGAAAATCCACGAAGGATGGAATGAGTCAGGGATCCTGGAAACGGAACAAGGTAGAGCTGGAACCCAGGAGACTCAGCTGACAGTTCACATCAGATGCTGATACTGCATCAGCAATGCAATATCTGGTGACCAGGTCACTGACATTATCCTCACCAAGGTCAGCAGGACTGGAACCCAGATGGGCTGAGTAAAGGAGTTCATCAGAGCAGGTGGCAGCCTTTCTGGAGGATTTCTAGAAGGGGCAAGGGAAGCAGGTACGAACTTTTCATACTAGTTAGCCTCTCAAACTCGAACATAGGCTAGATCAGTGGCTGCTTGAACCCTGGTTTACCAGCATCACCTGGTGGGTTGAACTAGATCACTGAGCCCATACCCTCCAGGGTTTGGTTCCATAGACCTGGAGTGGAGCCTGGCACCTGCATTCCTAACAAGTCTTCAGGTGCTGTTGATGAACCACTAAGCTAGGAAGCTCAGCTTGACACTAAAGGGGGCGAGGCGGGAGGGAGCTAAAATTTGGACCCCATGTGATGACCGTGGCAGGAAGAATAGGTGGGACTGGCAGCTAGCCAGAAAGTGCTGGTAGAATCTTACAAACCAAGACGCTTTTATTTTTCAAATATTTTATTTTTGGCTGTGCTGGGTCTTCGTTGTGGGCTCTAGAGTAGGGGGCTCGGTAGTTGCGGCACACCGGCTTGGTTGCCCCGCAGCGTGTGGGACCTTCCCCGACCAGGGATCAAACCCGTGTCCCCTGCATTAGCAGGTAGATTCTTAACCGCTGCACCACCAGGGAAGCCCTCAAGCAGCTCTTAAGTGCATTTTCCTGAGATAGGAATGGAAGGATGGGAATTCGGGATAGCTGGTCAGGAAGGAACAGTGATTAAAGCAAGGATTTCCAGCTCTGGCTCTTGCACTAACCACCTGGAAAGATCATCAAAATACTGATTTAATCAGCCCATATATTTTCACTCAACTGGGGTAGGGTCTGACATGAACTTTCCCATTCCATTAAAACCTGCAAATATGTGGAGAAAGGATTTCAAAGCAAATAGCTACGTACCTACCATCTAGGTTCTGTTAGTGTTTTATGCCATGCCTAGTCACTGGTCTCTATTTACAAATGCATCAAAAACCACTTAAGTTCTCTAACAAGCAGCTAGGCTTACAGAGCACTGAGCCAGAGGCCTACGTGGCTGGGTGGCATTGAGAGGCGAGCAATGGGAAATTTGTAGATGAGCACACAGATGCTACTTCACCTCGCCTGAGAACAGGAGTGCTTTGCTACAGCCGGTGATGAAAGGTGCAACCGAAGCTACTGGGTGTTGTCCTGAAGCTTTGTAATCGCAGGTCGTGTGTTTGAATGGGGCTGGGGAGAAAGACGAGATGAGGGAAGGGTCCTAGTCCCCATATCGATGACCTTGTGGGTCTTAAGGTAGAAGATTCTGTTGGGGTAGGGTGTTGACCTCACAGGTGGTCCAGTGGAAGGAGACGAGGCTTCACACAGGTGCTGGCCATCACGGGCGACACCTGAGGCAGCATCTGCATATCTGAAGATGGGATGGTACCTAAAGACCAGAGGAGGATCCTGATCAAGGGAAGGCAGCCTGAACTCTGGGAGAGCTCTCCCTCAAAGGTGGGCAGGTGGCTGGGCCAGCTGTGGCTCGAGTACAGGGGAGATGGACTCTTACTCAACAGCTAATGAGGAACCGCTCCGGGGATCTGAGGCCCCAGTTAGCATCATCTGGGAAGAAGCTGAGGCTCAAGGCAGTTCCCTTCCTGGAATAGGGATGCTAAAGGACCAGGAAGCGCTTCTCTGGGTTGTGAGAAGGGGTGGAGTCAGACAATCGGGAGTGCAGCCTGGCTGATTCAAGTTTCCGAAAGGGTTTCCCTGCTGGTGCATTCAGCCACTAGATGGTGGCCACAGCTTGTGGTTCTGTACGCCGAAGGCTTCAGGACAGGTAGCTGGTGGTCAAGTGCCTTGGCAGGGCGTGTGTGGGGTGTGGGACCCCCAGAGTATGAGGGGGACCTCTGGTTGTGGATCCCTCTACCAAGTAGGCCCTGGGCTGACCTGAGCTCTGGTCTTGTCAAAATTCCTCCCATTCCAGCAGCCAAGTTGGATTTTGTTCCCACTGGGCTTGATTCCCTGTTCCTAAGGTTTTGATTTAATGAGGCCCTGGGGGTGAGACACAGCTGAGATTGGAGAAGTGTGAGAGAGTCTAGGAATAAAGCTGATGGGTTGGGTTCTAATTCAGAATCCAATTTGCAACTTGCTCTGGACTTGTAGGCAAGCTGATCTCTGAATCTGCATCCTCTTGTCTCTAAAGTGGGCTTCCCCCGCCTCAAAGGCTAAGGGTTATTGTAGAACTGGCTTACCAGTCACTGAGCTGCCTAGAACTTTGGTAATAGCTGCTCTTATTTCCAGATATATATCACCTGCCACCTGAAGGTCACTCCGGTTGACCGAGTCCCGGACCAACTAAACAAAGCCTGTTCCTTCAGCAAGTCCTCCAACAGGTAAGGAGACCAGACTGGGGTGGAAGACCAGCCACCCTTGCTCATGCTGATTTTTCCCCAATGTGCTCACTATTAGCAAACTGCTTCCTGCAGGCAGCACAGCTGTCTAACTTCCTGTATTTCACTCGCAGGTGGTCCCCGGTTGAAGGCCCCACTGACATCTGCCGATGCTGTAGCAAGGGGCGCTGCGGCATTTCAGGCCGTTCCATGAGGCTGTCCCACCGGGAGGGCAGGCCTGTTCCCCGAAGTCGCAGGCACGGTAGGTCTCGGGAGGTCCCTCCCCTCAGAGGCACCAGCTGTTGCCTTAGGGTGACAGTCCTTTTCTTGTTCCCCATTTAAAGCTGCTTAGCCCTAGGGGATGGCTTCCTGGGTGGTGCTAATGGTAAAGAAACTGCCTGCCAAAGCAAGAGACATAAATGATATGGATTCTATCCCTGGGTGGGGGAAGATCCCCTGGAGAAGGGCATGGCAACCCACTCCAGTATTCTTGCCTGGAGAACCCTTGGGCAGAGGAGCCTGGCGGGCTATAGTCCATGGGCTCCCAAAGAGTCAAACCCTACTGAAGGGACTTAACATGCATTTCTAGGGGATACCATCTCAGAGCTAAGTGGCAGAGGTTCCAAGCCCCCACCTGATGTTGGCCAGGGCCATTCTGCAGTCATCCTGGGATCCTGACACAGTCAGGGGGTTATTAAGTTTCTCAGTCGTGTCCAACTCTTTGCAACCCCATGGACAATAGCCCGCCAGGCTCCTCTGTCCATGGGATTTCCCAGGCAAGAATACTGGAGTGGGTAGCTGTGCCTTCCTCCAGGGGGTCTTCCTAACCCAAGGATTGAACCCATGTCTCCTGCGTTGGCTAGAGATTCTTCACTGCAGAGCCACCAGGGCAGCCCATAATCCTGGGTCCGGGAGACTAATGCAGCAGCTAGAACTAAACCTACCGGTTCAGCCCGTTGAGCAGAACAAACCCCTCACCCGATTCCTGGCTTGGGGACTCGGGTAACCCTCGGATGTCTTGTCTTTCAGTGACGGAGGAAGCAGATGTCACCGTGGGGCCGTTGATCTTCCTGGGGAAGATGATTGACCGTGGCGTGGAAGGGCCCACCTCCTCTCCCCCTCTGGTGATGCTGGGCTTAGGCCTGGCTACTGTGACCTTGACTCTGGCTGCCATTGTCCTGGGTCTCACTGGGAGGCGTCGGGCTGCTTCTCACCCCATGTGCCCTGTGTCTGCTTCCCAATAAAATAAGAAAGTGAACTCGGTGTGGAGCAGTGACTAGATGGGGGTGAATTGGGAGTGGCTGTGTAGGGGCAGAGAGCAGACAATAACCGAGTCATGGGTTCAAACAGTGAAATCAAAGTACCACTGAGTCTTTAGTGAATCTGTATGGGCTTGTCTGGTGGTTCAGTGGTAAAGACTCCGCCTGCCAATGCAGGAGATGAGAGTTCAATCCCTGGGTTGGGAAGATCCCCTGGAGGGGAGGGTATGGCTGTCCATTCCAGTATTCTCACCTGGAGAATCCCAGAGACAGAGGAGCATGGCAGGCTACAGTTCATGGGGTTGCAAAGAGTCTAACACAACTTGGCGAGTAAACAAAGAGAGAGGCCAGGATTGTTGGTGAAGACAAGCCTGTTTCCTGGCTTTGGGCAACGCGTCCTTCCTTGGGCCAAGGCTCGCTTGTTCAGGGGCAATTATAACCCCGTGTCTCCAGTGAACCCAAAATGAGAGATGTTGGGGGCTGAAGTGGGGTGGGCCCTGCCCCACTTCTAGGCTGGCAGAGGGTCCTGGCTCTGGGCCTCGTGGATCTGGTGCAAGGAGTAGGGGCAAGGAGGAAAGGACTTCTAGTCTCTTTCTCTAGTGGTGGCTGACAGAAAGCCACAAGTCTGTGGGCTAGAAGCTCGAAGGCCATAGGTGATGGCAGAGGGCAGAGCTCATCTTGAGAGCTGAAGCTGCTGTAGAGGAGCCCCGCTGGGATGTGGGGGTGCTGTGGTCTCGGTTCACTTCAGTCACTCAGTCGTGTCCAACTCTGCGATCCCATGGACTGCGGTATGCCAGGCCTCCCTGTCCATCACCAACTCCCGGAGCTTGCTCAAACTCATGTCCATTGAGTTGGTGATGCCATCCAACCGTCTCATCTTCTGTTGTCCCCTTCTCCTCCTGCCTTCAATCTTTCCCAGCATCAGGGTCTTTTCTAATGAGTCAGTTCCTCGCATCAGGTGGCCAAAGTATTGGACCTTCAGCATCAGTCCTTCCAATGAATATACAGGATTGATTTCCTTTAGGATGGATTGGTTGGATCTCCTTGCAGTCCAAGGGACTCCCAAGAGTCTTCTCCAATGCCACAGTTCAAAAGCATCAATTCTTAGGTGCTCAGCTTTCTTTATAGTCCAACTCTCACATCCATACATGACCACTGGAAAAACCAAAGCTTTCACTAGACGGACCTTTGTTGGCAAAGCAATGTCTCTGCTTTTTAATACGCTGTCTAGGTTGGTCATAGCTTTTCCTCCAAGGAGCAAGCATCTAGCCACTAGCTGTGGGTGCTTCAGGGCTTCCTGTGATGGACAGGAGCTGCCTCTCCGCCTCCCCCGCTTTCCTCACTCCCTTCACGGGCCACCGCCTCTAGGGCTGCTCAGCAAGAGAAGGGCGCCCAGGAAGCTTGTGGCCCCTCTCCAGGGGAGGTGGCCATGCTCTTTCTGCTGAGGGCTGTGATGTCCCTACCTTGCACTGGCCCTTAGCTGCCTCCAACCTCGTCCCCAGCTGTGACTCCTCACTGGGTGAAGATCACTGTGGAATCCCAGCCTTGCTAGTCACCTGCTGTGAGCCCTGAGCACCCTTGGGGGCCACATGGGGCTGGTTC
This sequence comes from Bubalus bubalis, assembly GCF_019923935.1. Classification (NCBI taxonomy): domain Eukaryota; kingdom Metazoa; phylum Chordata; class Mammalia; order Artiodactyla; family Bovidae; genus Bubalus; species Bubalus bubalis. Next base: position 7,837,827 of record NC_059180.1, on the reverse strand, counting down.
CAGCTGGGCAGGGCTATTGAGGCATAAACTGATTGGAGCCAATGGCACTTAAAAACATTAAGAGCAAGAGTTTGTGATTCTGGGTCTCAGAAGTAGAGGAAGGCCTAGATCCTTGCTCCTCTCTTGTTGGTTTTCTTTCAGGGTTTTTAAAAATTTGTTTTTGGTTGCACTGGGTCTTCATCACTGCACACAGGCTTTCTCTACCTGTGCCAGCAGAGGGCTACTCTCTAGTTGGAGTGCATGGGCTTCTCATTGCAGTGGCTTCTCTTTTTGTGGAGCGCGGGCTTCAGTAGCTGCCGCGTGAAGGCTCAGTAGTTAGGGCACACGGGCTTAGCTGCTCCACAGCATGTGGAATCTTCTGGACCAAGGATTGAGCCCGTGTTCCCTGCATTGACACACAGATTCTTAATGACTGTACCACCAATGAAGTTCATGTGTTTTTCTTGTTTTGTTTTGTTTTTTATAAACACCACTGGGCATCACCTGGGGATTGTGGGAAAGGCAGAGTTTGGGACCCCATTCCAGACCTAAGACTCTGCGTCTCAACAAAATCCCCAGCTGATTCTGGGCCAAGGGATTTACCTCAAGAAGGAATCTGCCTCCCTTTCTATCAGGTATGCTATATAAGGGGAAAAGAGACTTGGAGTAGGAAGGGTGGGCTTCCTGGAGGTGGTGATCCTGGAGTAAACCCTCAAAGATCAAGCAGGTCCTAGCCGGGCAAAATGGGGAGGTGGGTATGAAGGGAAGAGAGGACAGGGAGAGCATGGGCTCTGATGGATTGGAGGGCCTGGATGTCCAGTAAGGGGGAGAGTAGAGAGGGAGGCCATGTAGGGCTGATGACAGGAAGAAGAGCCACCGAAGGGCCGAGTGCCATGGATGGACTATCCCTGTTGGGGAGATCAACTGAGCAGCGGAGTACAGTCCGGGGGCAGACAGAAAGCCGGCCATGGTCAGGTTGGCAGTTCCCTTCATCTGTAAGATGGCACTGTCTGCAGATTAACAGTGCATTGCTGGAATCCTGGTCAGGACCCCTGGGCCAGGCGACCGGTCTCACATTCCACCTAGCTCCACCCCTGCCTGAGCCCGCTTCCTCCTGCTAAGCTTTATCTTGTTTCAGGTAGGGGAGCTCTCAACTTCAGGGTTATGGGAAGGATTCACGTGACGCTTGGAACGCAGTGTGCATTCAGAGCTGTTCTCCAGAAAGATTACTCCCAGGACCCCTGGGGGGCTGTCCCTGCCGCAGACACCTACGGGTTACTTGTCCTCATGGTCCCGGGTATTGCAACATCTCAGGAACTCATCTCTCATTCAGCTTCTGTTGTCCTCAGAGGAAGTGGCTGGGTCTGGTGTGGGGAGGAAGTGTGCTGAGGATGTGACCCTGAGTGTCAGCCCCAGGCAGTTCCCGGGGGGCCTCAGCTCAGTGAGCGGAGACACTGGCCTCCAGCAGTAATGTCAGAGGACCCTGCCTGCCCGCCTCAAGGTGGAGCTTCCTTGGGAAAGGGAGGAAAGTGGCAGGCACGCAGGTCCCTGGTGTTTGTTTGGGGAAGCATCCTATTATATGCTGGGAAACCCTGGGTGAATCAACAGTTTGAAGGTTTAAAACTTCACCCAAAGTCACGCGTAGCACATTCTGGGGGCTCCAGCTGCCCCTTGCTTGCCCTTTTGGGAAATCCCACACACTGTTGCCTGGACCAGCCTGCAGCCCCAGCCCACAGGCATTCCCTGCTGGTAAAACATTTAGAAAAATAAGACCACTTAATCTTAAATTTTTGCCTTCCTGATAGCCAGGGGGAAAAGGGCGATATGAGGTATGTTAAAGAACAATAAAGAAAAAAATCATGATACCACAAATGTAAAATAAAAAAGTGTCGAAGATCTTGTTTTAACTCATTCATTGAGGGTAAGTGCAAGACGTAAAAAAGTGGTTCAAAAGAGAATCAGGAAAAAAAGAAAAAGAAAACAAAAGAGAATTAAAAAAAAAAACAGATTTACAAAGGCAAGCAGGAATGCAGACATGAATTTGCTGATAGAGGCAAAAATGGCTTCCACAGACAGAAGTCAATAACATCCCTCTGGATAAGAGTTATTTGTATTACTATCGGTTTTGTAAAAGGAAAGGCACAGATTCAAAGAATCAGGTAACCGAGCGTTTTCTAACACCTTTTCAGATTAACTTTCTGCCTATTTCAAGGTCTTTTGGGGGCTTCCCTGGTGGCTCAGACAGCAAAGAATCTGCCTGTAATACAGAAGACCCAAGTTCAATCCCTGGGTCAGGGAAGATCTCCTGGAGAAGGGAATGATTACCCACTCCAGTATTCTTCCCTGAAGAATCCCATGGAGAGAGGAGCCTGGCGGGCTACAGTTCATGGGGTTGCACAGAGTGGGACACAATTGAGTGACTTTCATTTCACTTTCAACGCCTTCTACAATTTTTCCTGACAGGTGTGAGATTTATCACGTATTTTTTTTCCCAATAGATTCTGAGCAACTCCTAAGGGCTAATGGAAATTTTCAGGAGGAGGTAGGATATCACCAGAAAGATAACCCACTGTCTACCAAGGGACCACCTGCCCTCAGCCTTCAGGCTAGGGCACCTGAGTTTGTCCACACATCACAGTGGATCCCTTCTCTTTATCTTTTTTCCCTTTGGCTGCACTGTATGGCATGTGGAATCCTAAGTTCCCTGACCAGGGATTGAACCCATGCCCACAGAAGTGGAAGCTCAGAGTCTTAACAACTGGACTGCCAGAGAAGTCCCTGATCCCTTCTCTCGGGTAACTCAAGATCCCAAATGAATGTAAAAAACAAAATTCAACTGAGTAAATTTAAAGACCTTATTGGCTTCATTCAACAATTCATGAGTTAGGCAGCACTCCGTCTAGCAAATAGAAAGGACCTCCAAACAGCTGTACAAAATGAAAGCCTTTTATAGGCAGAAGAGGGTGGGAAGAGGAAGTTTTGAGCAGAGTGGGTTATTTCAGGGAAAGTTACCCTCCTATTATGGGGCACAAAGTGTCTATGGGGCGAATCACTTCACTGATACGTGCGTGTTCGTCATTCAGTTGTGTCCAACTCTTTGGGACCCCAAGGACTGTAGCCCACCAGGCTCCTCTGTTCATGGGATTCTCCAGGCAAGAATACTGGAGTCGGTAGCCAGGATTCTGGAGATCAATGGGAAGCCTGATCTTGCCATTCCCTTCTCCAGGGGATCTTCCCGATCCAGGGATCAAACCAGGGTCTCCTGCGTTGCAGGCAGATTCTTTACCATCTGAACCACCACTGGTACTTGCTAGGTAATTCCAGATTGACTGGTTAAATGAGAGGCTGGTTAAAGGATTATTTTCCTGGGAGAGGCTGAAACTGCAATTAGTTATTAAGTCTTGGTTTGCTGTTGTGGGGCTTAGCACAAGTGAGTCGATTTTGGGCCTGTTCGATCTCTCTCTCTCTGTTTTCTTTCTCTCTTTTCTCTTTTTCTCTTTCTGACACTAGGGTGCCAGAGCATTACTTTATAATCAAAACAATAACTGTGGAACGGGGGCCAGAGGTCAAGTGTGATTGCTTTGATTTAAAACAAACATCTCCAATGTATTAACTCTGAGTACACATTAGTTATTTCAGACTGGCAGCAAGGGAAGTAGCAAGGACAAAGCAGTTCATCAAATCGTGTTCCAAGGGACTGGGACTTACATAAGACAATGCTTTCGGTGGAGACAGCTTCCCACCTCAGGGCTGCAAAGCCATCATGCTCTTGTAGGCTGTGTAGATCACACCTGGATCCTGAGCCTGCACCATTGCCCAGAGATGCCAAGTGCTGCCTATTAATCAGAAATAATGAGCAAGGCAGCTGTGGCTTCTAATCACACAAGCCCTCCGGAGTATCAGATGGAGGCCAATTAGCTGAGGCACCAGGCAACAAAATTCTGCCTTCCCAAGCAAAACATCAGAAAGGGCTTGATCCCCTCAGCAGCATCCCTGGGCTCTACTGTCTTGCCTTTTCCCAGGTTTACGTTGATCTTTTCTTGCTCCAGGGTGAGCTGGAGGCTGATTCCAGGGTTGGAGCTTTCAGAAGTAGTAAACACTGACACCTGGAGTGGAGTTGAAGGACTTTATTTTTTTGGCCACATCACTTGACATGTGAGATCTTAGTTCCCTGCCAGGGGTTGAACTGGTTGCCTCCCGGAGTAGACGGTCAGAGTCTTGACGACTGGACCACAAGGGAAGTCCGACCATTAATTAATTTATTTTTAGGCTATTTTATTTCTTTTGGCCACACCCCATGGCATTGGGCTCTTAGTTCCCCAAGCAGGGATCGAACCTGCACCCCCTCCATTGGAAGTGCAAAGTCTTAACCACTGGACCACCAGGAAAGTTCCCCTTACCCCGACTTTATTTTTTAATCTAAGTTCCTTTGGCCACCACCACTCCCCCACCTATGGCCACCTCACTCATTCTCAGCTGCTTGTGTGCGTGCGTGCTGAGTTGCTTTGGTCGTGTCTGACTCTGTGCGACCCCATGGACTGTGGCCAATCTCCTCTGTCCATGGGATTCTCCAGGCGAGAATAGTGGAGTGGGTTGCCATGCCTTCCTCCAGGGGATCTTCTTGACCCAGGGATCGAACCCGCATCTCTTATGTCTCCTGCATTGGCAGGCAGGTTCTTTACCATTAGTGCCACCTGGGAAGCCCCTCCATTGCTTAGGAACCCTCAAAGGTCTGTGGGAGGCACAAATGCCGGTCTCTGAGACATTAGAAAAAAAGTCTTTCCTTCTGGGCAGATGATTAAGGACAGAGCGTCTGCCAGGAATGTTTCAGCTCCCACAGGGCATACCTAAACTACCCTACTGTGTGCGTGTGTCGGGGGGAAGTCTCATATTTTTGTGATAGAAAAAATTAGCATTGAAAATTGGCATTTCCATCTCCAGGGGATATTCCTAACCGAGGGATCGAGCCTGTGTCTCCTGTGTCTCCTGCATTACAGGCAGATTTTTTACCGCTGAGCTATCAGGGAAGCCCGAATATATAGTAAATAAAATAAAAATCTTCAGCTCATCTGTTACCTTCTTGGAACATCTTAGGTTTCCTTACAGAAAAATCTCTGCTGACAAGCCTGTGTGTGCATTTTAAACACACACATACACACACACCAGTATTCACTGCAGACTATTTACAATAGCCAGGACAGAGAAGCAACCTGACTGTTCATTGACAGAGGAATGGATAAAGATGTGGTACCCACTTACAGTGGAATAGTGTGCTCTGTGCTCAGGCATTCAGTTGTGTCCTATCCTTTGGAGCCCTTTGGACTGTAGCCTGCCAGGCTCCTCTGTCCATGGGATTTTTTGGGTAAGATTACTGGAGTGGGTTGCCATTTTCTCCTCCAGGGGATCTTCCCAACCGAAGGATCAAACCGGCATGTCTTGCATCTCCTGCAATGCAGGCAGATTCTTTACCCACCAAGCCATCAGGAAAGCCCAGTTGAATATTACTCAGCCACAAAAAAGGATGAAATAATGCCATTTGCAACATGGATGGACCCAGAGATTGTCATACTGAGTGAGGTAGGTCAGACAAATATATGATATAGCTTATATGTAGAATCTAAAAAATGGCACTAAGGAACTTATTTATACAACAAAAATAGAGTCACAGATGTAGAAAACAAACATGGTTATATGGGGAGGGGTGAAGGGGGCATAAATTGGGAGGTTGGGATTGACATATACATACCAGCATATATAAAATAAATAGCTAATAACCTACTGCATAGCACAGGGAACTCAATACTCTGTAATGACCTATATGGGAAAAGACTCTGAAAAGAATGAATATATGTATGTGAATAGCTGATTCACTTTGGTGTGTACCTGCAGCTAACAAAATATTGTAACTCAACTACACACCAATAAACACACACACACACAAATAAGTACCTACTCTACTATAACCCTCTGCTCTGAGAGCTCCTTTTTTACTTAACACTAGATCTCAGCTCGGAGAAGGCAATGGCACCCCACTCCAGTACTCTTGCCTGGAAAATCCCATGGGCAGAGGAGCCTGGTAGGCTGCAGTCCATGGGGTCGAGAAGAGTCAGACACGACTGAGCGACTTCACTTTCACTTTTCACTTTCATGCATTGGAGAAGGAAATGGCAACCCACTCCAGTATTCTTGCTTGGAGAATCCCAGGGATGGGGGAATCTGGTGGGCTTCCATCTACGGGGTCTCACAGAGTCGGACATGACTGAAGTGACTTAGCAGCAGCAGCAGCAGCAGCAGATCTCAGCTACCAGTTCCGTCAGCACCTGTGAGTCTTCCTCATCCTTTCTGCCTAGCATCCCAGGGTCATTTAACCAGCCTCCTTCTGCTGCGTGTATTGGCTTCAAGTTCAGTTTGCAAGTGGTCCATCCAGTTTCCCTCATTTCCAGCTTCTCGAGGGACATCTTGCTGTGACCTCAGGACACAGCACACTTACTTTCTCCTGCCTAAAAACTCAGAGTCCCTGTCCCCACTTTCTCCTGCCTAAAAACTCAGAGTCCCTGTCCCCACTTTCTCCTGCCTAAAAACTCAGAGTCCCTGTCTCCCCTTCTCCCTCTTGCTGCTGCCCTATTTTGCCTCTTTTCACAACCGGAACTCTTCATTTTTCCCCAAATAAAAATAGTCTTTCCTTTCAGGTTATAAAAATGGAAACTATTCTTTGGGACACACTCAAATGTTACAGGAAAAGTACAAAGAAAGTGACTATCACCTGCTATTCCCACCTTTCGGAGGTCACCGGGTTGGCTCTCGTCCTCCAAAGAGCAGGCGGCCACGGGCATCCTTATGGAGATGGCGTCATCCCCCCTGTGCGGGTTTATCCTCTTCGGTCCTCTCAATCCCCCCCTCACATGTGTGGAACACAAAGATGGCTCTTGGAAGAGCCGCCTGTACTCCCAGGCGTTCCTAACCTCCATGACTTCAATTCCTGTCTCTCAGTGGAAACCGCTGTGCGGTCACTAATGGCCTTCCTGTGCTAAGTCAGAAGTTTGGGACTTTTCTGAATGTCAGCCGGTTGACTGAAAAATGAGGGAGCCCCAGATAGGGAAGCAGGAGCCCTGGGTTCTGGGATGGGCTCCCCACCCGGGGACCAGCAGGTTGGGCCTCTCAGAATGTCTGCCATCACTGAGCACCCCCTTCATGGGACCCTTGTCTTGGATCTAAGCCATCATGCGCACCCTGTGTCCCCAAGTCCAGCCTCTTCCCCAGACATTTCTGCCTCTCATCTGTTCTTCAGAAGTCAGCATTCCTCAGGGAATACCCTGGCAGTCCAGTGGCTAGGACCCCACAGTCCTGCATGCTGTGGGGAGAGGTCCAAAAAAAAGGGAATAACATCCATCTCGTTGAGAGGATTCACTGAGGTGACGCATGTCCAGTGCTCAGCACCTACTAGGTGCCTTAGACGTCCTGTGGATGATTATGGCTCAGGTAACTGAGGCTCTGAGAGGGGAAGGGACGTGTCCTATTCTAATCTGTAGCCACTTCAGGCATCTAGTATAAATCGCAGGTAAAACGCTACCCTTCTTTCCTCTATGGAGAGCTGGCTCTGGGCATAACTGGGAGACCCTGACGTCAATGCCTTCCTAGGCTCAAGACCAGTGTCCTCTAAGTCAGCTCCTGGGCGGTAAGAGGTCCTGCCCTAGGGTACCAGAAACTAGGCCTGCTGCAGGTACTCCTTCTCTTCCTTCACTAGTTTTGTTTTGTTTTTTTTTTTTTTTTAATTTTATTTTATTTTTAAACTTTACATAACTGTATTAGATTTGCCAAATATCAAAATGAATCCGCCACAGGTTTACATGTGTTCCCCATCCTGAACCCTCCTCCCTCCTCCCTCCCCATTCCATCCCTCTGGGTCGTCCCAGTGCACCAGCCCCAAGCATCCAGTATCGTGCATCGAACCTGGACTGGCAACTCGTTTCATACATGATATTTTACATGTTTCAATGCCATTCTCCCAAATCTTCCCACCCTCTCCCTCTCCCACAGAGTCCATAAGATTGTTCTATACATCAGTGTCTCTTTTGCTGTCTCGTACACAGGGTTATTGTTACCATCTTTCTAAATTCCATATATATGCATTAGTATACTGTATTGGTGTTTTTCTTTCTGGCTTACTTCACTCTGTATAATAGGCTCCAGTTTCATCCTTCACTAGTTTTGATTAGATTATGTAAAGATATTCAATTAGAGTCCAAGATTCAGAGAACTCTGAACCCCCTGGAACTGTATGTAAAATGTACGTGTGTATACGTGTGAATGTATCCGAGCATTTTTCTGGGAACAATTTTCTTTAGCTTTGTAAAGGAAGTCTGTGATCCAAAATATTAATCATTAGCCTGGTTTAAGCCTCATCACTTTTGACCTGGACTACAGCCTAAGCCTCCAAACTGGTCTCCCCACTCCTTTCTCAATCCTCCACCCACCACAAGGGTATCCTTCTAAAGTGCAATGCTGCCTCTCTTTCCCCTGCTTAAATCCTTCCATTGACTCCAGTGGACTAAATTTCTTGCGTGATATTTAGAGTCCTTCATAATCTCACCCAGCCATTTTCCCATATCCTGCCACACCCTGATCCATTTTCTCTGTCCTCACCCCGTCCATGTACCTATTCTCTGCCTTGGCTACACAGAACATTTCATAGCTTCCTGAATGCATCAGGCACTTTCTCATCTCTCATCCTTTGCAAATCTTTCCCTGTATTCCATTTGACAAACCCCTATTCAGGCTTCAAAATCCAATTCTAGTGTCACCTCCCTTGCAATGTCTTCCTGACATCCCCTCTTCCTGCAATTAGGCACCCCTTCTATGCTCTTACTCCTTTATCACATTTATCACACTAGATTGCAGTTGTGTGTTTAAGTGTTTGTCACCCAAGTAGGTATGAAGCTCTCCTGGGATGCACCCAAGTAGGTACAAAGCTCTTTTTTTCTTAGAAGAAAACCTATGACCAACCTAGGCAGCATATTAAAAAGGAAAGACATTACTTTGCCGACAAAGGTCGGTCTACTCAAAGCTATGGTTTTTCCAGTAGTCACGTATGGATGTGAGAATTGGACCATAAACAAAGCTGAGCGCTGAAGAATTGATGCTTTGGAGCTGTGGTGTTGGAGAAGAATCTTCAGAGTCCCTTGGGCAGCAAGGAGATCAAACCAGTCAATCCTAAAGGAAATCAGTCCTGAATATTCATTGGAGGGACTGATGCTGAAGCTGAAGCTTCAATACTTTGGCCACCTGATGCGAAGAGCTGACTCATTGAAAAGACCCTGATGCTGGGAAAAATTGAAGGCGGGAGAAGGGGACACAGGATGAGATGTTGGATGGCATCACTGACTCAATGGACATGAGTTTGAGTAAACTCCGGGAGTTGGTGATGGACAGGGAAGCCTGGCGTGCTGCAGTCCATGGGATCGCCAAGAGTCGGACACAACTGAGCGACTGAACTGAACTGAACCGAACAGGTGCGCTTCGGGCTCGGCCCCGCCCCCCTGCTGCCCCGCCGGAACTACGTTTCCCAGAAGGCCCAGCGTCTTGGGCATGCGCACTGGAACCCGAGGAAGCTGCGACGCCGAGTTTCACTCAGGCTGCCTCCTCGTTAGAGTGGGAGCTACAGCCGGAGCAGTGCCCAGGCCGAAGCGGAGCTGCCGTCTGAGCCTGGCGGTGTCCTCCGCTCGCCTGCCTCGCTCTCTTCAGTCTCGGTGAGAGGGGCGGCCCGGGCCACCTGCTCGTCGCCTAGGGCTGGGGTCCCGGGGACGCGGGGGAGACCTAGCTGAGCTGGGACCGGAAGGGGGCGGGCGTGGGCGTGAGGGAGGGTTGGGCCGGGCTGGAGAGGCGCTCCGGGGTGAGGTCCCAGGGGGATTGCGGGGACCGGGCTCCGGGTGGAGGTCCCCGGGGGCGGGAGTTGAGGGCATTGAGAGACGCCCGCAGAGCTTTAGGACCGGACGGGGTGGGGAGCGGGAACGCCGAAGGGCTGGCAAGGGGAGGGGCGCAGACCCTGAGAGTTTGGCCCGTCGGGAGGAGAGTACCCTTTCGCACAGGATCCGGAGGAGGCGGCGGCGGGGCCACCGGGCTGCCCTAGTGAGGGTGTGGGTCCTGCTGGGATCTGCCTCCGGGTGGACGGGTCCCTGGAGCCGGGGGCTGTACTTCTGAGGAGTTCGCTTAACTAACTCCGCTCTCTTCTTCTCAAGTAAGGTCCGCCTTCCAGGAAGTGCCTCTTTTCTGGGACCCTGGCTCACTTTTGCGGGGTGCCAGTAGCTTACGCTGTGAAGAGGACTTAGAAGACTTCCCTCCCCCTTTGCCCCAGAAACTACCCTTTCTCAAGTCAGCTACTGTCCTCCACACTGGTTCCTCTTCCCTAAGTGCCAGTAGCCGTGGAAATACTGTGTGCATAGACGCTTGGCCGCTTAAGAAACTCAAAATATTTCTGCGTGCTGTCGTAGCTCGTCTAGAGTTCTAGAAGGTGGTCTTTCTGGTAATCAGGCTTTACTTAAACCATCTGGGTAACTGTAGCTAGGCTTCTTGTTCATTCACTGTGTGACCTTGGCAAACTTTTATGTTCTGTGGTTTGTTGATTTCTTGGATGCTCACAAAGCAAACTGGCTTACAAAATCCTTTCAGGCCTTTCTGTGGAAGGGCTTTTTTTTTTCTTCCCCTAACTAGCCCCTTGATTATTGAGTGGGCAGAGGGAGACTACTGTACCTTCTGCTGTGCCCAGGCTGTTGGAAAATAAATCTGGTGGTTTCCAGTCCCCAGCCACAGCACACAGACCCAACATCTGTGCATTCGTTTTCACTAACTGCTGTTTCCCAATTTAAAACCCGATCGTCTTCTTCCTTGTTGGCAAAGGTGCCTTGGAATTTGTGTCGCTGAGTCAGCAAGCCTTTCAGATTTGCCCGATTTTTGTTGTTTGCGTTTTCTATCAAGATGGGAATCCACACAAGTCATTCCTCCTAAGGATCTGGTATCTTCATCAAAAGGCACGGTTTGTGCCAGCTCTCCACAGAGAAAAGGTGAGAGCCACAGGGACTTCACGTCGCTGCTTTTCCAATCTGGTTTTCAGTAGAGAAAGTGCAGACTGGGGAGGGGGAAATTTGAGGTCCCCAGGATCAAAGTGAGCCCTGGGAGTGGATTGTTGATTGCCTCCTGTCTCAGATAAATTCAGGTGGCTTCTTGCCAACAGCTTCTCCTGTTTAACCAGTCTTAGAAGCTACTTTCTGTTTTCACACATGCATTATGAGATGAAGGACACGAGTCAGGATTTCTGCATCGAAAATTTTAATTTCCTTGGTCACTTGAACCTTTACTGGGTGCTTCCTTTTGGTCAGGCCCCCTGCTTGGTGCTGAGCGTGCAGTGACCAGCCACAAAAGCTCTGTCTTCCAGGAGCTCATCATTTAGTGGGAAAGGTAAAGAAACCATAGACAGCAACAAAGCATTGTCGGTGTGATACATATGGAGGAGTGGGTAATCACAGGCAGAGCCCACCCCACCCCCACCCTTGCCCAGAAGGGAAGGTCCAGAAGGCTTCGAGAACGTGAGAGCCAAAGTGAATTGTGAAGAAGGAGTAGGACCCAGGAAGTATGGGACAAGCCAGGCAGAGGAGTCAGTAAATGCAAAGTTGTGAAGAGACCCGGCGTGTCTGGGTCACTGTAAGTGTGACTCCAGTGTGGCTGGGGCAACAGGATGGGTACAGGGCTGAGAAACCTGGAAAGGTGGGTCGAGGGCTGAGTGTGGGGGCTTTTGCGTGTCATGTCAAGACTTGGGGGATTTTAGCGGAGAATTCCAGGAAGGGCCTTGCTAAATGAGCACCCTGGCTAGAAAGCATGGAATGGATTGGATTGGATCGTTCTCCTCGTGACTGTTTCCTTACATCACGCCAGCTTCTAGTAGAGGGAGGTAGACAGGGAAGCTTGTGCTCTGGCTGTTCCTGGGCTTGTCAAAGAGATCGAATGGCCAGAGAGAACTGTAGAGGACAGAGGCAATGCTGTAGAAGTTGATGAGAGGGGATTTTCTTGCAAGAGGGCACATCACGGCATCCCGGAGGTGTTTAACTGGGTGGCCAAGTGGGTGGGGTTCCGGGTAAAGTTGAAGCACAGAGTTGGAGAAACCGGATGTATATGGGGTAGCGGGTCATCACTTAAACTCTCTGGAAGGAGCTGGGGAGGGGGAAGTGCAGACGGAAGAGGGGTTCTGAAGGGAGGTGTGCCGGCAGATAGTGTTAGGGAGCGACCAGGCTGATGGACTTTCACCGTGAGCCACGGAATGTGAACATTGTTTCTAGACCTCGAAGGGAGGTGTGGAAGAGAGAGGGGCAGGACTGTACTCCAGGAAGCTCCGCCTCATCCCTGTCTCTGAGGTGGGTGAGAAGGAGAGACAGTGGGAGAAGCCAGGTGGGAGAGTGTGCTCATCAAGGTGAGAGGCTGACAAGTCCCAGCTGGGTGCTCACAGTGGGGGCTGAGGAGGCGAGAGCAAGCCAGGGCAGCTGCTGGGCTGTGGGGAGAAGCTGGAGGAGGGGCAGGCCAGAGCCAAGGAATCCAGGAGGAAAGAGAGAGAAGCAAGAAAGGTGAGTTTGACTTCAGACATGTTGGAGGTACCTAAGAGACAGCAGGAATGGGGCTATGGACAAAGCGTCCCTCATTCGTTCCACATGTGCCCGGGAAGTTGTGTGCCAGGGTTTGTGCTCAGCACCCGGAGATGAATTAAACAGTCACCTCTGTGGGTTTGTTTTAATATTCACCTCAGATAAACAGAGAACTGGGTTGCTCCACACTGATGACCTGTTCACACATGGCCTACTTTTATTTATTTCCTAAGTTTTTTTTAATGAGTGTTGTAAGGTCCTGCATTTCATCCATCCACAACAAAAGCCAGGATCTTGAGACAGAATACATATCCAGTTTTTGATCTTTCTGCCCGTTCCCATCCTGAGATATCCATTATCCCTTTGCTTTCATTTTTATCTAGTTTTATGGTACCTGGGTATTCCTAAGGAACCTAAAAAAATATTGCTACAATTTGTCCGTAGTATTGCTATCACTTGGTTCATTTGTCTTGAATATTGAATAATAGTCCATGGTGTGAACAAACCAGTTTCTGCATCTGATCTTCCATTGATGGGCGCCTGGTTGTTTCCAGGTTTTTGCTGCTGAGAGAGAGCTGTTCTGAACACTTCTATACATGTTCCCTGTTGCACCTACTCAAGGTTTTCTTGGGTGTGAACTGAGGGTTGGTGTTTTGCTGGATCATAGGGTAAATAAATATTCAACTTCCATAGCTGTTGCAGACTCTTTTCTGAAGTGGTTGTATGAGTTTGCCCTCGTACACTTCCACACTTGCTCCACACTCTTGCCAACACTTGATATAGGCTGTTTTTGTTTGTTTTTTTTTGCCAATGGAATGGATATAAAATGGGATCTTTGGGATCATGGTTTCTATGTCACCAAACCCTAATGTCAAGCATCTCTACATGAGTTTATTGGCATGTGTGTTTCTGTAAATTATATCTTCTGCCAATTTTTCTGTGGGGTTCTTGGCATTAAAAAAAAAATTGATTTGTAAGAGTTTTTTTATGTATGCTTGATTTTAATCCTTTGTGCTTATTGCACATATCTTTTTCCAGCTTGTAACTTTCTGTTTTCTTTAAGGCACGTTTTGTTGAACAACCATTCTTGATTTTAACACTGTGAAATGTATCTTTTCATTTATAGTCAGCGTTCTGTGTCTCCTTTGAAAAATCTTTTCCTAACCGTAATCCTTGCCTGTAAGGAGCCCATGCCCCACTGGAGGGGACAAGTAGATAATTGCACTCAGATGTCACATGGACATTGGCGGTTAGATGTGGCCACTTTTCCTTGCAGGGCAGGAGTGGGTATAGGACAGATTTCACAGGGAATTAAGAGATGAGTGAATGGACAGGTAGAGTGGACACTGTGGGTGGGAGAGGCGTGGGCATGAAACAGCCTGATCAGTTCTGGGCTGTCCCTGGGGTTGCTGATGGCTGGACCAGGGATGCGGGCAGGGTATCTGAAGAAAGATCTGGACGATCAATGTGCGTGGGATTATTGAAGCCGTGGGAACAGATAAGAGAGTCACGGGGGAGTGCAGAGAGGAGAGGCAGACAGGGCCTGATTGCCCGACGCAGGAAAGGCGTGGCTCTGGGGAGCAGTTGGGCTTTCCCAGGGGGCCCAGGCTGCACGCCGCCTGTCGTGCTCTCGGGTGCTGTGTTTCACCCTCAGGTGTTGGGCGAAGCCCGATGTGTCTGCCAAGCGCAGGTGTGCCGCAGGGGAGGCTCGCCAGAGCCATAAGCACTCTCCCAGTGTTTAAAAGAGAAACGGGTTCCGAGAAGTACTTCTCAACTATCCGGACAGTGAGAGCACAGCTTGGCTGGCAAACCGTAGCTCACGGGCCAAGTCAGCCTACAGCCTGTTTTTGTAAATAAAGTTTTATTGGGACACAGCCACACGAGTTAGTTTACACGTGGCCCATTACTGTTTTCACACTGCAGAGTTGAGTAGTTGCGGCAGACACCCTATGTTCTGCCAAGCCTACAATAGGTACCTTCTGGCCCTTTACAGAAAAGGTTTGCTGACCTCGCGCTGGGGAGTCATGGTATCTGGTAACCTCGAGAGCGGAACCGGCCACCACAGTGGCGCAGCTCGTTGTCGCTGGCTGGATAATGAATCTGGGTCAGGCCTGCAAACATTGCCAGGTTTTCTGCTTTTCAAGAGAAGCTGGAAATCTGGATTGATTGACTGATTTATCCTAATTTTAAAACATTAGCTCAATCTGTAAGATTTACAAACTGTAGTAGGCTGAGCAGACACATCTGGCAGGCTGATGTGCCCACATCAACTTCTCCCTCTGCAAACTGATGTGGGAAATCTGTGGGTTTCCCCCATAGCTCAGCTGGTAAAGAATCCTACTGCAATGCAGGAGACCCTGATTCAATTCCTGAGTTGGGAAGTTCCCCTGGCGAAGGGATCAGCTACCCACTCTAGTATTCTTGGGCTTCCCTTTTGGCTCAGATGTAAAGAATCCACCTGCAATGCGGGAGACCTGGGATCGATCACTGGGTTGGGAAGATCCCCTGGAGGAGGGCATGGCAACCCAGTCCAGTATTCTTGCCTGGAGAATCCCCATGGATGGAGGAGCTTTGTGGGCTGCAGTCCATGGGGTCACAAAGAGTTGGACGCGACTGAGCTCCTGAACACAGCACAGCACATACCTGTGACTTCTCAGGCAACTTGCTTATCTTTTGCCTCAGTTTTCTCTTTTATAAAGCAGAGATAATACCCTGCCCTGTATTGTAAAGATTAAGTGAGAACACTCAGAAGATACTTAGCCAGCACTGGCCTGGTAATACATAGTAAGCTCTTGTTGCTGGCCACTGTGCCTGCCGCTGCTTCCTCGGCTCCCACATTCTGGCCTCAGGGTGGCCTGGGAACCAGGGCTCAGCCCTCTGATGACCTGTGGGTGGTCAGTTTGCTCCTGGCCAAAGAAGGGGCAGCGGGTTCTTGGTGCTGGTGGAGGAGGTTGTCCATGGAGCAGCTGTCGGTCACCGGGGCCCACCCCCTGGATACTGTGTGGCTTTCTGCTCAGACCTGCCTTTGGAGGCCCCAGACAGGCACCAGCCAGGAGAGGAGTTGTCATTTCTCATCTTGCAGCCCCAGCGTGCAAGGGACAACTCAAGTGTTAGTCCTTCCATCCTTCAGAAGCCTAGTAAGGTCTGAGTGGAGCTTGATGGAGCCATCCCTTGTCTAAACCAAAGCCCTACTTTGCAGCGCTCCTGTTGTAATAATCCAGGTCCTTGGATGGTGTGTTTTTTGCACTTTCTGGGAACTCAGGGGTGGGGCGTGTGTCTCTCGGCAAGGAGGCACCATGGTGCTTTGACAGGCCTGTTAATGAAACCCCAATGGGACGGGAGTGGCTGTCTACAGTCAGGATGGTAGGTTAACAGCGGTGGGGGGTTTGGTTCCTATTTACGATCTTTTGAAAGTTGTGGGCATTGTTGAGGTTTGTTTCTGATAACAGAAGTAAAACTTTCCGATTTTAAAAAAATGGGAAAAGTTCAGAAGTTAAACAAAAGGTCTCCTACAGTTTCTCCACTCAAAGGCAGCTGTTGTTAGCATTTGGGTACATTTCTACTGAGTTTTCTCTCTGCTTCTCTTTACCAAGTTAAAGTAGTGCTGTGGGGAATAGCTTTATGTTGACATTTTCCTCTAATCTCCTTAGATAGATTTCTTAATGATTGGGTCAAAGCAAGTGATGGCCTCACCATGGGGCATGCAGGATCTTAGTTTCCTGACCAGGGATTGAACTTGTGCCCTCTACAGTGGAACCATGGAGTCTTAACCACTGGATCGCCAGGGAAGTCCCCTGAGTGAACATTTTTAAACCTCTTGATACATATTACCAGACTGTTTTCTGGAAGGGCTTTATCCCTCCCAGCAGTGTGACTTCTCAGTGTACTCTTGTGGGACTGTGTATTGAAATTAAGTTATTTTTATGACTTTGAGAGACAGAAAAATAATACTCCATTGTGTTAAAAACAACACGTCTAGCAAAGTAGAACATTTCTTTGATATGTCTTTGCACAGGATTCAACTTTCCCAGGTCCACGGGAATGCTTTCTGACAGTGCCCGGGTGGCCAGCTGCCCATAACAAGTCTTTCAAGGTCATGCTCTGGTTACTGGTCATGCTTACTGTGTCAGCTGGTGGGGTGTGGAGTTGCAGGCCCGTGCTTCTGGGAAAGCACCCGAAAGAGAGGCAGCTTAGAAAATAGGGCTTAAGGTCACCCAGCCTCACTGGTCTCCAGCCCGTGCCCCTCAGACGCCTCTGTCCTGCACAGCGGCTTCCTGGGCCTCTCGGAGTCGGAAGTAGAGGGTACCCTCTGTGGCAGAGCACCCCACGTTTTTACATCTTGTGTTATTGATGGGAGACGTACGGTCACATTTGGGAAGGGGTTCTGCTGTTCATAAGAGGCTCGAAAACCCATCCAACCCCCTGAGCAGTTGAGCCCAGGAGAGGGGCTGTGACTGTCCCAGGATCATTGCATGTGGACCCTGGGGTGAACTGCCCGCTCAGGCTTGGGACAGGCCGCTTCGTATTTCAGTGGGACTCAAGGGGGAGGAAATGGGTCCTCACATGTTGGCACATTGACAATCCCTCAGTCTGGGCACCAGTTTAAAACCACGTTCAGGGCCTTCTTCCTGGAGGCCTCAACTGTAAGGGGATCCGCTTGTGTGGCTCCCCGACTTGGAGGCCCACAATTAGGCGGGATGTGTTTCACTCAGATTCCTGTGTCAGCTCAGATCTTGTTCTAAAGTTTTCCTAAATCCCCTTGGAATAGAAAGACTCTCAGACACACGTAACTCTTTTGTGTCAAACACCTCTCTGGTAGAACAGCAGGGTCCTGCTGTGCCTTGGGACCAGGGGCCAGGAAGGGGTTCAGAGATCAGATCAGTCGCTCAGTCATGTCCAACTCTTTGCGACCCCATGAATCGCAGCACGCCAGGCCTCCCTGTCCCTCACCAACTCCCGGAGTTCACTCAGACTCAGGTCCATTGAGTCAGTGATGCCATCCAGCCATCTCATCCTCTGTCGTCCCCTTCTCCTCTTGCCCCCAATCCCTCCGAGCATCAGAGTCTTTTCCAGTGAGTCAACTCTTCGCATGAGGTGGCCAAAGTACTGGAGTTTCAGCTTCAGCATCATTCCTTCCAAAGAAATCCCAGGGCTGATCTCCTTCAGAATGGACTGGTTGGATCTCCTTGCAGTCCAAGGGACTCTCAAGAGTCTTCTCCAACACCACAGTTCAAAAGCATCAATTCTGCGGCGCTCAGCCTTCTTCACAGTCCAACTCTCACATCCATACATGACCACAGGAAAAACCATAGCCTTGACTAGACGGACCTTTGTTGGCAAAGTAATGTCTCTGCTTTTGAATATGCTATCTAGGTTGGTCATAACTTTCCTTCCAAGGAGTAAGTGTCTTTTAATTTCATGGCTGCAGTCACCATCTGCAGTGATTTTGGAGCCCAGAAAAATAAAGTCTGACACTGTTTCCGCTGTTTCCCCATCTATATCCCATGAAGTGGTGGGACCGGATGCCATGATCTTCGTTTTCTGAATGTTGAGCTTTAAGCCAACTTTTTCACTCTCCACTTTCACTTTCATCAAGAGGCTTTTGAGTTCCTCTTCACTTTCTGCCATAAGGGTGGTGTCATCTGCATATCTGAGGTTATTGATATTTCTCCCGGCAGTCTTGATTCCAGCCTGTGTTTCTTCCAGTCCAGCGTTTCTCATGATGTACTCTGCATATAAGTTAAATAAGCAGGGTGACAATATACAGCCTTGATGTACTCCTTTTCCTATTTGGAACCAGTCTGTTGTTCCATGTCCAGTTCTAACTGTTGCTTCCTGACCTGCATAAATATTTCTCAAGAGGCAGATCAGGTGGTCTGGTATTCCCATCTCTTTCAGAATTTTCCACAGTTTATTGTGATCCACACAGTCAAAGGCTTTGGCATAGGCAATAAAGCAGAAATAGATGTTTTTCTGGAACTCTCTTGCTTTTTCCATGATCCAGTGGATGTTGGCAATTTGATCTCTGGTTCCTCTGCCTTTTCGAAAACCAGCTTGAACATCAGGAAGTTCACGGTTCACATATTGCTGAAGCCTGGCTTGGAGAATTTTGAGCATTACTTTCCTAGCGTGTGAGATGAGTGCAATTGTGCGGTAGTTTGAGCATTCTTTGGCATTGCCTTTCTTTGGGATTGGAATGAAAACTGACCTTTTCCAGTCCTGTGGCCACTGCTGAGTTTTCCAAATTTGCTGGCATATTGAGTGCAGCACTTTCACAGCTTCATCTTTCAGGATTTGAAATAGCTCAACTGGAATTCCATCACCTCCACTAGCTTTGTTCGTAGTGATGCTTTCTAAGGCCCACTTGACTTCACATTCCAGGATGTCTGGCTCTAGGTCAGTGATCACACCATCGTGATTATCTGGGTCGTGAAGATCTTTTTTGTACAGTTCTTCTGTGTATTCTTGCCCCATCTCTTCTTAATATCTTCTGCTTCTGTTAGGTCCATCCCATTTCTGTCCTTTATTGAGCTCATCTTTGCATGAAATGTTCCTTTGGTATCTCTGATTTTCTTGAAGAGATCCCTAGTCTTTCCCATTCTGTTGTTTTCCTCTGTTTCTTTGCATTGATCACTGAAGAAGGCTTTCTTATCTCTTCTTGCTATTCTTTGGAACTCTGCATTCAGATGTTTATATCTTTCCTTTTCTCCTTTGCTTTTTGCTTCTCTTCTTTTCACAGCTATTTGTAAGGCCTCCCCAGACAGCCATTTTGCTTTTTTGCGTTGGTTGTGGCTAAATCTGAGGGAAGAATGCAAGGGAATGCAGGATGGTTTTTCTTGTGGTCAAGTTGTTAATACATTTTTTAAAGATAATTTTGGTCCGATCATCATAAGTAATATGATCATTGTAGAACATCTGCCAGTATAGAGAAAAGTAAAGAACATATATCCCATACTTAACTCCATCGCCCCTAGTAACATGTCAAGAGTTGTTCCTTCCAGCCTTTTAAAAATTGGCTTATATAAGGTAGAAATAACATGGGCTTCATGGTGTCACAGACCGGCCACCTGACCTTGAATAAATTTTTTATTTCTTTTGGCCTCAGTTCCTGCGTCTGTAAAATGGGGATAATTTCTACCTTCAGGGGCGATTGAGGGTTGAGAGAGCAGGATGACAGGAGCACTGGGCAGAGTGCCTGCCTCATAGTAGACGTTCAGTAAATGGTGCACCTGCCTACCTGAGAGCATAGTGTGTGTGGTTACATACCCTGTGTTTTTAATTTGTCAGGAGAATTATCCTAGGTATGAAAGCCTTTTAAAGACTCACATTCCATCATTGGGATGTACCATAATTTATTTCAGAATTCCCTTATTCCATTATTGTAAAGTATTTAGGTGGCCCCCAGACTGAGGCTTTTTTCCCATGGCCAATTAGAATAATAGTTTTCATAATTAAGAGCACCCTAAATAGCCCCATCATTAAGAGTCAGAACAAATTAGGTTTCTGAACTGCAGCTTGGGGGTGGTTGAGGCTGTAGCAGAGAATGGGTGCCTTGACTGGCTGCTGCGTGTGCGTAATTGCTGCCTTTGAGGGGAGCAGCAGTGGGCATCCTGGGCCTGCCCCAGGCCCCTGGAGTGAAAGGCGCTCCTCCCTTGTGAGGGTTTCAGCCCCTCTGGGATTTGGGGTGTTTGACGAACTGCAGCTCCAGCTTTGGGTCAGCCTTGGCTCTGCCCTCAGGGAGTTCCCGTTAGGAGGCTGTGGGAGGGGGGACAGACGCTGAAACCAATCAGTGTGGTCCGGTTCAGATAAGCGGGATATGTGGTGAGGACGCACAGGAGGGTGCAGTCAGCATTTTCTGGCAAGCACCTGGTCAGAGGGCTCGGAAGAGGGCTCCGGCTGAGTCTGGAAAGATGGGCAAGTTTGCTGGGGGCTCAGATGCGGAGAGGATGGGACTTGGGCCACGGGCAGCAGGGTCCACGGCTGGGAGGTGGGAAACGGCTCCAGATGTTTTGGCACTTGCTGGGATTTGATACAGCTGGACAAAAAGTGCAGGCCTTGTATTAGTGGGGACAGTGGCCGGTCATGGAGGGGCTGTGTGCTGGGTCTTTCTCATCTCTGGGTCTCCAGGACCCTGCCAGCCTGGACTGTGGTGTGCCTGCGGTCTGCAGCTCTAGCTGAGGTTCTTGAGCGGAGTTCTCAGGCTGTTTGGCAGACTTCTCCAAGTCGGTTCACCTGGGGATGTGTGGACATGCTGGAGCATACCGCGTGTGCTGGTAACTGGGAGGCTCCCCCTCTGGCTGAGAAATGAGTGATGCCTGTCAGGAGGTGCCGGGGGAAAGTCTGGGCTCAGGAGTAATTGGCCCCGAAACCAGTCCTGTGATTTGTACCTGGGTGTTGTTCCAGGGACCTCTAATTGCAGGTGCTAAGCTAATAAACCCTCCAGCCATCTCAAGGGCATCCCTGATCTGGTTCTCCAGGGTGGGAGGTGTGGTTTTGTTGAAGTGGTTGCAGCTCAGGGGCGGGCCTGGCTCCCCCAGGTGTGCTCAGAGTTATCTCTGGCCTGACTCACTGCCTGTGCTCTCAGGTAGCACGGAGCCGCCCTGGGCCACCGCTCCTCCCCCAGACTCGAGGGGTAGGCAGGGGTGGGGTGGAGGGGGCAGGGAAAGGGAGGGAGGCCCAGGCCTGCTGATATCTGCTGGGTGCCTTAGCACACCTGTCCGTCTGAGTCCCTGAGAAGTGCACTTAGAGTAGAGGGTGATGTGGCTGTGTCCACGTGAAGTCAGGCTGGCAGGGCCGGGCCACCTTCATCAGAAGACACAGCGAGTGGAGCACAGTAAGCGGTGTGTGGACGCCAGAGCCCATGCCCCTTCCTTTTCACGTCCTGCTCCAGGTCTGCCTTTCTCATGGGGCAGATGGTCTCAGCCTTCTCACGGAAACCCTGCTGGCGTGCAATCTCGGGGACAGCAGCAAAAGCCCAGGGTCCCAGCCTCATTAGTGGCCATGTAAGCAAGTTTCTGAAACTTCCAGGGCCTCAGTTTCCTCGTCTGCAGAGTGGGAACAAAATTCGATGCCTGTGCTTAAGGGGGTTGGGTGGGAACCGGAGCAGATGCCGTAACTGGGACCCTCTTGGCACCAGGGCCCTCCGTGGACGTCACAGCTGAGGGTGCTCACGGCATGAGACGCAGGCTCCTCTTTCCCTCCCCCTCTTGCCCGCTTCTCTCCTCCCTAAGCAGGGCCTGAAAGCGGAGCTCGAGGTAGAGCCCATACTGAGCCTTCCCCACTGAGGGAAGGGCATTAGCTCAGGTTGACCTGGGTTTGCACTCTGTGCTGTCACTCAGCACCATATGTGTGGCCTTCAGTAATGCCTTGACTTCTTGGAGCTTTAGTTTCCTGTCCATAAAGTGGGAGAAATACCGCCTTGACAGTCTGTTCCACTTAACTGAGGCGAGTCCCTCTGGTGTTTGTCACTGAACATCAGCCCTGTTCCCCTCGCACCCCTGGAGCTGGTGCTCTGGGCACTGCCACCGTGTGAGTCCACAGCCCCCCGTCCTTCAGACACTTGCAGGCACTGGAATCGTCATCTGCTCCTGAATTCAGCCGTGCTCGGAGCTAATCCCTGTCACACTCATGCTGCATGACATGGCCTGTGCTGGGGCTGGTGATGGGGCGGTCGACAAGGCCGACTTGCGGGGTGTCTGCCGTCTGAGGAGGATACCACCATCACCGCTGTATATGTTCCATGGTGCCGTGGAGGAGAAGTTCATGCGACGGGTGGCCTGGGAAAACCCCGAATGATGCAACTAGGCGGGGGTGACTGGGAGGAGGCCTCGGGAGATGAGTGTAAAGTCTCTGGACCTGGCCGCTGGTCGGCGAGGCCCGGGACCCGGGAGCGGGGCTCAGAGAGGCCGGAGAGGGAGGAGCTCAGCACCCAGGGATTTGGATGTCCATCTCGGGCTCCACGGTTAATGGTGCGGGAGCCCAGGGGGCCTGGAGGCCTGGGTGGGCTGGTACCCACCCCAGCTTTGAGTCCCTGCTCTGCCATTGACCCCGGGCTGCCCTTGAGCCCCTGGTCCTTTCTGAGACTCTGTTTTGGTTTTTTTCTAATCTGTAACACAGCAGGTATTGTTTTGCGTCTTAACAAACCAACTTGGGGAACCATGGCATCCCCACACAGGTATAAAGCGTCCTCATGGCCCCTGTCCACGAAGGATTTGAGGCGACTCATGAAAATACGCTGTCAAAAGATACACTTAGTAGCTGGGCCAGAGGGAAAGTTTTGGTAAAAGGACAGAAGCAGGGCTGATAGTTAGCACCGAGAATTCAGTCACTGTCTTCCCGGACGTCTGTAGAGATAAGAGCACTGCTTGACTGACGCTGGATTCTTACTGGCTGCCTGAGCAGAGAGACAGGGTGAGGTATTTGGTTCATGAAGCTTTTAAGGTATTAGTGGAAAAAGTGACTGGAAAAGCATGAGCTTTTCCCTGCACCCAGACCGACTCGGGCAGTGCCACCGTGTGTGTGGGTAACCGCTTGTCTGTCTGGTTTACAGGTCTCCTGGCAGCACCGGGCAATGAACCCGAGACTCCAGCCCAGCGTGGTCTGAAGCCGTTGGGGAAGTCAGGGAGTCCTGGGGAAGATGGCCATGGCCCCAAGCCCTTCCCTGGCTCAGGTGTACACCAGCCCGGTGGCAGTGGCCGTGTGGGAATGGCAGGACGGGCTGGGCACCTGGCACCCCTACAGCGCCGCCGTCTGCAGCTACATCGAGCAGCAGTTTGTGCAGCAGAAGGGCCAGCGCTTCGGACTGGGGAGCCTGGCCCACAGCATCCCCTTAGGCCAAGCCGACCCCTCGCTGGCTCCTTACATCATTGACCTCCCCAGCTGGACGCAGTTCCGCCAGGACACTGGTAAGGCCCTTCCTGCCTCTAGCGTGTGTCTAGGTGCCTCCTTCGGGCCAGGCATTGTGCTCTGTGTTCGGGTCACAGAGTTGACTCTCAGCGCCATCCTGCCTCTGAAACGCACAGGGTCGGGAGGCGGACGCTGAGTGGTAGCGGGCACCGCACAGTGTGTGAGGTGCCGCTTTGTGGTGCAGGGTGCCTTGAACATAGCACAGAGGCCGTCCCAGCCCCTTCCCCTCATCTCCCAAAGCAGAACTGCCTGTAGAGATAGGAAGGCCTAGCAAGCAGCAGGCCAGCCAGCGTGGGGGTGGCACACCATGCTAGGGAGAGGGCCTGGTGATGAGTTCTGGCTCCTGAAGGACAGTCGTGTCACCTGGGCGGGTTACTTCACGTTTCTGTGCACTCATGTTTCTTTCTTTCCTACGTGTATATTAATAGTATGGGCTTCCCCGGTGGCTCAGTGGTAAAGAGTCCACCTGCAATGCAGGAGACCTGGGTTCAATCCCTGGGTTGGGAAGATTCCCGGGAGGAGGGCATGGCAACCCACTCCAGTGTCCTTGGTGGAGAATTCTATGAACAGAGGAGCCCAGCGGGCTGCAGTCCATGGGGTTGCAAAGAGTTGGACACAACTGAAGCAACCGAGCAGCTGAAGCAGCAGTGATCAGTGTTACCGAGAGTGGGGCCGCCAGCTTCTTCCCAGAGCTCTGCCTGTCCCTCTAAATCAGTGGTTCTCAGCCGAGGGTGACTTTGTCTCCTGGTATACTGGGCAACGTGTGGGGACGTTTTTGACAGTCAGGACTGTGGGGTGGGTGCTACTGGCATCTAGTGGGTAGAGGCCTGGATGCTACCAAATAAACATCCTACAGCATACAGGACTGGCCCCCTGACAAGGAACTGTTGGCCCCAAAGGCACTGGTGCCCAGCCTGAAGAATCCAGCTCTGATCCCATAGCAGCCTCCTTGAGGGTGTGAGGACTCAGGCTTCCAGGCAGTGGATACAGATAAAAGTCCCGGCCCTCGTGACATTTACAGTCACCAAGAAAGACAGTGAGCAAGATGAATAATTTGTGACCCATGTATGGTTGGGTCAGTGAGTGTTTATGAGGGTGTGTAAAGTGTAGGGAGAGGTTATTCTGAAGTTAGAGCTTGCGTGGCCTGGTCACCAGGAAGGGCCAGGCACAGGCCAGGGGGAGGGGCAGCTCATGCGGGTCTTTTCTGTCCCTTGAAGGGACCTCAGCTTTTCTTCTAAAAGGAGGAGGCCCGGGAGGATATGGGCAGAAGAGTGACATCATCTGATTTGGGGGTTAAACGTATCGCTCTGACTGCTGAGGTCAGGAGACCAGGTAGAGGGTAATCGCAGTGATCATCTTTCGGCAAGTACTGTTGGAAGCATGGCCCAAATCGATTCTTTCCTTTCTCCTTTCCGTACTCATGCAATTTGGTTTATTCATATAAGGTAATCACAGGTGTTTCCTAATAGTTGCTACCTGAGAAGTCCAAGGGAATCCAGGTACATCCACGTAAGAAAAGTCTGTAAAAGTTAATGAGTTTCTGGGACTTCTCTGGCTGTCCAGTGGTTAAGACTCTGCACTTCCACTTTGCAAGGGGTCACAGGTTTCATCCCTGGTGGGAGAACTAAGATCCCACATGCCGTGGGGCCAAAAACAAAAAACAAACAAAAAAAGTTAATGAGTTTCACAGAGTCTTAGAGACCTAAGAATTACCTACAGTGTAGTACATGGAAACAGGAAAGGTTTTCGCTGTGATTCTCAGCTGCACCTAAACGTACGTGCTTAGAAGACTGGACGGGCAGGAATGTATCGCAGTATACGAAGCGTGCTTTCCTCTCGGTGCTTGGATTACAGATGGCTTCATCTTCTTCAGACATTTTGTTTCAGTGTCTTTGGTCAGCCCACACAGGTTTCATCATTAGGAATGTTTTGAGAGGCCTTGTCGGGTCTGAGCCACAGCTGGTCTTTGACCCCAGCGTCCAGCGTCCCCTAGTCCAGCTGAGAAAGGCCGGTCCCCCTGTGCCTTTGGCCCGCAGTGTCTTTGCACAGAGAGTGCACTCTGCCTTTCGTCCCAGGTTTGGAGAGAGTCCTCAGTGTCAGCCTTTAGGTCAGACAGCAGCACGACCCATGTGTATAGACTGTGACCACATTATCTTACGTTGGTTGTAGGGAACCAAGAGGATTTTAAACCCCTGGTTTGACGGTGGTGAGGGGCCGGCAGATAAGCTGTTGACGTGCGTCCCTCCCTCTAACACAGGCACCATGCGGGCCGTGCGGAGGCACCTGTTCCCGCAGCACTCGGCCCCCGGCCGGGGCGTCGTCTGGGAGTGGCTGGGTGACGACAACTCCTGGACGGCCTACGAGGCCAGCGTCTGCGACTACCTGGAGCAGCAGGTGGCCCGGGGCAACCAGCTCGTGGACTTGGCACCCCTGGGGTACAACTACACCGTCAACTACGCCACCCACACGCAGACCAACAAGACTTCCAGCTTCTGCCGGAGCGTGCGGCGCCAGGCGGGGCCCCCGTACCCGGTGACCACCGTCATCGCCCCGCCGGGCCACACGGGGCTGGCCTGCTCCTGCCATCAGTGCCTCAGCGGTGGTACCACTGGCCCCGTGTCAGGCCGCTACCGCCACTCCATGACCAACCTCCCCGCCTACCCCGTCCCCCAGCCCCCCCACAGGACCGCCATTGTTTGGGGGACCCACCAGGCCTTTGCTCCGTACAACAAGCCCTCCCTCTCCGGGGCCAGGTCTGCGCCCAGGCTGAACACCACCAACCCCTGGGCCGGGGCGCCGCCCTCCCTGGGGAGCGCGCCCCTCTGCCGCTCCAGCCTCTCCCACCTGGCGTCACAGCACCAGCCCTCAGGACCGTCCACCACCGGCGCAGCCAGGTATCTTGCATTCCTGACAGCTGTTATGTCCAGCCGTGCGCCTTGTCAGGGCCTTGGGTTTCCGCCCTTATTTAGCTGAGAAGGCTCCCCCTGTGCCATGAAGACCTGGCACCTGCCTCCTCCTGCCCCACTACTTCGTCATGTCCTTTGCATGCGTCAACATGGTGCCAAGGGACCACGGCCATCCACAGCCTTGCGTCCCACTGACCTCCACGACTCTGGCACGTGAGTGCTGGTAGTTGCCACGTGGGTTAAAAACCCAGTGATCCGTTCATTGGCTCAGGAGAATTGGGCTCTCTGAGCAGTTCGATTATTTGGCTGTGCGTGTGTGCCCACTGCTGGGTACATGAGGACATTTCACTGATGCCTGCTGTGTGCCCGGCCCTGAAATCACAAACACAGAAGGTCCAGTCCTCTCCCCGAGCCCACGGTCTCGTCCAGGGGAAGACTGGAGCCCAGTTTTGGAGTTTAACAGTTGGTCGAGGAAAGAGCAAAACGCTGAGCATGTGGGGGCGGCAGCAGGTGATGTAGGCTAGCTGCTGTGCTGGTCCCTGGGGTACAGTCGGGTCCCTAGGGCACCCCGAGAAAGTGAGGAAATGGGCCCCGTCTAAGCTAGGGAAAACCCTGGAGTGGCCAGTGGTGGATGCTTCTGGGGTGCTCAGACACCTGTCCCTGACAAGGGGCCTTGGCGTTGATCATTATTGAGAGTCTGGGGCCTGCAGAATGTTTTGAGGATTCACAGTGGTGGCCGGGATGGGGGCAGATTTCTGAGCGAGGGTGACCTCAGCAGGCGGTGACTGGACGTGGGGACCTGTGGCTGCCCCGTTCCCCGGAAAGTCAGCATCTTGGTGCCACCTCGCTCACCCATCCCAGCCCTCCTGACCACAAGGAGGGCTGAAGCTTCCCAGTGTGAGACCTCCTTGGCATCTTCTGGGGCCTCTAGTGTTTTCTCCAGAGGGCCCATCCGGCTTCGGTAAGACAATGACAGCTTCGCTCTCCAAGCGCCCGTTACAGCCAGGCTCGGTTTTCCCACATCCTCCCAACGGCCTGTGGTAGGTGGTGTCCCCAGATTCCAGGGGAGCATGTTGAGGCTGGCGGGGTTGGCAGCACAGCCAGGACGTGGCAGAGCTGGGCTCAAACCCAGGCCCCTTGCGGGCCGCGTGGGGCACGTGGAGCTCTGGAAGCCATCTGAAAGTCAGAGTGAGAGAAAGACAGGACGTCCTGATGGGTGCGTGCAGAGGCTGGCGCTGCAGAGAAGAAGGCGGGCCCACTGGGTCCTGGTGTCTTCCTGCATGTCTTTTCCTTTCTGAAGCTGGGGCTCGTGGGTCTGAGGTCTTTCTGGGAATTGGAAGCATGGGTAAGGCTTGGGCCTTCCACAGAGACATAAGCATGCTGGGCTCAGTGCCAACCCAGTCCCTCCCAGTGCCCTGCGAGGCCTCTTCCAGTACGTGGGTCAGTCTATTTTAGAGAAAAACACGTCATGTCTGCCAGCCCAGAAGGGTTATCAGTAAGGGTGAAGCCGCTTTTACGACTCGGTCAGCTTTGCCCAGCCTCCTGGGGCTTGTGTGCTGACGTGTTAACTGAGGCAGGTTTCTCAAAGGTTCTAGAGCTGGGATTCTGGGAGGAGCCAGGCGACCACTTGGGCTTTGTTGCTTTCTTCTGGCACGGGGCTCCCATTGGTTTCCCCTGAGATTTCTCTGGAGTCTCCCCTCCCCAGCCTGAGGGCCCCGTCCAGGCAGGTTCCAGAAGGGAAGGCTGCGGGGCCAGGTAGCCTCACCTCTGCTGCTTGGTCGTGCGTGTTGCTGCTTGCCTTGCCACCCTGCCTTGTAAACCAGGTGGGAACTGCGCCAGCCAGCTCTGGTAGGTGAAGCAGGGTCGGAGGGGCCTGCCTCCTGACGGGGGGTTCACCTTGACCTCTTGGACCATCTCTTCAGGAGCGGGGAGGGGCGTCTTTCACTGGCAGGGGTCAGTCTTCCCGCGTCTAACTCGTTGTGCGGCCGTCTATAGTCAGCCATCTCGAACGGCTGTTGTAGAGCCAGAGGGGGTCTAATTAATCCCTGACCTCTTCACCCAGCTGGGCTGGGAGGATTTGAAAACACTTGGCACCTCAGTTCTCTAGCGGCTGTGGTGTAGTTTCTCCAGGCCAAGCGAACATCAGCAGCATCAGGTGAAAGTTACCAGGTGTGAGGAGGGGAAGGTGATGGGGTGGGCAGCGCCACGGACTGGGGAAACCTGGGAACCAGCAGCATTTACTGGTAGCCCCTGGGAAGGACCTGTGAGTGAGCGAAATGAAAGTTTGTGGAGCCCCTGTGGGTTCTTTTTTTGGAACCCATGTAGTTTCAAATCCCTTCCTGCTCAATCTGGGTAAAGCCTCAGCTGATGGACCCGCCTCTTGCCCCAGGAGCCTTTCTCTGAGTGAGTAATCTATCGGGAAGACACGTACTTTGTCACTGAGCCGCCGGGTTTAAGTAAATTTCCTGGCAGCTGAAGTTTATCCCTTTAAGCACCAAGACTTGTGTTTCAATGATGTTGGATGGAAGACTTTCCAAAATGTGTCACGCACACATTGTTTAATAGCGGGTGTGCCGTTGTTTAATAGAGGTGTTAGCTCTCTGCTGACTCGGGGTGGTGATTATGAGCAGCCCTCTGTTGCAGCTTCGCTGTAGCGAGGCCTCTGGGGTCTTTGCCCCTGCACTCACCTGGCCTAGGAAAACGGCTCTCATTTTCATCCATCTACTCTGTTCTTGTCGCCGCTGTTCTCCCAGCCTCTGAAAGTTGCACCCTGCTCCCTCCTGCTATCAGTTAGGCTCTTTAAACTTGTGGGATTGGGGTCCTGGACTCCAGTGGGACCTGACTTCTGACTCGCTCACTGTGAGCCCTCGGCTCAGCTCTGTTCTCTCTCTACATCTCTCTTTTCCCCTTGTAAGATTACCAAGTTGGCTAGGGCAGTTGCAGAAGTTTCCCTTTGCTCTGACAGGGCTGTGTTGGTCAGGATTTGGTGAGGGCCCCATGACTCTCCAGAACCGCCTTGTTCCACTGGGACCTGGGACACAGTGGGCGTTTGGATCGTACTGCACACTGAGCCTGGCAGCCACCCAGGGGGGCTTGGGGGGATTATTCTCATCTTACAGAGATAGAAAGTAAAGCTCGGAAAGGGGACTCGATGTGCCCCTCAGTGGGTGCTGGCAGTGGGGTCCCCAGGCTCTGTCTGCATCTTAAGCGTCTTGTACTGCACATGCTCAGAGGGTCCCCCGTGGGGAACTGGAGGGAAGCTTTGCATGCCTTGCTGTCCTGCCTCCTAGCTCTGCCCCTTGTCCAGGGCTGTCCAATCCTGTCCGAATAGATGAGAAATCTCTGTCTTGTGTTCTTACCTCCACTTGGAAGCTCCTGGAGATGGTTTCTCAGATGGGAAAGGCAGGGAGGGCCTAGTAGGAGATCCAGGAACCCAACAGGCAGGCAGGGGGCTGATAGGAAGGAATTCTCAGAAGGGCACTTCATGGGCAAATGGTGCCCACAGCAGAGAACATTGTGCCAGTCTGAGCTCTTAGCGGACAGCGCAGGGGGATCCGTGACCTCCGAGGCTCTGTCTGCCCCTCAGAGTCCCTGTCATGGGAACCGCTGGATCCTTTCTCTGTCCCTTCTGATCACAGCAGAGAAACGTATGGGGGAGGAGCTGGGGAAAGTCACAGGGGAAGTGACACCGGGAGGCCCCTAGGCAGATGGAACTTTGACGCTTCCTGGTCCCACTTGCTCTGTGGGCTGCCTGTTGGAAGCCTTACCGCCTGTCTGCTTTCTGCTCTCATTCTTGTGGCAGAACCTGCACCTCAGCCTTCTCTCTCAGATACGGGCCTCTTGCTGGCAAGGGGAAGCCCTGCTGCCCTGGCCCTGTTGGGCCCGTGGTGCCCAGCCTGCTGGGTCACCCCTTGGAGCAGCAGAGCCAGGCTTTGGCTTTCCCACTTCCTGGCTCATTGCTCCTTGTTGAGTTGGCTTAGGAGGTGAAGGACGCCTCCAAGGACTGTATCTTCTCCAGGTCGTTCACTTCTAGAACCTGAGAATTGAAGAAACACACTCAGGAAGGGGGTGGAGTGTGGCTTCAAATTAAACAGCTTAGTGGGGCCAAAGCCTTAGCCCGGGTGTCCTGCATGCCCAGCCCTTCCCCCACTGCCTTAGCAGAGCATCCGAGCCTGGTTCCATTGTCCCCTTGGGGCTCACAGTAGACATGGGCAGCAGGAAGCGTAAAGTCCAGAAGTGAAAACCAGTACCAGCCAGTGTGAGATTTTGTGGACCAGAACCAGCCAGCTCCCTGTTGCGTCCACCAGCGGCATCTGTGACCCGAGGCTGGTGGTAGGCAGGGGGCTGGAGCACCTCCCAGAAGCATTTGCCACCAGCGGGTGGCTGCTGGGCTGTTGGCCGTTACGAGGGTAGCACAGCAGGCTGGAGGCGTCCATCGTTTCCTGAGCACCTTTCCAGCTCCTGGCTGTGGCCTGAGCCCAGTGAACCCAGGCCCTGTCCTCGGGGAGCTCCAGTTACGGGCTGTGGACCCTTCGTCTTGTATCATCTTGAACATGAGCAGGGCTGGAGGACACAGTCATTAGGACGAGGAGGGAGTAGCAGGCACCTCGGGCCATCTGCATCAGCCGTCTCCAGTATGGGGCTCCCCACAACCTATACTGGCATGGATTTATTACCATTTAAAAATATAATGGCTTCCCTGATGGTCTAGTGGCTAAGACCCTGAGCCCCCAGTGCAAGGGTCCCTGGTTCAATCCCTGGTCAGGGAACTAGATCCCACATGCTGCAACTAAGACCTAGTACAGTCAAATCAATCAACAAATATTTTAAAAATGAAAAAGTAAAAATATAGTCACACACACATATATAATGGCTTAAAGCCAAGTGAGAGAGTTGGAATTACTCACTGTGGGAAGCAAGACCTTCATTAAAAAAAATTTTTTTTCCTTTATTTTAAACTAATTTTGGATTTACAGGAAAGTTACAAAAATAGTGGAGTTTCCCTGTCTCTTACTTGGGCTTCTTGTGTTCACATCTTTCATGATAACCGTAGTGCAGTTGCCAAAACCAAAGACTCACCACTGGTGTGAGACTATTAGCTAAGGACTTTTCTGATTTTCATCAGTTTTTCTGTGGTGTTCTCTTCTCGATCCATGAACCCACTCTGCATCCAGTTGTCATTCCTCCTCTCCTCCTCTGGATAAAACAGCTCTTCAGTCTTTCTTCATCTTCCATAACCTTGACACTTTGAAAGAGTTACTTTTGTCAAATGGTCTTAATTTGGTTTCATCAAATGTTTTCTCATGATTGGACTGAGGCTATGCTGTTTTGGCAGAAACCACAAAAAGGGTGTTAATATCCTTCTCAGAACATCTTTTCTTGGAGTTCCTGATGATGTTGGGCCCATTACTGATGGTGCTGGTCTTGACCACTAGGAGTGGTTTCTATTGGACTTCCGCTCTCTGGCTACCACAGAGCCCTCATTTCAGTGAAGCTGGTGAGCTCGTAGTTCTTTTAGGATTTGTCTTCAGAGTCTTGGGATTGTCCAGGAGAGCATTTTGTGACAGCCAACACTTCGTTCTCCATACCGTGTAAAAAG
Source organism: Bubalus bubalis (assembly GCF_019923935.1). Taxonomy (NCBI): domain Eukaryota; kingdom Metazoa; phylum Chordata; class Mammalia; order Artiodactyla; family Bovidae; genus Bubalus; species Bubalus bubalis. The sequence goes on along the minus strand of NC_059180.1, from coordinate 7,805,812 downwards.
ATAAGTCTTGTCCCCAGCCGTGTTCTTCCCTGCCCAGTGTTCCCTCCCCTCCCCTGTGCCCCACCTGGAGTCTGACTTTTATTGGTTGATGTTCACAGAGGAAATGCTTTGGAGAGTCGTGACCATCAGACCTCTTCACCCGTCCTTTGAGATATTCTTCGTGGGGATCGTTCCTCTTAAAAAGAAAAACCAGAAGCCCTCAGTGCAGAGGCTGCTGCGGGAAGTGAAACCGCAAAGGGGCCTCGGCAGCACCAGGGTCTTCCTCACTTTCTGCCAAGTCAGCTCCTCACATTGAGCTCTGTCCCCTTCTTCTCCCCAAGTGCCTCCCTGCCCAGCGGTCCAGTGAGCAGCCCCCGGAGCGTCCCCGCCACGGTGCCCGTGAAGATGCCGAAGCCCAGCCGGGTCCAGCAAGCCCTCGCAGGTAGGCAGGTGGTCTCCGGTCCAGTCATGTCCGCCGGGGTGGGACTTGCGGGTGGGGAATGTGTGGGGCAGGGGGAGGAGATTGTGGGGAGGGGGTCTTCTGACCCTTGGTGTTCTTGTGGAAACCCACAGGGGCTCCTTGGGGGGGCAGCGCCTTTTTTCATTGATGGTGACGGGCCCCCCGTGAGTGAGCCTGGGTGCCCCCTCATTTGTCTCAGTGTTGAGGGGATCATACCTGATGATGTGGGTGCACAGTGCCGACTTTCTTCATCTTTTACGTTTTCACGTCACCTTGAATTACGGTTCAGGAGTCGCTTTTCTGTTCCGACATGCTTTAGGCATTTCCCTGCAGGGGCCCTTTGGGGAGCTCCTCCACCTTTGTTGGCTGGAGTTCACGTTCTGAGCAAGTGGCTTTTGTGTCTCACTAGGTCGTATGTTAACCCTGCCCCTTTGAACTGTTTTCAGAGTTCCTTCTGTGGGTGTTGGGAAGCCACTGAGAGTTGTTTTTTAACTTAGGGGGAATGTAAACTGTGGCATGAAGGTGCACCGAGGCGTCCGGTGAACCGCCGTCATTTAGAGGCGGAGGCAGGGGAGGAAGCTAGCCCGTCTGTGTGCTGGGTGAGTCACTGTGATAGCGCAGGGCGGGCTGGAGAGGCCCAGGCTGGAGGCAGAGAGGCCGTGTGGGCCCAGGCTTCGTGCCCCAGGCCGGCTGACCACTGACTAGGGCCTTGGCAGTGGATGGAGGTGAGGGCTTCTGACTCAGTGATTGGACTGGTTGTGAGATGGAAGGAATAGAGTGAGGCCTGGTGTGTGCTGCCGACAGCGAAGTCCTCGTGACTAAGGAGGCGACTCATTTCATCCCAATAGCAGCTCTGTGGGGGAGGAACTTTGATTCTCATTTTACATTTGAGGAAACTGATGCGCTAAGAATTCCAGAAACCTCCCAAGGCCAGGCAGCCAGTCCTGGACAGAGTGGGATTCAGCCCCAGGCCTTGTTGGCCTCAGGATCTGGGCTCTTCACTATGACACTGTGCTGCTCCCGAGTCTGGTGGGTCCATGTCTGTGGCTGTGGCCGGTGGAGCTGTCCTGGAGGCGGGGGAGTTTGGATGGGCAGCTCAGAAGAGCAGTGTGGGGTGGAGTAGGGGGCTGTCTGCCCGCCCATGAGTGTGTGAGCTTACAGAGACTGGGTGGACCACCAGGAAGAAGAGCACTTGAAGGACATGGAAGGACCAGTCAGAGATGTAGTGGAGACAAGAGAGTGGGGCCAGGAAGGGCCCAGGAGGGGACATGCTAACCAGCAAGCCCTCTGGAACACACTCACCTGCTCAGCCATCAGCCCTCTGCTGTGGCAGAGAGAACAGTGAGCAAAGATGACTAGATAGTTCTTGCCCAGTTTAGGTCTTCTCGTGGCATCGCATAGCCCAAGTACTTCAGATTCTGTGTGTGTGTGCATGTGTGCGCATGTGTACATGTACTGCTGGGGGGGGTGTGTGCGCGCGCGTGTGTGTGTACATATACTGCTGGTGTGTGTGTGTGTGTGCACGCGTGCGTACATGTACCGCTGGTGTGTGGGTGTGTGTGTGCACGCGCGCGTGTGTGTACATGTACTGCTGGGGGGGGTGTGCGTGCGCGCGTGTGCATGCATGTACTGCTGGGGTGTGTGCGTGTGTGTGCGTGCACGTGTGTACATGTACTGGGGTGTGTGTATGTGCATGCGTGTGCACGTGCATACATGTACTGCTGGGGGTGTGTGTGTATGCGCGCGTGTCCATGTGTACATGTACTGCAGGGGTGTGTGTGTGCATGCGTGCATGTGTACATGTACTGCTGGAGAGAGGTTGCGGGAGCAAGCCCAGCCTGCAGGTGCCCGGCTGCATTCAACCCTGCAGTCGCTGAAGGCCTAATACCAGCATGGTCCCCTCTACCCGCAGCTCGGCAGTGGTCTGGGTACTGAGGCGCTCTCGAGGCCGGGACCCTCTCCTGGCCTTGTTCTCTGTGTCCGCTGCCACCTTTGCTCTCAGAGCGATCCTGGGGGCGTTTTAACCTCCCGTTTGCTTCTCAGGGAGACAGACCCTGAAGCTCAGGAGTGGGTCCTGGCGAGGAAAGAGTAGACAAGTCAGTGGCGGAACACCGTCCCCCCTGAACGCAGGGCTCTGGCTTGTACTGTTGCTGGGGCGGCTGTGTGGGGCGCCAGGGGACCAGGGACCCTGGGCCCACCCCCAGGTAGCAGGGGCTGGAGAGACGTCTCAGCTGGGCAGTGTTTGTGGTTGTGGTCATGGATCTGGGAGTACTCGTGCCGCTCTGAGGTGAGCACCTGGGCACAGGGGCTCTCAGGCAGGCTCCTGCCAGCAGCCGTGCTGCCGAAGGGCTGAGTGCACCCTGAGCTGGAGGAGGGGCCGCCTCTCCGTCAGCCAGGCGCCTCGGGGGATGGCTTCACTGCCTGCCGCCTGGCCAGGGCCCCTCCCTCAGGGGTGTGGGGAAGAGTGGGCCCCCCAGGCCGGGGCCAGGCTCCCAACCAGCAAGGGAGGAGGAGTGTCTGCATTTTACGCTGCCAGGACCTGCCCAAGGCCGGTCAGCCCCAGGGGAGGGTAACAGCCTCAAAGCCAGGTTAGTAAGGCCAGGGCAGGAGGAGGGTAGGCTGGCCCCTGAGCCCAGTCACTAGATGAAAGGCCAACGCTGGGCTTCAGGAAGGAGGAGTTCGCACGTGTGACCAGGTGTGGGACCTGCCGGGGGCTCTGGTAGACCAAGATGAGAGTAGGAAAAGCTGTGCTTGTCCGCCCTGTTACAGGGGATGTTAGGAGTTTGCGGGGGGGCACATCCCTGAGCCCTTGCTCTTGGGGAAGTTGTGATGGCCCCTCGTGTCCCTCGCCCCATCCTCTCCACTGGATGCCGCTTTTGTGACGTGTTGGCTGCGGGATGACCTTCACACTTTTTCACGAGAAGGCAGACCGGCAGAGCCAGGGGCTGCTTCTCCGCAGGCGTGTAAACTGAGACTCACTGTCTGTGGCTGGGTCCTTCGGAGGAGAAGCGGGTCCTTCGTTAGAAGCAGCAGCAGCGCTGTCCATGCCAGCCTCTCGTGGGGCTGATGGCGTGGCCTCAGGGATGTCCGCTCCCCAGCAGGCAGAGACTGGGTCTCCCCTGTGACCAGGCCCTGCCCTGTGTGGTCGGATCAAGGGAAGACAGTCACAAAGACAGAAGCCCATGTTACGTCTGGTGCTGAGAATGGAGTGGCGTGAAGGAGATGAGCTGGAGGGGAACGTGGCCGTTCTAGATGGGTGGTCAAGGAGGGGCAGCTGGGAGATGGGCTGGTTGATGGGCAGGGTCTGGTGGCTTCTGGGAGAGTAAACCACAGTCAGCACACACAACTCCTGGGTTCCCGTCAGGAATTGTTCTCTTTCCATCTGTCTGCACCCCGTGGCTGCTTGTCATCCAGTCCACCCAATGTTTAGTTCCCAAGGGAGCCACATTGGAGCCCAGGAACAGTCTTGGGATGCTGTGGCATCGCACTGCCTGCTGGACGAGTGCCCAGCGTCAGCCTCGGTGTTCTGATGGGCACTCTGGCACAGTGCGCCCAGCGCTGCCCGGGCCGCCAGCCTCTGCTGCTGTCCTGCGCTGGGCACGTGGGCTCTGCTGAGAACCTCTGTTCTCCGGCGGGGGCCACGGTGGGGCCTGATGGAGCCCAGGGCCAGCTCCCCCCTGGCTGCTCTGGATCACCTCTGGAGAGGGCAGCAGGTCCGCCTGTCCTGTCCACGGTGCCCAGACTGCAGGCCATATTCTGAACACCTGTTAGCTCCCTAAGGGGGTGGCGGAGAGGAAGCCCAGAGCCCCTCTTCAGGGCAGGAGGTCCTTAAGGGACGGGGAGGGGAGGGTGGAGGCCGCTGTGGACCACAGAGTAGCTGAGAGCGTGGCAGGAGCAGTGCCTCCAGCAGGAGGACGTGCTCGGTTCCAGGTCCTTAGGGAGCATGGGTCAGGGTCAGCTAGGGCACAGGCGGAGCACCAGGCTGAGGAGTGGGGCGTCCGCTCTGTAGGCATCAGGGAAGGAGTGACAAGATTGGACAGTCCATTCGGGGCGGCCGCCTGCTGCCGCCCCTCCTGCTGTGGGCCACCCTGTGTTCCCACCATGGCCAGAGGAGCTGTCTGAGCCTCGGCTGAGGGGACCAGAGAAGGGAGCTCCGGCCTGGGGCCTTAGCTGCTCCCGAGGAGAGGTCCCGGGGGCCATGGGGACACCTCGGTGAGGAGGCAGACCCTGGGGCAGGATTCCTGCCTGTTTCCCCCAGTAATGGCTCTGAAGGCACCTAGACAGGCCGGATGGTGCACGGAGAACAGGCAGCACCCCACGGGGGGCCAGGCGACCGGGGGCCATGGGGGCCGCGGGGGCTCGGCCGCGGGAGCACAGAGGGAGGCCCGCGAGCTCCGGAACATCCGCCTTTCCATGGCTTGGCTGCACCCTCCTGTGTTGCCCTCTGCTCTCCTTCCTCGCGCTGGCATGGAGAGGCGACCCCCCCCCAGATCCGCTCTGGACGCGTCTTGGGGTGGTATTCTGCCCTCTGCCCTCCTGAAGCCACGGCCTCCCCACCTGCATGCTCCGGGCACAGGCTGATGGGGTGCTTGTTCAGACCCTCCTGGAACTTGGGGCCGGGCCTCTCACAAGCCGGCATTTCACTGATTGCCGAGCTCAGCCCTGCCGGTCTGGGTGGGCCCTGGCAGCCTCGAGCAGCTGGATTCCCTGGGGAGATGGGCGTGTCCTGATGGCCATCGACAGTGCCACCTGGGTGCAGCTGGGGTTTGTGGCGGTCACGAGCCGGACAGCTCCTTCTAACCTTTCTCCCCTCTCTGCATGTCTGATCTTGCACCCCGTGTAGGCATGACGAGTATTCTGATGTCAGCCATTGGACTCCCTGTGTGTCTTAGCCACGCACCCCAGCCCGCCAGCCCTCCCGCCTCCTGTCTGGCCTCTAAAAGTCACAGCTCAGTTAAGAGATTGAGGAAAATGTCCATGAAAGGTAGTTCCTGCTCACAAATACTCTCTGGCCTCTGCTCAGCCTCCTCCGAGCCTCGCTGCCTCTGACTCTCCCGCACCGGCCTCTCTCCTCTGACCACCTCGGCCCTTCGCCCTCCCCTCGCCTGCGGGGGTCGTGATGGGCTCCGTGGCCCATCCCGCCTTCGGCAGCAAGCCTGGCCCCTGGGAATCCACTCCCCTGTGAGACCCAGAGTTCAGTGCTGCAGTGGAAGCGTGAGGAGCCTGTGCTTAAAGACTCAGTGACTGTAAACATAAGTTCAAGGCAAGACGAGGCTTAGGAGGGGGGACAGCTCTGTCCCTTCCACTGGGGCCACCGTGTGTCTCAGGAGGGGACAGCCCACGTGGGGCTGCTTCAGAGGGGTCCCCAACGACCATGCCATTCCTGTCACATGGCTAGGGGAGAAGGGATTTCAGAACTGTTAGAAGGTGCTGTGCGAGTCTGAAGAGAATTCAAGAGGAGGGGCTGCTGCATAGTAAGTTCTACGCCTGTCATTTAAAACTGGCTCTGCTGCCATCGCTGGGCCAGAGAAGTGACTGCTTCGGGGGCCTTCAGGATGGCGTGAGCAGGGCTCTGGCCCTGTCAGTCCTGGGTTTGCAGCGCTCGCTCACCAGCTTTGTGATCTCATGCCAGCTTCTGCATTCACGAGCAGTGGGCCTCCTACCCGGCAGACCGGTGTGGGAGGAAGAGGAAGTACACACGCAGGGGCAGTGCCTGGCACATGGTGACGGTCGCTCTGATCGAGTTCGCTGCCTCTCTGACCGTCGGAGAAGGGGAGGAGGGAGGCCAGGGAAGGGCGGCCCTATGAGCCCAGCTGCCATCACCTCCCCTGGCCCTGCTCCCTCTTACTCTGCCTCAGGGCTGGATCTGTGGGCAGGGCTGCTTCCTGAGACACTCGGGGTCTGCTCTGAAAACACGGCGTTCAGCAGACCCTCTGGTTTTCCTGGGCTCAGATGTCCTTTCGTGGGGTAGGCAGTCACCTGGCTGGCCCTCTTTTGAGAAAAGTGGATCATGGAGAGTTACCGTCAGTTTCAAAAGGCTGCCTGGACGCGGGGAGGTGGGAGAGGAAGGGGTGCTCAGACAGGCCTTGCCAGAGGGGTTCTGGGGTTCAGCTGGAGACTGGCCTGTCACCAAAGTGGCCTTCTAGACCAGGCTTTTCTAGAAGGTCTCTCCCCTGAGTAGAGTCCCAGGTACTAGGCTGGCCACCTGGTGCTGGTGGGGATCGTGCTTTGGTCTGGCTTTCTCTCCAATGAGCAGAGTCAGGGTCCTTGAGGTCTGTGTCTGGGGTTGTGTGTGCGTGCGGATGGGGGTGCCTGGTCTGCATTGGCTTCTAGCTGCCTCTCAGGTCATAGCAGCTAATGCCTTTTCAGTGCTCACCTCTAGGGCTGGCGTCAGATCCACTTTTTAGATGAGTGACCTGAGACTCAGAGGTGACCTGATCTGGTCCCAGCCTAAGAGCCAGACTCCATCCTGGCCTCACCCAGCCCCAACCCTTCCACTCCCTCCTGCCTGACACCAGGCCTCCTCTGGTCTAGAGGGGGCTCCCGCTATTGAGCCCTCAGACTTGTAAGGCTCTGTAGCCACAGGCTGATGGCTGGGAGCTTGGGCTTACGCCAGAGCCCCTCTGGTCTCAGAGGCTGGGACCAGGAGCTCCCCTGGACTTGAGGCAGGAAGGCCTCCCCACGTCGCCCTCCCAGACTGGGCCGGTCTCCCCGTCCCTCCCTCTGCTCCTGTTTTGCTGCCACTCTGTGACTCTGCTGATTGACTCTCTAGCTGCAGCGGCGGGTGGGGATGGGGTGCTTGTCCTTGGGGTGGGGCTTGTTCGGTGCAGGGCCTCCCCTCCCAGCTTCACGCCCAGGTGCACACAGAGTCGTGGGAGGTTTCGAGAGGAAGAGGCGGGGCGATGGAGCTGTGGGCAGCTGAGGAATTGAGGAGGCGGGTCACTGGCACCCCAGTCCAGGGACAAGCCCAAGAGCACCGTGGTTGGCTGCGGCCGTGTGGCCGTCTCTTCGGTCAGTGTGCACACGGATGTCCCTGCAGGGCGGGCGTGCACTGCACACACAACTCAGAACACTTACTTCTCTTACCCAGACTTTCTTCTGAGAATAATGAAAGTTGAGTAAAATCACCTGGCCAGAACACACTCCAGAGCATTTGTTTAGAAGCTGCACTTTGGCCCTCCTGCATGTCCTCTGAAGCCTGGGTCTGGGCTCCTGAGTGAAGGTGCGCGGGGCCGTGGCTGAGGCCCCGCCTGTGGCTCCTGAAGGCCGTGGCCAGCTGCTGTCTCTGCTTCTCTTCCTCCAGCGCTCCTGGTGCCGCCCCCCCGCCCACCCTGCCGCTGGTGGAGCTCTGGACTGTTCTGCGCCTGGCCTGTTCTCTCCTCTCCTGCACACTAACCTTCCCATCTGAGCCATCCTAACCTCCCTCCTGGCAGCTTGGACCGCTCCCTGTCCTCCCCTCTCATCCCAGCATCTCCAGTTTGTTCTCCTCAGGATACCATTTATGTTCTTCTCTCCTAGGAGGGTCCCCACAGCCAGAGCCAGAGCAGGTGATCAGAAACTACACGGAAGAGCTGAAGACGGCCCCGGAGGAGGTGCGTGTCGCGGGGCCGCGCTGCTTTTGCTTTTGTTTGGTAACGGGTGGCTCACACGAGGCCCCCAGCCTCTGCCGGAAGGTGCCTCGTCCAGAGACCAGTCCTGCCCCGCTGGCTTTGGGGAGGGCCGGCCGGGGTTCCTGCTTTTAACCCCGTCACGGCTTCACCTGACCCGTCTCTGCTGAGTCTCATTTTGGGGCTGTGATGCCACTGTTCTCCAGTTTGAATGGAGAGCCCTGGAGAATCCTGAGGGGTGGGTTCAAGGTCACGTGTGCCGGTTCAGAGCTGGGGACTCTCTGGCCGCCTTCTCCTGCAAGTTGAGAACACAGGAAGCATCTGGTTGGTAAAGGTTTGGACAGAAACTTGGAAGTCCTTCTCACCTTGGACCTCCCCCTCCTGCCCACCGCCTTCACAGGAGTCTGTCTGTCCATCTCTCTGCCCTTGTGCTCACCTGACACGGCTGGGCTGTTTGGCCCCCGGCAGCCTCCCCGCCAGCTGCTGCTGATCACACAGCCAATGTGTGGCCGTGATGGTTTAGTACCCACTGCTCATGCCACCTGCCTGTTGCCATGTTGCTGTGCTTACGGAAGCAAAGAGATGGCCCCAGCCTTTTCTGGAACCAGGGAGGGCTTCCTGGAGGCGGAGGCATCTTATTCTGCCCACAGGAGTCTAAGCAGGAGGGGTGCTTCTGCTTACCCTGATGTGTTAGACAAAGCCCCGCCCCCGGTCATGGCCTTCAGGGCCTCTCGGGACCTGGTCCCCTCCCCTTGGTTCCCCTGCACCCAGGTCACCCCTGCCCTGTAGGTGCACCAGCCCCCGGCAGCAACGCTGGCTCCGCCTCAGGACACTGGACTCTCTCCTGCCTGCCTGTTGCCATGCTTGTGCTTCTGACAGGTTCCCTTTCCCTTGGAGAGCCCAGTGCAGTGGGCCCCTCCCGTCCTTTCCTCTCTGCCGGGCTCCTCTGCCGCCTCCTCAGCCTGGGCTCCAGGCGTCACAGCAGCGCCCAGGCTCGGTGCCACCTGCCGTCCCCTCTGCCGCGGTGACAGTGGCTGCTCTGAGGCTGCAGACGCCGGTGACCCCTTGGTGCCCAGCCTCCAGAATGGAGAGCTGTGGGGTTGACTTGGATTGGGGTCCAGCATTTCCGCAGATGGCGGCTGGTCCTCAGGACTTGCCCTGTGGCGCAGGGGCTGTGGGTGAGCCTGCCCCGTGTGGGGTCTCCCTCCAGGACTGCATCATCTGTATGGAGAAGCTGTCCGTGGCGTCTGGGTACAGCGACGTGACCGACAGCAAGACCATCGGGCCCCTGGCCGTGGGCTGCTTGGCCAAGTGCAGCCACACCTTCCACCTGCTCTGCCTGCTGGCCATGTACTGCAACGGGAACAAGGTACCCATGGCCCCCCGGCCGGGCTGGGGGGATCGGGGTCACCTGCCCGTCCCGGTTGTGCTGCACCTGAGCAGGCGACTGGGGCCTGCCCAGAGACCGCCTTGAGATGTCCGCAGTCCTGTCCTTGCAGCGGAGGGGGCTGGGGGTGGCAGGTGATGCCAGGCTGCCCTGCCTTTGGTGTAATTTAGCCAGAGTGGACAGAGGTCGGGGAGCAGAGAGAGCCAAGGCCCGTGGGGCTTCGTGCCTGGGCTGTCCTCTGTGTAGCGTCCTTCTGCCACACGTACTGGCCAGGGTGCCAGCCTCGCAGTCCTTCCGTCACAGGGTTTTCTGTTCCATTTTAAACATGACTCAGCTGTGTAGCAGAGAAGGCGATGGCACCCCACTCCAGTACTCTTGCCTGGAAAATCCCACGGATGGAGGAGCCTGGTGGGCTGCAGTCCATGGGGTCATGAAGAGTCGGACACAACTGAGCGACTTCACTTTCACTTTTCACTTTCATGCACTGGAGAAGGAAATGGCAACCCACTCCAGTGTTCTTGCCTGGAGAATCCCACGGATGGAGGAGCCTGGTGGGCTGCAGTCCATGGGGTCATGAAGAGTCGGACACAACTGAGCGACTTCACTTTCACTTTTCACTTTCATGCACTGGAGAAGGAAATGGCAACCCAGTCCAGTGTTCTTGCCTGGAGAATCCCAGGGATGGGGGAGAGCCTGGTGGGCTGCCGTCTATGGGGTCCCACAGAGTCGGACACGACTGAAGCAACTTAGCAGCAGCAGCAGCAGCAACTGTGTAGACTTTGGTTTATAAACCTAATTTTTCTACCTGATGCCAGTCTCTTGGTACTTTGACCCTTTAATGAAAATTGAATAATGAGTTTCTGGGGTAAAACTTATCTTTCCAAGAAAATTGCCAAAATTGAATTTCTTTGCAAGGAGTCTGCCAGGGAACTGGGTGACTGGCCCGGGACCCGCTGGGTGACCAGGGAACCAAACCCATGTCCCTGCAGGTCTCTTTCCCATCTAGTCAGCAGGGTGGCTGGCCTGGGTGCCCTCTCAGGGCCACCAGCTCAGTCCACGACCTTCTGCCCTGTCCCAGGATGGAAGCTTGCAGTGTCCCTCCTGCAAAACGATCTACGGGGAGAAGACTGGGACCCAGCCCCGGGGGAAGATGGAGGTGTTCACATTTCAGATGTCCCTCCCTGGCCACGAGGACTGTGGGACAATCCTCATAGTCTACAACATTCCCCACGGCATTCAGGTGAGGGGCATGGCACAAGAGGAGCCTCCTTGGATCTTTCTGGAATTGGCCCCTCTCGGGGGCTTTTCCTGTCCCACTCTGTCCCCCGGGGTCACTGAGGGTGCCCGGCTGCCCAGTCAGACTCCCAGCAATCAGGAGGCACTCATGCTGGGGGCTCCATCCAGCCCTTAGGGTTGTGGAAACCAAGAGATGTCCCCTGCCTTTTCTTGAACCAGGGAGGGCTTCCTGGAGGCAGAGGCATCTTAGCTGGACTTGTACTGGGCAGAAGGCCCACAGGAATCTAAGCAGGAAAAACAAGAGCTTCTGTTGGGCTAGCTGGCTGGCTGGGGAGCCCACAAACAGGAACCCTCGCAAGGGGCAGAGTGCAGGGCAGAGAGGTGCCTGCAGTGAGGCCTGACCACTCTTGAGGGACCAGCTCAGTGGGCTGATCCAGACCTGTGTTGGGTGTGGAGGAGCAGGAACCTCAGCCGCAGGTTCCAGTGGAGACCCAGACGAGAGTCTGGGCTCCTCAGGTTTCTGCCTTGGACCGGGGGATCTCAGCATCCCCCCAGAGCCTCGTTGGCTTGGGAAGATACAGGAGGACAGGATGTCCCTTGGTTTTGTCCAATTATGTGCTTTCCCCTGGTTGTCCTCCAAAGTGACATTGTGCTCAAAGTGAAACTGGAAAAATTAGAAACGTTCTAGACAGCAGTAGAGCCACAAAGCAGGAGGGGGATTTGGAGTTGTACATGGTGTGTCTCCCGGAGAAGGCAATGGCACCCCACTCCAGTACTCTTGCCTGGAAAATCCCATGGATGGAGGAGCCTGGTAGGCTGCAGTCCATGGGGTCGCTAAGAGTCGGACACGACTGAGCGACTTCACTTTCACTTTTCACTTTCATGCATTGGAGAAGGAAATGGTGATCCACTCTAGTGTTCTTGCCTGGGAGAGTCCCAGGGACGGGGGAGCCTGGTGGGCTGCCGTCTATGGGGTCTCACAGAGTCGGACACGACTGATGGGACTTAGCAGCAGCAGCAGCAGCATGGTGTGTCTCCATGGGCTGAGGGCAGAGCAAGGGCCGAGCGTGGGTCCAGCCCTTGCTCTCTGTGTAGCCTGCTGCCATGGTCTCGGGGCCCTGCTCCATCCAGAGAGAGCAGTGGAGGCGCTGTGCGCCCCAGGGATGGTGAAGCAGGCCCTGCCATCCAGTCCAGAGAGCCCTGTGCCCAGAGGGTTGCCAGTGAAGTAGGAGCTTCCGGTCCGGCCTCTGACAGGTCTGGTTTCCTCAGGGACGTGGAGGCCGTTAGGGTGTGTGGTGCCCAGCAGAGCAGCATGGGTTCAGGGAGGGCAGGTGTGGGCAGGCCATGTGCATGGTGGGTCTTTAGAGTGAGACATGAGACAGCAGTTGATTTGGTCACTTGCGTGCAGGAGGAGCCCCCCCTGGAAGGTGTCGGGGTGAGGCTGGGGAGAGGGGGCCCTGTCCCAGCAGCTCTGCAGCCCGCGAGCCCCTCGGCTCCCACTCTCACCATCTGTATTCCTCCTGCAGGGCCCTGAACACCCCAACCCTGGAAAGCCCTTCACTGCCAGGGGGTTTCCCCGCCAGTGCTACCTTCCCGACAACGCCCAGGGCCGCAAGGTAAAGGCCCAGCTGCTGCCCCTGGGAGCAGCCTCTGCGCCCCTGCCCCACAGCTGGCAAGTCTGGCCTGGCTGCCCCTGAGCAGCGGGTGGCTGTTGGGTCGGGAGAGCCGGCTCGGTGCGCACCGGCTCTGCCTCTGCCCGTCTTACTGCAACAGGAGGAGGGGATGAAGCCTGCGGGCTGGCTGGGGCGTGGGCTGCCCCTTCCTGGGGACCTGCTGCAGGTTAGGCGTCCGGGTATGGGGCATCCAGGCAGAGACGACCTGACCACAGGTGCTCTGGGGGGAGGACAGGGGTCTTCCTGCGGCCTAGTGTGATGGGATGGGGTGGAACCTGGGCCGCTTCACCCTGGGTGATGGGGGTGGCCTGTGGAGCCGCCTCTGCACTGAGTCCTGACTTGGGGCTTCCCAGCTCAGAGGAGGAGCTTCCCAGGTGGCTCAGCGGTAGAGAACCTCCCTGCTAAGGCAGGAGATGTTAGTTTGATCCCTGGGTCAGGAAGATCTCCTGGAAAAGGAAGTGGCGCCCCACTCCAGTATTCTTGCCTAGGAGATCTCATGGACAGAGGAACCTGGGGGCTACAATCTATGGGTTCGCAAAGAGTTGGACACAACTAAACAGCTGTGAGAAGGCTGGGGAAGAGCATTCCAGGCAGACAGAACAGCCAGGGTGGTGGCTTTGGGGTGGGGACAGCCCCAAGGGCGCGAAGAGGCTGAGGGAGGTGAGGGGGCTGTCAGGAGTGTCTGCCCTCCAGGCCAGCCCCTGCAGCCAGGGTTTGTTCTGAGCATTCCTTCACAGCCTTCTCCTGCTCCTTCCCCACTGCCCCTTCCCCCCTACCCCCCCACCCCTCCTACACATCATCCCCCTTCCCCTCCCCCATCCCCTCCCCCCACCATCCCCTCCCCCCTCCTTCCCCTCCCCCCTCCATCCCCTCCCCCCTCCTTCCCCTCCCCCCTCCATCCCCTCCCCCCTCCATCCCCTCCCCTCGGGCAGGTCCTGGAGCTGCTGAAGGTGGCCTGGAAGAGGCGCCTTATCTTCACAGTAGGGACATCCAGCACCACTGGGGAGACCGACACAGTGGTGTGGAACGAGATCCACCACAAGACCGAGATGGACCGCAACGTGACAGGCCACGGCTACCCCGACCCCAACTACCTGCAGAACGTGCTGGCCGAGCTGGCCGCCCAGGGGGTGACCGAGGACTGCCTGGAGCAGCAGTGACCTGTGGCCTGGCTGGCCCCGTCCGCCCACCACAACGGCGGGCTCCATGTGGAGTGCAGGTTCCCCATGCCCACCCGTCCCCTTCCCTGTGCCTGCCAGGCCTGGGTATCTGTGGAAACTGGGCGAGCCTGGGAGTCATATGTGTGGGGGCTTCGGATGCCGCTACCTCAGTGTGTGGGCCCCTCCGTCCTCGGTGGGCTGCGTGGGGCCCCCAGTGTCCGGGGTGAGGAGAGGCTGCCTGCCGTGTGCGCCCCCGGGGCAGGCCTGAGTCTGGGTCAGCTTTTCATACCTCAGATGTTCTGTTTGCAATAAATGCCCTAAAGCCAAAGACCGTGGGCCCTGTGGGTTTGCCGTTGGAGAGGCTGCGTGTGTACACGTGTATGTATGTATGAAGGCCAGCCCACACATGTCTTGCTGCATCAGAGAAGGAATGGACCTGACAGGCTTCCTGTCCAACCTTTGTTTCTTCCTAAATGAGACACAGGCTGCGGGGAGGCCAGGAGCCGGGCGCTGACCCGAGCGGCTCCCCTGGCCCCACCCTGGTTCTCCTTGCAGTGGGCCTTCAGCAGCTCTGCCAGGGAGCCCCACCCCCCCCAGCTCCTCCCATTTACTTCCTCGGGGGTTCTGACTTTCTAAGTGGGTTCTGACTTGCTAAGTGCTGCTCATATAGGGGCGTGTACTGCTGTGTCCACTTTACAGATGAGGAAACGGAGGTTTAAGGGCACAGTAGTAGAGCTGGGACTGAATTCCAGCCAGGTCTGGTCTGACCCCCACCCTCAAGGTTCCAATTCTTTCCAGTCTTCTTAGAAAGAGGATCCAATACTCCTAGGCCTCCTGAGGGTGAGCGGGGGTGGGGGTCGGGGTGTGTGCTTGTGGCCTTCACAAGCCCTTTTCTCCCTAAGAAAGAAACTTAAATTCTGTTTTATGATTTGTTGTTACAAAGATCAGTGTATGTTAGAGTATTTACTTTCACCTAGAAGTTACTTTCTTTCCTCTTCTGATGGTGAAAGGAAAGGAAGGCAGCTTGGTGAGCCCCTGGCATCATGCCCCCTGCCCTGTGGAGAAGTTGGTTTGGGGAGGGCCAGGAGGCCCCGATAGAGAAGCTGGAGCCCAATGCTGTTAGGTTCCACAGCGAGACTTGCTCCAGGGCTCACAGGGCAGAGGGGTGGTGTGGGTACCTGAGTGCCACGCCCTCACCCTCGGCTCCCACCCCCACAGCGCAGTCAGAGAGCGGGAACAAAATGTTTGCACATCTTATGCCTGATCAGAGTCTTGTATTCACAGTATATCAAGAACTGTCACAACGATAAAAAAAAATTTCAATTCTAACGGGCAAAGGACTTGAACACACATTTCTCTGAAAAAGCTATACAGATGGCGGAGAAGCAGTGTCATTAGAGAAGTGCAGATCAAAACCGCAAGTGCTACCACTCAATACCCACTAGGGTGGTTATTATAAAAATACGTATCGGGAATAAATACTGGTGAGGATGTGGAGAGAGTGGAACCGTCGTCCAGTGCTTGTGGGAATGTAAATGCAGCTGCTTTGGAAAGCTGGCGACCAGTGCCACAAAAAGCAGGTACCATATGACTCAGCAGTTACACTGCTAGGTAAATATCCGAGAACTGGAAACATGGCCACGGTAGCATTCATCATAGCCAAGAAGTGCGGACGACCCAAAGAGCCATCAGCCGATGAATGGATGAACAAAATACGATCTGTCCGTGCAATGGGATGCTATCCAGCTAGAAAAAAAAACAAAATGCTAACACATACAACATGGATGAGCCTTAACATATATCAAATGAAAGAAGCCAGGTAGAAAATGACACATTGTGTGATTCTGTCTACATGAGATATCCCGCAGAGGCAAGTCCACTGAGACAGAAAGTACATCAGTGGTCGTCAGGGGGGAAGGGGGATGGGAAGTGACCGTTTTAATGGGTACAGTGTTTCTTTTTGGGGTGATAAGGTTCTAGAATCTGGTGATTTATGGCAGTGAAGTTTAGAAGGACGTCTACAGGGCTTATGTTACATGGAAAGCATAAGGTCCCCTGCCCCCCCTTCTTCCTATTGAGGGGCGACACGATGCCTGGAGCCACAGCAGCCACCTTGCGGCAGCGAGGAAAAACGCCGAGAGGGAGTTCCCTGGTTGCCTAGTGGTTAGGACTCTGCTTTCACTGCCCTGGCCTGGGTTCAGTCCCTGGTCAGGGAACTAAAATTCCTCAAGCTGAGTAGTGTGGCCAAAAAAATTAATGAAAATTTAAAAGAATTCTAAAAAGTAAAAAAAAAATACATATATAGTGAGAACCCAAGGAGTGATGTCAGCAGGGCACTTGCCAGCTGTCTGGGCTCTATGATCACAGGAACTAAGGGAGGATGTGGCCTTGTGAAGGGAGGGCAGGACCACTGGGCCCTGAAGGAGCTAGAGCTGGCCCCTTCCTCCTCTGGGTGGGGATGGAAGGCCAGAGGGAGGCTCCTGGTACGCGGGGTGCAGGAATCCCTGGCATGTGGCCCTCCTCCCCAAGGCTGGGGGTCTGGGTGGGACCCAAACTCAGACATGGGCCTCTGGGGTGACCTGGCAGGCACCCGGGGGTCCAGGGGCCTCTCTCAGCCCTGGTCTGCCCCTGCCCAGCCCCCTCCCCGGGGTGGGCTGGGCTGGGAGGCGGAGTGGGGTGCTTTTACGTTTTCAGGTCTTTCCAGCCCTTGGCCAGTGGGGCAGCCTGACTAACCAGCTCCTCCAGGCCCACGGTGTGTGTGGGGAGGGGTGCGGCCCGAGGTGGCCAGACCAGCCCCAGGCTGTGGGTGTGGAAGCAGGCCGGTGGCTGCGCTGTAGGTCATTATGGGGCTCCCTTCCAGGCAGCCTCGCCTCTGGCTGCTGCTCTTGGTGGTGCTGGGCTGGCCCCAGCCCTGCCTCAGCCTGGGTAAGTAGGGGTCCTGGGAGGGGTGCACCCGGCCAGACCCTAGGGGCTGGGGCACCTGCTGGAGTGATTAGATCCTGGGACCCCCCCCACCCCCCACCAACCGGGAGAGGCAGCCCCAGGGGCAGTGGGCCCTGGACCCTCACGCCTATCTCCACGGCCCCAGAGCTCATCCCCTACACGCCGCGGATAACCTCCTGGGACCTGGAAGGGAAGGTCACGGCCACCACGTTCTCCCTGGAGCAGCCACGCTGTGTCCTGGACGGGCACTCCAGCGCTGCCGACACTGTCTGGCTGGTGGTGGCCTTCAGCAACGGTAGGTCCCGGTGCAGGTCTGGGGCCTAGGGTGATGGGTGGGTCTGAGGACAGCTCCAGGGCCCTGGGAGCCCCTCTCAACTCCGTGTGAATGGGGAGTTCGGGCTTTATCCTGTGGGGGATCTGAGCGGTGGCGTCTGATTTGTGTCTGGAGGGGCGCTCTGGGCTCTCAGGCATGGAGGGCCCGGGGCTATGGCAGTGGACCACCTGTCTCCTCCTGCCCTCCGGCCCCAGCTGCCTGTACCTCCCTCCTGCAGCCTCTGCTGGTGCTGCTAAGTCATGTCAGTCGTGTCCGACTCTGTGCGGCCCCATAGACGGCAGCCCACCAGGCTCCCCCGTCCCTGGGATTCTCCAGGCAAGAACACTGGAGTGGGTTGCCATTTCCCTCCCCAATGCATGAAAGCGAAAAGTGAAAGTGAAGTCGCTCAGTCGTGTCCGACTCTTAGCGACCCCATGGACTGCAGCCTACCAGGCTCCTCCATCCATGGGGTTTTCCAGGCAAGAGTACTGGAGTGGGGTGCCATTGCCTTCTCTGCCTGCAGCCTCTAGGGTCTTCCAGAACCCCCAGACACTGGCTGAGATCCCAGCCTCCCCACGGCTGCTGACCGATGGCCACTACATGACACTGCCCCTGACCATGGACCAGCTGCCCTGTGAGGACCCTGCGGACCGCAGTGGGCGCGCCCCTGTGCTTAGGGTGGGCAATGACGCTGGCTGCCTTGCTGACCTCCATCAGCCTCGCTACTGCAACGCCCCCCTCCCGGGCCCGGGGCCTTACAGGTGAGTCGCCTGACCTGAAACCTGGAAGGGAGCTGTACTGGGAGAGGAAGGGTGGAGGTTGGGTTCTGAGACCAGGGCTGCCCCCCACCCTACCCCCACCCCAGTCTCAGCCCAGGCCTCTGTCCTGGCCCCTCCCTTTCTCCAGCTTTGGTTTCTTCCTTATGTGGGGTTGGATCTCCTGGAGGGGCAGGTGGCCTCCACGAGGAGGTGGGCATCACAGAGCCTGTGGGGGATGGGAAGGGGTCTACAGGCCCCAGCATGTGGGGAGGGGAATGCTGGAGACCGCCCGCCCCCCCAGGTGGGTCTGGCAGGAAAGTCAGCCTGGGGCTGAGGGTGGAACCCGGGTGGGAGAGCAGGGGTCCAGCGAGCAAGGGGACAAGGCCAGACATCCTCAGGGTGACCAAGTGCGGCTGGGGGAACCGGCAGGGGCCACAGGGACAGCGGGGCAGAGTGTAGCCGCCTTCCACGCCCACGCCCCTCACCCTCTAACCCAGTGGCCACTCCCTGACTCAGCCTCCTGCCCCGTCCCTAGCGACCATGAGAGCCGGCTCCCGTCAGTGGCAGGTGCCAGCCTGCCTGGATCCCAGAGCGCCCACCCTGAACAGAGATGCAACTCAAGTTCCGGGTGGTGCCCTCGGAGCTCAGCCTGCCCGCTCCCCTGATCCTGGTCTCTGAGCACGCCCTGAGCACACCTCTCCCTCCTGGCCTTTGCCAGGAGGGGGTGCCACCTCCTACTGGGGGGCCTTCCAAGGCCTCGCAGACTCCACACAGCCAGCAGTTTTCCTCCGGAGAACAGGGGTTGGGGCCTCACACACCCTTGCGAGCCACCCTGAGGCCCCCGTATGTGGCATTTAGTCACGGGGACCCCTGAACCAGAGAGGGTGTCTGAAGAGTGACGGTTCAGATGGCTGAGGGCTGGTGGCGGAGGTTGCTGTGGCCAGAGAGGTCTCAGGGTGCTTAGCACAGGGCGCCCCCCTCCCCTGAACATGACAGGCCCACAGCCTGGCCGTCATGAGCTGCCTGGGGCCTGGCTGAGGTGGGGGCCTTGCCCAGAGCAGTCGAGGCACAGAGCCTCACCCCTGGTCCTCTCCCCCAGGGTGAAGTTCCTGCTGATGAACTCCAGGGGCTCACCCCAGGCCGAGACGAGGTGGTCCGACCCCATCGCTCTCCACCAAGGTAGCGCGGAGGGCCGGGCGCTCCGACTCCAGTGTGCCCAGCCAACATCGGCACCCTGGTCATGCTCAGCCAGCCCCTCCCCTGGCTACCGTGGGACTGGGGTCCCCGAGTCAGAGTCCAAGTCCAGGCCACCCCCTAAATAGAACCTCCCACTAGAGGGTGGGGTACTGGGTCAGCCCCATGGGCAGAGACACCAGCTCTGTCCACCCCAAAATGTTTGCCAACCCTTGGGTGCCCTAGGCTGAAGCCCCATCATGGACAGAAATAATCTGCCCCTCCTTCAGGGAGCCAGCCCTGTGCTGGGCAGTGCTGGGTGGAAAAGAGGGGCCAGGGCAAGAAAGAGGCTGGAGCCGTGGTCCTGGGAAGCCTGCTCTCAGCAGAGCGCCAAGGACCAGCGGTTCAGCAGACCAAGAAAACTGTACGTCAAAGGCCGAGTGTCCCATGGATGGGTGTCTGGGAGACAGGCTGCAGAGACTGGGGTCAGGAGGGGAGGGGCTGTGGATCTTGTTACGTAAAGGCCTTGAATGCCAGGCTCCAGGCAACAGGGCAGCACCCGGTCGGTCCTGAGCTCAGCTGCCTCTCTGCCTGCCATGGGTGGTGGGAACAGTCCGGCAGGTGAGACCAAGGCGGAGGCTGGCGTGACGGGTGGTCCAGGCTGGCAGAGCACAAGTGCCGCAGCAGAGAGGGACAGATGAGCGGGCTCAGGATGCCGGCTGGGGACGTGAGGCAGTCAGCATGGCGGGGAGGTGACCGCCCTGGGGTCCGAGGGCAGCCTCTGAAAGCCGCTGTGTGTGCAGGAAAGTCCCCAGGCTCCATCGACACGTGGCCCGGGCGGCGGAGTGGAGACATGATCGTCATCACCTCCATCCTGTCTTCTCTGGCCGGCCTTCTGCTTCTGGCCTTCCTGGCAGCCTCCAGCACGCGCTTGTGAGTGGTGACCCCTGGAGGGCCCCTTGCCCCCCCATAGCCCCTGCTCACTCTCTGGCCCAGCACCTTCTGGAAGCCCTGTAGTTTTGAGTTGGGTGGTGCTCCTTCCAGCGATATGCAGGGAATTTCCACCCTGAGTGTCTCTCATCTAGGAGCTCAGGGAGGCAGTCCAGCAGGTCCTCTGATGACGGGTTCATAGACGGGGCCACCTTGCTCTGCCTGGGCCCTTCTCCCTGACAGTGGGCCCTCAGTTGTTTCAATGAACTGATACCCAGGGAGCCAGGGTGGCCACCTGGAGGAGGCAGGCCTCCAGCTGGTCTTCCCAGGGAGGAAAGGGACATCAGAGGCTGCAGGAGGAGGGCTATGGGAGCTCGGCAGTCCGCTCCACCCAGCAGGGAGACACTCCACCCACAGCCCGTCTCCCTGTCCCCATCCAGCTCCAGCCTGTGGTGGCCGGAGGAGGCCCCGGAGCAGCTGCGGATTGGCTCCTTCATGGGAAAGCGCTACATGACCCACCACATCCCGCCCAGCGAGGCAGCCACCCTGCCGGTGGGCTGCGAGCCTGGCCTGGAACACTTCCCCAGCCTCAGCCCCTAGCTTGGCCCACCTGGCTGGGGCTGGGGCAGTGGGGGCCTGGGGGGTAAGTGCACAGTGCACGTGTGTGTGTGTGGGTGTGTCCCGCATCGCACCTCCCGCCCTGCCTGAAATCCCACCGCTAGCAGCCCTGCCTTGGCCTTTCTCATTTCCCCCGTCTCCAGGCAGTTGGGGGAGGGCCTCAGTCAGGCCAGGCATCCAGCCCCCAATGCCATCTGCCTCTGATCTGCCTGCCTCAAGCGAGGCTGGAGGTAATGTAGACACACTGCCCGAAAGGAGGCTTCCAGGCCCCAGGAGGAGGCCTGCAGCAGGCTGGGCTGGGCCGGGTCATCTTGGGGTACATAAGGCCCCTGGCTGTCCCTCTGTCTGTCCCTCACTGGCAGCCGGAGCTGCAGTGAGGCCTTCAAAGGTGCCACCATCTTCCCTGGACGTGGGTACTTTCTGAGGGTGGCCCTCACTGGCTGGAAGGTCAGACCGTGTAGATCTCTGTGACGATCCGGCTACCACATCTAACCTCCTTGCACATGCAGATGGCACACACACTCATGCACTCACTCCCATTCCATAAGCATTTATTGAGCGCCTGCTGCATGCCACACACACAGTGTTAGGCATGGGCCCTCACGCAGGGCTCGCTGCTGTTCTTGGGGCGCTCACTCACTGCTCTGGGCCTCAGATGACCACGTGTCCTGATGCGACGTGTTACTGTTGGGGCTATCACCCCCTCGGACTGTCACGCACCCTCGAGCTCACACTCCTGAGACGATCTGCCCCCGATGGACTCTCCTGTCCAGTAGCCAGCGCCCGCATCACCCAGCAGGAGCCACTTGACTCTCCAGCGTCCGTCTCCCTGCAAGACCGGTGATTCCCACCGTGGACACAAGGGGGCGCCGTGGCGCCGCGGTTGCCGAGTCCAGTGCATGCGCACGTCTGTGCACAGCTAAGCGTCCCGCCGCTGACCTGACGTCTCACAGCGGCCGCCGCGCCGCTGGGTCTCTGGAGGGCACGGCTCCAGTTTCCACCTCGGCCAAGCCAGAGGATGAGCAGTCACACTCTCGTTTGAGGATCAACGGTGTGTCGTCCCACTGCACAGCTGTCACCGTTTTCTGGGTGGGAAAACATGCTCAGTGATCTGCCCACGATCCACTGTCCCCAACCCCGTGTCCCCCGGCCGCTCCCAGGCCCTTCTAAGCCTGACTGCGGCTCCCAGCATACAGGCCGCCCCGAGGAGGGCGCCAAGCGGGGAAATCTACCCCCTCCCCTGACTTTGGAGATGAATAAATGCAATCTGGCTCCTCCATCCCAGTGGTGCCCGCGCTGAATCTGCAAGAGGGGCAGTTACACGCGTTGCCCAGCCTGGCTCCGCCCCGTGCAGCCTGCCCCTGACGCCAGCCCGGGCGCTGCCCCGAGCCTGTCCTCTAGATTGCTAGCCCTAGCTATGCATTGGGGTACCCCCATTTCCTGATGGCCCCAGGGAAACCCACCCCCAATGGGGTGGGGGGCAGGGCCAGGAAACCCACCACTAATGCAGGTGGATTTAGCAGTGCTCCTTCCCAGGTACATGCTTCATGGGAGTCTGCTTTCAAAACCCATGCACCCCTGGTCTCTGTGGTCTCCCTCCCACCCTGCCTGCATCCTCACCAGCCACAAGACCTGCTCTCGGTGCAGTTGGGAGCTCAGGCCCTGGTGTCCTGGGTGACACCTGGCCATGAGAACCAGCCCTGTCAGACTGCCACTTTTGGAATTCCGCTGCTGTAGAGCCCAGGATCCTCTTGGATTCTTGGAATTGTTGTTGCTTAGTCGCTCAGTTGTGTCTGACTCTTTGCAACTCTATGGATTATAGCCTGCCAGGCTCCTCCGTCCATGGGATTCTCCAGGCAAGAATACTGGAGTGGGTTGCCATTTCCCTCTCCAGGGGATCTTCCTGATCCAGGGATTGAACCTGTGTCTCCTGCTTTGGCAGTCGATTCTTCACCTCTGAGCCATCTGAGAGGCTCATTCTTAGAATTGGAGGAGGTTAAAAGTTGGCCCTGCGCTACGCCAGCTACCACCAGTGCAGCCTGGCCCACGCTGTCGCTCCCAGGCCCGGCCCCAATACCAGACTACAAGGCCCTTAAGACCCAGGATGCCTGGCTTGGGGCCTGCCCAGGAAGGAAATGATAGTGAGAAATAGGGATCCACTGGTGTTTGCTGAGTGAAAAGATGAACAAACCTGCCCAAAGATGGAGGATCAGCCAGGAGCAGGAATTGCCCCTGCTTCTGGCGTGTCCGGGGTCCTTTGGTAGCTTGTTAGTGCCAGAATCTTTGTGCATTCTGAGTCCTGTGATGTCTTGTGCGTCCCTGGGGCTGCCCCTCACTTCCAAACATCTTCAAGCCCCTCTGAGGAGCTGCTCTCATTGTGGCCACCTGGGGCTTGACCGTGGAGACGAGCCCTAAACAGACATTGCAACATGGTGAGTGAAGCCTGGGCAGGGGAGGCAACTGACCCCACCTGATGGTCAAGGGGACTAACTAGGGGTGAGACGTGTCTCAGGAGGCAAATGTAAGTCAAGTCAGAGGAAAGAAGGAGGGAAGGAGAAAGAGTGGAACTCGGGGAGATCAGACGTAAATAGTCTTGCCTTACGGTGATACAGGTGGTTCCTGGGACCACAGCAGCGGGGATGGGGGCCGGGAGCCCGGTAAGGGCAAGGGTGACCCGGCCTTCCAGGCACATGGAATTAGCCCTGAGCCAGGGCAGACGAAGCAGGTTGGGGAGGAAGAGGTGGATTCTAGAAATATTTGGGAGGTGATTGGAGGAATCCGGCACTTCTTAGACATGGGAGACAAGCCAAAAGGGAGAGGCTGTGCTTGGGTATCTTTCCTTAATTAAAAAAAAAAAAAATTATTTATTTATTTGGCTGTGTCAGATCTTAGCTGTGGCTTAGTTGCCCTATGGCATGTGGAATCTTAGTTCCTCAACTAGGGTTCAAACCCATGTCCCCTGCATTAGAAGGCAGATGCGTTTTTTTAATCTTTTTTAATTTTTAAATTATGAAAACATAGTAACACTTTTACGGGAGGCATGGAAAGTACAGAACAAAGTTACAT
Source organism: Bubalus bubalis (assembly GCF_019923935.1). Taxonomy (NCBI): domain Eukaryota; kingdom Metazoa; phylum Chordata; class Mammalia; order Artiodactyla; family Bovidae; genus Bubalus; species Bubalus bubalis. Next base: position 7,782,509 of record NC_059180.1, on the reverse strand, counting down.
ATAGTTCCAATTAATTACAGTTGTTTTAGATAGATAAGATATTTAGTTGGAATTTCAATATCAAACTCTCAGAAATTAATAGAATGAATGTACAGAGAAGCAGAAGCATACAGTAGACCTGAAAATCACTGTGAACCAATTCGACATAATTAAGATTTATACAAGAAGGCGGATTCTTAACCACTGGACCACCAGGGAGGTCCCTCCTGTGCCCAGGTTTCTGATGTGGGGATGGGTATGAATGCAAAATGGGGCCCCTTATGTTCTGAAAGTGGTCCTATCACCCCAGCCTTAGAGCCGATCCCCAGGAAAAGGGGGTTCTGGGAACGTCATCGTAGGTGAGTGAATCCACACGAACGCTAACAAATTGTTAGTATTTTACAAAGATGGAAGCCAGTCCTGGTCAGCGGAAGGCTGCCCAGTGAGCCTGCTGGGCTGTGGGCGTGCTGCTCCAGAGCAGGCGTGCCCAGGCACCACAGAGTCCATGCGGAGTTGGGGCGGCAGGCCCGGTCATCACCAGCCCAGGCACCGCCACGCTGGGCCCTGGGGAGCTGTGCTGGGGCCTTCCGCCTCAGAGTCACGCTCGAGAGGGTCACCAGCTAGACCCAAGCTCCGTGAGCCGGGTCGTGACAGCCTGGAGCAGGGTGCCTAGTGAGAACCGCATTGCGGAGAACCTCTTTATTAAATGATGTTTTCCATGTTCTCCAGGGCTGTCCTTGGGGAAGTACCTCCAAACCCATTGGCCCATCACATCATGGCTCAGTGGTTAAAAACAAGTTCACTGTGAAGAAGGACAAGCAGCAGTGATTGTGGGGGTGATGACTCACAGGTGACTCATTGGGCCAGAAATCAAAGGCAGCAGAATGACAGCAGGTAGAAACCAGCCAGCACCCTCCCTCTCTCTCACCCTCGGGGTTCACTTTATTCCTCTCATCTCTGAAGCGTCCATTTCTCTCCATCTTCCCTGCAGTCCCCCAGGCCCGCCACCCCGGTTTCCTGATGGGGTGTCAGCAGTCGCCCCTTTGCTGGTCTCCCCACATCTGCATCCCTGCTCCCCACCCCCATTCTTCCTGTGGCATCCAGAGGAACTCGATGATACACCTAATGTGTCTCACCTTTGCTCCCCCCTCAGAGGTTTCCTCCCCGTGAGAGCAGGTCTTCTCATTTGCGAGGCGCCAGGATCCATCCCTTGCTCCCTGAATTTGTGCCTCTGTTAGCCCCTCCACCCCATCCTGCCACTGGTCCTTTGCACCTGCTTTTCCCTTGATAGAGACCATGCCTCCACTCCACGCCCCTTCCTCTAGGTCGCTCCTCAGCTCCACTTACACTTCTTCAGAAGCCCTTCCTGACCCCTCAGCTCTCCTAGAGCCGTGTTGTTTTCCTCCTCAGCACCTTTTGTTTCCTTGTTGTAATCAGACATTTAAAATGACGAGCTTTTGCATCTCCTCTGCTAAACTCTCAACTCCAGCGGGGCAGGGACCACATGTGCTTTGCTCACCAGAGCGCCCCCTAGAGCTAGCACAGTGCCCAGCTCCCAGTAGGAGTTTAATACATATTTGTTGCCTGACTGTTTTATAAAAAACCCCTTCACACTGGCCAGAATGAGCTGATGTGGGTGCCCTAGGAGCCTGGTACGTTCCACCCTCTGGGTGATGCAGGGGGAGGTGCAGATACAGGCTCCGCACCCCCCACCATGGTCGGGGGGTCCTGGGTGGGGGTGAGGGGACCCAGTCCGAGCAGAGACATAATTTGGGTAGTGCTGGCTGGTGGGGGCACATAGCAGTAGGAAAGCCGTGTCCCGGACATAAGAAGCGCGTTGCAGGAGGCAGTCAGAATAGCAACCATCTATCATGCCCGGGAAGGTGGCCAGGCCCCAGGCGCTGGGGGAACACGAGGAGCTCCTGATGGCTTTGTGGTGTGTGTGTGCTAAGTCGCTTCACTTCTGTCTGACTCTTTGTGACCCCATGGACTGTAGCCCGCCAGGCTCCTCTGTCCATGGGGATTCTCCAGGCAAGAATGCTGGAGTCGGTTACCATGCCCTCCTCCAGGGGATCTTCCCAACCCAGGGATTGAACCCGTGTCTCCAGCAGCTCCTGCATTGCAGGTGGATTCTTTACCACTGAGCCACTGGGGAAGCCCGTTCCTGTTTGGCTTTGTGCTCACGGAAAGAATTTCCTTCATGTTGGAGTTCCTCAGAGCCTTGTTGGGGTTTGTGACTCTCTGCCTCCTAGGAAGGGCCCCAGGGCCGGTGTCCCAGCCTGAGGGGCAGTTCTTTGGTGCCTCCGCAGAATGGCGACTCAAGCACTTTCTTCAGAGCGCTGCCCCTCCCTGCTGTCCTTAGGAGGAAGTTAGAAGGCAGGGAGGGCCAGTCCAGCTCCTGGCCCCCCCAGCCCGCTGCCTCCTGGGTTCCCTGGGGCCCCTCCCGTCCTGCCCACAGCAGCCTGGGGAGCTGCCAGGCCCCTGGCAGAGGGTGGGGCGGGCACCACCTTCTCGGGAGGGGCCGACCTGAAACAGGAGCAGATGGACAGAGCCACACCCGGCTGCTCACTCTGCAGCCTGGCCACCCCACCTACCCCAACCTGTCCCCTCAGAAGGGGGAGGGGCAGCTTCTGGGCAGGACAACAGGTCAAGGGACCCAGCCCAGAAACCCTGCAGGCCTCGCAGAGGGAGGGTCAGATCCAGTCCCACTCATGGAGGGGACCGGGGAGCGGACCGCTACAGACGGAACCGTGTTCCTCCAAATTCCTGTGTTGAAGCCTCAGTGCGTAACTGTTTAGTTAGTTCCCTCGACCGGCATGGAACCTGTGCCCCCTGCAGTGAAAGTGCCCAGTCCTCACCGCTGGGCCTCCAGGGGCCTTGCAGAGTGTGGCCGTATTTGGAGAGAGGGTCTTTAAAGAGATAATGAAGTTAAGAGGTAATTAAGTCCTTGAGGGTGAGGATGTGACCCCATCAGATTGGTGCCCTTATAAGAAGAGATAGGGCACAGAGACACCGGGGTGCTGAAGGGGACAGACCAGGTGAAGAGGCAGGAAGGGGACGATCCAAGGAGACAGATCCAGAAGATACCACTCCTGCCCGCGTGATCTTGGCCTTCCAGCCTCCAGAACCAGGAGAATGTAAAGGTCTGCTGTTAAGCCGTCTGGTCTGGGGCGTTCTGCCCTGGCGAGTGGAGCAGACTGATTCACCCACCCTCACAGTGTTGGGGACATGAGCAGGGATGGGGCAGAGTACGCAGGGCAGGGCACCATGGTGAGAGCTGCCCAAACAGTGTGTGCAGAGGCTTGGAGGCAGGAAGGGCCAGTCTCACGCTGGTCCCTTGGCCCAGCTTTCCCTGCCTCGTCTCCTCCCCAGGGCCCACTGCAGCCGTGTCCTGGCCCCCTCCCCACCGACCACCACTGCTCCCAGCCTGGACCTCTAGGGACAGGAGCCCAGGGGTCACCCTTGATTCCTCCTCCTCTGGGTGAGCCCCGCAGGCAGCCCTGCCCCCTTCTGCTGGCCTCAGTCTCCCCTCCCCCATCAGATGAGTGACCATCTCTAAGCTCCTTCAGCACAGACACTCCAGTCCCCACCTCCCCGAAACCCCACTGCCTGTGGGGTGACGCAGGCTGGAGTTATTCCCAGGAAGAATGCGTTGCCCTTGACAACCATTCTTCTCCCTGACTTCGACCTCTCCCCGCTGAGGGACAGACAGGAATGCCCCATTAATCATCCTGGCCTCTCCCTCCGAGTCCTCAGCCCCCTTCCTCCGCTCCCCAGTGGAGGTGTTGCTGCATGGAAGCGTCAGGCTCAGCTTCGCCCTCCAGTCCCTGTGCCTTGTCCGAGCCCTGAATCTAGGCGCCTAGGGCAGTGGGAGAGCCCTCGGGGCAGGGGGTGGGGAATGGACTGAGAGTGGGCTCAGGTCAGGCCCCACCCTGTCCCGTGAGTGACCCCAGGTACAGGGCCAGGTAGGTCCCTGGCAATAGACTATTCCCCAGGGCTCGGTGTTTCCCAACTGCCCCTGCAGCCCTCCCTGGCTCCCCCAGGCATTCTGGCCCCTTCACACTGGCTCACCTGCAGAAGCCCCAGTTTGAATGCAGGACCAGGGGGACTCCTCTGACCCTGTGGGTCTGGGAGGGAGCACTGGGCCTGGGGGGAGAGATGGAGCCGGCTGGCGCCCCGGGGTGGGCCATGGGGAGGATCGCCCTGGGGACATATGGGAACTTGACCTGGATCAAGTGAAAAGGGCACCGAGGGTTGCCCCCGCCTGTGGCTTGTGATTAAAAATAGAACGTTTCAGGGACTTCCCTGGTGGGCCAGGGGTGAAGAATCTGCCTTGCAATGCAGGAGCCGTGGGTTTGATCCCTGGTTGGAAAACTAAAGTCCCACATGCTGTGGAGCAGCTAAGCCCGCACGCTGCAACTAAGGCCCGTGTGTCTCAGCTACTGAGCCCACGAGCCACAGCTAGAGAGTCTCTGGGATGCAATGGAAGATTCCGCATGAGTCAATGAAGACCCGACACAGCTAAACAGAGAAAATTTTTTGAAAATAGCCTTTCAAATCAGTAGAAATAGAGCTGATTTTTCAATATTTTAGTTTTTTTTTCAATATTTGCGATTTTTTTTTTTTTTTTTAAGTTTCATTACATAGGCATGATTGATTAAACCATCGGCAGTTGATGATTAATCTAACCTCCAGCCCCTCTCCCCTCTCCAGAGGTCGGGGGATGAAGCTGCAAATTCTTAATTATGTGGCTGGTTCCCTTGGCAACCAGCCCCCATCCTGTGATTATCTAGGGGCTTTCCAAAATCATAGCAACATAAACTCAGGTGTGGTTGAAAGGGGCTTGTTATAGAAAACAAAACAAAACACCCATTTCACCTTTATCACTCCGGGGCTATTTCAGGGAACCAAGGATGTTCCTTTATGAGCTGCGTGCTGGGGACCACAAACAAAGACCTTAATACACGTCACTGCAGCCATAGGTAACTGATGCAAAGACACACACCAAACTGAGGAGAGTCGATGCCTTGGGGAGCGCAGAAATAGGATAGAGAAGGGCCGGAAGAGATTAGAAAAAAAAAAGCAAGACCTTGTGCAGAGCAGTAATGAGGGGCCCACAGACAGAGATGCATGGTCCTTTGCTCCTACGGCCCCTGGGTTAAACATAGATGAAAAGGGGGCCGGTTTCCAACCCCACCACTGACCGTCCACAGGGCCAAGAAAGCTCCTCTCCCTGGGGGGCCTGGTGTTCTCATCTGTATGATGAGATTAATAGTCAGGCCTGCCTGCCTGCTTCTGGGATCTGAGATGAGTCGATGGGCAAGAATGTACTTTCGAAAGGTTAAAGCCGGCTCCTCCCATGTTTTGATGGCCGCTTTCAGCTGCCTTTCAGAAGAGTAAAAAAAGAGGAAAAAAGTAAATCTATATACTTTTATTACTGTACGTTATATTAAAATATATTATATGTAAGTGTAATATATACAGTATACATATATATTTATACATACTTTTTGTAAGTATACATATATATGTTTTATATACATGTGGGTATGGCACCCCACTCCAGTACTCTTGCCTGGAAAATCCCATGGGCGGAGGAACCTGGTAGGCTCCAGTCCATGGGATCGCTAAGAGTCGGACACGACTGAGCGGCTTCACTTTTACTTTTCACTTTCATGCATTGGAGAAGGAAATGGCAACCCACTCCAGTGTTCTTGCCTGGAAAATCCCAGGGACGGGGGAGCCTGGTGGGCTGCCATCTCTGGGGTCGCACACAGTCAGACACAACTAAAGCGACTTAGCAGCAGTAGCAGGTATATATTGATGTATAGAGAGTAACTTAGTGTGTGTATATATATATATATATACACACATATGTATATACTGTGCTTAGTCGATTTAGTCATGTCCGACTCTTTTGTGACCCCATGGACTGTAGCCCGGCAGGCTACAGATACAATCCTCTATCTACGGGGATTCTCCAGGCAAGAATGCTGGAGTGGGTTGCCAGTTCCTCCTCCAGGGGATCTTCCCAGCTCAGGGATCAAAGCTGAATCTCCTGCACCTCCTGCATTGCAGGCGGATTCTTTAACACTGAGCCACCGGGGAAGCATATGTGTGCATACTATACACACATATATACTATACTCGCCCATAGTGTGTATACACACACACACACACACACACACACACACACATGGGAGAGGCTTGAGAGCAAGTATAGCAAAATGTTAACAATTGTTGAATCTGGGTGGGGACTGTATATAAGGGCATTCTTTGTTCTATAGACTTCCAACTTTCCCAGGTGTGACCATTTCTGTATTAATAGGCTGGCGAAATAAAGAAGCTTTTCCGGGGTTGGGTCTGCCCGGGACTTGCCGGCTCGTGTTCCCCTCTTTTCTGCCTCCAGGCCCAGCAGCACTGGTCATGTCCTCTGAGAGGCCCACACCTCTGCTTCAAAGTCTAAGCATGACCTCCGTGTCCCATGGCTAAACGTCAAGCACAGGATGACCTGCATCTGAAGCCCATCCGTGTAACCGGCAGCACGCAGAAGTGGCTGCTTTGTGGAGGCCTCCCCCACACCCCGTGCCAGACCCGGGAGCCCACCCCCTCCGCCCGGCCATCCTGTGGGGAAAGGAGGGGGATTCCTGCCTCCAGGAGCTTCCAGCGGGAGGAGGGCCAGGTGTGGCCAGAGATGCACTTGATGAAACAATACATTTTATTGCAACAAGTGTATAATGAGATGGAGGTGCATGTCGGCTGCTGTGGAGTGCATTAAGAGGAGGCACCAAGGCCAATCGGGCGTTTTTGGTGACACCAGACCCTGGGATAGGTAGGGCCAAAGGACAAGAGCTCGCTGGGTATGCAAGGCAATGAGGGCCCCCCAGGGAGAGCCTGGCCTGAGCCAAGACACAGGCGAGAGGCCTTGGGAGAGGGTGTCTCAGCACCTTTTGGTTGAGGCTCCCCATGAACACCTGGACTACCCCAACCTTGTCTGCCTCCCCTCCCCCTTTAAATACTTAAAAAAATATATTTATTCATTTATTTGGCTGTGCCAGGTCTTACTTGTAGCATTCGGGATCTTTAGTTGCTGCACATGGGACCTGGCTCCCTGACCAGAGATAGAACCCAGGCCCCTGAGTTGGGAGCACAGAGTCCTAGCCACTGGACCACCTGGGAAATCCTGTTCCCTGAGTTTTCCCCTCTGGTTTTGGCCCCCAGTTCCCTGGGGGCTGGTGGTTGAGATGGTAAAGAATCTGCCTGCTAATGCAGGAGACCCAGGTTCGATCCCTGGGCCGGGAAGAGTCCCTGGAGGAGGAAATGGCAACCCACTCCAGTATTCTTACCTGGAGAATCCCATGGACAGAGGCACCTGGTGGGCTACGGTCCATGGAGTCGCAAAGAGTCAGACACGACTGAGCAACTAACACTCCCTTGAGGCTGAGTCAGTCACTGGTGAAATGCAGTAATGTTCATATCCTGCAAAGTCTGCGACCATTCGCTAGCAAGTCCAAGTAAACAGTTGGTCGAAAAAAGTCTACTAGGTAATAACAGTGTCAGTAGGAATATTTTCCTTTTTTCAAGTTCACTGCAATAAACAATTTGCATGTTTTAAGTATTTTGGGAAAGAAAGATAGTTCAGGTGGGCTGGCAATCAACTAGATTATATATTTGATTATATAGAGATATAAATCAAATGCATTATAATGACTAAGGAATATAATTAATTGTTTTTTTAAAATTCAAGTGTCCCCCAAAGGAGTTTGAGTTTTAAGAGGGTGGCTCTGGTCAGGTGTGGAGCTAGGCAGAGTGGGGTCCCTGTGCTTGGAGCAGAGAACCCCATGAGGGGGTGCTACTCCAGTCCAGGTGAGAGGTGGTTGGTACATGCTCCACCCACCAGCCCTGGGCCCCAGCCGAGAACCTTTTGTCTGGAGCGGGGATTGTCCTGCTCTGGCAGTGGCCAGAGATGGAGGAAGGAGAGAGGAGGTCACCTGGATAAGGAGAGGAGGGACGGTGATGTGGGGGAGCCCCTCCCGGTGCGAGGCTGCAGGAGGGCAGCAGGGCGTCACCCTAGGCTTGCCTTGCGGGGGAGATCTTCCAGTTCTGGGGTCTGCCCCAGCAATCTTAGACAAGCCCCCTTCCTCTTTCTGTACCTCATCCAGGAAATGAAGATTACTGCCTTCTGCACAGGGGGGCCGTGGGGAGCCCCCTCCCGGGGCCAGGCAGCAGGGAGTGCCCTGAATGCCCCCAGGCTTGCCTTGGGGGTGATCCTCCAATTCTGGGGTCTGCCCCAGCTGGCTGGGTGATCTTAGACAAGCCCCCCTTTCCACTTTCTGTGCCTCATCCAGGAAATGAGGATTACTCCCTTCCGCACAGGGTGCCCATGGGGAGCCCTGGGTGCCAGATTGGAGAACTGTTTGGATGAGGAGATTCCACAGGGCCTGGCAGAACTGCCACTGGGGCTGCCTGGACCCCAGGGCTGCCGCCCCCTCCCGGGGCCCCTCCCTGGCCAGGCCCTCCTGGAGTGGGGGTGGGGTGCCCGGGCTGGTCTGGCAGCCCAGCTAATTATTCTGTTCAGACCCCTCCCTGGCGATGCCAAATCCTTGGGGCCAACAGATTCAGCCCCTAAACCTGTCCGACCAGTTGTCTGGGAGAAGGGGGCGCCTGGGAGGGGCAGCAGGAGGTGCCAGAAGCAGCCGCCCCATCCCAGCACAGGGAGCGGAGCCTCTGGGGCTCTGGATGCTGCGGACAGTCCCTTGGACAGACAGACGGTTGGACGCTTGTTCTGGCCATGGGGCTTGGCAGGGGACAGTCTCCGCTGCTGATGGCACTGTTGTTGCTGCTGGCCTGCCTCCACATGGGGATGAGCCTGGGTGAGTGAGGGTCGGGGCAGGGTGGGTGGAGTGAGGAGGGGGTGGTGCCCACCACGCTTCAGGCTTCCGGAAGACAGAGCCCACCTCCCCCAGCTGCCTCCTGAGTCTGAGTCGTGAGTCTGGCGCAGGGTCCCAGGTGGGTCAGGGGAGACAGCCCACCAGAAGAGGGCACGAGGCAGACAGCTGTGCCCCCGCCCCCCAAGACAGGGGAGCAAGGAGCGCTTCCTCCCTCTCTGGGCTTCTCATCCCATCTCCTGAACCCAGTTATCACCAAGTGGCTTCCCTCCTTCCCTTCCTCCATGTCCCCAGGAGAGGTTTAAAGAGGACTTCAGGGGACTTCCCTGCCCGTCCAATGGTTAAGACTGTGTCTCCACTGCAGGGGTGGGTGGGGAACTAAGATCCTGCAAGCGTGGCCCCCCAACATTTTTTTTTAATTAAAAAAAATTAAAGAAGTCTTTAAGGATGACGCTCCAAAAGGAAGCTCTGCAAGGGAGCGACAGGCATAGTTCACTGTCAGGCTCTTCAACTGGAAGAACCTAGAGACACAGCCCCCAACCCCCATTGCTGCTGCTCTGCACCTTTCCCCTCTGTTAAGCACGAACATTAAGTACCTGCTGTACGCAGGGTGCCCTGGGCCTCAGTGTTAGAGCCAGGAGCTCTGAGAGGGGAAGGTTCTAGCCCTGAACCTTTGGGGCTTAGCTGAATTTAATAGAAATGAATCATATTGAACCGAACTGAACCAAAAGAGGAAGAGGGTTCTGGAAACTTCCCTAGCCCATCTCATCTTTCTGCAGCTCTCCAGCATTTGGGGCTGGAGGGAGGGGGAGCTCTGACCTCAGGGGGCCCGGAGAGGAATTAGGGGTTCTGAGCTCTCTGAGCAGAGCCTGAAGGCTGGACAGGGCTGTGGGAGGCTGAGAAGGGGACAGGTTCCCAAAGGGGAGGGAGTCTTGAGGGGGGCGGGAGGTGCAGAGCTCTAGGTGAGGAGAGGTCACCCCGTGCTCTGAGCCAGGACCCGTCCCCACGTCTGGGCCTGGGGTCTTCCTGTGTCACCACCGCCCCCCCCCCACCAAGCCATTCACGCCTCCCATCAAACCAACCAACCTGGACCACGTGGGTGGAGCTGCGGAGACTCTAGAGGTGGGTAAACTGAGGCCCGGAGAGTGTCAGAGCTCAAGGTCACTGGGCTCTGCCAGAGTCCAGCCTAGGGTTCAGGCTTGGGCTCAGTTCAGTTCAGTTGCTCAGTCGTGTCCGACTCTTTGTGACCCCATGAATTGCAGCACTCCAGGCCTCCCTGTCCATCACCAACTCCCGGAGTTCACTCAGACTCACATCCATCTAGTCAGTGATGCCATCCAGCCATCTCATCCTCTGTTGTCCCCTTCTCCTCCTGCCCCCAATCCCTCCCAGCATCAGACTCTTTTCCAATGAGTCAACTCTCCGCATGAGGTGGCCAAAGTACTGGAGTTTCAGCTTTAGCATCATTCCTTCCAAAGAAATCCCAGGGCTGATCTCCTTTAGAATGGACTGGCTGGATCTCCTTGCAGTCCAACGGACTCTCAAGAATCTTCTCCAACACCACAGTTCAAAAGCATCAATTCTTCGGCACTCAGCTTTCTTCACAGTCCGACTCTCACAAACATACATGACTACTGGAAAAATCATAGCCTTGACTAGACAGACCTTTCTTGGCAAAGTAATGTCTCTGCTTTTGAATATGCTGTCTAGGTTGGTCATAACTTTCCTTCCAAGGAGTAAGCGTCTTTTAATTTCATGGCTGCACTCACCATCTGCAGAGATTTTGGAGCCCCCAAAAATAAAGTCTGACACTGTTTCCACTGTTTCCCCATCTATTTCCCATGAAGTGATAGGACCAGATGCCATGATCTTCGTTTTCTGAATGTTGAGTTTTAAGCCAACTTTTTCACTCTCCTCTTTCACTTTCATCAAGAGGCTTTTTAGTTCTTCTTCACTTTCTGTCATAAGGGTGGTGTCATCTGCATATCTGAGGTTATTGATATTTCTCCCGGCAATCTTGATTCCAGCTTGTGCTTCTTTAGGCTTCCCCAAATCTGAGTCTCACCCCAGCAAGACCTAAGATGCCTCTCTCAGAACTGACTATGCAGCTTGGGGAGGGGCCTCTGGAGCCTCCATCTGCCCTGTACTTCACTGAGACCCTGGTGACTCCAGGGGGCAAGGCTTCCCCCTGACCGCCAATGGTGCCCACCCCTAACAGGCTCCCAAGGCAGGGGCCAGGGGCTGGATGCCAAGAAGCCCTCCTGATTAATGCCTGATTAGAACCCCCAGGAAAAGCCCTAACTCCCCCCTCAGACTGGGGCTTCCCGGACCGTGAGCCTCCAGACTAGACTATGAGGAGCTGGTCATCGTGTTGAGTCTCTTTTCTCTGCCCCCACCCGGCCCAGAGCGCATCAGCTACGTGCCCCAGCTCTCGAGTGCCACCCTGGCAGGGAGACTCACCCAGTCCACCTTCACGCTGGAGCAGCCGCGGGGCCAGTTCAGCCACCCCAGCATCTCCAACTCTGACGCCATCTGGCTAGTGGTGGCCCACAGCAACGGTGGGTGCTGCCGGGGCCTTGCTTTTCCCTCTGTGAAGTGAGCCTGGGGGGAGCAGGGGGTAGGTGGATGTGGCCGCCCCCACCGTCTGACCCTTGGTGCCACCTTCAGCCACGCAGAAGTTCACGGCCCCACAGAAAGTGGAGGACACCCCGGTCCCTGCCGACTTCCCCCAGAGGGGCTACTACCTCACACTGAGGGCCAGCCGGGCTCTCTACCCGGGTGGCCCGCCCAGCAACCAGCTCCGGGTCCTGCGCGTCGGCAACGATACCCGCTGCTCCCCGAGGACAAGAGGCTGCAACCGCCCACTGCTGGGCCCCGGCCCCTACCGGTGAGCTCTGGGCTGGGGCGGGGGTGGACGGCTCCTGCCTGTGTCCAAACCTGAGCCCGGGTGCCTGGGAGCGTGGCTCCAGTTCTGCCAATGGCAGGAGGGGACCAGGGAGGCCGCGGTGAATTGTCTCGTCTTCTTGAGCAGAGGCCCCCCCCCCAACTGGAGCCCCCACCCCATGGGCCACCTGGACCACATGGGCGGGGTCTCCCCATCCAGTCAGAGTGGGCCCCAACTCATCTCACTCAGGACTTGATTCACTGATGTTCTGTGCTGGGGGACCTAGCCCACTCCACTCACTGTCCCAAGTGAGAACACTGAGGGTCCCAGAAAGGGCAGGCCATGCACCCAAGGCCGCACAGCGGAGACAGTCACAACTGGGATCAGAGCCCCTTCCGGCGGACTCTAAGGCTGCGCTTTTAGCTCCAGGCTGTTCCTCCCAGGTCCTGGGAGTCAGGGAGACAGACTGACAGGCACCAGGGTGGGAGGGTTTCAGGTCCCGGGGACTCGCACCCCCAATGCTGGATCTCCTGTTCAGAGTGAAGTTCCTGGTGATGAGTGACAGGGGACCCATGGCTGAGACAGAGTGGTCCAGTGAGACCCGCCTGCAGCAAGGTATGCGGCCAGGTGTGCCGGTCCAACACTAGGCCTGGGGGTGGGCTGGGAGGAATGGGCCAGCCCCTAGTCCGTCAGAGCCCCTCTCCCAGCCTGTGCCCCCGCCCCAATCTTTCCCGGCTGGGCTGGGAGGCTGTTGGTCTGGAGGCTGTTCCAGGTCCCTCTTCTCAGGTCGGATCTCTTTCCTCCCTTCCTGCCCTACCCGCCTGTGGCACCCCCTGGCGCCCTCAGCCGAGGTGCTCCAGGCTGCCCCAGGGCCCCAGGCCGCGGGCACTGTGGTCATCATTGCCATCCTGTCCGTCCTGCTGGCCATCCTCCTCGCTGCCCTCCTCGCCCTGCTCATCTTCACCTGGTACGTGGACAGGGTCGAGGCTCCCCTGGGAGGGTGGGGTCCCTGACCTGGGCCGCCTCTTCCCTTCCCCTCGATCCAGGCCTCCAACCCTGCTCCCCATTGCTAGCTCTGCGGGAGAGGTTTTCCCTGAAGGCCAAACAGGGGTAACAGTTATTGATCAAGGGATCCCCAGCGTTCTAGAGCCAGTATGTGTGCTTGTGGGCGCATTGACCCCTGCTTCCCTCGTCCCTCCGCCTGCCTGACACCCGCTGATGGGTGGAGCCGGTGGGTGGGGCCACATTTTCTGAGCGAACACCATCTGCCCCCTGGTGGCAAGAGCTAGAATTGCACGTGGGGGCCCAGAGCAGACGGTCCAGGTGGATGGAGGTGAATTGTTTTTCCTCTAAGCGCTGAGCTTTGACTTGAGTGCTCAAGGCTTCATTTAGAACTCAGATGCGGGGGCCTGGTGGGGAAAGTGGTGCCCACAAGGCTTCCTAGAGGAAAGAGACATCTGATCCCTAAAGAGAATTTGGAGAGGAGGGGGAGGGAAGCAAGTGGGGAGGGTCTGGGGGCAGAAGAGTTGCCACCAAGGCCTGGGCCTTGATTCAAGGCTGAGCTGTATCCTGAAGGCCAGAGAGAGCCAGTGGCCGGTTTTGATCAGAGGAAACGCAGATGCTATTGTGGAGGCGTCCTGGGTGTGGGAAGTGGAGGGAGACCATGGGGGCAGGGTCGTGACAAAGAAGAGGGAGACGGAGCTGCGTTTTCTCAGATTTAGGGACACAGTGCTCCAGGCTCTAAGCCATGGCCATCAGATTTCAATCGGGCTGTTCATTTACCATCCTCTCCGTCTCTCCTCTCCACTCCACGCCCCCCAGGTACGACACCTGCGGGAGCACGCCCATCTCCAGCCCAGGGGAGCTGGTGTTCGTGAGAAAATATGACACCCACCACATGTCCAGGCCTTCAGCCATGGGGGGCTCCTGAGGGCCTCCAGGGGGCCCCTGGTGCAGTCTGGGGGCCCACCCTGCTGCTTCAGAGCCCGAGGAGAGAGTGTTTCTAACTAAGGGGGAGGGGAGGGTATCCTTAGCCCAAAGCTTGGGCCTGCCGCTTTGAGGAATAAATGTCCCTAACAGCTCCCTGAGTGGCTGGGTCATGAACATCTGTTGGTCTCCCTGCGTGCCAGTCCCAGCCCCTCCCAGGAGGACACAGCAACAGGGGGGAAACCCAGGGGTTCCGGGCAGCGAGGATGAATCCAGTGACCCCGTTAGGTCCAGTGAGGCCCACCTGCCCTGTGGGCACGTGCCGTCCCTCCCCCCAGCCTCCTCTCTGTGGCCTCTGCTCCTGGCTGGAGGACTTAGAGCTTCTAGGCTTCACCCCCACTCCTGTGCTCGCTCTGGGTGGGGGTGCGGAAATGTGTGAGAAGCTGTAACTCCTTGGAGATGCCTGGGTTCAGACTGGGGGCCCAAACCCCATGCAGGACACAGAGCGTCTGTCGTCATCCACTCCACTCTGGGCCGAGATGACCCAGGCGGGGCTCTGTCCTCACGTCGCTCAGCGCCGTGGGGGACAGTGTTGTAGCCACGCATCCCGGGAAACAAACTCACTCAGAAGGACAATGCAGATAGTGGAGTGCAGTTTATTACACCAGAGGGCCCAGGGCAGAGTCTCCTCTTAGCCAAGGACCCTGACCAGTTTTTCTGAAAACCTTATATACCCTAGGTGTATGTGCCTAAACCCACCTCCCCAAATTCCCTGAAAGTAGTCTGAACAAAGGAAAAGAAAGATATAATCAAAGTTATCCTGTGATTCATATGCCTTAAGCCTAGGTAGTTAACAGTGGACAATTATCAATAGGCCTGTGGTCATACCCCAATAAGCATGATAGAATTTATTCTATTCGGTTACACAGATAATTAGGATATTCTTTTAGGCAACAGAGAGTCTAGGTATGAGCCCTGGGGCTCTTTCATCCTGGGGGGCCTGGTTTTCCTGTTGGTATGTCGTTTCCATAGATACTGGGCACAGAGCTCAAAGTCCACTGTCCGGCCCAAGATGGAGTCCTGCTTTCAAGATGGAGCCTGTTCTGTCTGTTTCCTCCTTCATTCCCCTCTCTTGATGCTCTTAACTCATAGTATGAGCATCATTCATAGGGATATATTGCACCCTGACTCTCCGACCTCCAATCTGGGAGAACGACATCAACCTCTGGATTACAAAGTTCATAATACATTGTAAAATAAAGGGTCCACAAAGCAGAACTATCAAGGCAACTATAACAATGGTAAATATAGTTTTCCACCCGTCACCCTTCACCCAGATAGGACAAAAGTCCAAAAAGGAAGATTATCATCAGACATAACTTTTACCTGACCTTTCATGTCATCTAGGGTGGCTGACATATAGCCAGATAAATCAGGAATATATACACAACATCCAACTTTAATTATAGCTCAGGTCCCTCTCTGTACTGAAAGGGTTAGTCTCAAGATAGTTAGTCTCAAGATGATAGCGGCTAATCCTTGTAGCAGCAGTTGATTGTAGAGTTCACCTCTGTTTCTTCTTTAAGATGATCTTGGTTTCACGGGGAT
This sequence comes from Bubalus bubalis, assembly GCF_019923935.1. Taxonomy (NCBI): domain Eukaryota; kingdom Metazoa; phylum Chordata; class Mammalia; order Artiodactyla; family Bovidae; genus Bubalus; species Bubalus bubalis. The sequence continues at coordinate 7,767,224 of NC_059180.1, read as the reverse complement.
CAGTGGGGTCCTGTTGTGTAGTCCACTCGGTGTCCTCTGGGTGTCGTGGTATGCTCTCTTCACCCTCATGTGGAGGATCCAGGGAGTGACGCCTGCAACTTTAACTGCAGCAGGGCTGCTTAGAACGACAGTATATGGACCCTTCCAGTGTGGGGCCAAGGAGTCGTGTTTCCAGTCCTTGACCCACACCTGATCACCAGGCACAAATTCGTGAATCTGTTCCCCAAGGGGGAATGCACCCTTACTTGTACAAACTTAGTTACCTGATTTATTACCTTACCCAGTTGTTCCATCTGCTGTGAAATCTCATCTCCCCTTACCTGAGGCAAATTTGTTGACACCTGTTTTATTATGGGAGGGGGCCTCCCATACACAATTTTGTACGGAGAAGAGCCACGGGACTGTGGGGTCATCCTGAGCCTGAGCAGAGCCGTCGGAAATAAGCCCACCCAGGAACAGTCAGTCTCTAAGATCCACTTGGAGAGTGTCTCTTTAAGTGTCCGGTTGGTTCCTTCCACCATCCCGGAGCTCTGGGGCCTATATGCTGTATGTAATTTCCACTTGATGTTTAAAGTTTTGCTTACTTGTTATACTAAATCAGCTATGAAAGCCGGGCCATTGTCTGATCCAATGCTGGTAGGAAATCCAAATCTGGGAACTATCTCGCTAAGCAGGCACCAGGCTACTTTTGATGCTCTTTCAGTCGGGGTAGGAAAAGCTTCTACCCATCCCGAGAACGTACATACCATGATCAGCAGGTAATGGTAGTGTCGGTGAGGTTTCATTTCAGGGAAGTCCACTTCCAGGTGTTCAAAGGGCAGCGAGCCTTTTAGCTGAATCCCCGGAGGTTCCTGTCTGTGCCGAGAGGCAGCATTGACCTGTGAGCAGGCGGTGCAGTTCTGAGATTCTGTCCTGCATGGGGAGGAGAGGCGGGGAACCGAGAAATATTTTCAAATTAGCTCTTCCAGTTTATCATGGCCCAGATGGGTCGCTTGGTGTGTTTGGCTTACCAGAGTCGGTGTCAGCTCCTCCGGTACCCATAATTTGCCACTTGGCAATTCCCACCATCCCTTTTCAGTCTTGATGGCCCCTTCTGCTTTGGCTAGTTGGTTTTGGGCTTCAGTGTATTTGGAAAGTCTAGCGTTAGCTCAGGTAGCTCCGCCAATATGAGAGCTTTAATAGGGGCTTCACTCGTCACCCCCAAGCCCTCGGCTGCTGGTTTAGCGGTCTTATCTGCCAGTCTGTTCCCCGAGCCCTGAGGTTATCCTCTTTTTGACGTCCTCAGCGGTGTATGACTGCAACCCTTTCTAGTTTCCAGGCAGCATCTTATAGGGTCTTAATTTCTTCCTTATTTTTAATATCTTTTTCATTCACTATCAAAGGCCTCTCTCCTTATACAGAGCCCTGTAGTGTGGCAAAAGCATACCTGGAGTCTGTGTAAATGTTTGTCTTCTTACCTTTGGACAGCTGGAGGGCCTGGATTAGAGCATATAGTTTGGCCCATTGAACGGACCAGTGTGATGGCAGAGAGCTAGCCTCAACGATGGTTTCTTTCCTGATGACTGCAAATCCCGACAGTCACTGTCCTTGTCTCACCAGGCTGGTGCCCTTGGTGTACAGGACCCAATCTGGGTGTGGGATTGGCTGGTCTCTCAAGTCAGGCCTGCTGGCGTATTTCCTTGCAATCGTGTGAGGGCCCACCTTCTCCCACAGGAAGGTGAGTGGCCGGATTCAGGGCCTGACAAGGCTCAGTAGTAACATGGGGGTTCTCACATGACAGTCCCTGGTATTGGGTAATCCGGGATGTCGACAGCCATTTATGGGGGTCCCCTCGCAGGAGAGTGTTGACCTCATGCAGGACTTTTATGAATGAATTTTGGCCCAAAGTCAGTTTGGCTGCCCCCTGGACCAGTAAGGCAACTGCAGCAACTGCCCGTAAGCCTCCCAGCCACCCAGTGGCAACACTGTCCAGCTGATTAGAGATAAGCCACTGGTCTGTCCCATGTCCCCATAGTCTGGGACAACACTCCCGTAGCCACCTTGCCCCTTTCAGTCACGTAAAGAGTGACTACAAGGTCACTCTTAGCAAGGTCAACAGCTTAGCAAGGTCTGGCAGGCCCAAGGCGGGTGCTGACATAATTTTACTGGGTCTGAGTTCTATTACCAGTGGGACTTGTTTTGCAAGCCTGGGCGGGGTGGGGGTGGGGGTTGTTTTCCACCCAGACCTCAGGGAATTGTTGAGTTAACTCTCTCGCTTGACTGTTTAGCCCGTCTGGTTTCCCTTCCCGGAGATCGGGCAACCTCCATTCATCTTGAGGGGTTACTGAGAGGAAGAGTAAAGAGGTGGTTGAGCCCACTCGAACAGTGGGTCTTTCGTGGGGGGAAAGGCCACTTGTGCCCCCAATTTAGACAGCAAGTCTCTTCCTAACAAAGCTACTGGGCATTCGGGGATGTATAAAAACTCATGAGTCACTTGGTGTCCCCCCATCTGACATTTTCAGGGTAGGCTAGAGACACAAAGGCTGCAGACCCAGCAGCCTCTGGCTGGGTCTGCTGCTGCTGCTGCTAAGTCGCTTCAGTCGTGTCTGACTCTGTGCGACCCCAGAGACGGCAGCCCCCCAGGCCCCCCCATCCCTGGGATTCTCCAGGCAAGAACATTGGAGTGGGTTGCCATTTCCTTCTCCAATGCATGAAAGTGAAAAGTGAAAGTGAAGTCGCTCAGTCGCGTCCAACTCTTAGCGACCTCACGGACTGCAGTCCACCAGGTTTCTCCATCCATGGGATTTTCCAGGCAAGAGTACTGGAGTGGGGTGCCATTACCTTCTCCGGGGGCTGGGTCTATTGGCGTATAAAGTCTATAGGCCTCGCACAGTCCTTCGCAGAACTCAGAGGGTGATTTGCTTTCCCTTTGAATCACTTCGGAGGGTTTTGCGATACTCATAGCTTTTTGGGCCCCTGTTTTGAGACCTTGTAAAATAGCCACCCGATATCTCTCAGGTGGCCCCTCCCTTCCTCTGTGTTACAGTCCCAGTCGGGCCTCTCATCGGGGGTGGCTAGTTCTGCCCACCACTGTGGGTTTGCAGTACCCTCAGGTGCCACTTCTCTTAACCATTTTCTGGCCTCAGTTAGGATCCTGTGTCTGTCCTCAGTGCTGAAAAGGGAGCCTAGTAGTTGGATTGTGTCATCCTATGTAGGGCGGTGGGTTTGAAAAATAGTCTCCATTAGCCTAATCGTGGCTTGTGGCTCCCCCGAGTACGGTGGAGCGTGTCTCTGCCAGTTTAATATATCCATAGAGGAAAATGGCTGATAATAATAGGCTACAGGGGGCGGACGGTAGTGCCCTATGCGTCCTGAACTGGAGGCTGTTGTACCCTCTGAGGGGCATCTGCAGTAGGGTTCTTTCCCCTTGTTCCTTGGCGGAGCCCAGCCTCTGTCTAATTGCTGTGTTTTCTTCCCCCTTCCATCAGTACTCACCGGGAGAGGTGGATACAATCTAGGAGGTCCAGCTGAGGTGGAATTCTGGGGGCATTGACCAGAGGTCTCCATTGCTGGGATTGGAGCCTGCCGAGGTGGCGGCTCTGCGAACTCCGGGAGAGCTGGTGGGAAAGCAGGGCAGGAACTTCACCTGGCCCTGGATCGGGCATTAAGGCGGCCTCCGGTCCTGGTGGGGCACTGGGAGGCAGGCGCGTCATTATCCAGTATGGGGGAGGGGTCAGGTCATCCCCGTCCAAATCCTGTAGAATTTCCTTTTTTATCATCAGTCAATTTTTGTGCCATTAATGTTTTTCCCTTTCCCTTCTGGATACAGAACCTTGTCCAAGTAGGAGGGTCTTGAGCTAACCCTAGACATGAGTCAGTATATGGATATTGATCCGGATGTCCTGGCTCTCCTGTGCCTACTGTATAGACTGCGTCCACTATTTTTGAGTTCATGGTGTTCTCTGGTGGCCATCCTACTCCCACAGGGGGCCATTCGACCTCACAGAGTATGTGGAGGCGGTTAGGCTTCATCTTCACCCCACAGTCTCCTCCTAATCCCTTCTTAAAATTTTTAATCATGCACTCCAATACGGTTGCCTTAGATTCACTTCCCCTCATCTTGCTTACCTTCTCAGATCTTCTACTTTCCCTTTTTGTTCTGTCTACGAAGTTCTCAGTACCCTATGTACTTCTGATATTTCCCCTCAGTGACACTTAAATTGCCATTCTGCCTCCTTCCTAACTGGGGTGAGAAGAGCCTTACCTGCCAGATCCCAGAGGGAGAAGGGGGATCGGCGTGTCTTCACCTGTCAGCACAGCTAAACCAGAACACCACGTGATCCAAGACTGTTTCTCCCTTAACTTTTAAAGTCCATTCTGCCTTGGTGGGCTTGATCAGGTGTGGATGAAAATACAGATGGGTTAAATATCCCACGTCCCAGGCCATCTCCGGAAAAGCCAATTCGTACTCACTTATGTATCCCCCTCCTTCTAGCCTGACAATTCCGAGGGGGTCGAGAATTTCATAGCAGATGGGACACCTCCTTGGGGAGGGCAGAATATGAGCACACAAATCCAAGTTTCTTCTCCTAAAAATGCCCTGGCAATTGCTTGGTAATAATTTTCCCCAAGACGGTGTGGACACCACCTCCTAAATGACCTTCACAAATTTCCTTCCTAAGCCCTAACACGCTCATCAACCTGTGTACCAAGCAATTGCTGCCACCTGCCTATTCCAGGCTCCTGTGGGTCTGTGCCCCTTCTAATCCCTCCCAGGGGGGTGATCAGGCCC